>NW_027205270.1:12907038-13561576 GCF_024711535.1 Dipodomys merriami
ACCCCACCCAGCTGAAATTCCTTTTTGAAATTCCACGGTACTGGTCTATAATATGATCCCTACTCATATAAACTTTATACCACTGGTGGAGTTCTTTGGGTTTGTTTGTTTTGTTTTTTGTGTTTGTCAGTCATAGGGCTTGAGAATTGTGGGCCTGGGCCTTGTCCCTCAGCTCTTCAGCTCAAGGCGAAAACTCTACCACTTGAGCGCCACTTCCAGTTTTCTGGTGGTTTATTGAAAATAAGAGTCTCATGGACTTTCCTGTCCAGGCTGGCTTTGAATTGTTATCCTCAGATCTCAGCCTCCTCAGTAGCTAGGATTACAGGTGTGAGCCACCGGCACCTGGCTTTTTTTCTTCTGATTGCACTCAGGGTCTCATGCTCTTGGCTTTTTTCACTCAAGGCTGATACTCTACCACTTTAGTCACAGCTCTACTGCAGCTTTTTTTTGTTGGTGATTATAAGGCTAGAACTCAGGGCATGGGTGCTTGTCCTTGAGCTTTGGCATTCAAGACTATAGTGTTCTATGAACACTTTGAGCCCCAGAGCCACTTCCAGTTTTCTGGTGGCTAATTAAAGAGTTTCATGGCTGGGCGCTGGTGGCTCACACCTGTAATCCTAGCTACTCAGGAGGCTGAGATCTGAGAATCACGGTTCAAAGCCAGCCCGGCCAGGATAGTCCGTGTGAGACTCTTCATCTCCAATAAACCACTAGAAAACCGCAAGTGGCACTGTGGCTCAAGAGGTAGAGTGCTCACTTTGAGCTGAACTTTGAGCAGGGACAGTGCCCAAGCCCAGAGTTCAAGCCCCACAACCGAGCAAAAAAAGTTTCATGGACTGTTTTGCTCAAACTGGCTTCAAAACATGATCCTCCTATCTCAGCCTCCTGAGAAATAATAGTGAAATACCTGCATTTTTTCTCCCTCATGAAGAGTCTGATTCTTCTGTTCTGCCACCAATTCTACAGTTACCTCCCCCTGCAGCAGCTGGATGCTAGTGTTGCCAAGATCTTCACTCACAAAATTCTCCAAGTGCAGCCCTGCCGGGGACAACAGAAATGAACATCCCATCCCACTGTTGAGTAAACTCACTCCCAGCCAGAAGAGACACATCATACCTTCAACACCATCACCTCTGAAACCCACCCACCTCTGGAACCACTCCATCTTATGCAATGTTGCTAGCCAACGAAGCCAAGGAAAGAGCACAGTCTCTCCTCATTTTGCTCCATACCAGGGAAATCTGCAATGAAGACTACTTCGGTGTGGTTGTCCAGGCTGCTCTTAATTTCCTGTAACTTGGTTCGCCAGGGAGACAGGTCCATCAAGAGTGGTTGCACCCAAGGTGTGCGCTGAAAGGGGGACCAGAAGGCCTGCACAATGTCCACACGAGGGTCAAAAAGCCTTAGGGAAGAAAATCATGTTCCAAGGTGGCCACAGCCACCCAACCCACCAGAACTGGTTTTGTTCCTTTTATCATTGTACCCATGAAGGGGAAACAGGATTTCCAAACAGAAGAAATGATCTGGTGTCAGCTGGTTATTGCAAGTCCATGGCAGAGAGAAGGGGAAAGAGATCCTGGAGCACTAGAAAGAATGGGGGTTAGTGGCCACCTGGAGAAAAGGCATTGTGTTAACGGTTGAAAAGCACAAGTCAGTTTGCTTTTCTCCAGGATGACAGTGCCCCCTGCTGGAAGTGACCAGCAATGCCTATGACTATAACAACCCCAACATGCACTAGAAAGGATGGCTCTTTTAAGCAAGAAAACACGGGGAACATGAGCCATTCATCTGGGTAAAGAGAGGCTGTGCTTCATTTTTTTTCCCCTTCTCTGCTACCCTTGCCCACCTCTGCTGGAAGCGGTCATTGATGGAGACCCAAATATCAAAGTAGATCTGGGGCTCAGTGACATTGTACTTGGGAAGCAGGAGGCTCAGGCAAGTGGCATATTGCTTCAGCATGTCTGCGTGATCCTTCCATCGCCGGCTCTGTGTAAATACCTGTCCCAAACCCCTCCGTTAGTCCCACGTCAACATTATCAATCTCCCAGACAGAGCATGCACTGCCAATGGCACAAACAGATCTCCGTCTGCTCTTTATTTTGGCCAAAAAAAAAAAGGAACTTATCTTTGGGGATGAATTTTCCATTACTAGGTTACTGATACCTACCTTTCCTACATCAAAGCTGTCTAAATAAGTGCCAATCATTGTCCAATCTCTCCCCACATTCAAAAAAGGGGGGGGTAGGAATGTGGTTTAGTGGTAGAGTGTTTGCCTAGCATGCACGAAGCTCTGGGTTTGATTCCTCAGTGCCACATAAACAGAAAAAAGCCAGAAGTGGCAGTGTGGCTCAAGCGGTAGAGTGCTAGCTTTGAGCAAAAGAAGCTCAGAGACAGTGCCCAGGCCTTGAGTTCAAGCCCCAGGACTGGCACCAAAAAAAAAGTTCATTCTGACTTTTGAGAAAAAGCAGGGACCCATATTTGCTTAGGTATAAAGGATCAAATCGGCCCCAAAACTCAAAGGAGCTGTAAAGAACAGTCAGCTGTCAGCATCAGACATCTCACCCCAGGGTTAAGGTAGCCCTGCTCGCCAGTAAGGCCATCACGGTATGTGATCTTCACATGCTGGTGGGAGCGGGAATGTACCATCATGTCCCAGGAATAGCCATACAGCCCGTTTGTCCAGTTGTTATAACCCTGGGAGGACAAAGCAGAGGGGAAGTCAGCTCAGCTGAGGTCCAGCCCCTTTCCTTCTCAACTACTGTCACCTCCACTGCTTTCCAAGTGCACCCTCTGCTATATACCTGGAGGTCTTACAAACCTGGGTAAGGAAATGGGAATAGGGCAGGAACAGCTGCTCAAGAAGGTAGAGCAGGGTAAAGGCTGTTCCCAGCTGATGGCGCAGTCCTGGCTTCTGGCCACTTTTGGTCCGGCTCCTCTTATATACACAGGAAGCACTGGGTTGAGGAGCAGCCTTGAGGGGCAACAGTTCCTGTAGGCTTTTCGGGCAGTGGGATATCAGCTTCCGAGGCCACTCAGGGGAGCAGAAGAGAGGACTGCTGGCCAGCATGACATAGGGGAACATACCTAAGAAAGCAAGAAGGAAATACTTTAGGACTCTGTTTGGACTCCCTGAACCACCTTCCCTTAAGAAGCATCTCCCAGATATTCCACTTAAAAATAGTTCTTAGCTGGTGGCTCATACCTGTAATCCTAGCTACGCAGGAGGCTAAGATCTAAGAATCACAGTTCAAGATCAGTCTGGGCAGGAAAGTTCAGGAGACTCTCACCTCCAATAAACTACTCAGAAAAGACCAGAAGTGGCACTGTGACTAAAGTGGTAGAGTGCTAGCCTTAAGCAGCTCAGGAACAGCTCCCAGGTCCTAAATTCAAGCTCCAAGTTCAAATGGATTGATGAGGCAGCAGTTTCCATGTACCTTTTGCTGCCTAGCATAGAGATATTAAGAAAAACTTGAGGGGCTGGGAAGGTGGCTCAGTGGTAGAGCACTTGCCTTGCATGCATGAGGCCCTGGGTTCGATTCCTCAGCACCACATAAGCAAAAAGAAAAAAGCCAGAAGTGGCGCTGTGGCTCAAGTGGTAGAGCACTAGCCTTGAGCTGAAGAGCAGAGGAACAGCGCCCAGAGTTCAGGCTCACGACTGGACCCCCCCCCCCAAAAAAAAAAGAAAGAAAGAAAGAAAGAAAAAGAAAAACTTGAATCAAATGAAATGAAGTAATCAAAATGTTTACTTCAAGAAACTGTCAGTGTCTTTGGGGGATTGGACAATGGAATCATATCTTTACCGAATTTAGGCCTACAATAGTCATCTTATCCCCATGCTAAATTCTATAGGAACATTGTATCTTGTCATCATAAAGACACTTTTAAGAGCCAATGTAAAAATGTTTTGTATGAGCTGGGCACCTGTGGCTTACATCTGTAATCCTAGCTACTCAAGAGGCTGAGATTTGAGGACTGCAGTTGAAAGCCAAACTGGGCAGGAAAATCTGTGACTCTTACCACCAATTAATCACAGAACAAGCTGGAAGTAGCTCTGTAGCTCCAGTGGTAGAGTGCTAACCTTAAGCAAAAGGAGCTCAGACCTAGTTCAAGCCCCAGGATTGGAGGGAAAAGAAGGTCTTAAGTATAGGACATTTATTCTTTCTCATTATGAAACATACTGAGCCCAGAAAGCCCAATCCTCTTAATCCTCCTAATTAAGTTTCTGTATTCACTATCTCCCACTTGCAGACACTGCCTCTTACCAGTCCCCTTGACAAACCTGTGTGCAGGTTTCCTGCCAAGCTACAGGTACTGACCAATGCTGAAGAGTTGAGAATTCATGCAGTGGAAGTAGGATACGAAGAAGAAGCCAATAGATCTTGAGACATCAAAGAAGAGCAGGAAACCAGCTGAGAGGTCAAGAAGCAATCCACACCAATGTACCACCAGCAGGCTAGTCAGTTCCTCGGACAACACCAATCTGCAGAGACAGACAAATGTCCACCTCCAGCTCACTGGGGAACCCAGCAATCCCAGTACCTAACAGAACAATGTACATCTGCATCTGGTACCCTGTCCTTGAAAAGGATCCACCCTACCATTGAGGTAGATAGTGCTTACATATCTAACCACCCACAAAAATACTCTACAGTGAATTTCCCAAGCCCTTTACATTTTCAGGTGTCTCCCTGCCCCAAAATACCGTATGTACTGAGCAAGAACAGATCTCCTAGGATCAAATTAATTGGGAAGTGTATGTATTGTGGGAACCACGTTCCTCAGAAGGTATGAATGAAAAGAAACTTTTAAACAGTGGATGCCTCTCTAATGTAGGGAGTAGAACATAATACAGAAAGAAAAAGCAACCAAAATAAAATGAGAGGAAGAAAGAAAATCAGAGGTAAACCTTTGCTTTAGAGTTGGTAATGGTTTTGACAGAGCAAGAACTATAGCTGTCCATCCTCAACATACTTGCTAAGGAGCTCTTAGCTCTTAAGGACAAAAGCAATCCCCAATACAAGTTCTGGGGGTACTAGTTCTGGCCCCTTCTTTATTTATTTTGCCCTTCTTGCCCATCTCTGCTGTATGCCTTAAGTCTTCAGCTAGGCTTCAATTCTTTAATGTCACTGACTGTCTTTGGCTCTAAAGGGAGATGAGTGCACAGGGGAAGGTGTGAGGCAAATTCAGGGAGCAGCCATTACTGCAGTCCTGAAGAACACGAGTCTCTTACTCTATCTATGCCTAACAAGGCTTCAACCCTGCCTTCTACTCACTTGAAGGGACTGAAGAGCCAGTGCCGGGACAAGTGTTCCATGGAATAACCTTCAACCCAGTCTGCATCCAGCTTTTTCACACCCGCAATGAAATACACAATGAAGATCTGCAGACACAATATGCAACACAAATGTTCAAACAAAAAGGAAGGAACTATGTTTTCTACAAACAGTCAAGAATTAAGTAGGTTCTGATCTAGTCTAGGGCCCAAGGCAGAAGAGGTACATGCCTCTATTCATCTCAAATATTCAGTCATCCAACACTTATTTACATTCTACCTATGCCAGGCACAATACTAAGCACCAAGGAAGAAGTCATGAAGCACAGAAGTGACTTTTTGGCAATGGGATGGCTGTCAAGGGACACTTCCTGTCTTCCAATCCCATACCTGGCCACGCAGTACTGCATAGTTCCAAAGGGGCACATGGGCATTCCTCTTACGGGAATTCAGCAGGCCATCCACAGACCTACACCAAGAGGGGTAAAACACGGAGGAGTTTCTTAGTCATATCTACTTTTCCTTTTAATTATGGCAAATCTACCTCAGTAATCTCTTGTGTCCTCTCTGACCCTCTGGGCTACTCTGAAACTTTTAGAAATATAGGAACAAATTCTAATAGTGATCAAGTCATAAAAAGAAATATTCCTAATATAACTGTTCCTAACCTAAAATGGACTTTTATGTTTCATGTTTTTTGTTTGTTTGTTTTGTCAGCCATAGGACTTGAACTCAGGGCCTAGGCACTGCTCCTGAGTTCTTTTGCTCAAGACTAGTGCTTTACCACTTTGAGTCACAGCTCCACTTTTGGTTTACCGTTGGTTAGTTGAAGATAAGTCTCATGGTCTTTCCTGCCTGAGCTGGCTTTGAAAAGCACTCCTCAGATCTCAGCTTCCTGAATAGCTAGGATTACAGGTGTGAGCCACCAGTGCCCGGCAAGGTTATATCTTAGTAACAACTGTAAGTTGAAAATGTCTCTAATATACATAACCTGCTAAATATCCTAGTTTGGCAGGCCACATTAAAGGTACTCAGAGCACTTGCATTAGTCTACTGATGGGTAAGATGATGTAACACAAAGCTTACTTTATCATGTAATTTATTGATTATATCAAGTGAATAACATAATAGCTCTACAGGTATGCTCTTACACCATCATGAAATTGTTATGTTTAACCATATCAGTGACTGTAATAAATTATAATAAAAGGTTCAATGTGTATTATTAGCTCACAATTGAGTTTGTCCTAGTCAAGTCAACTCAGGAACCAAAGGATCAAAGTCTAGAATATGCCTAGAGAATAAATTTGGGGAATTTCTGAAAAGCTAAAGATTTAAGTAAATATACATACATGTTCATATGCATGTTTAGTGTATTATCATTTATTCTTTTGTTTTGTTTTTTGAGATAGGCTTTTGCTAGGTAGCCCAGGCTGGCGTCAAATTCTCAATCCTCCTGTTTCTACCTCTAGGGTGAGATTACAGGCATTGAGCTACCATACCTAGCTATACAATGTATTGACAATTTTTTTTTTTGCTGGTAATAAGGCTTGAACTCAGGACCTAACACTCTTGCTTACATTTTTTCACTCAAGGCTGGCACTCTACCACTTGAACCACACTTCCACTTTCAGCTTCTCTGTTAGTTAATTGGGGGAAAAAAATCTTTAGGATTTGTCTGCTCTAGCAGACTGAGATCCTTAGACTTCAACCTCCTGGTAATGAGGATTACAGGCATGAGCTACCAGCTACCAGCAACCAGCTCAGTGAATTATCTTAAAAATCCTAGGGTGGAACTTTGACTTAATTATATAGTACTTGCCTAGCCATTTGCAAGGCCCTCATTTTTTTTTCTTTGCTGGTCGGGGCTTGAATTCTGGGCCTGGATGCTGTCCATAAGCCTCTTTGTGCTCAAGGCTACTGCTCTACCTCTTGAGACACAGCGCCACTTCTGGCTTTTTCTGAATAGTTTATTGGAGATAAGAGTCTCACATACTTTTCTGCCCGGGCTAGCTTTGAACTGTGATACTCAGATCTCACCCTCCTGAGTAACTAGGATTACAGGCGTGAGCCACTGGTGCCCAGCTAAGGCCCTCAATTTGATCCTCAACTTTACCAAAAAAAATTAAGAAATTAGAAAAATTCAAATAATTCCACAGCAGAATGTACAGAATTAGCTAATACTTATAGATCTGATGCTTGTTCTGTGATTAATTGGTGGTAAGAGTCACAGATTTTTCTAAACAAACAAACAAACAAGCAGTTGGAGGCCATAACCCAAGTGGTATTATCACTTGCCTAGCAAGCACAAGGACTTAAGTTCAAACTCTAGTACTTCCAAATAAGAATAACATAAACCTCAACATCATAAACCTGATAGCTAGACATCCTAAAGGAGATGAAAGTTAGCCAAGTGCCAGCATCTCATGCTTATAATCCTAGCTACTCAGATGGCTGAGATCTGAGGACTATGGTTCAAAGCCAGCCCAGGCAGGAAAGTCTATGAGACTCTTGCATCCAACAAACTACTCAGAAAAAGCCAGAAGTGGTGCTGTGGTAGAGCACTAGCCTTGAACACAAAGAGGATCAGGGACAATACCCAAATCCTGAGTTTAAGACCCAGGACTGGGGGGGGGGGGGGGGGGGGAAGGCAGGGTGAGAAGGGGGAGAGAGGAGTGGGAGGGAAGGGATGGTAGGGAAAAACAAAGGAGGGATAACAATGCTCGATAGGAAATGTACTCATTACCTTACTCGTGTAACAATAACCTCTCTGTACAGTTATCTTTTTTTTAAGCAGGTGTACAGTATCTTTACAATAAAAAATATGTATTTAAAAAAAAGACCCAGGCAGACAAAAAAAAAAAGTTGAAAGTTTTACACAAGTGGGGTCTGCTGAATAGTGATATAGCTCATTATCATTAAAGTAAACACTTAACATGCAAAAAGCCCTGGGTTTAATCCTCCATACAAAAAAACAGAATCAAAAAGTTTCACAGAGCCAGGCCCAGGTGGCTTACACCTGTAATCCTAACTACTCAGAAGGCTGAGATCTGAGGATCGCAGTTCAAAGCCAGCCCTGGCAAGAAAGTATGTGAAACTCTATTTCCAATAAACCACTCAGAAAACAGGCAATAGTGCTGTGGCTCAAGTGGTAGAGCACTAGCCTTAAGCTGAAGAACTGAGGGACAGTGCCCAGGCCCAGAGTTCAAGCCCCACAACTGACAAAAAATAATAATAATAATAATAAAGTTTTACAGAAAGGGAATTTGTATGTATTCATCAATGATGCATACTGATGACTGCTAATGAATTTAGTATTTGAGATGTTGTTCCTATACCCATATTACTGACATTTCATATTTGCTTTGCTCATAACCAATGAGAAGTCCTTAAGGTCATGTGTTCTGCCACCCTACTCCAAATCCTTTGCCCATATTCCTTAAGAGGTGGTCACCTAAGCCAGAGATGGGGGAGGGTTATTTCCTCCCTATCCTGCTGAGCAGCCTTGGTCTGTCCATCTCCTCTTGATGTCATCTCCATTTCACAGTAATATCTACTCTTGGCTCTAACTCTGCCCCTCTGGGCTCACACAGACAAAAAAAAAGAAAGAAAGAAATCTGCTTTCTCTCTCACATATAAGCACCCTTGGAGTATCTGAAAACAGCTATATCTGGCTTTAGTCTTTCCGTCTTCTTACTAAGAGGTTACAGGAAGTGGATAAATCAAGGCACCTAGAGAGATATGGAAAGAGTAAATGGGTAGAACCATTTTGCTTTTGGTCATTGCAATCACCCTAGCTGTCTGGCCCTTCCCCCTCCCAAATCCACTTAAGTGTGACCATGTAACTGTATTTTACAAAATATAGTTTAAAATATTCCCACAAGGACAATTTCTAGGACTCCACTGGGTTCCTATCTCTGATAAGCATCTTTACCCAGCCAACCCTTCCCCATAAACCCCCAGATTCATACCAGTAGTGGTTTGCATCCATGAATGTCAGCTGAAAGGCCAACAAACCATACAGATAGGAATGGTTGTTCCATGATGTCTTGTCCAGGAGAAACACATACCAGTATGGCAGCAGGAATAACACACAGCTTATCCGGTAACACAGGCCCAGCATCATGCCCAGTGCCCCTGAGATTTGTGGGGAGAGGATTAAGAAGAGTCACCACAGGCCCAACTTCCCTGGGATAGGCTGTGACTGGGATTTTAAAAAGTCATTGATAGTTTATAACAGGTAAAACCAAGTGAAAATTGAGTGTTATCTTAATATTTTAAGAAAAGTTATGGGATCCCAGCTCACATGACACACAGAGCAGCAGTATGAAACTGAATCACAGGAGAAGTGAAATAGGCGCCCAAGACTTGTCATTCACCAGCACGCTTCTTATTTCTGTGTTTCTGAAAGGCCAGTCAATACTCCCATCTTTCCCACAGTTGTCCTCACCCAGAAACATGATAGTGTAGACAAGATACATCCAGTCAAGTGGCAGGGGACGCAGAGCATCCAGCAAGGGGAAGCGGCACACATCCAGTCCATCTAGGTATTTTCGGTCTAAGGAGCTGAGTCCCCGCTCCTGGGGAATGTCCAGTACCATCAAGAATGCTGTAAAGGCAATAGGGGAGGGAACATTATGCTTCAACTGAAGAAGTTATAGAATACACTAGAACACAATTGAGCATGACTAGCTCCAAGACTACCAGACTTCTTGTCTAATTTTGGCACTGCCAGTTATTCAACGAAATCTACTGAGCTTATTGTCACAAGGCAGTATGTTAATCACGCATCAAATAGTCCTCACAGCTCAGTGAGCCAATTCCACTTTGTGAAAAGTGGGTTAATGCCAGTTGGCTCACGCCTGTAATCCTAGCTACTCAGGAGGCTGAGATCTGAGGATCACACTTCAAAGCCAGTCTGGGCAGGAAAGTCTGACACTCTTATCTCTACCAGAAAACTGGAAGGGACTCTGTGGCTCAAGTGGTAGTGTTCACCTTGCGCTGAAGAGCTGAAGGACAGCGCCCAAGCCCAGAGTTCGAGCCCCATGACCAAAAAAAAAAAAAAAAAAAGTGAGTTATAATACTTCATAGGGTTTTAGAAACAGTTAAATGAGGGAAATGTACAAAATGCTAAGAAAATAGAGTTCTATAACTGGAAATATGGTTCAAGTGGTAAATCACTTGCTTAGCAAGGTCAGGCCCAGAAGTCAAATACTAGACACACACACACACACACACACACACACACACACACACACACACACACACACACACACACACACACACACACACACACACACACACACACACACACACACACACAACTGTGGAGATGTGATTGAGTGATAAGGCTAAGGTATAGTGCCCAGGCTCTTGAGTTCAAGCCCCGGTATCAGCACAGATACAAAAAACAAAGCTGTTAGGGTTCTAACATTTTTATTTTTATTTATTTATTTGGTCGTGGGGCCTGAACTCTAGACCTGGGTGCTGTCCCTTAGCTCTTAGCTCAAGACTAGGACTCTACCACTTGAGCCACAGGGCCATTTCCGGCTTTTTCTGCATATGTGGTGCTGAGGAATCCAACCCAGGGCCTCATACATGCAAGGCAAGCACTCTACCACTGAGCCACCTTCCCAGCCCAGGGTTCTAACATTTATAACAGATACATCTCACTGAGCTATAGGAACTGCTGCAAGGGATCCTTCCCAACATTGTTTTTCCTTCTTGGCATTCCCAACAAAAAAGTGATATTTGAATAAGGGGCTTGCTTAAGGCAGGGTTTCTCAATCTCTGGTTTAGTAACATTAACCAAGCTGGTTAATTATTTGCTGGGACGGTTGCCAGTGCATCACAAGACACCAAGGAGCAGCATCCCAGGTGCCTGCACAGATGTTAGCAGTCAACTATTCCTCCACCCCTCAAGTTGTGACAACTAAAAATGTCTGTATATATTGTCTAATGTGTCCAGGGAGCAAAACTCCCTCAGTTAACTGGGCTAAGAGGATGATACACTTGATATATCTATAAGTGCTACCACCCCAAAAGGGGACTCACCGAAGAGAAAACGAAAGACAGCCAGGTTTGCTGGATCCGTTGGTCGATTAAGCAAGGTCACTAGCCTCTGCCAGCTAGATAAATCTTTCCATTCAAAGCCCAGAAGTTTTCCCATTTGGCTGCCTGGCGTGGGCCCTGAGGTCTGTCCAGGCTTGTCTTTCTGTCCTTTATCTACAACCAATGAGAAGAGACCATGTGTGAGCAGAGTTGAAGCCTGTCTCCACTCCAAATCTCAGCACTTCCCGCCTTAACAGCCCAGGGGTAATGTCACCTGGTTCTCTGATCTCTGACTACCAGAAACTTCCCCCTCTCAGGATCTCCACGGTCCCCAACCTCACATTCTCTAGGTCCCACTAGGCGTCTCCGGCTCCGCCCCTCTGAAACCAGCGTCCTTCTCTCTGCGCCTGCCCGGCCGCCCCCAACCCTACCTGAGTCGAGGGGGGCCCGCGCGGACCGGGACACAGCCATACCACCGTGCGGCCGCTGCCAGCAGCACCACCCAAGTCCACCAGCCTAGGCTCCGCCCCCTCGACACATCAGCACCTGCGCGGCCAGCCGGAAAGCGACGACACTGTCGTGAAGTGCTGCCCAAGTCCCAAGGAGCCTCAGCTTGATCAGGAGGCGGAGCGCGAAGGAGCGTAGGGTGTGGCCGCGCAGGCGCAAAGGGACGTGGGCGAGCTTCCTCTAGAACGGTGAAGAGGCCGGCGTGCTTCGAGTAAGGGTTGTGTGCGCGAGATGCCAGCCGCACCCTCAGGCCCCTCTCAGGACGATCAAGCTTCGAAACGCACTGGGTCCTTCCCCGACCCTATTAGGCCTCTATCGCGTAAGGGGATCGGTGCAAATGGCAGACTTTCCCCCGGAAAGACTGGCCGCCGACTTGAGGTTGCAGGGGGAAGAGCCCTCTCTTAAATCTAGAGCGCGGATCGTTTTATTCTGTCTGTCCCGTACCTAAGTTTAAAACTTCAGGGGAGCCGGGCGCCAGGGCTCACGCCTATAATCCTAGCCACTCAGGAGGGGGAGATCTGAAGATCGGCCGTTCAAACCAGGCCAGGAGGTTAGGTCCCTGACACGCCTATCTTCAATCAGTTACCAAAAAGCTGCAAGTGGAGCTGTGGTTCGGAAGGTAGAGCCCTAGCCTTGAGTGAAAGAGCTCAGGGACAGATCCTAGGCCCTGAGTTCAAGCCCCAGCGCGCGCGCGCGCGCGCGCGCACACACACACACACACACTCAGGCACCCTGTGCAGGGGAAATAGGATAGTGTAACTGAAGAGGGCATAGAGAGCCAGCTTAGGGAAGGTTGTCTTGAGCGCAGTTGTTAATACCTGAGACTGTCCACTGGGGTTCGCTAGCAGCATAAGAAGAGAGCATTCTAGGGCAGAAGCTCTGAAGCCTTTTGATCTCCGTTCCTCTTGCGCTGTTGGAAACAATGCTTTGATTTGACCTTTATGTTTCAAAATTTATGATAAGGAAAACCTCTCTAAATTTTTGATAGTGCTGGATATCAATGGATATCAGATTCAGAGTCTGGAACATTCTAGGCAACCTTTTTCCAACTTCAAAACTTTTTATTGAGAATTTTTTTATGTTTTGGTTTATTCACATACAATATGATTATTATGTGTTTACATAAGTAACATTTTTGTGTTTGGGGAATGTAATCCAGTAGTAGTGCTGGCCTAGTATGGGTGAGAACACCTAGGCTGGAACTTAAGCATCATAAAACATAAAGATTTTGTTTTGTTTAGGGAAAGAAAATATATATAAAATCATAATTTTAAAATTTAAATCTTTCATTTTTGGCTTAGTTGAAAACAGCCACATTATTACATCTGCCTCATTCAACCTGCTGTAAAATATTAACTAAAGCAGGGTGCTGGTGGCTCACACCTGTAATACTAGCTACTTAGAAGGCTGAAATCTGAGGATTGTGGTTTCAAAGCCAGCCCAGGCAGAAAAGACTCTTATTCCCAATTAACCACTAAAAAGCTGGACATTGAGCTCTCTAGCCAGCCTGCAGCAAAAAAGGTAAGTGATAACGTCACAGGTTTAAGCTCCAGTATTAACACACACACACACACACACACACACACACACGATTTTTCAAAAGGAATTATTGTAAGAAAAGAAAAAGCAGGGGCTGGGAAGGTGGCTATGATCAAGTGCTTGCCTCGCATGCATGAGGCTCTGGGTTCAGTTCTTTAGCACCACTTAAACAGAAAAAGCCGGAAGTGGCACTGTGGCTCTAGTGGTAGAGCATTAGCCTTGAGCTGAAGAGCTGAGGGACAGTGCCTAGGCCCAGAGTTCAGGCCCCACGACCAACAAAAAAAAGAAAAAGCAGAAAAGAAGAATTCAACAGTCCAATAAGTTTTGAGAGGAAAACCTGGGAGGTCAACCAAGTCAGAAAAAGTGAAGGTGGTAGAGTGCCAGTCTAGCAAATTCAAGACCCTGAGTTTAACCTCTGTACTGCCAAAAACCAAACTATTGTGTGCAGGAAGTCTGTTACTCTATACTCAGCCTCCACCTGCTATGAAAGAAAAATGAAGTCATCAAAAGTAAAACTAATACCTAGCCAGATGCTCATACCTATAAAACCAGCTATTCAGCTGGATACTGGTGGCTCATACCTGTAATTCTAGCTACTCAGGAAGCTGAGATCTGAGGATCACGGTTCAAAGCCAGCCCAGGCAGGACACTACTCAGAAAAAGCCAGACGTGAGGCTGTGGCTCAAGTGGTAGTGCGCTAGCCTTGAGGAAAAGAAGCTCAGGGACGGAGCCCAAGCTCCAGGACTAGCAAATCAAATAAGAAAAAAGCTATGGGGGTAGGGGGGTATAATTGGGTGGGGGGAGGGGGGAGGCTGGGAAGGGAGGTGAAGCGTAAACAAAGGAGGAGGCTGCAATGCTTGGTAAGAAATATATGCATTATCCTGCCCATGTAATTGTAGCCCCTCTGTACAGTATGTTCTCAAATAAAATAAAATTAAATTTAAAAAAAAAAAAAGAAAAAAGCAAGCAAACAAACCAAAAACCAAGCTATTGAGGAGGCTAAAGTTTGAGAATGGCAGTTCAAAGTTAGTCTAAATAAACAAACTTGAGTGACTTTTCTTTTTCTTTTTCTTTTTCCCCCCTGTGGTCCAAGACCAGGACTTGAACTCAATGCCTAGGGCCACTTTTGTTCACTGGCTAGTATTAGCTCTACCAACTGAGCCACACTTCCAAACACTAAATCCAAGAGACTTTTAGCTCCAATTAACTAGCAAAAAAATAAGTGGAAATAAGGCTCAAGTGGTAAAGCACCAGCTTTGATGCTAGGGGAAGCTAAGTAAATGCTCTAGGCCCTAGACTTCAAGAGCCAGTACAGGCAAAAACAAAACAAAAACAAACAAACAAAAATCACACCTTTCTTGGTTGTTTTTTTCTGGAGACAGCATCGCATTATCTAGCCCAGGTTGACCTTAAAGTGAGGATCCTTCTGTCTCAGCCTCCCAATTGCAAGCATGAACCACTATTTGGCCTAAACTACAACTACAGACCACCCTGCCTAGTTTAACTAAAGTGCTATCAGGAAATGTGGAGCATAGTGCCCTCAAAGGTTAAACCATAGAATGTTCCAAAGGACTTGGATAAACAGTTGAAGTCATTATCAGCTAGCCTTCAACATTCCTTAGCTAGGAGTACCCTAATTACTAACCATTCAAGAGGGGGTTGAAATTTTTATTTCTGCCCAGCCAATGACTTGCCTTCAAAAACTACTGAGGAAATCCCTATTTAAAAACAAAACAAGGGGCTGGGAAGGTGGCTCAGTGGTAGAGCGCTTGCCTTCATGCTTGAGGCCCTGGGTTTGATTCCTCAGCACCACATAAGCAAAAAGAAAAATGCCGGAAGTGGTGCTGTGGTTCAAGTGGTAGAGCGCTAGCCTTGAGCTGAAGAGCTGAGGGACAGTGCCCAGGCCCAGAGTTCAGGTCCCATGACTGACAACAACAATAACAACAACAAAAAGACTTTAAAAAAACTTTAAAAATCTTGCCTCCCACATAGCTTTATAGTATTCTATTCAAGGGTGTTCTAGTTTAGTTGATGGGAATTGCAATTCTTTGTTTCCCAGATAAACTCTATTTCCTTTAACTTCTTTCTTTCTTTTTTCTTTCTTTTTTTTTTTTTTTTTTTTGGTCAGTTGAACTCTGGGCCTGGGCACTGTCCCTGACCTCTTCAGCTCAAGGCAAGTACTCTACCACTTGAGCCACAGTACCACTTCTGATTTTCTTGTGGTTGATTGGAGGTAAAGAGTCTCACAGACTTTCCTGTCCAGGCTGGCTTTACACTGTGATCCTCAGATCTCAGCCTCCTGAGTAGCTAGCTTTACAGGCATGAGCCACCAGCACTGGGCTTCCTTAAACTTCTATTACTGTCTCTCTCTTCCTTCCTCCCCCTCTGGCTCTTTCTCCTTATTCCTTCAATTCCTCCTACTGCTTCCCCCTGTGTTAACTTTACAGTATTTTGTGCACATGCCCTGCTCCTAGGCTTGAACTTAGGCCCTGGGCGCTGTCCCAGAGCCTCTTTGTGCTCAAGGCTAGCACTCTACCACTTGAGCCACAGTGCTACTTCTGGTTCTTTTGAATAGTTTATTGGAGATAAGAGCCTCACAGGGACTTTTCTGCCCAAGCTGACTTCAATCCTCGATCCTCAGATCTCAGCCTCCTGAGTAGCTAGGATTATAGTCATGAGCTACTGGCACCCAGCTAACTTCAGAGTTTTGTGTTTTGTTTTTGTTTTTGTTGGTGGTGGGGATTGATCTCTGGGCCTGGGCGCTGTCCCAGAGCTCTTCAGCTCAAGGCTAGCACTCTACCACTAAAGCCACAGTACCACTTCTGGTTTTCTGAGTGGTTTATTGGAGAAAAGAGTCTCAAAAACTTTCCTGCCCAGGCTGGCTTTGAACTGTGATCTTCAGATCTCAGCCTCCTCAGTAGCTAGGATTACAGGCGTGAGCCACCAGCACCTGGCCTAACTTCAGAGTTTTAAAGAAGTCAAATGTGGCTGGGCGCTGGTGGCTCACGCCTGTAATCCTAGCTACTCAGGAGGCTGAGATCTGAGGATCACGGTTCAAAGCCAGCCCGGGCAAGAAAGACCGTGAGACTCCTATCTCCAATAAACCACCAGAAAACTGGAAGTGGCGCTGTAGCTCAAGTGGTAGAGCGCTCACCTTGAGCTGAAGAGCTGAGGGACAACGCCCAGGCCCAGAGTTCAAGCCCCACGACCGACAAAAAAAAAAAAAAAAAAAAAAAAAAGAAGTCAAATGTGTATGCAGTTAATGACAAAACATATATAGTTTCTTGAAAAGAGGAATTGTGATGGAGATTAGATGCAGAAGAAATCAATTAACTGTCTTAAGTATGAGAAGAATTTCCTCAACCTGGAGGAGTAAAACCTTTAAACAAAACTGTAACTTGGGACAGTGTAGAATGTTTGGAAGAACAAGTGATTTGGGGCTGGGAAGGTGGCTCAGTGGTAGAGCGCTTGCCTTATATGCTCGAGGCCCTGGGTTCGATTCCTCAGCACCACATAAGCAAAAAGAAAGAAGCCAGTAGTGGCGCTGTGGCTCAAGTGGTAGAGCGCCAGCCTTGAGTTGAAGAGCTGAGGGACAGCGCCCAGACCCAGAGTTCAGGCCCCACAACCGGACCCCCCCCCAAAAAAAAAAAAAAAAAAACAAAAAACAAAACAAGTGATCTGCTATGGCCAGTGGGAGGTGGGTCTCATTGGACTGAAGCTTGGAAAAGCAGGAATGCCTGCTGATAAGTTTGGCTTTAACCTAGAGGAAAGCTGGACTTGCTCACTCATTTTGGTGGATGGATAAGACACAAAAGGTAGAGAAGATATATGTATATCTATTTCTTTCTTTCTTTCTTTCTTTCTTTCCTTCTTTCTTTCTTTCTTTCTTTCTTTCTTTCTTTCTTTCTTTCTTTCTTTCTTTCTTTCTCTTTCTTCTTTCTTTGTCAGCTGTCAGGCCACTTCCGGTTTTCTAGTGGTTTGTTGGAGATAAGAGTCTTCTGGGCTTTCCTGCCTGGGCTGGCTTTGAACCGTGATTCTCAGATCTCAGCCTCCTGAATAGCTAGGATTACAGATGAGCTATTAGTGCCTGACTATGTTCTTTTTGTGTCAATATCAGGGTTTGAATTTATAGCCTCACTTTCTTGCTCAGTTTTTCAGCTCATAGCTAGTATTCTACCAGTTGAACTACATCTCCAGTTCTGTTTTTTTGGTGGCTAATTGGAGGTAAGAGTATCACAGACTTTTTTTGCTTGAGCTGGCCTCAAATCTGGATCATCAGATCTTAGCCTCCTGAAAATTAGGATTGTATGCATTAGCTATTGATGCCCACTCTGGTTGTTTTATATTAAATTTGGTGTGTAGTTTACATATCTCAATTCAGATTAACCATATTGACAATGTTTGTGGCCACCAAATTGGGCAGTACAAGTAGAAATCAAGAATGGGGGTGGTGGTAATACACCAGTCCTGGGGCTTGAACTCAGGGCCTGGACACTGTCCCTGAGCTTTTTTTTTTTTTTTTTTTTTGGGTCCGGTTGTGGGGCTTGAACTCTGGGCCTGGGCACTGTCCCTCAGCTCTTCAGCTCAAGGCTAGCACTCTACCACTTGCGCCACAGCGCCACTTCGGACTTTTTTCTTATGTGGTGCTGAGGAATCGAACCCAGGGCCTTGAGCATGCAAGGCAAGTGCTCTACCACTGAGCCACCTTCCCAGCCCCTCCCTGAGCTTTTTTTGCTCAAGGCTAGCACTCTACTATTTGAGCCATAGCTCTACTTCCAGCTTTTTGGTGATTAATTGGAGATAAGGGTCTCCTGCACTTTTCTACCAGAGCTGGCTTTGAACTACAGTCCTCAGATCTTAGCCTTCTGAGTAGTAGCCAGGACTACAGGCATGAGCCATCAGCCTAGCTTATTTTTTCTTTGAGGCACTGAGGCAGTCACTGAACTATACACCCCTGTCATCCCCCATTTTTTCTGAGAAAGAAACAAGATCAGCCAGGTGCTGATGGCTCATGCTTGTAATCCTAGTTACTCAGGAGGCTGAGATCTGAGGATCACAGTTTGAAGCCAGCCTGGGAAAGTCTATGAGATTTTCTCCCATAAACTACTCAGAAAAGTGCTGTGGCTCAAGTGGTAGAACCCAAGCCTTGAGCACAAAGAGGCTCAGGGACAGTGCCCAGACCCTGAGTTCAAGCCCCACAACTGACAAAAAGGAAAAAAAGAAAGAAAGAAACAAGATCTAAGTTGCTCAGTCTAGCAGTAAATTTGTGATCCTCTTGTTTCAGCTTCTAGAATAGCTGGGATTACAAATGTGAGTCACAATATCCAGTAAGTTTCTAACCCATCTCCACCTGGACACATTACTGGCTTTTTTTTTCTTTTGCAGTTTTTGTGGCTTATTTAAGCACAAATAAAATACAAGGTGTATGTGAGGAACCTATTCATTTTCTTCACTGCACAGCCTGGCATTGGGAATGATGACTCTGATGGCTAGCTGGGTTGCTCTTTCCAGGATGGCTTTTGGTTCTTGGAGGAGACATTGTGGGCCATTTCAGAGCAGTAAGACTTGTTGCACATGAGCAGCCAGCTCCTTGTGGATGTTGTAGACCAGGAACTTCCGGAATCCACTGGGCAGCTATGCTTTGTTTGCTTGTTGTTCCTATAACTAATGTAGGGCATCAAGATCTGGCCCTTGAATCTACTCTGCACTCTGCTGTCAATGCCCCTGGTGTCTGCCAGTTACGCTTCATCTTTTTTTTGTTGGTTGTGGGGTTTGAACTCTTGGGTGCCGTCCCTCAGCTCTTCAGCTCAAGGCTAGTGCTCTACCACTTGAGCTACAGTGCCACTTCCAGCTTTTTTTGCTTATGTGGTGCTGAGGAATCGAACCCAGGTCCTCATGCATGCAAGACAAGCACTCTTACCTCTGAGCCACTTTCCCAGCCCCAGGTTACACTTAATCTTGACTGGTGGCAGATGAATTTTTTGGTCCTCTTTTTGACGATCTTGGGCTTCACTAGAGATCTGAGGGCAGCCATGATGCCTAGCAGGAGGAGATGGCAGTGACCTCCATAGGCCGCACTGAAGAAGAGGTGTTACTGGCTTTTTAAGAATGGTGAGGGGTGCTGGGAAGGCGGTTCAGTGGTAGAGTGCTTGCCTAGCATGCATGAGGCCCTGGGTTCGATTCCTCAGCACCATATAAGCAGAAAAAAGCAAGAAGTGGCACTGTGGCTCAAGTGGTAGGGCGCTAGCCTTGAGCTGAAGAGCTGAGGGACAGTGCCCAGGCCCAGGGTTCAGGCCCTATGACCGATGAGAAGAAAAAAAAAAATGGTGAGGGCCGAGCGCCGGTGGCTCAGGCCTGTAATTGTAGTTACTAATGAGGCTGAGATCTGAGGATCACAGTTCAAAGCCAGCCCGGGCAGGAAAGTGAGACTCTCCAATAAACCACCAGAAAGCCAGGAATGGCCTTGAACTAAAGAGCTGAGGAACAGCGTCTGGGACTGACACCCCCCCCCAAAAAAAAAAAAAGAACCGTGAGGGCCAGGAACATGGCTTAGCAGTAGTAGTGCTTGCATAGCATGCATGAAGCCTTGGGGTCAGTTCCTCTGTACCACATAAACAGAAAAAGCTGTGAGTAGCACTGGTGGCTCAAATGGTAGAGTGCTAGCTTTGCGTACAAAGAGGCTACCCAACAACCAAAAAAAAAATAAAAAGAATGGTGAGCCCGGCACTGAGGATCACAGTTTGAAGCCAGTCAGGGCAGAAAAGTCCCCCTGAGACTCTTAACTCCAATTAACCACTCAAAAAACGGAAGTGGCTCTGTGGTTCAAGTGATAGAGTGCTAGCCTTGAGCGCAAAATGTCTCAAGGACAGTGCCCAGACTTTTAGTTTAAACTCCACTACCTACAGAAGAAAAAACAAAACAAAACAAAAACAAGAATGGCGAGGCGACAAGAGGTAGCTCTCTGTGAAAGCAAGATAAGATTATACAAGTTAAACTTTATTTAAAAAGGCTTGAAAAGCTGGGCGCTGGTAGCTCCCACCTATAATCCTAGCTATGCTCGAGGCTTAGATTGCAATTCAAAGCCAGTCCTGGCAGGAAAGTGCCTGAGACTCTTTATCTCCAACTATCAGAAAACTGGAAGTGGAGCTATGGCTCAAAGTGGTAGAGTACTAGGCTTGAGCAAAGGAATTGAGGGACAGCAACCAGACCCTGAATCCAAGCTTCACAACCAACATCAACAACAAAAAGTTTTAGAGTTGGGCGTTAGTGGCTCATACCTAAGAGGCTAACCTGGAGGATCAAAGGTGGACACCAGCCCCTGCTGAAAAGTCCATGGCACACCATATCCAAAATAGCAAGCAAAAAGTCAGGAAGGAGGTAGAGGACCAGCCAAATGAGTAAGCCGAGCAAGCTCAGGGCCCTGAATTCAAACTGAATTCAATCTTCCTCTCCCCTAAAATAGTAGCAATGTTTGGTTGGGTTCTGTGGGCATTTTGACAACATGGATTTTTCCTGTGGAGTGTTTAAATGTTGTTTTGTGAACATCCTTGCAGTTAAAGATAACACTTTAAAAATAAAATTCTCTCTTCACGGCAACTTGAGCTCTGACACTTGGGAGAATCAACGGAACCTGGAGGACATTGTTTAGAGTTGACATTCTCTATTGTAATCTTGTTCCTGTTTATTTTTAAATTGTCACTTATTTCATTGGAAAGGAAAGGTGTTGCTCAGTTTTGTTTTGTTTTGTTTTCCAGTAGTGAGGCTTGAACTCTGGGCCTGGCGCTGTCCCTCAGCTCAAGGCGAGCACTCTACCACTTGAGCCACTTCCGGTTTTCTGGTGGTTTATTGGATATAAGAGTCTCACGGACTTTCCTGCCCAGGCTAGCTTTGAACAGTAATCCTCCGATCTCAGCCTCCAGATTAGTTAGGATAACAGGCATGAGCCACCAGCACCCAGCTGTTGCTCAGTGTTAAAACGTTCCAAGTTGCTTTGTTACAGAATGACTAAAGGTATATGGTGGGGGAGGGGGAGGATAGTTGATTTGTGACACCCCCACCCGGGTCAATCCCTAATATCAGACATACTCACAAAGTACACACAAAATAAGAAAGGAAAGTTTCTCCAAAATGCCACAGGGGTCCAACATTTATTAAAGCCTTGTCAAAAGCATTTGTTAGAGAAGTTGACATTTCCTCCTTGGAACTGATATGTCTTCTGGAATGAGACAAGAATGTTTGTTTCCTTCTCCTTGCCCCTGTTATTGTTCCTCTGCCTTGATAAACACCATCAGCGAAGAGTAGATTTTCTCTGGCTCTGAGCCACATGGGTGGAAAAATCCTTGGCCCTGCCCGCCCCCCTCCCCTGGTTCATCCAACAGTGCTCTGATCACTCACCCGGGTCACCAACTCTCACGGTGACCCTTGAAGTAAAATGCAGAACTGCTGAACCCTGGAAAGAAAGGGGGGTAGTGAGCCATCACTTCCTCATTATCCACACAACTGTGTTAGTAGGCACATGGCCTGGGCTCTTTTCACTCCTTTCTAGCACAGACAGCACACCAAGCACCTGCCAAATCAGAGGGGAGAGGCTGACCTGGGGCCACCAAGGCTATTCTGACACACCAGAGCCCAGACTTACAGCATTCCCAATTGAGGGGATTTTCTGCTCCTGGAGACAAGGATTGTGTAGCAACAAACCAACTCACCTCTGCCTTCTGTTTCCCCGCAAACCAGGCCTGCCAGGATACTGGATGGGTGATTTGGAGCCTTAGAAACTGGGAGTTAGGTAGTCAAGACAGAAAAACCACACGAATTGGCTCCAGAGCACGTCGGTGGGCTTTGGATCTGAATTCCCCCCAGTCCTGACAAGCCAGAAGACCTTGGTGCCAGGGCTATCTATCTGTGGCTTTAAGCGTGAGCCTCTGGGAGGTGACTGGGAGGGCGGTGGAGGGCGCCCGCCTACCTGGGGAACCTGCGTGAGGTGTGGCCGGAGCGCCGGGGATGCGAGGAGGGTCGGGGCGGGCTGAAAGTTGGAGCAAGCAGGAAGTGAAGCCTGGGCTGCGCGGGGAGGAAACCGACTGGGCGAGTTCTGCGGCGGCCAGGCCTGAGCGCTCCGAGACATGGTGAACGTCCCGGGGACCCAGCACCGGGCCGCCTGAGAAGGGGGGCGCAGAGGGGGGCTCGGGGAGTGGGGGTGTCGGCTAGGGGTGGGAAAGGGGAGTTGGTGGCGAAGTTCGAGAGAGAGAGCGCGCGAGCTGGGCCGGCCCTGCCCGTGGCCCCTCTTCTTTGACAGCTTGGCCGCCAAGAGTTCTGAGCTGCCTGGGTGGAGGTTCCTGCGCTTTTCTCCCCCGGGTCACTGCCTGGGAGCAGGACTGGGGGGGGGGGGTGGAAATTCCAGGCAGAGATGACAGCTCGCCCTCCCTCCCCCTCACCGTCCTCCTCCTCCTCCACCTCCTCCAGCTGGGCCCGAGCCCGGGTGTTGTGACACTAACCCGGGCTGGGAGCGCTTCTGCTGTTCCTGTCTCAGATTCCAGTCCAGCCCCTCGGAGTCCCCCCCCCCCCCCCCGCACCTTGGCCATTCCCTGTATCCCCCTGTACACCCCCCCCCCAAAGGGTCTGGCTGTCCACCAAGTCCAAGGAGGCTTCAGCCTCTTCTCCATTACTGTGAGAGTTAAAGGTTTATGACAAGGAACCACACGTTGGTGCTCCGTGATCATCTAGTTTGAGCCCACACCCCGACCAGTTTCTAGAGGCCCACTGGGTCACGGAGGGAGGAGCTTAGGAATTGTTTTTCCCTCCTGGTTCAAAAACCTTATCAAGAGGTCTCCAGGTGGGGAGGACTTGTCCTCCATTTCCCCAAGGCCCTGGTGACTGCGGGTTTTGTTGGGTGTTTTTGTTTTTAAATATCTGCATAAGCAGGCAGTGGTGTGGGGCCTGCCCAGGGTGCTGAGTGGTGGAGAAAAACAGACGTGTGAGTGAGGTTCAAAGGTGCTAGGAAACCTCTGGGAATCTTGGTTGTCAGTTGTTTTAGGTCCCCGTAGTGGATCTGCTGATTACACTGGCCACGAGGCCCCTCACTTCCCCCAGGCCAGATCAGCTCTCCAGCAGCTGTCTGGGAGAGAAAAATGAGTTGTGGGGGGGAGGGTTAGGTAAGGGTGATCTGTTAGCTAGCACCCACACTTTTAGTGAGATCCCAGTGGGATCAAGGAAAGGAGGTGGCTCCGGGGATTGGTAAATAGTGCTTGAGTGTACAAGTTGTAAGATGTCACTTCTGGCATCTCCATGACTCTCTCTGAGACACCTCTCCCCCCCACCACACCCCCAATAAAAAGATTTATCTAATGAGTCTAGTATCAGATCTCACCTCGGGTCCTAAACATATACTTAGGTTGGATTACAGGAGTAATACCTAAAAAACAAAAAACAAAAAAAATAGTCCCTTTGTTAACAATGAAAGCATTATAAAAAGCTAAAATCCACTTTAGCCCTACCTTCCTCTGGTCTTTTGGATCCTCCACCACTTGGCCTAATTAACCCCTGTTGCCATCCAGGAGGAGGCAAGTGGAGGTGGAGGAAATGATCGGGTTCGGAACTTGCAGAGTGAGGTGGAGGGAGTCAAGAATATTATGACCCAGAATGTAGAGCGGATCCTGGCCCGTGGGGAGAACTTGGACCATCTCCGCAACAAGACAGAGGATCTGGAAGCCACGGTGAGATGGGGAACAAACTGGAACTGCAGGAAGAGGGAAGGAGAATTATTGGCAGGAAGAGAAGTTTTTGTGGGAATGAACAGAAAGGATGGAAGTCTTCCGTTTCTGTTGCTTTTTTGCTTGTTTCGGGAATTGTTCTGAGTCAAGACCCCACTTCTGGTCCAGCACTGCTCCACTGATTGGGAGGGGGCCCACCCACAGAGGCATTTCCTGAGAGTGACAGACATCTCTGTCAGTCCGTACATTCTTAGGCTTCTTTCGTGTAAAACTGATTCTGCCTACTCTTGACTCTTCCAGGGCAAAATATTAGCTCTGGAAATATTCTCCAAGAGTTTTGGCCTTCTCTAGGGGTTATTAGACAAGGAGTAGAAAACTATAGAGTCTTGCTGAGTTGGCGTTAAGAAGCTGGAAAGAGCAATGAAATGCTTGGATCCCAGAGTCCTCTGTCAGCCAAAGGCTAGAATAACATATCCCACACATCTTGCCTCTTTCTCCAGGCCAGTTGCTTGGAAAGAGCTGGAGATTCTTAAGCCAAGGCTGAAGCTTTAAGTTCAATGTATAGTGAAGAGACTGGGAGGTTAGGACTGGTTTTCTTAGTCCTTTGTGAAATCGTGTGTGTGTGTGTGTGTGTGTGTGTGTGTGTGTGTGTGTGTGTGTGAGACTGGGAGGTTAGGACTGGTTTTCTTAGTCCTTTGTGAAATCGTGTGTGTGTGTGTGTGTGTGTGTGTGTGTGTGTGTGTGTGAGACTGGGAGGTTAGGACTGGTTTTCTTAGTCCTTTGTGAAATCGTGTGTGTGTGTGTGTGTGTGTGTGTGTGTGTGTGTGTGTGTGTGTGTGTGGTGTGTATGTTATTGAAGGTTGAATTCAAGGCTTCTTAGGCATGTGCTTTCTCATTCTGAGCCATGTTCCTCAGCCCCTTTTGCTTAGGTATGGTCTAGTACTTTTGCCTGTGGCCATTAGGCAATCAAGCCCAGTGTTGTTTTTTGTTGGTGGTGGTGGTAGTGGAGGTGGTGGTGGTGGTGGTGGTGGTGGTGTGTGTGTGTGTGTGTGTGTGGCTTGAATTCAGGGTGAGGCAGTCTAAGGCTTGAATTCAGGCCCTGGGTGCCACTTGAGCCACAACTCTGCTTCTGGCCTTTTGGTGGTTAATTGTAGAGATGAGTCTTATAAAAGACTTTATTGCTTGGGCTGGCTTTGAACTGCAATTCTCATATCTCAGCCTGAGTAGTTCAGATTACATGCATTAGCCATTGGCACTCAGCTGCAGGTGTGTGTGTGTGTGTGTGTGTGTGTGTGTGTGTGTGTATGTGTGTGTGTGTTTGTCTGTCTTTCTGTCTGTCTGTGCTGGTACTAGAGCTTAAACTTGGGAACTTTCACTCTTACTCAGCACTTAGCTTGCTAACTAACCACTTGAACCATATCTCCAGCCCACATTTTGTTATAATTAGAGATGGAATCACTGACTTTTCTGCCTGGATTAGCTTTGAACCATGGCCCTCATGGTCTCAGCCTTGTGCATAGCTAGGATTACAGGCATGAACCATCGGAGCTGGGCATCCAACTTATTTTTTGAGATAGTACCTTGCTAAGTTTTTTTTTTTTGGGGGGGGGGAGGGGTCCGGTCGTGGGGCCTGAACTCTGGGTCTGGGCGCTGTCTCTCAGCTCTTCAGCTCAAGTCTAGCACTCTACCACTTGAGCCACAGCGCCACTTCCAGCTTTTTTATTTTTGCTTATGTGGTGCTGAGGAATCGAACCCAAGGCCTCATGCATGCAAGGCAAGCGCTCTACCACTGAGCCACCTTCCCAGCCCCTAAGTTGTTTTTTTTTAACCTGGCTGGCCTTGAACCAAGATCCTCCCATCTCTACCTCCCACTTAGCTAGGATTATAGATATACTTCATCAAACTCAACCCACTGTATGAAATCTTGGATACCTATTTGGTCTGCCTGGGACTTAGTTCCTCTTTCTGTAGTTTAGTCTGAGTACATGTCTCAGGGAGACTGTGTCTGCAACTTGAGTTAGGAAAAGAGGAGTTTCCCTCACACCAACCTCCTATGCTGTCCTGTGTTTTCCATCTTTCCTAAAGGATAAAGAGCTGGGAGGTATGCCCACCTGGAGCCTGTACCACTTAGTCCCAGAGTTTGCCCTCCTAAGGGTGAAATATACTACCAGTGTTGCACATTTAGGTGGGGACATGTATGAAAGGCCCCTTGGGGTGCATGACAATGTAGGGGTAAGAGGAGGGAGAGGACTCCAGGGCTGTTGTCATGATTCAGGTGAATTCCCAAAAGACCAACGATTCTACCTTTGAACTAGATTGTCAGGAAGATGTAATTGTCAAGATAGGAGGATAGAACATCTTTTATTTCAAAGTTGGTTACTTTAGTAATGTAAACACTTAGATGTGTGGCATGTGGGACTCCGTTTGTCTCTTGTTCTGGGAAGGAGTCACTGGGTCACTCATTTTCCCTTGTCCCCAACAGTCGGAGCACTTCAAGACAACATCGCAGAAGGTGGCCCGGAAATTCTGGTGGAAGAATGTGAAGATGATTGTCATCATCTGTGTGATTGTCATAGTCATCATCCTTTTCATTGTGCTCTTTGCCACTGGTACCATCCCCACTTAGGAAGTCCCTCCCAATCCCAACCTCTTCTTCAGGGGTGACCCTCCAAAATGGGTGCCAAGAGAAGCCTTCTCTCCTGTCCTCCATGGGAATGCTGCTCAGTCCCTCAGGCCCCTCCGCCACATAGTATGCCCCAGAAGCAGCCCTGGAAGGAGAGCTGGACTGTGGTGCATTTCACAAGTCCCTAGAATGGGTTGGAGAGGACTCAGAGGATGCTGTGTGTATCTGGGAAACTGTCGGTGGCCAGTGGGCAATAAAGGCCTTTCAGTATCCGTATGTGTGAGGCACCCTCTTCCTTTCCACTCTTCCCTTTGACACTTCCATTTATTTTCAACCAGAATGTTCTCTGGCTGAAGTTCTCCCATATGAGGCCCAAGTTGTTGGAGAGGAGGAGATGTCATGTTTGGAAAAGAAAGATGGAGGGCTCCCTGTTTTGTGTGTGCGTGTGTGTGCACATGCGTATATGAGTATATGTTATATGTATGTCTGCCACTACTGAGGCTTGAACTCAGGGCCTGGGTACTGTCTTCCCATTCCTTTGCTTAAGACTGGTTCTCAAGCTGGGTGCCGGTGGCTCACACCTGTAATCAGGAAGCTGAGATCTGAGGATCGCGGTTCAAAGCCAGCCCGGGCAGGAAAGTCCGTGGCACTCTTATCTCCAATAAAAAACCACCAGAAAACCGGAAGTTGCATTGTGGCTGAAGTGGTAGAGCCTTCGCCTTGAGCTAATGAGCTAAGGGACAGTGCGCAGGCCCTGAGTTCAAGCCCCATGACCAACAAAAACAAAAAGTCTCTTGGACTTGCCAGCCCAGACTTGCTTCAGTTAGGATTACAGGCATGAACTACCAGTGCCTTTTTTTATTCTACCCTAGCTTCTGCCTTTCTTTACTCTAGCCTTTATGATCATCACAAGTCTCAAGTACAAAAAAATTTCTGGAGATATTGGCATAGAAGAATTCAAAACCACATGAGCTTTTTAGAGTGGCATGCAAGGGTAAATGGCCTCTTGGATCCTTTTTCTACTGAGATATGAAACCCTTAACAAGAGCATGTCCAGTGGTTTAGGACCTCCTGCCTTGTCTGCCATCATCTCTCTTCTATGGCCCTGTTGTAATCAATCCAGAGGCAAAAGTTGGAGGAACTATACTACTTTTCCTTTTTTGGAGTTTCTGTGTTCTGTTGGTCTTTTGTCTGCTCCTGCCTTTCTGGGATTTAATAGGGCCTTGGGTCTCAGCTGTCTGGAGTGGGTGAGTATGTCTCCCCCGCATACCATGGCTGGGCATAGTCAGTGTCACAGGACAGAGCCTGCAGCCCTCCTTCTGTTTCCTAGACAATGAGCTTTCTGTCTCTGGCTTCCCTTCTCTCTACCATGTTCCACCACCATTGCTATTCTTTGCAGTGGCCAGTCTGCCTTGGCTTGTGTGAGGAGGGTTTTTGCCATTTCAATTTGTTTCCTCCATAGGCTTTCAGAATTGCAAACAAACCTGCTGTTGGGGAAGATAAGGCTTAAGGACTCGCTTGGAGATCAGGTTCTAGAATCATGCTCCAAATTCTGAGGAGGGTGGGGGAAAGCCCAGAAAAGTCTTTCTAAGCAGACTCCATCCATCCTTTCTCTCAACCCATGCCTGGATGCAAGCTCAGGCCATCCGGGTTCTGTGAGAGTCTTCCTCACAGAGAAGGATCAGACCCAGAGAGGGAAACCCTATTTGGATGTTGGCAGTGGCCTGAGTAGGGTGGAGGTACCTAGTGATTATTAGCTAGCAGCAAGAAGAAGATGGTACATTCAGCTTAGGAGAACTCTCTAGCAATAGCAGACATGTCAGCTTACCCAGCTGAAAAACAAGCTTCTGGCCAAGTAGAGCTGAAGTTCCCTTCTGAAGAATCTAGAATAATTCCTTTCCCCATGGGGACAGAGGCTTCCTTTCTTTCTTTCTTTCTTTCTTTCCTTTCTTTCTTTCTTTCTTCCTATTTCTCTTTCTTTTCTTTCTTCCTTTCTTTCTCCCTCCTTTCTTTCTTTTAAATAGTTATTATAAAGATGATATACAGAGGGGCTACAGTTCATAAGTCAGGTGACGACTACATTTCTTTTTTTTTTTTTTTTTGTTGGCCGTGGGGCTTGAACTCTGGGCCTGGGCGCTGTCCCTCAGCTCTTCAGCTCAAGGCGAGCGCTCTACCACTTGAGCTACAGCGCCACTTCCGGTTTTCTGGTGGTTTATTGGAGATAGGAGTCTCACGGTCGCTCCTGCCCGGGCTGGCTTTGAACCGCGATCCTCAGATCTCAGCCTCCTGAGTAGCTAGGATTACAGTCGTGAGCCACCAGCGCCCGGCTGACTACATTTCTTTTTGGACTGTGGCACCCCTTCCCTTCCTTCTCTCCCAGTTTTTCCCTCCTGTCTCCACCCACAAGTTGTATAGTTCATTTTCAATAGTGTCTAGTGAGTTCTAGTGAGTACTACTACAGAAGAGACTACTTCTTCCCTTCTTCCCTCTTTTCCTCCCATCCTCCATCCTTTCTTTCCTTTCTTCCTTTTCTTGTCTTTTCTTTTTTCATACTGGGGGTCGAACCCAGGACATTGCCCCTGCTAGGCTAGTGCTTTGCCACTAACCTACTTCCCATCCCATGACCACTTTCTTTGTAAGTGGGGGTGAAATCCACATAAGATATAAATGTCTTATGTGTGTGTGTGTGTGTGTGCACGTGCACGCTGGTCTTGGAGCTTGAACTCAAGGCCTGGGCACTGTCCCTGAGCTTCTTTTTGTTCAAGGCTAGCACTCTATCACTTGAGATACAGCTCCACTTACGGCTTTTTCTGAGTAGTTTATTGGAGATAAGAGTCTCACAGACATTCCTGTCCAGGTTAGCTTTGAACCGTGAATCATCTCAGCCTCCTGAGTAGCTAGGAAAAGGCATGAGCCACCAGTACCTGGCTACAAGTTATAATTTTAAGGTGTACAACTCAATGACCCGTGGGGTGCTCAGACTGTTGTGCAACCACCTGTCTTCCATTTGAGAATGTTTGGGGCATCTATTTTTAGCTAGGGGTAAGATGCAGACACTAAGGTGGCAGACACCCTGCCTGGCTTGTTCATGACATTCCCAGTGCCTGCACAGAGCCTAGCAGGGGCTCTCATACGTGGTTAGAGTGAATGGCACCTCTCTTACTAATGTCATCTACCAGATCCCTGGCAGCCCCAGCTCCAGGGTGCACAACTGCGTGCAGTTCATGGATTAGGCAGGCACACACGTCCACACGCACTCCTTTCAGGGGTGCCCAGCATGCAGAACTGGCACCAGGCTGGGGTGTCATCTGAAGTTGGGCGCTGGTGGCCCGGCAGGAGGCGCCCCATGGACCCTGTCGCGGGCCAGCTTTCGGTTTGACCTGGTCCGGGTCATCGCTCACGGAATCACGGAAGGCGCAGCTCCCCCTCCACTCCCCCCGCCCCGTCCCTCCTCTCCCCCCCCCCTCCCTGCCCCCGCCAGCGCCCGGCCCCGCCCCGCCCCACCGCTTCCTCCGGGACGCTGGCAGCTCAGTGGGCACAGAAGCCGGGACCAGACGAGGCGGCTGCGGCAGCGATGGTGAGGGCGCGGGCAGGGTCACCTGGCCCGGTGGGGCAGAGGGCTAGAGTGCAGGGTAGGGGGCGGGAGGCGGGGGTGAAAAGCCCTTGGGGAATGGGAGGCTGCGCAGGGTGGACCCGCAAGGGAATCCGCACGGGAGCGGGCAGACCCGGGCAGACCCGCAGCTCCGCACTCAGCCTGCGGGAGAGCGAGGCGTACCGCGGCTGCCCCAGGCAGCCTGACTCTTGCTTCCCACGCCTGTGCAGCCCAGTGGCCTCTGTGACTTTGGCTTTGCAGACAGACTGGGTTTGAGATCTTGTCTGTGTGACCCAGGGCAAGTCACTTAACCTCTCTGAGCCTCCTTTTCCGCACGGTGAAGTGGGGCCAGCAATAACCCTTACTGGTTTAAAGGGAGGTGACCTGGAGCTCCTATGGCAGAGGCTGACGGCCAGGCACGCAGAGCCAGCCCTCTGCTAAGAAGTTGGGGGTAATGTGATGACCTCTTCAGCTCTTCCCCAAGCTCAGAGAAGCCAAGCCTGGCTGGGGGTTGGAAATCCGATCCCACACCTGGTAGAGGCCCTTCCAGACTGACACACTGGGTACTAGAGTGTGAACTTTTTCCCTGGGAAAGAGGAACCAAAAAAAAAGTTGTTTACTCCTTTGTAAAACTTCCCTGTGGTTATCAAAGTGTGGCACAGGTTTGATCCCCTCCTAAAATCTACCTGGTGACACAGCCCGGACTGAGTCACCTTCACCCTGATTCAGACACTGGGCTCTGTCCTCACTTGCCGTTTCTAAGGCAAGAGTATCAAGAGTCAGTTGGTGGCAGGAGCCCCCTCCCCTGGGGCTCCTGGGAAGATGGACCCCGCAGTGAGTGGTGGGTTTGGTGCCTTAAAGGTTCTGTCTTGGAGAAGCCGGTGGGGTGCGATGGATGTGGTCTGCCTTTCTAGGGGTCTTGATGCCTAGATGGCCTCCTCTCTGGGGAACTGAAGGCAGGAAAGGGAAGTGGAGCAGGAAGGTAGTAGGGAGGTCTGAGGCCACACCAGGAAATTGAGGGAGGCTCTGGGAATGGGCAGAGCCTTGAGCCCACTTCCAAGCATGTGGGGGGCAAGAGATCAGGCAAGGCTGGGTATGGGCTGCTAGCCCTGGAGGTAGACTGTGAGCTGGAGAGAAGAGGAAACTGAAATGAAGGTGATGGCAAAGATCATAGTGGGACTCCCGTGAGGATAGAACTTAATAGTGGATCAGAGCCTGGAAAGGGCATATTGATTGGGCTCCCAGCTTCACCCTCTTACCGTCTGTCTCTCTCATTCTTCTCTGGACTCTCATTCTGGCTTGGTGTTTTCATTTAAGGCTCTACCCCTTGAGCCACAACTCCATTTCTGGCTTTTTACTGATTAACTGGAAGTGTCTCTCAGACTTTTCTGCGAGAACCTGGCTTTGACCTGAGATCATCAGATTTCAGCCTCCTGAGTAGCTAAGATTTCAAGTGAGCCACCAGCACCTGTCAAATCCTGTGTCTTTAATCATGTCCTTTCTTTTCTTTTTTTTTCTGTCACATTCTGTAACTTCCATTTACCTTATTGTTACAGAGGTGATGTACAGAGGGATTTCAATTGCATGAGTCAGGTAATGAATGAATACATATCCTTTCATACAGTGTCTTCTGTTCCCTATTCTCTCCCAGTCCCTCCCTTCCGTCTCTACCCACGACTTGTATAGTTCACTTTAATCAATGTCCAGTGAGCTCCACTGCTGCACCTTTTCATCCTTTTTCCCTTGAGTTCTGTGCTTCCCCCTCAACCATCCCCACCAACCCTCCTGAAGATATAGATGTGAGTACACCATACATAAGGTAAAGAAAAAAGAAGTCTTTTGATTCCATATCTTGGAGTTTGTTTCAGTATGCATATTACTTTATATAAATATAAAGTCCTTGCCCTTTCTTTCCTTTCCATCACTTTCCTTTTCCTTCCTTCTTCCCATACTCTTTTTCTACCCTTTTCCTTTCTCCTTTTCCTTCTTCTTTATGACACATTCAATCAACAAGAATTTTGTAGGATGTTCCTTTGTGTTGCTCATGATGACTGTAGAGATTAGAGTAGAAACAAAGCAGTAACGGGAAAGACAGAAACTGAATGAATCAGTCTATTGAAGTCATTCACATTGTAAATGGGCCCCTCTCTAAAGAGTTTGTGTGTGGAGTCACATGCCTCCCTCAGATGCACCCAAGTTGAGCTGGCAACATCAAAAGGGCTGAAGAAGTCAGGCACTGGTGGCTCATGCCTTGTAATCCTAGCTACTCAGGAAACCGAGAAGAGAAGGATCATGGTTCAAAGTTAGCCCACGCAGAAAAATCAGAGAGACTTCATCTCCGATTAGCTATCAAAAAGCCAGGCTGGAGGCATGGTTGAAGTAAGTAGTGAAGTGCCAGCCATTAGCAAGCAAGCTCAGCAGGAGGCTCTAAATTCAGATCTCACTGAGGAGAATGGGAGTGGGAGGGTTAGATGAATCTTTAGCCAGCCACTGCAGCATGGGCTCTCCCGTTACCTGCATCTGGTTTAGCACAGGGTTTGGAATGTGATCGCTGGAGTCTGTTGGCATCACACTCTGATCTTAAACTTCCCAGCTCTGTGCTATTAAGTGATTTAACACCTCTGGACCAAAGTTTCCTCTAAAATGGGATACTAGTACTGTGTTCATTGGATTATTGTGAGAATTTAATGAGAAAAGGTGAACAAACAGCTAATAGCACCATGTTCAGGTAAGGTTATAAGCCTTAAGCTGTTATAAGATGTTAAGGCTACCTTTATGGCCCGCAGAAAAGTGGCATGGCTCAAGTGGTAGAACATTTGCTTAGTAAGTGAGTTCAAACCTGAGTTCAAACCCTAAACCATACACACACACATACATACACACACAAAAGGTGTTATTGCTCAAGATATCTAATCTTTTCAACAGCTCAGAGTGCCTGATGAGACTAAACCAGATGCAGTTTTCAAAGGCCAATGAAAAGTCTTCATTTGGGTTAGAAAGAATTAAAGGCACAAGGGTACAATAGGGAAGAACTTGCTTGATTGAACATTTTGTAAAACTTAAGTGGTCTGAACGACCATAAGTATTTTGCTCTCACAGTAAGTATTGAGGTCTGACCTCTAAGGGAAGATTTTTTTTAAGAGAAGGTAAACTTGGTCTGTATCAATATTAGCTCTTATTTATTGAACATTTCATATGGGTAAAGCATTGTGCTAAGGTTTTTGTTTTTGTTTTTTTGACAGCTGTGGGGCTTGAACTCTGGACCTGGGTGCTATCCCTGAGCTCTTCAGCTCAAAGCTAATGCTCTACCACTTGAGCCACATTGCCACTTCCAGTTTTCAGAGTGGTTTATTGGAGATTAGAGTCTCATGGACATTCCTGCCCCAGCTGGCTTTGAACAGTGATCCTCAGATCTCAGCCATTGGCACTCGGCTATGCTAAGGTTTTTGTTTACAACATGTCACATAATTCCAAACTAGTATTATGAGGTTTATATGGTAGGTATTTTTATTATCACCATTTTGTAGACAAGGAAGTTGAGGGCAGAAAGGTCACATCCTCAATCCCATTCACTCAGCTGGTGAGTGGCAGAGGTGGGATTTGAAGATAGGGATGGGATGAACCTTGCAGTACATCTCAGAGCTGAGTGCCAACCCAGGGAGGAGATGACTCAGTACCACCTGTACCTGTCCATCCTTACCAGCTGGAACAGGGCTTCTTGGATAACAAGAAGAGTTAGGATAGGAACTGTGATGTATTTAGTTGTTTATTGTTTTTAGTTAAGAGATAGGATTTTATTATGTTACAAAGGTTGGTCTTAAACTCTGGGGTTCAGACAGGTACTGGTGGCTCATGCCTGTAATCCTAGCTACTCAGGAGGCTGAGATCTGAGAACTGTGTTTCACAGCCAGACCAGGCAGCAAAGCCCATGAGGCTCTTGTCTCCAATAAACTATTTAAAAAGCTGGAAATAGAGCTGTGGCTTAAGGTGTAGAGCATCAGCCTTGAGGCTCAAAGATAGCACCCATGCCCAGAATTCAAGTCCCAGGGCCAGCACAAAAACAAAACAAAACAAACCTCTAGGTTTCAAGTTATCCTGCTACCTCAAATTCCTCAAGAAATTTGTTTTTCAGATTTTTTTTGTGTGTCCGTTGTGGGGCTTGAACTCTGGGCCTGGGCACTGTCCCTGAGCAAGCCCTCTACCACTTGAGCCACAGCCCTACTTCCAGTTTTCTGGTGGTTAATTGGAGATAAGAGTCTCACGACTGCCGGGCGCTGGTGGCTCACGCCTGTAATCCTAGCTACTCAGGAGGCTGAGATCTGAGGATAGAGGTTCAAAGCCAGCCCGGGCAGGAGAGACCGTGAGACTCCTATCTCCAATAAACCACTAGAAAACCGGAAGTGGCGCTGTAGCTCAAGTGGTAGAGCGCTCGCCTTGAGCTGAAGAGCTGAGGGACAGCGCCCAGGCCCAGAGTTCAAGCCCCATGACCCACAAAAAAAAAAAAAAAAAAAAGAAAGAAAGAAAGTAAGAAAGAAAGAGTCTCACGACTTTCCTGCCCAGGGTGGCTTTGAACTGTGATCCTCAGATCTCAGCCTCCTGAGAAGCTACAATTACAGGTGTGAGCCAGGGGCGCCGAGCTTTGTTTTTCAGATTTAACTTATGACCAAGCATGCTAGGAAAGTGTTCTACCATTGAGCTCCCAATATGGAGGGTTTTTTTCTTTGCTGTTGTTGTTTTTTTTATTTTTTGTTTTTGTTTTCTTGTTGGTCCTGGGGCTTGAACTCATGGCCTGGTGCTCTCCCTGAGCTTGCTTGCCTGCCTGCCTGCCTGCCTTCCTTCCTTCCTTTCCTTCCTTCCTTCCTTCCTTCCTTCCTTCCTTCCTTCCTTCCTTCTTTTTCCCTTCCTTTCATTCTTTATTTCTGTTTTTCTTTTTTAGCTCAAGGCTAGCACTCTACTACTTGAGCCACAGCTCCACTTCCAGCTTTTTGATGATTAATTAGAGGTAAGGGTCTCTGGACTTTACAGCCCGAGCTGTCTTCAAACCATAATCCTCAGATCTCAGTCTCCTGAGTAGCTAGGATTATAGGCAAGAGCCATCAGCACCAGGATTAACAGGGAGGATTTTATGAGTTGTGTTTGCAAGAGTATTGAGTTTGGAAAAACCTGGAAGATTGTTTAGAGGATTAAGGATATAGCTCAGTGGTAGAACACTTACCTAGCATGTGTGTAGCCCTGAATTCCATCCCAGCTCTGTGTGTGTGTGTGTGTGTGTGTGTGTGTGTGTGTGTGTGGTTTAGTGTTTTAGGGGGATATTCTGTACAGATAGGAACAGTCAGTCAAGAACATTTCCTGTATAACTACAACCTCTGTTTAGCAACAACTGCATTTCTTCCTTTTTCTAGGCTCAAAACCCCAAGTCCTGCCTCTGTAATACTTTCACACCCCCCACCTCCTCTCTGCAGTCTGTTCCCCATGCCACCCTTCCCTCTTCCCAAGGCAGACATCTCATACTCCTGCTGATGTCCTCCACCACCCTTGGGCTGGCCTCTCTGCCCAGATTTTTCTCCTCCCTTCCATATCCTGAAGCTCCTCTGGCTCATCACTCCCTCCATGCTAGACTTTGCTAGACTCCTCGATTGTACTGTTTTCCTCAGTGCCACTCTGCCCTTCCCCACTTACCTTTGGCTTAGCCCTTCACTGTTGCAGTGTGCCCCCCCACCGCTGTCTCTCTGCCAAAATGCCCCAGCTTCACCCCATCCTTCAAGTGCTCACCACACCATTCGAATCACAATTTTCCCTCTTGCAATCATGCCCTGTCTGTGGGCTGCTACAACACTTACCCTTTGTATCTCACAGTGTAACTCTTTATCCTACTCTGATTGTATCATATGTGTCTCTTCCCCAGCTGAAGAGGAATCTCCCTGAAAAGAGGCACAGTTCATTCAGAAAATATTTATCACTCACCCACTGCCAGCCAGTCACTATGCTGAGTTACAAGTGGCACATGGCTGCATGGCCCTTGCCCTCTAATTGCCCATCTCCTTCTTTAATCCCTAGTGCGTTATCTCTTCGGATGCCAATAGAGGTCCATGCACCAGAATTTCCTTTTAATGCTGCAGAATAGGACTGCAGAGGACTGAGACTCACTTGAATGGCTTTATGTTCCCTGGAGCACATGTGTTCTTTTAAGCCTGGGCCTATCTTGGCCCCACAGTGAAGGAGACTGCTTCAGATTATAGGTGGAGAACCAGCCAACCCTCTGGAGAATGTGACCCAGTGCCACCCATGTGGGAATAAGAATAACAACAGCTGTAGCATTCAGAACAGAAAAAAAAATCACAACTAGTATCCTACCAGTTTAGCAATGTCTCATTTTCCTATCTTTATTGATTCCTAAATTTTTGCTTGCGACTATCAGAGTGTGAGGGAAGCTCGCTTATCTAGCGATAACCGAGTGTTGTTGAATAAAAAATAGTAGTAGGAATAAAAATCCAGGCACCAGTGACTCATGCCCTCATCTTAGCTACTCAGGACTATCTCAGTTCAAAGTCAGCTGGGGCAGACAAGTCCTCAGGGAGACTCATTTCCAATTAACCACCAAAAAGCAGGAAGTGGAGCTGTGGCTCAAGTGGCAGAATATCGGTCTTGAGCAAAAAAGCTAAGGGATAGTGCCAGGCCCTGAGTTCATGACACAACACATTTAGTGGTGATGGTTGACTCATGGCTCCCCTGCTCTCTATGTGATTGCCCTGGTTCCCCAGCCTGTGAACAACCCCCACCCCCTGTTTGCCTGCTAGCTCTTGAAGTAGGTTGTTTTTCTAGCTCATGAGTAAATATTGACCTGTTTGGGTTTCAGATGCCTTCCCCTCAAAACTCCTGCTGAGCTGGATAACCACAGGAGGGCATCTCTTGAGACTAAGAGTTGCTTTTGGATAGACTATAAAGCAAATGACCCCCTCACTATGTCCAGCACTGTATCCTGGGCCTCTGCCCTCCACTGGGAGCTTGTGGTCTAGTGGGGGAGAAAAGATTCCGGCATTGGGGATGCTTCCATGCTGAGTGCAAGGCAGCTGCAAGGATCCTAAAGGAGAATTCTTGCGTGAGGAGGAGGTGGTCCTTTGTGAACTGCCAGATCCCTTCCAGCACTGAAGTTTTCTGGTTTTAAGTGGAATTCAGTCAAGTGCCAAAATGTCTGCTGCAAACAATGGGCGATATGGGCTGGCAGGAAAGGGGGGTTGGCTGATACTCTGTGTGAGGAGGAGATAGAACAGGCATGGGTTGTGGAGGACTAGACTGAGGGGAGGGAGTTGCTGTGGTTTGCTAATCCCCTGGCATTCATCTGCTTGAAATGTCCCTGGACCTGCTCCTGGGCCTGCAGCTCATAACAGTGCCTGCTGCCCGAGGACTCTCAGTCACATGTAACCAGAGCGCAGGGTATTTCCCATTCATGATCCAGACTTTCCTTTCTATTCTCTCAATCTCCTCCAGCTTGGAACCCCTGTGCCTCCCTTCCTAGTCCTCTAAAATGAGCTGGATTTTTGATTAGGTGAAGTTGATGCCTAGGTTGGGAAAGTTAAGGCTAATGAACTGGACCTCATTGAAGATCATGACTGATTAGAAGGCTGGAGACTAGAGGCCAGAGACCAAGTGGAATGATGTGAAAATGGAAAATGGGTTGACCAGGAGGCAGTACTGGCTTGACCAGGCAGAGGCCAAAGGATGAGCCTCAAGGATGAGCCTAAGCTTCTCAGTTTGGAAGTGATTATGATGTGACCTGGTCCAAAACAGCCCTCCCTCTCTCTCTCTCTCTCTCTCTCTCTCTCTCTCTCTCTCTCTCTCTCACATCTCTCTGTCTCTGTCTCTCCTCCCCACCTCTCTCTCTATCCCACTTGAGCCACAGCTCCAATTCTAGCTCTTTTTGGTGCTTAATTGAAGATAAGAGTCTCACAGCCTTTCTTGCTCAGGCTGGCAAGATCTCAGCCTCCTAAATAGCTAGGTTTATAGGCCTGAACCATCAGCACCCAGGTCAAAATTGCTTTCTGATAGAGTGAATGTCTTCCCTGTATGGCTTCCAGTTAAGTAGCTCTGATCCCTGTTCTGGTTGCCCGCTTGGGCCAGAGTGAAGCTATAGGGAAGGTATGCAAATCTAGAACACATGAGCATAGTCAGTGTCTGCTTTGTGAGTTGTGGGAGGAGGGGGTCCTGGGAAGCCCCCATTGAATGGGGTCTTAAAGGAAGCTGAAATGCTGACAGTCATGCTGACAGATTCTGGTCTTGATGGGTGATGGGCAGAGCCTGTGAGACCTGAGTAGGTGAGCCCCCACCTATTCAAAAGGCCAACCGGGGGGCTGGGAAGGTGGCTCAGTGGTAGAGCACTTGCCTTGCATGCATGAGGCCCTGGGTTCGATTCCTCAGCACCACATAAGCAAAAAAAGAAAAAAGCCGGAAGTGGCGCTGTGGCTCAAGTGGCTCAAGCCTTGAGCTGAAGAGCTGAGGGACAGCGCCCAGGCCCAGAGTTCAGGACCCACGCCCGGACCCAAAAATAAATAAATAAATAAAAAACAAAAGGTCAACCTGTTTGTGCACACACCATGCACTTCCATGAAGGATGCAATTCCTCATGTGTCATACCCATTGGTAGTACAGGAAGAGAACTTTGGGTCTTAGGGACAAATGAGGGGTTGGGTGGGTTCTCATGCAGTCCTGACCTTAGGCTTGGTGCCCAGGCAGGGAAAGAGTTGGAGCGATGCCAACGGCAGGCGGATGAGGTGACGGAAATTATGCTCAACAACTTTGACAAGGTCCTGGAGCGTGATGGAAAGCTGGCAGAACTGGAGCAGCGTTCAGACCAACTCCTGGACATGGTGTGAGGCCCCAGGAAGCAGGAAAGGGAGGGGAAAGGAGGGAGGGGAGGGGAGGGAAGCTTGACACTCAAGCTGCACTCAGGGTTTCTAAATCCTTGATAGGGACTGAGGCTGTTCTCAGCCTTCTAGCCTAGATATGCAATGAGCAGGCTAAGAAGTGCTTTTTTTTTTTTTTTTTTTTGAAGTTGTGAACCTTCCCAAAGATCAAGGATTTGGCCTTGTTAACTGGGAGTAAGCTGATAGGTCTGACAGTCAAGAGCTCTGTCAGTCTCTGAGATGGGGAGTCAGGTTGGGAGGATCCCAGGGAAGCCTGAGTAGAGGGAAAAGAGATAGGGTGGGGAAGATGCAGGAGACCAGGCCTCCCTGGGATGTGGTGAAAGGAGCTGGCTCTGAGGCAATGGGGAACCTCTAACTCCTATCCTGTGTCTGGGGACTTCCACAGAGTTCAGCCTTCAGCAAGACAACCAAGTCCTTGGCCCAGAAGAAGCGCTGGGAGAACATCCGCTGCCGGATCTACTTGGGGCTGGTGGTGGCTGGTGGCCTGCTCATCCTCCTGATTGTGCTGCTGGCCATCTTTCTACCACAGAGCAGTGGGGACAGTACTCCCCCACAGGCCCAAGACGCAGGCACTGCCTCAGGAACTGGGGATTGACTCAGCTGGGCCTGATGAGAGATCACATGTTCTGGTATCCCAAGAGCTCTGCCATTTGCTCCTGTCTGAGCCACCATGTGAGAGACAAAGGGCAGCCCTGATACATGCACCTCTGTATCTTCCATCATGCCAGAGACTGGCCCTCAGGGCAGCCTGCTGCACTGGCCAGGCCAGGCCAGCCCCACTTGGAGCTCAGTAAAAGCTGCTGTTTGGTTAAAAGCGTGTGTGTGTGTGTGTGTGTGTGTGTGTGTGTGTGTGTGTGTGTGTGTGTGTGTGTGTGTGTGTGTGTGTGTGTGTGTGTGTGTGTGTGTGTGTGTGTGTGTGTGTGTGTGTGTGTGTGTGTTAGTACTCCAGGGCTGGGAAGGTGGCTCAGTGGTAGAGTGCTTGCGTTGCATGCATGAGGCCCTGGGTTTGATTCCTCAGCACCACATAAGCAGAAAAAGCCGGCAGTGGTGCTGTGGCTCAAGTGGTAGAGCACTAGCCTTGAGCTGAAGAGCTGAGGGACAGCGCCCAGGCCCAGAGTTCAGGCCTCACGACTGACCAAAAAAAAAAAAAAAACAAAAAAAACAGTCTTACAGACTTTCCTGCCCAGGCTGGCTTTGAATCACCATCCTTAGATCCTCAGATCTCAGCCTCCTGCGTAGCTAGGATTACAAGTGTAAGCCATAGATGCCTAGCTGCCCTTAGCTTTTTTTTTTTTTTCTTATGCTACTGAGTATAGAACCCAGAGCATTATACCTGCTGGGCAATGACTTTGCCACTGAGCTACACCTTAGCCCTTAGCTTTTTTTTGGGGGGGGGATTTGGATAGTGTGGGGCTTGAACTCAGAGGTTGGGCACTGTCTCTGAGCTCTTTCTCTCAAGACTAGTGCTCCACCATTTTGAGTCACAGCTCCACTTCTGGTTTTCTAGTGATTAATTGGAGATAAAAACCTCATGGACTTTCCTGTCCAGGCTGGCTTTGAACTGCAATCCTTAGATCTCAGCCTTTTGAGCAGTAAGCATTATAGGCGTGAGCCACTGTCACCCGACTTGCTCTTAGCTTTTTTGATCAAGGTTGGTGCTTCCACTTGAGCCATACCTCCACTTCTGGCTTTTTGTCGGTTAATTAGAGATAAGTGTCTCAAGGCTGGCTTCGAGCTGGGATCTTAGCCTCCTGAGTAGATAGGATTACTAAAGTGAGATACCAGTGTCCAGCTTCATTTTTGACATCTTGAGGATGCTCAGAGGACCAGTGGGATTCTAGATGGAAAAAGAGAAAAGCACTTCAGAGATGATTTCATGAGGCTCTCATGTCAGATAGACCTTTGCCCCTTGATCACTTCCTACTTCACAATTTCTCAGCCTATACCAGTGTTATTCCTAAGACTCTAAATCCAGTTTCAGATGTAGCAAATGAAGTGAAAACCCAGAGCCTTTTATGGTGTTATAATGTGGAGTCACAAAGGAGTTTGTCTTGTAGGAAAGAATTCAGGGCTTTCCAGTGCTCCAGTATCTTTAGGGACACAGTAAAGATTACTGGGCAGGAACAGCAGAAGGAAAGAAGGCCCCACCAAGACTAAGGAAGCAGAGCAGCCTCTGCCTGGTTTAACTATACTTCAAACTCAACTATGAGTGGCAAGGGAAATTCAGAAGTATATACAATAAGAAACTCATTGTTCAATAGAATGAGGGCTACTCACAGACACAAGACCAAACCCTGAGAAGTATATGGAGCTTTATCTCTTACAAATTTTGTTCCTTCTTTACCTTTTTTGGGGAGTTACTGGGATTTGAATGCAAGGCTTTCCAATTGCTAAGCAGACATTCTACAACTTGAACCACTCCACTAGTTTGTGTGTGTGTGTGTGTGTGTGTGTGTGTGTGTGTGTGTGTGTGTGTGTGTGTGTGTGTGTGTGTGTGTGTGTGTGTGTGTGTGTGTGTGTGTGTTGATCCTGGCTTGATCTCAAGGCCTGGGTATTATCCTAGAGCTTTTGTTTTTTTTGTTTGTTTGTTTTTGTCCAGTCATGGGGCCTGAACTCTGGGCCTGGGTACTGTCCCTCTGCTCTTCAGCTCAAGGCTGGCACTCTACCACTTGAGCCACAGCACCACTTCTTTTTTTTTTTTCTGCTTATATGGTGCTGAGGAATTAAACCCAGGGCCTCAAGCATGCAAGGCTGGCACTCTTCAGCTCAAGGCTGGCACTCTACCACTTGAGCCACAGCACCACTTCTTTTTTTTTTTTCTGCTTATATGGTGCTGAGGAATTAAACCCAGGGCCTCAAGCATGCAAGGCAAGCACTCTACCACTAAGCCACCTTCCCAGCCCGAGTTTTTTTTTTTTTTTCCTCAAGGGTGACACTACCACTTGAGCCACAGCTCCACTTCTGACTTTTGGTGATTAATTGTTGATAAGAATCTTACAGACTTTCCTGCCTGGTCTGGGAATTGTGATCTTCAGATGTCAGTTTCCTGAGTAGCTAGGATTTCAGGTGTGAGCCACTGGCCGGCAGTTCCTCTTTGCTCTGGTTAATTTCAAGATAAAGTATGTCCCACATGGCCTAAATTATGATCTTCCTATTTGTGCTTCTATTTGTCTCTGAAATGACAGGCGTATACCACTGAATCTAGCCATTATGCTTTGTCCCCTGATCCCTTGTGTTGGAAGGTGTGGCATAGTGTGCATACAACCAGTGGTTAGGATGGAGTCTCAATTTTTTTTTTTTTTCTGCCTATGCTGGCCTTGAAGCCCAATCCCCTGATCTCCTCATCCTAGCTAGTTAGGATTATAGGAATAAGCCATCATGCCTCGCACAAGAGCTTCTTATATTCACTAGGCTTACTACCGTCCTCCTTTTGCAAAGATTTTGTTTTATTTTTTGTTTTTTATTTTTTTTTGCAAAGATTTTAAAAAAAATTAGCCTTGCTGTTGCAAAAGCACTAACTTTGCACAAGCCACTTCTTGTTTTTTGTTTTGTTTTGTTTTTTTTGGCCAGTCATGGGGCCTGAACTCTGGGCCTGGGCGCTATCCCTCACCCTCTTCAGCTCAAGGCTAGTGCTCTACCACTCGAGTCATAGCACCACTTCTGGCTTTTCTGCTTATGTGGTGCTGAAGAATCGAACCCAGGGCCTCATGCATGCAAGGCAAGCACTCTATCATTGAGCCACTTTCCCAGACCACAAGCTACTTCTTAAACTTGGGTTTTACACATGGAAAAAGGACAAGGTAAGGCGGTTGGCTATGGTGGCTCACACCTTAATCCTAGCTACTAAGAAACCTGAGATCTGAGGATCATGGTTCAAAGCCAGTCCTGGCAGGAAAGTCCGTGAGACTCTTATCTCCAATAAACCACCAGAAGTGGCACTGTGACTCAAGTGGTAGAGCACTCGCCTTGGGCTGAAGAGCTGAAGAGCTGAGGGACAGTGCCCAGGCCCAGAGTTCAAGCCGCACAACTGACAAAAGAAAAAAGGACAAGGTAGCTGTGTGCCTGTGGCTCACACCTGTAATTCTAGCTACTCAGGAGGCTCAGAAGTGAGGATTGTGGGTTGTTTTTTTTTTGGTGTGGGGGGGTCCGGTCGTGGGGCCTGAACTCTGGGCCTGGGAGCTGTCCCTCAGCTCTTCAGCTCAAGGCTAGTACTCTACCACTTGAGCCACAGCGCCACTTCTGGCTTTTTTTTTCTGCTTATGTGGTGCTGAGGAATCAAACCCAGGACCTCATGTATGCAAGGCAAGCGCTCTACCACTGAGCCACCTTCCCAGCCCAGGATTGTGGTTTAAGGAAAATGCCTGTGTTCCCATCACACTTAGGAGGATGAGAAAGGAATTCAAGGCCAGATTGGTCTACATAGCAAGACCCTGTCTCAAAAAAAGGAGGTGGGGAATAAAATAATATAATTTGCAGGGAAATGGATGGAACTAGAACAAATCATGTTTTTTTTTGGGTTTTTTAAAAAATATTTTTTATTGTGAAAATACTGTACAGAGGGGTTACAATTACATGGGCAAGATAATAAGTACATTTCTTATCAAGCATTGTAGCCTCCTCCTTTGTTTTACCCTTCCCATCCCTTCCCATCCTCCCTCCCCCCCCCCCGCCCCCAGAACAAATCATGTTAAGTGAGGTAAGCCAAGCTCAGATAGACAAACTGTGCATATTCTCTCTGATATTCAGAAGTTATATCCAAAATGCACTGGAATATGACAAATTATACAGGAGTCTAGACACACACACATGGTAAGACTGAAAGAGGATACTCTTAGGAGAAAAACAAAGGCACAATGTCTAAGTGCCTCTTCATATTTATATAAAATAGTTTTATAGAATTTCCAAGATATGGAAACAAAGGTTTTTTGTTTTCAGTTTTTTATGATTCCGTCTTTACCTTATGTATGGTGTATTCATGTGTATGGGAGGGAAGGCAGAGAACTCAAGGGAAAAAAAGGGTGAAAAAGGGCAGCAGTGAAGCTCATTGGACACTGATAAGACTGAACAGTGCAACTCATGGGTGGAGATGGGAGGGAGGGACTGGGAGAGAGTGAGGGAACAGGAGACACTGTATGAAAGGCAGTGTACTCATTACCTGACTCATGTAATTGTAGTCCCTCTATAATAACAATAAAGTAGCCAGGTGCCGGTGGCTCACGCCTGTAATCCTAGCTACTCAGGAGGAGGATCATGGTTCAAAGCCAGCCCGGGCAGGAAAATCCATAAGACTGATCTCAAACCACTCAGAAAACCGGAAGTGGTGCTGTGGCTCAAGTGGTAGAGCGCTTGCCTTGCAAGCATGAGGCCCTGGGTTCGATTCCTCAGCACCACATAAGCAAAAAGAAAAAAAAAAGCCAGAAGTGGCACTGTGTCTCAAGTGGTAGAGCGCTAGCCTTGAGCTGAAGAGCTGAGAGACAGTGCCCAGGCCCAGAGTTCAGGCCCCACGACAGGACCAAAAAAAAAAAAAAAAATGGCAGAAGCTGGGCACTAGTGGCTCACACCTGTAATACTAGCTACAGAAGATAGAGATCTGAGGACCGAAGTTCTAAACCAGCCTGGGCAGGAAAGTCCATGAGACTTATCTCTGATTAACCACCAAAACAACAACAACAACAACAAAAAAAAACTGGAAGTGGAGCTGTGGCCCAAGTAATAAGTACTAGTCTTGAGCAAAAAAAGCCCAGGGACAGTGCCCAAGCTCTGAGTTCAGGACTGGCACAAAAAAAAGGAGGTAGGCAAAAGAAAGGGTGGAGGTATAGCTCAAAGGTGGAACAAGGGGCTGGGAAAGTGGCTCAGTGGTAGAGCGCTTGCCTTGTACGCATGAGGCCCTGGCTTCGATTCCTCAACACCACATAAACAAAAAGAAAAAAGCCGGAAGTGGTGCTATGGCTCAAGTGGTAGCGCGCTAACCTTGAGCTGAAGAGCTGAGGGACAGTGCCCAGGCCCAGAGTTCAGGCCCACGACTGGACCCCCCCCCAAAAAAAAAAAAACTAACAAAACAAAACAAAACAAAAAAAATAGTGGAGCAAGTACTTACCATGAGTCTAAGGCCTTGGGTCCAAACCTCATAAGCACACACATATACACGCACCCCAGTGTAATGATGTTTGGTTATCATGAAGATTATTGACACTGCATGTAAAATATCCATCAATATAAATCACTGAGTGTACTTGTTTTCTACCCTATTTCATGTGGGAATCAATGCAGAGCACATGCCATTACCACACCTCACAGTACATCAGTTAAGTAACAAGCATGAGTGCTTTTCTTTTCCTTCCTTTTTTTTTTTTTTTTTTTTGGGTCAGGTTGTGGGGCCTGAACTCTGGGCCTGGGCGCTGTCCCTCAGCTCTTCAGTTCAAGGCTAGTGCTCTACCACTTGAGCCACAGCGCCACTTCCGGTTTTTTTCTTTTTGCTTATATGGTGCTGAGGAAGCGAACCCAGGGCCTCAGGCATGCAAGGTAAGCACTCTACCACTGTGCCACCTTCCCAGCCCTCCTTCCTTTTGTGTGTGTGTGTGTGTGTGTGTGTGTGTGTGTGTGTGTGTGTGTGTGTGTGTGTGTGTGTGTGTGTGTGAGAGAGAGAGAGAGAGAGAGAGAGAGAGAGAGAGAGAGAGAGAGAGAGAGAGAGAGAGAGAGAGAGACAGTATTAGGGCTTGAACTCAGTCTTGTGTTCTTGCTTTCTTTCTTTTTTTTTTTTGCCGGTCATGGGGCCTGAACTCTGGGTCTGGGCGCTGTCCCTCAGCTCTTCAGCTCAAGGCTAGCGCTCTACCACTGGAGCCACAGCGCCACTTCCAGCTTTTTCTGTTTATGTGGTGCTGAGGAATCAAACCCAGGGCCTCATGCTTGCAAGGCATGCACTCTACCGCTGAGCTACCTTCCCAGCCCCTTGCTTGCTTTCTTGTATACAGCTGGTGTGCAATTCATTTGAGGTGGAATTTCTCAGACTTTTTCTGTCTGAGTTGGTTTCCAACCTTGATCCTCCAGGTTTCAGCCTTCTAAATAGCTAGGAAACAGGTGTGAGCCATTGGTTTCTGGCCTTTTGCTGTTTTTACTTTCATAGACTACATTGAGAAGGATTCCCTCCGATGAGATGGAGTTTCCTGGGCTGCCTTGGAACCAAGATCCTCCCAATCTCAGCCTCCCATGTAGCTAAGATTACAGATGTGAACCATCATACACTGGTTTTCTTTTCTTTTGGCAAGGTCTCACTATGTAGTCCAACTGGCTTTGCTCTTTCCATACTCTTGCCTCACTTGTCAAATCCTGGGATTACGGGCATATACCATACCTGCTATGAATGTCTTCCTCCCCTCTACCTTCCCTCCCCATCCCTTCCTTCCTTTCTATGATAGGAAAATTAGGAAAGGAGTACACTTTCAATACAATGAAAGCCTATCATCTCCAGGGAGAGAATGCCTATGATTTTCACTCAGTACACATTTGTATCAAAATGTTAGGCTTAGAGCTTTAAGTCCTTTTCCAACACTAACCCAAGGGTGCCAAGGGTGGGGGAGGTTTACTGAATTATATTGGACCCCTAGGCCACAGTTTATCGGCCCAAGTAGTTAAAAGATCTATTCTTCATGGATGTTATTTTCTACAGCTACCCACTTCTATCCTCAGGGAATGCAGTATGCCCGGGATGCAAACCACTTATTTAGCTCTAGCCACTAGTTTTACAGAAGCTGGGGATACGGTGGAGCAATGGACTGAAGTTCATCTACATAGTCCTATGCACAGGTGAGGCCTCAGTTGGGTTACTGAGACCACTCTTGAAGAGGTTTGCCACCTTCGTTATTTTACCTAATACATAAGAAACGCTGAGGACCCCTTTCCTCCCAAACACCACCACACCTTCCCCAGGAATCGAGGAGTAAACTCCAGAGCCAGATGTCGGTTGTTTCTTTTCTTTTTCTTTCTTCTCATTGGCTAGCTCTCTGCCAACGGGGCCAGGCCTTCAATCCAGAACCAATTAGTGGGCAGCAGAGTGGAGATCACGGCTGAGCGGCGGGAAGCACCAGATATCTGGCCAGTAAAAGGCTGATTCCCTGGGCCAGAGTCTCCCAGTCCAGCACTTGCGTCGCCGAGGCGCTCCACGCCTCAGGGTACACGGGGGGCTCTTACTGCCCCCACACTAGAATTTTCTGGGCATCGACAACGCGACCGCGACAGAAATTCCCGGGAACTCATTCTTCCTCAGACCCCATTGGCCTTAGCCCTCGATCACCTGACCTACCCAGCCAGGGAGAGGTGGCCGATCAACACTTCCGCTTTGCGAATCTGTGAGCGAGCCTCTAGCCCGCCCCTCCGGTACTTCGATTGGTCGTCCCCTCTCAACCCGCTATCTTATTGGTCAGTTCCGCAGGGTTGCAATTCAGCCGGTTCCGAGGGCTGTGTCAGACTGCTTCGTAGCCATGGCGTCCTATTTCGATGAACATGATTGCGAGCCGGTCGACCCTCGGCCGGAGACTCGAACCAACATGTTGTTGGAGCTGGCAAGGTGGGCGCGCAGGGCTCAGGACTGCATTCCACACGTCAGGTTCCTAGGCTGAGGCTGGCGGGAAATGGCGGATGGACTAGGGCTGCAGTTTCTAGGAAGGGGTTGTTAGTCCCAGCAGCGAGTTCGTGGGGGTCGGTGGGTACGGATAATTGGGGCCCTGTGTAGGCAGGGCTAGACAAAGGGGGCTGTGAGAAGGACTGAGTAGGGGAGTGTTAAGAGTGGGGATGAGGGCAGCAGGCCATGGGAGCATCCGAGGTGGGAAGGGGGTAGCAGGTAGGGGCTGTGTCCCTTGCGTCAGTTTGCTACCAACAGCACACAGAAGCCCACGGTCGACTTCCAATCTTTACTAAGTCACTTCCGCGTGGCTTTCCCAAAGTCTATTGGCTTATTTGTAAATTGGGAATCAACAGATTACATATTAGGGCTGTCTGGTAGCAGCTGGAAACCACTTTCCACCGAGCTTTCCGTCTATAAGCGTTAATCTTTAGTATTACTGTGGGTACTTACTGGTTAATGCGGGGTAGATGACAGGACCAAGAGAAAGAAACTGATTTCCTTGGTTCTGATTTATCATCCTCCTTCTCAGGTCACTTTTCAATAGGATGGACTTTGGAGATTTGGGATTGGTGGTAGATTGGGACCATCACTTGCCTCCACCAGCTGCCAAGGCTGTGGTGGAGAACCTCCCTAGGACAATCATCAACAGCTCCCAGGCTGGTGAGGACACTTTTTAATTCATTCTCTGTGGGGGCAGGTCTGCTGGACTTGCCTCCTCCCTTAAACCACACCTACTGTGGTTAGGAGTGGGAGCTGGGGGTGGGGCCTTCTGCAACTCTCCTGATGACACTTCTCCTCAAGAGCTCAAGTGCCCGGTGTGTCTTTTGGAATTTGAGGAGGAGGAGACTGTTGTTGAGATGCCTTGCCATCACCTCTTCCATTCCAGCTGCATTCTTCCCTGGCTAAGCAAGGTACCATTGCCTTCTTCTGGCTCCCGCCCTGCCCTAGACTGGGTTCTCAACCTTCTTTCTGGTTATGAACTGTGGGGGAATGAAGGAAGAGCAGGGAGGGTTATTGGTTTAGGAAGACCTGGGCTGGTACACAGCATTACTTTTTCCAGACAAATTCCTGTCCACTGTGCCGCCATGAGCTACCTACTGATGATGACTCTTATGAGGAGCACAGACGAGATAAGGTAGGGGCTGGTGTTTGAGGGGAAGGGGGTCATATGGGCCCCCTCACACCCTATCCCCACTGCACTCATTCCCTTCCTTTAGCAGACTTGGGTAGGCTCCAGACTCCCTGGCTTTGGTCACTTTTCTAGTGATTTAGGTGGGGGTAAATATCAGCAGATACTAGGCCCTAAAACCTGTGAGAATCAACCTCATGACAGCTGCCCTATGTCCTTACCCTTGGGACTTTAGGCTTGGCCTTGCCCAGTGTTCTTTTTCTTCCAGGCTCGAAAGCAGCAGCAGCAGCACCGACTAGAGAACCTCCATGGGGCCATGTATACATGAGACAGCTAGGACTGAGCACTTGCCCTCTAAACAACTTCTTCCTGCACTTTGAATTCTCATTAAAGGTTTCTTTATCCACCCTGCAGTTGCATTGCTCACAGGCCTGCAGAGGGGCTCTAACTGTACCACCAGTTCCCTCCTGCTAATGGGGAGGTTGGTATAAAACTGTAAGAGTGGGCTGGGAATGTGGCTTAGTGGTAGAGTGTTTGCCTAGCATGCATAAAGCCCTGGGTTCCATTCCTCAGTACCAGATAATCAGAAAAAGCCAGAAGTGGCACTGTGGCTCAAGTGGTAGAGTGCTAGCTTTCAGCAAAAGAAGCTCAGGGTCAGTGACCAGGTCATGAGTTCAAGCCCCAGGACAGGCAAAACCAATCCAAATAAAAAAAAAAAACCCCAAACACCCATAAAAACCCCACAAAACCCTATAAGGACACTAGGCTCAGGGTTGGAGGTGTAGCTCTGTTGGTAGAGTACTAGCCAATGAACAAAAAGCATCAGGTACCCAGTTCGAGTCCCAATCTTGGATAGAGAGAGAGAGGGAGGGAGAGAGAGAGGGAGAGAGAGAAAGAAAGAGAGAGGAGAGAGGGAGAGAGAGAGGGAGAGAGATACACACACTCACACAGAGACAGAGACAGAGAGAGAGACAGTTGGCTGCATTTCCCTCTGTAATAATCTGTTTGGACTCTGGGCAGTGGGCCTCAAGTAAATAACTAGTCTACTAGACCAGTCAGGGCTTGAGCCTGTGTTCATGATTGGAAGGCAAACTGTGTCAGAGCCTAACATCCTATAGCTATTTATTTGCAACCCTTCTGCTCTCTCCACCCCCACAAGCAAGTTCTAGTTAACCTTGGAACCTTTAGTTAACCTTGGGATTCTGAGAGTTTTCATTGGCTTCACAGAGAATCGCTTCTAACATTTCAAAGTTGTTCTCTGTACCTAACCCCTGCTACTAAGGAATCAAAGTTCAATCCAGACTTTGAGTAGAGGAAGGAAGTGAGATTATCAGGTCAGGACAGGTCTTTAGACTGCTTAGCGTTTAAGCCCGTTCGGAATATTTGGATGGCACCTGGCATCCTTTGTTCCTGGAAGCCCTGCTCTTAAAAAGCAGGTGACACTCAGGGCTCTCCCTGAAAGCAGAGGCTTCCTCTCATTCCTTGCTTAGAAAAAGTTGTTTTTGGGCAAGCCCTTCCTGAGTATCTAGAACAGACTACAAACGTGCAAATTAGAATTCTTTTAATAGATATAAAAAAGTACTAAAATACCCACGTGTTCTGTTGTGTTATTTGCCCTAAAGGAAGTGAGGGGCAGAGTGAAGAATCCCAGTGCAGCTCAATTGGGCCTTTTCCTAGGCTAAGGCATGCTCCCCCCACTACCCAGACTTGTATTTCCCCCTGGGGTTCCCAGCCCCCAACTCCTGCAGCACGAAACCCCAGTGGTCTGGCTCTGGCACTGGGAGTAGAAGGCACCTGAAGGGCTGGCTGGGCAAGTAAGGGCAGGTGACCTTTAAGCACAATACTGTAGTGTCAGGGAGCAGGATGTGCAGCCCAGGCAGCGGGCAGGGTCTGCTCCTCTTATGGCACAGGTGGTGGGATGGCCACTTCTCCAAGAGTGAGGAAGCCCAAATCCCAACATAATACTTTCTGAAAAGTTGTTTTTGGTACAAAATAAATGCAAAGAAGATAAAGGGTTGGGTGTTGCGGAGGCCGGGCCAGCCACCCTCCAGACCTCAGATCATGGCGATGCTCTCTGGGGCACAGTTGAGGTGTGTGGAGGTGCTGCTGCTTCCGGAGGACTTGCAGGCTCGGCCAGAGGCTGGCTGCAATGCAGCCACCAGTGTGTCTGAGGAGACGGCCCCAAACTCATAGCTGAAGGTGCCATAGAAAATGAGGATATCAATGACGAACACCCATTCGCACAGGGCCGCCCCGTGCTGTAGCTGAGAACTTTCATGGACAAAGAAGACACCGCCTGGAGTGGGGCTAAGGAAACATTTTGATGTGTGAGAACCTGGTAAAAACCACTCTGCAGTCCCAGACATTTAACCAGGCTGGGGCGAAGGATCAGACCTCCCCATAGGAAGACCACATGGTCAGTGTTTACTGCAATCTGCCTCCCACCCTCCCATTTGGGGTGGGAGAAGGGCTGAGCTGGAGAATGAGTTCCTGGTTTCCCTGTCCCAGAAGGATACTAAGGACCAGAGTGATGAAGGCGATGACAGCCAGCACAATTCGAAGGTAGGCCATTGCCAGGTCCAGGGGGGTAGTGGCCCCATGGTAGGAGAGAGCACAGTGCAGGCAGACAAAGAGCAGCCCTGCCGGGAAAGCCACTCCAGCTCCAATGTAGTGCAGAGACTTGGCGTAGTCCACCTGGCCCAGACAGAGGGGCTAGTCTGTGAAGTGGTTCCATTCATCCATCCCTCCCATCTTCTTTCTCTCTGTCTCCTCCTTTGCCTCCCAGTTCCTCCTTCCTAGACCCCCAACCTCTAGGTGGTTCCCCTTCAGGCAGCAAGGCCCTACTAAAGGAAGTTCAAGGGGGTGGTTGGGAAGGCTAGGGGCACCTGAAAGTTGCCGACCACCACAAGGCCTGCAGCGTTGGTACAGCCTGTGATGAGCGCTGTAGTGTTAACCCAGGAATGCCGGCTCTGCTCCAGGAGCTGCCCATACCGAAGGAGGCAGATCAGGGCCACTGAGGAAGGAGAGCACACTGGGGTCAGTCTTGGACCTTCCTCCAAACTCTTCTGCCCAACTCACCCCAGTTCAGCCTCCCAGCTTCCTGCAGGCTCTCCTAACTCCTCTGAGGACCAGAAGAGGAAGGGACAAATAGGTGTTAACTTGGGTTTCCTCAAGGCTTAATGCTAGCTCTGTGGGAGTTAGCATCTGGCCTTCAAGGAAGGGGTTGAGAAGTTGCCCTTCATGTGTTAAGTCTTCAGTGCAGAAGGGCTTGGGGGAACAAGAGCTTCTGTGCTTTTTATGGGGAGGTGGTAGAACCAGGGGATGGGCTGGCCTGTGAGAAGGGATGAAAGTATAACTCACCCATGAAAGCACCCAGGTTTCCAATGAGGCTAAAGAGGCAGCTCTCAGGGGGATACGTGCCGCACTTGCTGAGGGGAGGGGTGAGGACAGAGTGAGAGGCAGGAGGATCAGTGGGCCCCATTCTGACTCCTGCTCAATCTGTGCTTTTCCTCAGCAGGCAAGCCACTAATTTATGAGACAGAGGTCTTTGTGAACAACTGGCTCCAGACTGAGCCACCCAGAACCTCAACAGAGCTCGTGTGGAACAGATAAGAAAGAAGCTGTTGGGCTGGGAAGGTAGCTCAGTGGTAGAACGCATGCCTTGCATGCATGAGGCCCTGGGTTCAATTCCTCAGCACCACATAAGCAAAAAGAAGCCAGAAGTGGCACTGTGACTCAAGTGGTAGAGCGCTAGCCTTGAGCTGAAGAGCTGAGAGACAGCGCCCAGGCCCAGAGTTCAGGCCCCACGACCGGACCAAAAAAAAAAAAAAAAAGAAGAAGCTGTCCTGGAAAGCTTCCTAGACCTGAGAGTCTTTACTCAAGTTTGCAGCTGGTCTGATTTCTTTGAACTAGAACTTGGGTTGGACAATCAGAGAGCCTGAGCTTGATTGAGATTGATCCAGGTGTTTTCACTTACTAGCTGTGGATGACTAACTCTGAGCCTCAGTTTCTTCATGCATAAAATGGTGGTAACAAAAGCAGCTTCCCTGCTGGAAGGAGTAAAAGACACTACACAAGCCTGGCAATGGTTGCTCAGGAGGCTGAGATCTGAGGATCACAGAAGCCAGCAGGGATAGGAAAGTCCATGAGATTCCTCTAATCACCAAAAAGCTGGAAGTGGGATAGGAAAGTCCATGAGATTCCTCTAACCACCAAAAAGCTGGAAGTGGGACTGTGGCTCAAGTGGTAGAGCACTAGCTCTGAGCACAAAAACTCAGGGACAGATCCCAGGCCCTGAGTTCAAGCGTACACACACACACACACACACACACACACACACACACACACACACACACACACACACACACACACACACACACACACACACACACACACACACACACACACACACACACACACTCTCTCTCTCTCTCTCTCTCTCTCTCTCTCTCTCTCTCTCTCTCTCTCTCTACATAAAGCTCTCAGCACAGTGCTCAGTTCCTAGTAACTGGTAAATAGTATTGTCAGTAAGTGTATAATAATTATTCTCAAGACCTAAGAAACTATCCTTTTTTTTTTCAGAACTCTAGGAAGACTGGGCTGGGGAGGGGTTAAGAGAAGGTGTTGGGTGGGTTTCTAAGACCTACCTGATTAGGGGGACATCATCCAGGGTGCAACAGGTTTTGGGACCCCCTTGCTCAGCAGGGTCAGGAGAGCAGGATTCATTGTAGGACCTGGCAGGCAGGACACAGAGTAGACTAGGGGCAACGGATGCTCCCAGGCCTTAAAGAGGACCCTCTCCCAGACCTCCCCAGCAAGGCATAAGAGCCCACTCCCCAGGGCCTGCCTGAAACAGAAGACAAACGGGTGACAGCATGGTAGGAAGAGGGTAGATGGGCAGGAAGCCATGCCTGGGAACCAGTGTCAGAGAACAGCAGTGAGGCCCAGAGTTTCATCTGGCTTGTGGCAGCTGAGGGCCCCAGAGGGGATAGAGATGAAGGGAGCTTTAGACAGGCTATGTGCAGAGTGCTCCATACCAGTTCTCCACAGGGCACACGTGGCGGTTCATCACGGCCATGGCATACCTGCAGGAGCACAACTGTCACCCTGCCTCCATGTCCCTCCTGGGCCAGCACTCCCTACTGACTCTACCTGAATTTCTGGCCTCATTCAGTCTCATTATTCTTGTTGGGGACTCAGGTTTGGGTCAGGGGAAGGTCAGTTGGGATGCCACAGAATGCAGCAGCCCCGACCTAGAGGCTCTCTTGTAAGAAGCCCCGGTTAGAAATATGTCTGTCAGGACAGTCCTACTGAACAGCAGTGGTGCCAGCTTGTCCTAAGGGGCTGTGTGCCCAGGCATCAGGCCAGGCTTTGGAGACAGCCAGAGTGACCGTGGGTACCACCCTGGAGCCTACAACAGGACAAGGGGCTTTGTGTGTGCCATCAAGCTCCTGTTGGCCCTCCCACCTTCACCCATTTTACTCACACGGTCCATATGCCAGTGATGGAGAATGCTGACAGGCTGACAGGAAGGAGGATCCAGGCGGTCATGAGGGAGGGGAGCCAGGGTGGTGGTGTAGGGGGAGGACAACAGGTAGGTGGAAAAGAGGGGGCCGGCCCAGCTACCTTGAGAGTTTTTTTGCCACCACCATCAGCTGCTCTGGCCTGGTAGGGAGAGATCAAGGTCCAGGGTCTGGTAACTGACCAAGGCAGGGGGGAGGAGACAACGATTAGCTCCTCATCCAGACCTCCCCTTATGTTTGTGAGCGTCCAAACTTTGGGGTGAGCCCACGCTAGAACGTGGACACCCTCTGGCATCCATCTGGGGCCTCCGCGGTCACCAAAGGCCACGGGTGCTGGGAGAGACTCAAGCAGTGCTATAACATCTGGAAAGGGAGCCACCCTCCCTTTGCCCAAGGAAGGTTGGACCAGGACAATTAAGGTGTCCACGCCAAGGAAAGCCTGGGAGGATGACTGGCAGCCAGCCGCTGGTGTGCGGGCAACCACCTGACCACGAGCCCCGGCCAAGGGGCGGGTTCTGGTGGGAAACCCGACCTGGCCCTCGCTTGCGTGGGCTCGGGGACCCTGGCCTGGGCAGGAGCCCGCAGCTGGTGACACCACCCTCCTCCCCCGGGACCGAGGCCCCAGGCCTCTCCAGGTGATCCCGGGAACCCGGGAAAAGGAAGCAGCCCGTACGCACCTCCCCAGAGCGCCCAGCCGCCGCCGCCGCCGCGCCCTGCTCGGCCCCCTCGTGGCGCGGTCTCCGGCTGCGGCCCTCGGAGCAGCCCTGAAAGGTTTAAAGGGCCGAGCGGCCCCGCCTCCGGCGCCCCTGGCCGCGCCGCGCCGCCCGCCGGGACGTGGAGTCCGCGGAGCCCCAGCCCCCGTGTCCAAGCCCCGCCCGAGACTACAACTCCCGAGCCCCCGCGCCCGCGTCACCGAGAGGCGAGGGGGGCGGCGCTCCAGCTTCGGGGACCCGGGCGCTGAGGACTGCGGCCTGGGGACCTCTGACACCGAGACCCAGACAAGCTGTCCCGAAGTCTGTTCCCGCTCCACCGAGCGGGAGGACGAGCGCCTCATCTGCCTCGGCGCCCATCGCCGCCAGGACCAGCCGCCCGAGCCTTCCGGGAAGCCCCCAAGTGTGGAGCGCCGCGCCCGCCCGCCTCTGTCCGAGCGAGAGGCAAGTCTGCGGAGAAGCAAACATACAATGTCCTGGCTGATTCTAAAAACAAAATAAAGTAAATCCAAGCACGCCGGATTCGGCTTACGCTCCCGCCCCCCGGGGCTCAGCAAACCCGAGGGCTGCTTTCACCATACTTTATTTTTATATACAAGAACACAGAGTACTGGCCAGAAGTCACCGTGTCCAAGAAGTGACGGATCAACACTTGACATACGGCTGCAGAGGCCACAGCGTCATTCTAAAACACTTGCTGGCGCAGGTGTAGAGTAGATGTCATGGCCAGGTGTGGTAAGCAGAAGGGAAGGCCAGAGACCCAGAGGAATCTGGGAAAAAGCAGGCAGGATTGTTTGGGGGAATAAGTATCTATTAGCTTCATCAAAATTCATAGTCGAAGAGTTATACACCTAAACATTCTTCTCACCGTTGAAAGGGCAGGAAAACTTCCTTTCACATACTAAATATTTATCTGGCTCAGCCCAACATGTATTATCCCCAGGCAGATGATTTTTCCCTAGGATAGTTCCAGGGAATTAGGACCGTGAGATGGCCACAATGGTGGGGCAAACACTATGTGCAGAAATGGCCCTGGACTGTAGACAAATAGAGCAATGGAGAAACCTCCTCCAAGGGGCAGATAGTATAAATAGAACAGGAAACCTGTTGGAGAGCTCTCTTCCCACTAATTAGTAGTTATGTAGGGCCAAGAAATATGGCAGTGCAGTGATCACTGTACAAGAATACTGGACTAAATGGACCAGGGCATAAAATCTAGACTATCTGCTCACCCTAGGGACAAAGGTGCTCTTTTCCTGTTTTTTTTTTTTTTTTTTTTTTTTTTTTTTGTCCTGGGGCTTGAACTCAGGGCGTGGGCACTAACTGAGCTTCTTTGCTCAAGGATAGCTCTCTACCACTTAAGCCACAGCACCATTTCCAGCTTTTTTTTTTTATTATTATGTGGTATGTGGTACATAATTAGGCATGCTAGGTAAGCATTATACCACTAAGCCACATTCCCAGACCCATGGTGCTTTCTAAGTCACACAGAGTTTTTCAACTTTCTGTCAAGCTGCATTCCCACCTAAGCAGGTACTTTTTTCTTATCTGCCCACTGGGACTGTGAACCCTGCAGATTCTTTAAAATCTTTTTTTTCGTTGTTTTGTTTTGTTTTTTAAAAAGCAGACTAGCCCAGACCAATCTTGAACTTAATGTTCCTGCCTCCACCTCCGGAGTGCCTGGCTAGCTTTATGATTTTAAATCAACTATATTCTGCTGGGTTTGTATCATGTCTGATTATCAGGGGAATTACAAAAGGATTTTTCATGTAGGTTCAAGTGGCTATTCTAATATGATGTGGGATTGAAGCTAAGCCATTAGTATCCAAGAACTGACACTGGAAGTACTTCTGGTTTTTTTTTTTTTTTTTTTTGGTCCGGTCGTGGGGCCTGAACTCTGGGCCTGGGCGCTCTCCCTCAGCTCTTCAGCTCAAGGCTAGCACTCTACCACTTGAGCCACAGCGCCACTTCCAGCTTTTTTCTTTTTGCTTGTGTGGTGCTGAGGAATCGAACCCAGGGCCTCAGGCATGCAAGGCAAGCGCTCTACCGCTGAGCCACCTTCCCAGCCCTGCACTTTTAGTTTTAAAACAGCAATCCAAATAGCTACTAAAATAGAATTACTCCAAAACAGAGATTCCTATGACAGAACTCTTTATGGGTACTTAATGGGAGGAGCCACAGATAAGTAGGTACATATATCTTTAAAAATTCCCTTCCAGGCTGGGTACCTGTGGCACAGACCTATAATCCTAGCTACTCAGGAGAATGAGATATGAGGATTGCAGTTTGAAGCCAGTCCAGGCAGAAAAGTCCGTGAGATTCTTACCTCCTTAAAGTGGAGCTGTGGCTCAAATGGTAGAGCACTAACCTGAGCCAAAGAGCTCAGGGACAGCACCCAAGCACCTAGTTCAAGCCTCAGAACCAGCACAAACACCAAATTCCATTCTAATTCTAATTCTAAGTGACTCTAGCTGTTATGTTCCAACCAGGACAGCTCTTAAAATAGTTGAGCACAGCAAGAGATGAGATTTCCAGTGCTGATTCTGTTGTGGAAAGACTTTAGGTCAAACATTTAATCTCTACTTCTCCGTGTACACAAATGATTTCACAACTCTTGACAAAAACAGGGCTGTAAAAAGCGTTTATTGATTTAAAAAATATTGTACTCAAAAAGTAACTTCCTCCTATGATTTTCAAATACTTTGCACACTTCATTTTATTCGTCCACACATACAAACATTGGAAACGAGAATAAAGAACATATGGCTCTTATACATTTAGCACCATGGCACAGCCAGTGCACCCAGCCTCTTGTTCTGTTGGTTCTGGGGAAGGCATTTACTAGCACCTTCACTCCAAATCCTAGGGAAATATGGCTTCTTCACCATGTGATTCAAGGACAGGGCAAGCATTCAGAGGAGTTAAAGGTTTCAAACTGAATTTAAGGTGATTTTCCCAGCAGTCTCAGTGGTAGTCATGTGTCCTTATTCGTCTTTCTACTCGCACAGCCCTCATTTACATTTGTTACCACCTGGGAACACCTATCACTGCCACACATGGATCCTGCCAAATGTACAACAGGATATTCACCACCCCATAGAGCTTCCTGCTACCTGCCTGGGCTAATGTCTAATTGGTGTGCTCCTCAGACAACCAGGGAGATAGGATGACCCTTCCACTGGGCTGGACTGCAGAGGCTCCCACTCTCAGTACTTATGATTTTATAGCCTCTCCTTCAAAGACCTCCAGGCATCCCAGCTGTCTACAACTCAAGACTTAGGGTTTACTCTTGCATAGGCCTCTGAAAACTAGCTTCCTTTTTATCAGTAATATAAGCCATTGTGGCCCAGGAAATACAAAGCCTTAAAATCTAGGCTCAGACTTCAGTCATCAAATACTTCATTATTATGGACTCCCAATTTGCCTTTCTTTTCGTTGTGTGTGTGTGTTTTAAAATAGCCAGAAACATAGCTGGTCAAATAAGTGTTGTTTTTGAAGCCACCTGCTTAGAAGTTCTACCTGGTCCAACATGGCTCCTACCTCACCACCCAGCACAGGGCAGTCTTCTTGGGGTCATCTGGGGAACTGTAAAAACTGCTCTGGACATGTTCCTTGATGGAAAAGCACTGCTTTTTTAAATAGGTGACAGATGTCTGGTGGCAGGTCTGGCAAGCTGCAAAGTACCATCTTAGACCTCAGATGAGGAGTGGCGTAAGCAATGAGGCTGAGCTGGAAGGCGAGAGGCATTCCAGGCACATCTGGAGACAGAGCATCAGCTCCAACACGCCTACCTTTAGCATAAGGACAACTGCTTTATTTACAGATATTACATAAATTAGCTAAGAACCAAAGAAGTGCTTTCTTGGGCAGAAAATATTTTATAGACACAATAAAGTGCCTCAAGAAAAAAAATTGTTTTAATAATAAAGATTTTTCCATTAGTTTCCTACCTGAGGTCTTAATTGTGTGAGCAAACACATAAAAGGACACAACAGGTTCATACTAATTGCTGCCTTTAACCTCTTCTTTTCCTGAGAAACAGGAATGAAGGCTAAAATTTTAGGTGTCCTCCAATGCTTTGGGGTTTTTTTTTTTCCCCAAAACCAGGAAATTTGTGATATAGCTTTAAGAAGAGAGACCTCAAAAAGTAGCCTGAGAAGCCTAAGAGGGAAATCCTACATTTTAAGTTATAAAATCAGCTGAAGAGCTGGAGGATTAAAGTGACTGGTCCTCTGACCTGCAGGAAGAGGGGGGTGGAGTTGGCAGGGCCTCCTTGACTCAAGAGGATAGTTTACACTGTAAGTCCAAAGGCACTTCTTGCATAGTTACATAAGTAGAGGGCAAAGACTTTCTCCTTGACAGCAGAATGGAGTCCACGACTAACAAGTATAAGGCACTTAACCCTGGGCCAGTGCTGTGGTTCTTGTGCACTTCTGGTTCCTGGCTTCTTCATTACCAGGCCCTTTTAAAAACTTACCACCTCACTGGGCACCCTAGCATTCTTCCAGCAAAATCCAACAGTGTTTAATGTTTTAATAGCCTAGTTGAAGTAGCTGCCTTGACCCATTTTGTGTCTGTGTGTGTCAGGGATGCAAGACATGAACCAATAAAACTCTAAGGTGCTTTTTATGAGAAAACTTGCTGAGATAAAGCAGCCAGACTGATCTTGAGACCCTCATGCAGAGAAGCCCTTGAAGCAGAGACCTTAGGGGTTTAGTAAGTCTTAGTGTTCAGAGGCTTAAGAGCCCACATTTCCAGTCATTAAAGTCAAGACTATCTCTGGTGCACAGGGTGTCTTGAGGACTTCAGATCCTAGCCTAACCTTGAATAAGGAAAAACCGTTCTCTAGATGAGAGGACTATTGCTAGGGATCATCTTTTTTTCTTTTCTTTTTCTTTTTGAGACAAGACGTATTCCAGGCTGGCTTTGAACTCATGATCTTCCTATTTCTACCTCCTGAGTGCTGGAATTACATACAGATGTGCATCCCCATGTCTGAGATTTCCTGGGAATTTTTATATCTTAAGATCAGTTATTTACTCTTGGGAGGTAGGGAGAGAAGGGATACAGGAGAAGGTATTCATTGGGAGGGGGAAGAGAAAGAGAAGGGGAGGTGGAGGAGGGAGAGAGAAAGAAACTAGAGCTTTAAAAGACCGATTATCGCTAGTGTTGAGTTTCCCTTGGCATGCATGCTCAACTATGAAGTAACCATGAGAGAGTCACTGTCAAACTTGTTTTCATAGTTCCCCTTTAGTCTGAGCTGATAACCTGTTCACAGCTAGGGGCTGAGGTAAAAATCTATAATTCTGTAGCCTTAGCTAAAGCAAGTTTTGGTGCCACTGTTTAGTTCTAGCCTTTTCTTCTGAGATCTTCTATCTGTAGTTTCCTAAACTACAGAGCAGTGGAACATGAGCAACTTGGAAAAGGCATGGAAGGGGAAGGAGACATGCTTCCAAGTAGGCCTCAAAAAAAAGTTCTCCCACTTTATTGATATCAGAATTACTTGGAGAACTTGTTAGAAAAGTGGAGCCTCCCCACACCCAAAGTACTGAACAGAAGTGGGGGGAAAAAACTGATGGATTTTACCTGAGACAAAAAAGAGGGGGAAAGAACAAAGAAACTGAAAAGGAAAGAAAAAAAAAAGTCTTTTAAAATAACACACATGGCTTTAGAGGCTGAGTGGAACGTGGCTCATGGAGTGGCCAGATGACCTCAGTGATCAAGCACCACATTGGCAAAAGGTTTCACAAACCCTGGTTCTCTCTGAAGCAAATTAGCAAAGCAAAATTTTCAAAAAAAAATTCCAGAAAAATAGGCTGGGCACATGGCCAATATCTAAGAAAGAATAGCAGCCAGAGAGGTAGACCATATGTTGCCCTGCAACACCCTAGTGGATGTAGCAGCTCTACAGGGTCTCAAGATCAGATAGACTGGTTCTGGCACCCTCAAACTAGGGGTGAGTTCCCTGGGCAGATTTCTTCCAAGTGCAGTGAATCCAGTCTGGAGAGAATGCCTTCAACCTGGTTAGTGTTGACTTTGGCGCTTTGCAATCTCCTCCTGGATACGCAACTTGAGGGCCTCTTGCATGGGTGCATCCAGAGGTGTGTGTGCTGATACCTCCTCACTCACCCTTCCTGGATCATCATCCTATGTGAAAGAAGAGTCAGGAAGCTCAGGGCCTGGTCTCTTCAGGAAAGGTGACCTACCCTGTATCTATACAACATGCACAGAACTCCATTTGGCTTGAGGCTTCCTGCTGACACCTACCATTTCTCAGAAGTCCACTGTGATCATGATTCTCAACTGGGGACCATAAATCCTCCCTGTTCCCCCTACTGACAATTACTGTGACAATGACTGGAGAGAGCTGTCTGGAAAGCATCACCCAGAAGTCCTCAGTTTGCCCGTGGACTAGAAACTTCCCATTGGCTCTGAGGTAAACAATGGTTCGGGGCCTAGCAGTGATTTCTGTATGACCCAACACCTTCAGGTTGCAGCTGTATTTATGAGGCATACCTGATACACGATAACTGATGTGACCTCTCCACTGTCCGCCTCATATTCTAAGCAGAAGAGCTGACGGCCAGGAGGCTCCAGCTCGGAACTGCCACTACTGCTGCTATCACCGGACTCTTCACAGTCTGGGTTGACTGGATGGTTAGAGACATCTGGAAAGATGAACCAAAGTAAGAGGGAAGAGGGGGGATGCTGCTGAAACTCCTGTCACCTTTGTCCACTGAGATGACTCAGGAAAACTTACTACAAAGAAGCCCCCATCTTCCTGTGTAGTGTGTTGTACTGCTAATCAGGAATTTCACTTCTCTTTGTATTCCTGCTCTGGAACCTGCACATTCCTGTCACAAAGTAGGTACTTGACTCCAGCAAACAGGACTGGAGGCTACTGGAAGGATGAATGAACTCTGTCTGGCTTGAGATCTAAGCACAGCCATTTACTAGAGCTGAGATCTTGGGCATATTAGCTAACCTCTCTGTGCCTGCTGCCTGACGGTGAAAACAGAATGACCAGTTCTCCACATATGGGGTATTACAGAGGTAATATATGCTGTATCTAAAACTGCAAGCTACAGTAGATAAACTTAAGTTTCACAAATTTGTTACTGTGATTTCTAGATTGGAAGAAAGCTGGTGGGGGGGGAAGAAGAGACTATTTTTTGTTGGTTGATTCTTTATGTTCTGGTTGCTGGTTTGTGAGTGAGGCTCTGTGAGCTAGTGGGAATGCAGTACGGTGGAACTAACAGGCAGACAAATGCTTCCTTGCCGATTCCCAGTACTCTCTGAGATAGAGATGCTTCGCTGTGGGAGGCCAGGTGAATCTCCACGCGGAGACCTGGGATCGTTGAGGTGGAGGCCCGGGGGGGGGGGATTCCGAGTATTGGGCTGGGAAGTGGGGTTCTCTCTATGGAGAAGGGGGAGGCGCCGCAGGGAGGGCGGCAGGCGGAACGGCATCTCACCTCGGTGTCGCGGCAGGTACACTTGCAGGTCGGGCTTGCGAGGCCGCGTCGGCCCAGGCATGTGCCGCCTCCTGGCCTTCTCCTTGGCCGCCTGTTTCACCTTCTTGTCGTAGTCGTCCCTGCGGGGAGCCGAGCGGGAGTCAGGGACTGCCGCACAGGGCCAGCCCGGACCAGGGGTGACGAGAGCAGGGCGGGACGGTACCGAGCGATCTGGTTCCGTCGGATGTGGTGCACGAAGCCGTGGTTCATGTCCAGCCGCCCGCCAGGCTTGCAACAGAGCCCCGGCCCGGGATCCGGCACCGCCTCCATGGAAAAGCCTGGGCGCAGAACCACAGCGGCTTCAACTGCCCAAACGACACCTTTCCCCCGACACCCGGGACTGCGGCTCGCAACGCTTCGGGCCCCGAATCCTGACTTCCGGTCCCGAATCCTCACTTCCGCTCCCAGGAGGCCTGGCGGGGCCGAGCATCCCAGCATGCAGAGTTGGCAGCGCGGAAGGGGCGGGATTTCCTCCGCTAGGGCGGGCTTTTGTTGTCTTTGTAGTAGTATCAATGGGAAACGGGAACTCCAGTTTTGAAAAGGTAAATCAGGACGTTCAGAAAAATGTAAGCCAAACAAAAACACCCATTAACATCACTTTTTTTCCCCTGAGGATAGAGACTGTAGAACTCTTTTCTTTTTCATTTTTTAATTGTGATTAAGTGGTTACATAATTTCCCAAATTTCACAGTATTGTGGGATAGTGATGCTTAGTTAAAGTCACAAACACATTCTAACTTTCATGGGGCAAATTGTCTATCACGGTCTATAACATTTATGAGTTCTATGAGCTTTGCAATACAGTTATTTCTTCCACATTGGGTGATATGTACATTTCTTTGTTTTGCATAGAGTCAGCTGTTCCCTCTTTCCCACTTGTTCCCTCCCTCCCATTGCTGCCATGGAGTTGCTTAGTTCATTTTGGTCGATGTCCAGTGCAGCTGATGGGTCCCGCTGTTGTATGTTATTCCCTCTAGTTCTGTGTTGTCTTCCTGGTTTCCCTCCGGTGTGCATATATAGACCATATATGTGATCATCAGCATGGGGTTATTTAGTAGTGATTCGACCAGATGAGTGGAGAGACTGTATAACTTTTTAACACCGATTTTGTGACTTTCAGTAGCCTTCTTATGCCCCAGTTTTCTCATTTGTAAATGGGGACATGGACAACTATCGCAAATAGGTGATGAGGCTGCAAGGTGCTTTGTACTTGGCTGTGAGAAGGCTTTCAGGCTTCACTCCCCCCCCCCCCCCCCAGCTCCACTATGTTGCCCTTTCACAAGCCGCTTGAGTGCCTACTGCACAGGTGACTTAACTGTCCCTGCAGAAGGAGCCAGGGCCTTCAATGCCTTCTTTTAAAAAGTCAAAACCAGGGCTGGGAAGGTGGCTCAGTGGTAGAGTGCTTGCCTTGTTTGCATGAGGCCCTGGGTTCGATTCCTCAGTACCACATAAGCAGAAAAAGCTGGAAGTAGCACTGTGGCTTAAGTGGTAGAGCGCTTGCCTTGAGCTGAAGAGCTGAGGGACAGTGCCCAGACTTAGAGTTCAGGCCCCAGGACCAACCCCTCCCCCCCCCAAAAAAAAAGTCAAAATCAGGAATTTGTGATTGGAACAGGGAAAATTATGTGCATTCACTGTTAGGTTTTTAAAAAGAGGCTGCCAAGTAAGAACAGCACCAGCACTCACATGGTATTCAGGGAAGGGGTAGGTTTATTCAGTAGACCTGATGGGACCAGGCAAGGTTGGTACTCCACGTGGCTGGCAAAAGAGAGAGGAAAGAGAGAGAAAAGAGCTAGAAAAGAGCAGAGAGAGCAAGAAAAGAACAGAGAGAGAGAGAGCAGAGAGAGCTAGAAAAAGGCAGAGAGAAAGCTAGAAAAGAACAGAGAGAGCTAGGTAGCAGAGAGAGCTAGAATAGAACAGAGAGCCTGGGCCTGAGCTAGGCCTTATCTAGGGTATGGGCGGGGAAAGGTGTGGCCACATCAAATTCAGATGTGACCTCAGCAGATGCAGATGTGACCTCTTCCAGGTGTCCCAGTTGCCTAGGTAATGCAGGTACTGGGTGGAGACTTTGCTGCGAGGAGGGTGGAGTCTGCTAGCCATCCAGGAGCGGACCTTACATCCACAAAATGGAATATCACAATACAAGACAAAGGAATGAACTGTCCAAACACTTCACTATGATGGGATCATGGAAAAGACGGAAAGTGAAACAAGCCAGGGCACACTCTATGATACCTGGGTATAAAACTACAGAATATACAATTACTATAGCGACAGCAAGTTAGTGGTCCAGGTGGAGATACTTTAGAGGTACAGGACCCTTCTAGGGTGGGACAGGTTCCCTTCCTTGATTGTAGTGATAGCTTCACAAGTGTCCAAATAAGAATTTAGCAAATAGGGGCTGGGAAGGTAGCTCAGCGGTAGAGTGCATGCCTTGCAAGCATGAGGCCCTGGGTTCGATTCCTCAGCACCACATAAACAGAAAAAGCCGAAAGTGGCGCTGTGGCTCAAGTGGTAGAGCGCTAGCCTTGAGCTGAAGAGCTGAGGGACAGCCCCCAGACCCAGAGTTCAGGCCCCATGACTGGCAAAAAAAAAAAAAAAAAGAATTTAGCAAATAGTACACGTTAAATGCTCAATATCCAATATGTCAATTGTATTTCAATGGAACGGTTAAGAAAACCCAAGTCACTTTTGGAGAATAAAGGGGAGGGCACAGAAATGGAGGGACAAAGGGTAAACAAATGCAGCAGTGGTACTCACTAAACACTATGGTGAAATGAACTGTACAACTTGTGGGCAGGATGGCAGGGAAAACCTGGAGGAAGAGAGGGAAGGGGTAAACATTGTCCAAAAAGAAATGTACTCATTACCTGACTTACATAACTAACACCTCTGTATATCACCTTTATAATAAAAAATTAAAAAAAGAAAACTCCTAAGTAGGTGCTAGGAATGTGGCTCAGTGGTAAAGCCTGTGCTTAGCCAGTGTGAGGCTCTGGGTTTGGTCCCCAGCACCACAAAACTATATCCTTACCCCTTTCCATACCCATCTCACCCAAAACATTTCCAAAAATGTCAAGTTCAAGGCAGGTCTTGAATCTGCAGTTTTACTAGCTTCATGTGTAAGTGCGCCCCGGTAGGGCCTTTGCATTTTCCTGATACCAATAACCCTCTAAACTGGGATTAAAAGCATGAAGGAGATAATTTGAGGATATTGTCTCCTTTTCCTGTGCAAGGTCACCAGTCTTCAGGTGTGGAGGAGACAACACGGAGTGTCTTTAAAAATCTGGAGTGGCATGACAGTTTCCTTTATCCAGAAAACTAACTAGTCAAAGGCACTGATCTCTTTAATCGGGGAAGAAACTACGGGTATTGAGGCGGTAGGCCCAGGACCGGCCCATAGCAACGCACCTACTCCCCATAGGGCTTCAGCAGCTAGATTTGTCCTTCTCGGCGACTCGTAGCGAGCTTTGCGTTGACCTGCTCTTCTTCTCCTGATTGGCCGCGGGCCGCGCGCTCGAGCGTGCCCGGCGCCTGCGCTCAGTCCTCCGGTAATAGTGGCGATGTCCAGCCGATCTAAGCGGGAGTCTCGTGGTTCCGCCCGCGGGAAGCGCGAGTCCGAGGCGCGGGGCAGCTCGAGTCGTGTCAAGCGGGAGCGAGACCGGGAACGGGAGCCCGAGGCGGCAGGCTCCCGGGGCAGCCCGGTGCGCGTGAAGCGCGAGGTCAAGCCGGCGAGCGCGCGCGAGGCGCCGCAGCTGCTGCCCGCGGCGGTCCCGCCCGTGCGGGTGAAGCGGGAGCGCGAGGCCGACGAGGACTCGGAGCCCGAGCGGGAGGTGCGAGGTGCGCGGGGCCGGGGCCGGGCGCAACTTACACCTTCACAACCTTAAAAAAAGAGAGCTTTCATTTCCTTGCCCGGAGGCGGGAAGAGCGAGGCGGGGGTGGGCGGGTGGACTTCGTGGTGACACCAGCCCCGGGGTTGAAAGTAACTACCGTCGTTAGAATCCACATTAGCATCTCCCCCCCCTCCCCCTTTACCCTCTGTGGGCCAGCCTCGGGGCGACTGACTGCCGATGTTAGCTGCTTCCGTTTTTGCAAAAGGGAGGTAGGTGTGTGTGTGTGGGTGTCCTGCTCCGAGATTTCTGGTTATCAGACTATTGAACGGAGAGGCTGAGGTCCGGACACACCTGAGTGCTGGCTAGTTACCAGTTCGGTAGTTGGGAAACAATTCGGTGGTCTCTCCAGAGTTCTGCCTTAGGGTGGCCAGAGGCTGATTGATTGCCTTTGGCTCTGGCACTGTCTGGTCAAGGTGGTGGGTGTGGTGCACAGCCTTGTTAGACTGAGGTGGTGTCTTCTACCTAGGGAAGGAAAGAGGCGGGTGCCCTAGCATTTGTAAAAGATTCCGATTCCCTTAGGGTGTCCTTGAGTAATGAGACTCAACATGTGGAATGTATTGTTTTCATAATCCTGTTTGGTAACGGACCCAGTGCTTGTATAGTCTTGGCAACTGCTATTCCTGCAATAATCTTACCTTTTGTTTTAGACCAAATAGCAGCATGCGTTCTACTAGCATCCACCCAACTTCTTAGTTTGCGAATAGTTTGGTAAAATACCAGATCCTACTCGGTTCTTTAGCAGTGGTAGATTTGAGGATATACAGTTTACCTTACTGCTTGTGATGTGTTTCATGGTATTTTTAATGTTTCTTTGGATTCCTTTATGTGATAATGAAGCTTATTGATAGATGTGTTGTAAACATGTATGTTAGTCTCCTAGTTTGTGGACTGTTCTATTACTGAACTCTTCCTCCCCTCTTTTCCCCCCAAAATAGGATCTTCTTTGGGGTCAGTATTAGGGCCTTGTGCTTGCTAGGCGGATGAACCACATTCCCATCCCTTTTTATTTATTTATTTTTAATAGATTCTCACTTTTTATTCTGGATGTCCTAGACCTCGATCCTCCTCTTTATAAATCCATGGGATGACAGGCATGTACCTCCATGTCCAGCTTTTTATTAATTGAGATGGGGTCTTGTAAAGGTTTTTGCCCTGGATGGCCTTCAACTATAGTCCTCCCAGTCTTAGCATCTTGAGAAACTACAATAATAGGTGTGTACCATCACATCCAGCCACAGATAGAACTTTTTATTTATCACTATTAAAAATCTGTAGTACGTATCCTGGTGCAGTGGCTCATACCTATAATACTAGTTACTCAGGATGCTGAGGATCTCAGTTACAAGCCAGCCCAGGCAGGAAAGTTCATGAGACTGTTGTCTCCAGTTAACCACCAAAAAGCCAGAAGTGGAGCTATGGCTTAAGTGGTAGAGCACTGGCCTTGAGTACAAAAGCTCCAAGACAGTGCCCAGGCCCTGAGTTTAAGCCCCAGGACTGGCACCCCTCAAAAAGTGTGTTAACTGAGGGCCTTGTGAGTTACACCTTCTGTCCCCATTACTGGGCTTTTTTTAGGGGCTGTTTTTGCCATTTGAAAAAGACGAGCTCAATTTAGGATTGAGCTTGTTTTAATCGGGGTTTTCTCTCTCTCTCTCTCTCTCTCTCTCTCTCTCTGTGTGTGTGTGTGTGTGTTGATAATTGATGTATGATGGTGTTTCTTTTAGCAAAGAATGGCCGTGTTGATTCTGAAGACCGGAGGAGCCGCCACTGCCCATACTTGGATACTATTAACAGGTGAGTGTGATAGAGATGCTGGAGGGTACTAAAAGAAAAATGTAATTTATGTTGGAAGTTTTTTGGATTGTACATTAGACAACAAATCCACTAATTTGATTCCTTTTAAAACTTACTGCAGAGAAAACGTTTCTTGCCATGTTTATTTATGTTTTTTTGAGAGGATCTTGCTATGTAGCTCATACAGGCTTTGAATTCAGAATCCTCCTGCCATAGTTTCTTGAATGCTGTGATTACAGGATTATAAATATGTACAATAATGCTCAGCTCTCTTGTTATGCTGGTCCTGGGGCTGGCCTGTGAGTCACTGGCACCTGTATTTATTTTTATTTTTATTTATTTTTTGGGTCCGGTCGTGGGGCCTGAACTCTTGGCCTGGATGCTGTCCCTCAACTCTTCAGTTCAAGGCTAGTGCTCTACCACTTGAGCCACAGTGCCACTGCTGGCTTTTTTCTTTTTGCTTATGTGGTGCTGAGGAATCGAAGCCAGGGCCTCATGCATGCAAGGCAAGCGCTCTACCACTGAGCCACCTTCCCAGCCCCTTTATTTTTATTTTTAAAGTATGTATTTTTTCCTTTAGGTAGATGTACAAAGGAATGCCATTCAACAGCAGTTTATGGATGCAGTGCCTCTTGATCAATGTCACCCCTTTCAACATTATCACTCATCCCAGTCTTTTCCAGTTTGTTTGTTTGTTTGTTTTGTTGGTCATGGAGCTTGAACTCTGTTGCTGTCCTTCAGCTCTTCAGCTCAAGGCTAGCACTCTACCACTTGAGCCACAGAGCCACTTCTGGTGTTCTGGTGGTTTATGGGAGATAAGAGTTTCACGGATTTTCCTGCCCAGGCTGGCTTTGAACTGTGATCTTCAGATCTCAACGTCCTGAGTAGCTAGGATTATAGGCAAGAGCCACTGGTGGCCCGGCTCCAGTTTATTTTTTTTGTGGGTCCTGAGTCTTGAACTCTTGTCCTGTGTGTTGTCCATGAGCTTCTTTGTGCTCAAAGCTAGTGCTCTACTTGAGCCACTGCACTGGCTTTTTCTAAGTAGTTTATCAGAGATACAAGTCTCATGGACTTTCCTGCCTGGGCTGGCTTTGAACCTCAATCCACAGATCTCAGCCTCCTTTGTAGCTAGGATTATAGGTGTGAGCCACCCATGCCCAGCATCCCTCCAGTTTATTTTTATGAACAAAAAAATACTTATTTTTATCAAAGGTTGTATTCACTCTCCCTGTCCTCTCTCCTCCTGGTTGTGGGTCTGAGTACTGTCCTTGAGCTTTTTCTTTTTTTCTTTTGGTTAGTCATGGGGCTTGAACTATGGGCCTGGATGCTGTCCCTCAGCTCTTCAGCTCAAGGCCAGTGCTCTACCACTTGAGCCATAGCACCACTTCTGGTTTTCTGAGTGGTTTATTGGAGATAACAGTTTCACAAATTTTCCTGCCTTGGCTGGCTTTGAACAGTGATCCCCAGATCTCAGCCTCATGAGTAGCTAGGATTATAGGCGTGAGCCACCAGTGCCCAACTTTCCTTGAGCTCTTTTACTCAAGGCTAGCACTCTATTACTTGAACCACATCCGCTTCTGGCTTTTGGGTGGTTAATTGGAAGAGTCTACCACTTAAACCACACATCTGCTTCTGGCTTTTTGTTGACTAATTGGAAGTAAAAGTCTTATGGAATTTCCTGTTTGGACTGGCTTTTAACCATGATCCTCAGGTCTCAGCCTTCTGAGTAGCAACAATTATAGGTATGAGCTACTGGTATCCAGCTATATTCACTCTTTTTATGTCCTTTCACCCCCAGGATATTGTGGGGCCTTTTTACTTTAATTCTACTTGTAGCTTTGCCTCCAAAGAAAGTGACCATAACCGAAAGTCCTTGACTGGTTATAAATATGGTTATCCCTTTGTATACTTGGGAGATCGGTACTAAGACCAATTTGGATGCTCAAGTTCTCTAAGCTAGCATAGTATTTGTATATAGCTCATATACATCCTCCTATATAATCTTAAGTCATTTCTAGGTTTTCAGTAATCCCTAATTCAGTGTTAATGCTTGTCATACTATATCTGTTAGGAACTAATGATACAATAAAGTAAATGGGGCTAGTGTGTATGCAGTTATTTATTTTCCCAAGTATGTTGATCCAGGATTAGTTGAATTCACTCTTGAAGAATTCATGGTAAGTAAAAACTAATGAGGAAGAGAGTCATGGACATTGTGCGTTCAGTGTAGACATGACATTGCTGTGAAGTGTGGTAGGTTGAGATGGGGAATGATAGAAACTTGCTGTGGTTATATGTGGTTTTTGAACTGTTCTATGAAGGATGCTATGTGATTTTGTGAAACATGTAGCCAGCATTGCTTCAGTTGGGTACCCTCTTAGATATCCTACCCTATTAATTGTATTTTTATTGTTGTGCTATTTTGGTTCTTTCAGGAGTGTGCTGGACTTTGACTTTGAGAAGCTGTGTTCTATTTCTCTCTCACATATCAATGCTTATGCCTGTCTGGTATGTGGGAAATACTTTCAAGGTAAAGATGGATATTTTAAAAGTATAAACTTTTTGGGGGCACTATCTGCATGTCTATTTTGTGTGTGAGTGTGCTATTTTGGGACTTAAACTCAAGGCATGGGCACTGTTCTTGAGCTTTTGTGCTCAAGGCCAGTCCATACTACTTGAGCCACGCTCCATTTCTGGCTTTTGGTGGTTAGTTGATAAGAGTCTCATGGACTTTCCTTCCAGAACTGGCAGAATTCAAACCATAATCCTCAGATCTCATCCTCCTGAATAGCTAGTATTATAGGCGTGAGCTATACACATGGCTTATTTTTGCTGTTTTTAACACATTCTAGTACATAGGAAAAAGCAAATCTGAGCTATGCTTTTTCTAGGACCTTTTCTTACAGCCTTTTGCCCTTCCATACAGGCCGAGGTTTGAAGTCTCATGCCTACATACACAGCGTCCAATTCAGCCACCATGTCTTCCTCAATCTCCATACCCTCAAGTTTTATTGCCTTCCAGATAACTATGAGATCATTGATTCCTCCCTGGAGGATATCACGGTATGTATCTGAGAGGGGGTAGTTTGGGACACATTTTTTTGTGTGTATGTGTACCAGTTGTAGGGCTTGGACTCAGGGTCTGGGTGCTATCTCTGAGCTTCTTTGGCTCAAGGCTAGCACTCTACCACTTAAGCCACAGTGCTTTTCCAATCTTTTCTTAGTAGTTTATTGGAGATAAGAGTTTCATGGACTTCACTGCCTGCACTGGCTTCGAACTATGATTCTCAGATCTCAGCCTCCTAAGTAGCTAGGATTACAGGTGTGAGCCACTAGCACCCCGCAACACATTCTTTTTGACATACTCAGGAAACTGCCAGGAAAATGCCCTGCCTAATATCAGGGAAGAATCTGGACAAAGAGAGAAATTGAAATAAATTCAGGGTTACAAAACAAGTTCATGATGACCTCTGTCCAGCCCAAGACATATGGGCTTATAAATCTGTGACTGTGAAGCTTGTGGTCTTGTTCCTTGGAGCCCCTCCACCCCAGTCTTGTGCAGAGGTGAAGAATTGTTCCTTTCCTAAGCTAGCTACTATTGAGAGTGCTGTTAAGGGTGCGACTCTGCCCAAGACTCAGGCTTCTCTTGCCCTTAGAGAACTAAGAATCTCATGGTATCTGATAGATATTGATCATGGAGTTGACCAGACTGGAAGTCTGAGGAAAGACTTGAGACTCAGTGATTGTGTTTAGACATAGAGAACTCCTCAAAGATTAGCAATGTGGGAGACCTTACCTCATGTTATTTTGGTCTTTATCTCTAATGGTTGGTTTTTTTGTTTCGTTTTGTCAGTCATGGCACTTAAACTCAGGGCCTGGGCACTGTCCCTGAGCTTTTCTGCTCAAAACTAGCACTCTCCACTTTGAGCCACAGCTCTACTTTCAATTTTCTCATGGTTAATTGGAGATAAGAGTGTCAAGGACTTTCCTGCCTGGGCTGACTTTGAACTGCAATCCTCAGATCTCAGCCTCCTGAGTAGCTAGGATTATAGATGTGAGCTACTAGCACCTGGCTTAGACATAATTTTTAAATTCTGTTTACAGCTGTAAAACAATTTGGAATTTTCTTTTGCTTTGTAGTATGTGTTGAAACCAACTTTCACAAAACAACAAATTGCAAACTTGGACAAGCAAGCCAAATTGTCTCGGGCGTATGATGGTACTACCTACCTGCCGGGTATTGTGGGACTGAATAACATAAAGGCCAACGATTATGCCAATGCTGTTCTTCAGGTGAGATCAAATAAGAACATGGTAACTGAGAAGCAATAGGAAGATTGGCTCAGAAATAACTGCTTTCTTATAGAGTACAAGCAGACCATCCTAGACACTGGATCTGGTGTGATCTCTACTTGAGTATCGTTCTTTGACAAGCAGAACGGATCTTTCTGGTCAAGGAGAAATGCTGTGACTTTTTCCAGTCTCTAGGCTTATGGATTTTGTACTTTTCAAGAAACTGGAGGTAGGGGCTGGGAAGGTGGCTCAGTGGTAGAGCGCTTGCCTTGCATGCATGAGGCCCTGGCTTCGATTCCTCAGCACCACATAAGCAAAAAGAAAAAAGCTGGAAAGTGGTGCTGTGGCTCAAGTGGTAGAGTGCTAGCCTTGAGTTGAAGAGCTGAGGGACAGCGCCCAGGCCCAGAGTTCAGGCCCCATGACTGGACCCCCCCCCCCAAAAAAAAAAAAAAGAAAAAAGAAATTGGAGGTAGAATCTATTGCAGGGCAGTGCCAAATAAGAAGCATATCAACCTTTCTTTTCTGTTTTTCTTGATGTAGATGTCTTTTGTGCAAGCTGTCCTCTTCTGTGCTTGGAACCTGAAATGGGAAAGGCAGAAAGACAAAGTTCTATTTTCAAATACAAGATGTTTTTTCCAAGATTAAAAAACAAAAACAAACAATATGTACATTGTAGAAATTTAGAAGCTAGGTGTCATTGGCTCATGCTTGTAATCCTAGCCACTGAGGAGGCTGAGATCTGAGGATCTCGATTTAACTCCAGGTGGGCAAGAAAGCCTAGGAGATTCTTTTCCCCAATTAACCACTGAATAGCTAGGAGTAGAGCTGTAGCTCAATTGGTAGAACACCAGCCTTGCTAGAAAAAGCTAAGGGACAGAGCTCAGGTCCTTAGTTTTTTGTCGGTTATGGGGCTTGAACTCTGGGTCTAGGTGCTGTCCCTCAGCTCTTCAACTTAAGGCTAACATTCTACCACTTTTTGAGCCACAGCTCCACTTCCGGCCTTTTCTGTTTATGAAGTGCTGAGGAATTGAACCCAGGGCCTCATGCATGCGAGACAAGCACTCTATCACTGAGCCACCTTCCTAGCCCCAGGTCCTCAATTTAACCCCTAGTACTGGCACAAATAAGAAAAGCACCAGTGGCTCACAGCTATAATCCTAGCTACTCAGGAGGCTGAGATCTGAGGCTCGTGGTATAAGAAGCCAGCTTGGGCAGGAAAGTCTGTGAGACTCTTGTCTCCAATTAACCACCAGAAAACCGGAAGTGGTGCTGTGGCTCAAGTGATAGAGTGCTCATCTTGAGTTGAACAGCTCAGGGACCAGGTCCAGGCCCAGAGTTCAAGCCCTATCACTGACCCCCCCCCCCCCAAAAAAAAAAAAAAAAAAAAAACCTATCATGGTTCAAGAAGTGGGAGCTGGAGGATCTAGGGTTGAAGGCCAGCCTGGGCTACATAAATAAGACACTGCCTGCTTCCCCCCCCCCCCAAAAAAAAATGGCAAACATGGACACAGGCTTATTGAGAGAAAAGTGCACACATTAAGTGAAAACTTTAGGGCTGGGAATGTGGGTTAGTGGTAGACTGCATGCCTAGTATGAGGCCCTGGGTTTGATTCCTTAGTACAACATAAAGCAGCTGGAAGTGGCACTTTGTCTCAAGTAGTAGAGTGCTAGCCTTAAACAAAAAGAAGCTAGCTGAGGGACAGTGCCCAGGCCCTGAGTTCAAGCCCCCAGGACTTGGCCCCCCCCAAAAAAGTGAAAACTTTGTAATATAATTATTTATTCCTTTACTTCCCTAATGCACTTAACTACCTAGAATACTAGGTAGTTAACACTGTATAGTAGTACAACTTTTTTCTTTTTTTTTTTTTTTTTTGGGTCCGGTCGTGGGGCCTGAACTCTGGGCCTGGGCGCTGTCCCTCAGCTCTTCAGCTCAAGGCTAGCATCTACCACTTGAGCCACAGCGCCACTTCCGGCTTTTTTCTTTTTGCTTATGTGGTGCTGAGGAATCAAACCCAGAGCCTCATGCATGCAAGGCAAGCACTCTACCACTGAGCCAACTTCCCAGCCCAGTACAACTTTTTTCTAAGTGTGTGTATGTATATATGTAATCTGTCGTGTGGCAGCCTCATTTAGCCATTTCCTGATTCATAGATAAATTAACTAAAATTTAACTAATGTTGACCTTTACCATTTGCTTTCACTCTAATGAGACTACTTCAGTCTTGGAACTTAAATACAGAAAGTACCTTATTTCAGGGTAAATTGTGGCTCTGGACAGAAAACAAATTGTGCCAATTTGTACCTTTTGTGATCTGATACTTAAACTTGTTTTGCACTGTATTTTTGCCATAACACTTTGGGTAAAAAGATTTGGTGTATTCTTTTAGTATGATCCCTTGTTCCTGGAGAACTTAAATCCTAAGGTGGAGACATTTCTTGTTCTTTCTCTATAGAGAAAGGCTATAGCCTTTCTTGACTTTGGGAACTATTCTTATACAGGTAGGATTTGGACATGGATAGCGCAGTTAGTCTTAGTGAATTCTAGTTCCCATAAGAGTCTCTTTATGTGTAAGAATAGCTACATGAACAAACCTTCTGATGATATTTCTACTAAAATAGAATTGAAGAGACTTGGCAGTTCTCTGGAGGTCTGCTAATTTCTTTCTATTGATGGTTGGCTATATTTGTTGTCAATGCCAAAGAGCAGCCTCTCTACAGGAAGATAACTGAGAATCAGCCATGCTCTTTCTCTTCTTGAAAGTTACTCTCCTGTTTAGTAATTATTCTGTAAGCAAGAGGTTCTTTTTTTTTTTGTATATATATATTTTTTGTAAAGCTACAGAGGGGTTACAGTTACATGAGTAAGGTAATTCCTATCAGGCATTGTTACCTCCTCCTTTGTTTTTCCCCTACCATCCCTTCCCTCCCCACCTCCCCAACTCTTCCCTCCCCCCAGCAGGAGGTTCTTGTTCCTTTAGCTGATTTTGATAAGTTTGTTCCCCTTTTTAATTATGGTGACCTGAGTTGTCTTCCCCAGAGATATCCTGGATTAACTCTAAGTGGCAGAAAACCTTTATTGTCTGTCCTTCCTTCCTTCCTTCCTTCCTTCCTTCCTTCCTTCCTTCCTTCCTTCCTTCCTTCCTTCCTCCCTCTCTCCCTCCCTCCCTCCCTCCCTCCCTCCCTCCTACCTTCCCTCCTTTCCTCCTTTCCTCCCTCCTTTCTTTCTTCCTTCCTTTTTTTCCTTCTCACATTTTTTTTTTTTTTTTTTTTGGTTGGTTATGGGGCTTAAACTCTGGGCCTTGGCACTGTCCCTGAACTGTTCAGCTCAAGGCAAGTGCTCTATCGATTGACCCACAGTACCACTTCTGGTTTTCTGGTGATTAATTGGAGATAAGAGTCTCGTGGACTTTCCTGCCCAGGCTGGCTTTGAACCAGGATCCTCAATCTCAGCCTCCTGAGTAGCTAGGATTAAAGGTGTGAGCTACCAGCACCGGGCCCTACTTACATATTTTAATTCTGTGGTCTTCCATCCTGTTCTATTACCTGAGATTAATGAATATATGCTTTTTTTTTCTTTTCTCCTGAAGCTTTATCTTTTTGCTTAATGAGGTCAGATTTATTTTTGTTCTTATAAACCTTGACCTTTTCTATCATATCCGAGTATGTGTGTTTACTTTTATATACAACCATCAAATTTTTTTTTTTTTGGGTCCGATCGTGGGGCCTGAACTCTGGGCTTGGGTGCTGTCCCTCAGCTCTTCAGCTCAAGGCCAACGCTCTACCACTTGAGCCCAGCGCCACTTCGGCTTTTTTCTTTTTGCTTATGTGATGCTGGGGAATCGAACCCAGGGCCTCATGCATGCAAGGCAAGCACTCTACCACTGAGCCACCTTCCCAGCCCCACAACCATCAAATTGTATTAAGGTAATTTTTACATTATTTTAGTGTAGAGTTTAAAGATTTGGAACTTCTGTTCCCCAGGTAGATTTTTCTACTCCAACCAAAAGAGACAATAAAGAGAATGTTTGTATTTCTGGCCTTTATTGAATTTTAATGTCACAGGCATAGAGTAAAAAAGGAAAATACTAATAAGTTTATGAGTGGCTAGGGGTTTGAACACCTGTTTTTCTTTCTTTAAAAAAATTTTTTTTTGGGGGGGGGGGGCTGGTCCTGGGGCTTGATCTCTGGGCCTGGGCGCTGTCCCTGAGCTTCTTTTGCTCAAGATGAGATCACAGTGCCACTTCTGGGAAGGCTTTGCTAAGGGCCTGCTTACTTCTACTCTTCAAGGTTTTCCCAGGTTCATCAGAAGATTCTATCAGAAGGATGTTAGCTAGTACAGCCTGGCTCCAAGTAGCCCTGCAGAATGGCTTGGATTAACCAGAGGGTTTGATTTCTAGGCTCTGTCAAATGTTCCTCCTCTCCGCAACTACTTCCTGGAAGAAGACAATTATAAGAACATCAAGCGTCCTCCGGGGGATATCATGTTCTTATTGGTTCAGCGTTTTGGAGAACTGATGAGAAAGCTCTGGAACCCACGAAATTTCAAGGCACATGTCTCTCCCCATGAGATGCTTCAAGCTGTTGTCCTTTGTAGCAAGAAGACTTTTCAGATTACCAAGCAAGGTAAGGAACAAATCTATGTTTTTCTGCCTTGAGGACAACAAAACTAGTTTGATGAACACATTTATTTCCATTACAGTGGATTTTGTTCATAGCAAGAAGTGAGTGTTCACTGCATGTGGTTTGATTCCTTGTCTGTAATCAGTGAGCCCTGCTCAGAGTCCCAAGAACTTCCAGCTGTCTTGTTGGGCAAAATGAACTTCACCCCTTAGGGGAAAACTGAGAGATTGGGAAAGGCTCATCCCTTACTAGGCCTCTGTCATATCTTAAACCTTACACTAAAGATATTCAGATGAACCATTTTGATTATTCTCATTTCTTTGAGCCTCATTTGGCATTGCTTTATGAGTGGACATTATCTCTTGGTATTTTATATGGTATCTATTAGCACCCATATCAGATTCTTTTTTTTTTGTGAAAATACTGTACAGAGGGGTTACAATTACATGGGCAAGATCCATATCAGATTCTTTTTTTTGGGGGGGGGTCCGGTTGTGGGGCCTTAACTCTGGGCTTGGGCGCTGTTCCTCAGCTCTTCAGCTAAAAGCTAGCGCTCTACCACTTGAGCCACAGCACTACTTCCGGCTTTTTTTTCTTTTTGCTTATGTGGTGCTGAGGAATCGAACCCAGGGCCTCATCCATGCAAGGCAAGCGCTCTACCACTGAGCCACTTTCCCAGCCCCCATATCAGATTCTTTAACATGCATTTGTGCTAGGTTTTGGAGCTGCTATAGCAGGAGACATGATTTTTCTTTTCCAGGATCTCTTAGGCTAAGATCATTTGTTGTCACATAAAAGCGTTCTATGTGAGGAGAAAGAAGATCATTTTATGGGTTGTCAGAGGCCTTTAGGATTAGGGAAATTAAGTTAAGAAGGGAATGTGGTAGAGTACGTGAAGCCCTGGGTTCAATTCCTTAGTACCACAATTCCTTAGTACCACATAGCTGGAAGTGGTGCTGTTGTTCAAGTAGTAGAGCCCTAGCCTTGAGCACAGAGAGGCTCAGGAACAGAACCCAGACCCTGAGTTCAAACTCCAGCACTGGCAAAAAAAAAAAAAGAGGAAGAAGACCACGACCACATGCATATCTTTGAGTTTGAGCTTTTAAATGAGCAAAGAGGAAGTAATTAAAAGCGCATCTTAGGGAAGTTGGGAGTACAGCACAGAATCAGTGGAAAGCGGGTGAAAAAATACAACAAAGGGTCCCAGCAACTGCACTGGACATTGATGAAAATGAACTAAGAAACTCAAGGGTGGTGATGGGAGGGAGGGAGGAAATGAGAGAGAAAGAGGGAACACCTGATACTAAGCAAAAGGAAAGAAAAGTACATAACACCTGATTTGGAAGAAATAGTCTTAGTGTTAAAGTTCTTAGCATTCATAAACTTTGTAGATGATGATGATTACCATTGTGAAGATTAAAATGTGTTTGTGACCTTAACTAAGTATAACTGTCACAGTATTGTGAAACATGTAGTCACTTAATCTTAATAAAGAAATATTTGGGAGGCTGGGAAGGTGGCTCAGTGGTAGAGTGCTTGCCTCCCATGTATGAAGCCCTGGGTTTGATTCCTCAGCATCACATAAATAGAAAAGGGTGGAAGTGGCGCTGTGGCTAAAGTGGTAGAGCACTAGTGTTGAGCTGGATTGCTGAGGGACAGCGCCCAGGCCTAGAGTTCTAGCCCCACAACTGATCAAAACAAACAAAGAAAGAAGTATTTGGTAAGGAAGTAATTGTGATCCCAGAAATGCCTGAGTTGATAGGATCATTAGTCAGTATTTTCGTGGGTCAGAATTACCCATAGTGTTGTTCCAGAACTCCAAGTTGTAGATACCTGTCAGATACTTTTTCAGTATTAGCACTAGGAAAGTTCCCTTGCTGGAAAAGAGAAGGAAGTTGGAGCTTACTTTAGAGAAGTAGATATTATAAGATCTTAATTAATTTCTTTTTCTTTTTGTTGGTCATGGAGCTTGAACTAAGGGCCTGGGCTCTGTCCCTGAGCTCTCTTACTCAAAACTACTGCTCTACCACTTTCAGCCACAGCACCACTTCCAGTTTTCTGATAGTTAATTGGAGATGAGTCTCATGGACATTCCTGCCCAGACTGGCTTTGAACCTCAATCCTCAGATCTCAGCCTCCTGAGTAGCTGGGATTACAGGTGTGAACCACCAGTGCCTGGCCATTTATTTTTCATGACTGGGTATGGAGATACAGGTATGAGCTATAAATGATCATTGAAAGCCCTTCCATGGATCAGAGTGTCTAGGGAGAAAAGAACTTGACCATAGTCAAGTAGAAATGAGAGGAAGAGGAAGAGCCGTGACTGGAGTGGGGCCAGCAGTACTTGGTTTGGTTTTTTCTCCTGCCTCCCAGCTTCATCAGGCTTCATTTTTTTTCTCCCAGGGGATGGAGTTGACTTCCTGTCTTGGTTTCTGAATGCTCTGCACTCAGCTCTGGGGGGCACAAAGAAGAAAAAGAAAAGTAAGTCATGCTTAGAAAAAGGAGCTCTTTTTCTGTGCTTCCCTTTGAAAAATGTTGCAACTTCCCATCCTTTTGTTTTTAACTGTTTATATTTGGGTATGGAGGTTAGTTAGTGTCTATTACATATATGCAGTAAAATGTCTTCCTAAATAGACCCTTCTTATATTTTGTTAAGAGCATGGTGTGTGGTATGTGTAATTTTACTGTACAGGATGTCATTTAGATATCCAGGCTATCCTAGAATTTACTGTACTAAGGCTAAGAACTCATAAACTCGTGATCCTCTTTGTTTCTGCCTCCCAAGTGCTAGGATGTATGCTACCATGACTGATTCTCTTTCAATAACCAGAAATACTTTGAGATGTTACATTAATTGAAATAAGTCAGGCACAGAAAGACAAATATATATACTGTTGCTCATATGGATGGCAAAGAGGTTTATCTCATCGAGTAGAATAGTGGTTACTAGAGATGGGGGTGGGGGAAATAGGGAGCAGACAGGATGGTTAACATGTACAGTTGGACCTGAGGAATAACCCTGCTGTTCTGTAGCAAATAGGGTAAATATGGTTGGAAGCAATATTTGTATTTTAAAATAGAGAAGATTTTGATTCTTCCCAATACAAGTGATGGGTATGCCAGTTACTCTGATCTGATCATCATATATTGTATACATGAATTGAAATAATCTAATTGTATACTCTAAATATGCACAACTAGTATTGTAATTGAAAATATAAGAATAAGAGTCAGGAGCTGGTAGCTTATGCCTGTAATGTTACCTACTTGGGAGGCTGAGACCAGAGAATTGAGGTTTGAGGACAGTCTAGGAATACATGAGACTCCTTCTTAATCTGTAGCTGGTTGTCATGGTTTATGCCCATAATCTTAGCTACATGGGAGGCTGAAAATGGGGAGGATTATGTGTCCAGGCCAGCTGGAGCAGAGAAGTTCCAGAGTTTTCCTTTGAACTGAAAGAAGTCAGGTGTGGTGGCTCACACCTGTTATCCTTGCTATGGTGGGAAGCAAAACTAGTCATCACCATCCAGGAATGCACCTGGACAGGAAGTAAATTTCTATTTCAAAAACAACCAGTGCAAAAAAGGGCTGAAAGCATGGCTCAGCAGTAGAGTGAATTAAGTAGTTGTAAATAATTAAAGTAAGGGCTGGGAAGGTGGCTCAGTGGTAGAGTGCTTGCCTTGCATGCATGAGACCCTGGGTTGGATTCCTCAGCAGCACATAAGCAAAAAGAAAAAAGCCAGGAGTGGGGCTGTGGCTCAAGTCGTAGAGCACTAGCCTTGAGCTGAAGAGCTCAGGGACAGCGCCCAGGCCCAGAGTTCAGGCCCCATGACCAGAATAAAAAAAATAATAATAATAATTAAAGTAAATTTAAAAAATAGTAAGTAGTTTGTGTCCTAGAAATCCTGACCCAGTTTTTTTTTTTTTTTTCTTTTTTGCCACACTGGGCTTTGAACTTAGGGTCCCATGCTTGCAAAGCAAGTGCTCTTGAACCATTCCCCAACTCTGATTCTTTTTTTTTTTTTTTTTTTTTGGGTCCGGTCCTGGGGCCTGAACTCTGGGCCTGGGCGCTGTCCCTCAGCTCTTCAGCTCAAGGCTAGTGCTCTACCACTTGAGCCACAGCGCCACTTCCGGCTTTTTTCTTTTTGCTTATGTGGTGTTGAGGAATTGAACCCAGGGCCTCAGGCATGCAAGGCAAGCACTCTACCACTGAGCCACCTTCCCAGCCCCTCTTATGGACTTTTAATTATTTTCGATAAAATCTTGTATTTATTGCTTGGCACCAGCCTTGGACCATGATCCTCCTACCTAAGCCTCCTGAGTAATGAATTACAGGCATGAGACATCACACCTGGGTTGTTAATTGAGATGGAATCTAGCTAATTTTTTTTTTTTTTTGGCCAGTCCTGGACTTGGGCCTGGGCACTGTCCCTGAGCTTCTTTTGCTCAAGGCTAGCGCTCTACCATTTGAGCCACAGCACAAATTCAGGCTTGTTCTGTATATGTGGTAGGGCTTCATGCATGCAAGGCAAGTACTCTACAATTGAGACACATTCTCAGCCCTCTAGCTAAATTTTACCTGGGCTGATCTCAAGACATAATCCTCCATAGTTCTCTGCTTCCTGATTAGCAAGGATTATAGGTGTGTACCACCATATCCAGCCTGACCTAGTCTCAAACTGAGGGTCTGGGCACAAGTTGTAGACCTCTAGAGTCCTCACTGTGCAAGTGTTAGTTCATTAGAAGGACTCTACTATTACCTGATGACCATGCAATCCACTAGTGTCTTTAGCCTGTGCTCACCCGTGAAGTTGTGCATACTCTTACAGGTAGCTGCTAGCACCTGGTTATGCTTTCTCTCGCTGCTTTTGTTCTATTGTGGTCTCTTAGTCATCTTCCTTTTTGGGTCCCTTTGTAGGCAATAATGGGTATGGGAAGTTCCTTGGATGTGCCTTGTTTTGCTTGTGAATTCTTTTTTTTTTTTTTTTTTTTGGTCGTGGGGTTTGAACTCTGGGCCTGGGCACTGTCCCTCAGCTTTTCAGTCCAAGGTGAGCGCTCTACCACTTGAGCCACACCTCCACTTGCTTGTAAATTCTTGTATCTCCAGGCTACATAAATCACTGATTCATTTCAGACATACCTTTTTCTTTTATGGGACAGGCCCAATGTTGAAGGTCCAAAGGAGGTTTTGTGGAGAAGACTTACATTTATGTAGATAATCATAAAGGAACCGTGGTGGGATATGTTACATAGAGAAAAGTTGCATGTTTTAAGAAGAGCTTTGGGTTTAAACTAGAAATACTGGTTTATTTTTAAACTTTTGAAGTTGGGAGTGTGTTTTGACATGCTTTCTGATATCTTGCTTTCTGTTTGGCAGCTATTGTGACTGATGTTTTCCAGGGGTCCATGCGGATCTTCACTAAAAAGCTCCCCCACCCTGATTTGGTGAGTGGATTGAAACAGATCTTGAGCTGATTATGTTGCCTGAGGAAGTTCAGTGGGGAGGAAAGGAGATACTTAGAAAACTGACAAGCTGTGTGTCCCTGAAGAGATTCCGCTGAGCACCTTGTCAAGTGGCAGTCCATCAGGGCTGTGATATGGCAGCGCCCTCTAATCTTGGGAGTTAGTGGTTGGTATTGTCTGCTGATTGAAGTGGTCTGGCCACTGAGTGGTGCTGGTGTTTTTGTTTCTCTAGTCTGAGAACTTTGTAGATAGTCTGGTATATAAACAAAGCCCCTCAGAAGTTGGAAAGCCATCAGTCCTCAAACTGATACGATACTGCTGCACATGAGATTATCTGGCTCTGGGCATCTCTGTTCATCCCCATCAAGTGAAGGGAAACTGTCCATTAACAAACCATTTCTCTTTATGTGTTCTTCCTTTGCTGCTCACATTCCTTACTTCTTTTCTTCTCACTTATTTCTAGCCAGCAGAAGAAAAAGAGCAGCTGCTCCATAATGATGAGTACCAGGAGACAATGGTGGAGTCCACCTTCATGTACCTGACGCTGGACCTTCCTACTGCCCCACTCTACAAGGATGAAAAGGAGCAGCTCATTATCCCCCAGGTGCCACTCTTCAACATCCTGGCCAAGTTCAACGGCATCACTGAGAAGGTAGTCCATACACATCTTCCCTCCTAGCACTTAACTTTGTTCCCTTGACTTGTTTCTTTTTAAAATTTTCTTTATGCTTTTTTTTGTGATGCTGGATATTGAACTTGGCATAGTTGAGTAGAAAATGTTTAGGTGTATGTTTTCATATCCATGTATTTATAAGTTACCAAAATTTGATTGTAATTTCTGTCCCTTCAGATTTATTGAGGTTAATTTATAGTCTGTCCTACAAATTATGCCCTTGAATCTAGAAAGAATATCCTTTTTTTTTTTTCACTGCTTTTTCTTTTTGTCTTTTCTTTTCTTTCTTTTTTTTTTTTTAATGTAGATAGAACCTTGGGTCTGTGTATGCTAGTATTCTACTCCTGAGCTACAACCTATATCCATTTTTCTACTGTTTTTGATGGTTTTCTGTATGTCTGTTACATATAAAATCATATAAACATATAAAACCACATGTCTGGTTTTTAGATTTTTTTTTTGGTGGTTCTGGGAATTGAACCCAGGGATTTATACATGATAAGCATGTGTACTGCCATTGAGTTACATCACCAGCCCATATATATATATATATATATATATACAGTTGTTATATGTTATTCTTCCAGTCCTTATTACATTATTGTGTGTGTGTTCATAGAGTAGAGAATCCTCCAACTGTTTAATTTTCATTTCTGTTTCTCTCATTTTTGCTCATGTATTTTGAGTACTCACCTGTAATTTAGCCTTAGCAACAAGTAGCTGGGAACAATATTAGATATGCTGACATCCTATCCCTCATGGGAGAATATTATGGAGACTATTAAATGTAGAGCCCCTTGTTCTTGGCTGTCCCTCTAAAAAGTAGAATTTTTGCGAAGCACCAGTGGCTCACTCCTATAAATCATAGCTACTCAGGAGGCTGAGATCTGAGGATTGTGGTTCAGATTGTGGTTCAGAGCCATCCCAGGAAGAAAAGTCTGTGAGACTCATACCTCCATTTAACCACCAGAAAACCAGAAGTGGAGCTGTGGTTCAGATGCCCAGACCAAGTTCAAGCCTTACAACTAATTAAACACACACACACACACACACACACACAGCTGTGGCTCAAGTGATGAGTGCCAACACACACACACACACACACACACACACACCCCGCCCCCCCCCCCCCCCCCCCCCCCCGTGGCTCAAGTGATGAGTGCCACATTGAGCAAAAGAGCTCAGTGATAGCACCCAGGCCTTGAGTTCAAGCTCTATAACCAATTAAAAAAAAAAAAAAAAGAGTAGGATCTAGAAGGGACAGTCTTCTTTCAAATACCTTAGACTTTTGTTTTTCTTACCAACTTATTAGATTTAGTAGCATTTTAGAAGAATCATTAAAACGTTTTTGTAATGTTTCTTCATTTGCTTTAAAGCTTTTTAATAGTTTTCACTAGTTTTAATGCTGGGAGTGGACCTTTTTGTTGTTGTTGTTGTTGGTCATGTGGCCTGACCTCTGGGCCCACTGTACCTCAGCTCTTCAGCTCAAGGCTAGTGCTTTACCAGTTGAGCCACAGTGCCACTTCCGGCTTTTTCTGTTTATGTGGTGCTGAGGAATCAAACCCAGGGTCTCATGCATGCAAGGTAAGCACTCTACCACTGAGCCACCTTCCCAGTCCTGGAAGGTGGACCTTTCTACTTGATATTTTATAAGGTCATCCTATAAATTGGTTTTAAGTATGCATATTCTAATTTTACTTTTCTCAATTTTGACATTTTGAGTTTTTTTGTGGGATGTGTTTGTATGGGGGGGGGGTGGTAGTAAGCATTTTTCTAAACCAGGCTCCGGTGGCTTACGCCTGTAATCCTAGCTACTCAGGAGGCTGAGATCTGAGCATCATGGTGCAAAGCCAGCCCAGGCAGGAAAGTCTGGGAGTGTAATCTCCAATAAACCACCAGAAAACCGGAAATGTTGCTGTGGCTCAAGTCGTAGAGCACTCACCTTGAGCTGAAGAGCTGAGGGATAGTGCCCAGGCCCAGAGTTCAAGCCCCATGACTGACAAAAAAAAAAAAAAGAAAGCATCTTTCTATGTAACCATGATGGCCTTATACTCATTATGTAGCTCAAGCTGGTGTCCAGCACATGATCCTTTGCCTTAGCCTCCAAATGCTTGGATTGCAGGCATTTTTCCCTATGACAAAATTTGTATTCTAATTTTTTTTTTTCCAGTAGTGGGGCTTGAACTCTGGGCCTGGGCACTGTCCCTCAGCTCTTCAGCTCAAGGCTAGCGCTCTACCACTTGAGCCATAGCACCACTTTCAGTTTTCTGGGGGTTTATTGGAGATAAAAGTCTCATAATCTTTCCTGCCCGGGCTGGCTTTGAACCACAATCCTCAGGTCTCAGCCTCCTGAGTAGCTAGGATTATAGGCATGAGCCACCGGTGCCTGGCTTGTATTCTAATTTTTTTTTTTTTTTTTTGGTCCGGTTGTGGGGCCTGAACTCTGGGCCTGGGCGCTGTCCCTCAGCTCTTCAGCGCAAGGCTAGCGCTCTACCACTTGAGCCACAGTGCCACTTCCGGCTTTTTTCTTTTTGCTTATGTGGTGCTGAGGAATCGAACCCAGGGCCTCAGGCATGCAAGGCAAGCGCTCTACCACTGAGCCACCTTCCCAGCCCACTAATTTTTTTTTTTTTTTTTGGGTCCAGTTGTTAGGCCTGAACTCTGGGCCTGAGCGCTGTCCCTCAGCTCTTCAGCTCAAGGCTAGCGCTCTACCACTTGAGCCACAGCGCCACTTCCGGCTTTTTTCTTTTTGCTTATGTGGTGCTGAGGAATTGAACCCAGGGCCTCTGGCATGCAAGGCAAGCGCTTTACCACTGACCCACCTTCCCAGCCCTGTATTCTAATTTTGAATAAAAGTATTTTCCTGGGAAACTTGGACATTCCTGGAAAGGTCTATAGGCACTCAAGAGAGAGGGGCTTTCAATGGTATTTTCTTTTTTGATTATGTTTAGTCTTGTTTTTATTTGGTTGGTCATGGGGATTGAACTCTGGGCCCGGGTGCTGACCTTGAGCTCTTTTGCTCAAGGCTAGTCCTCTACCACAAGGCAACTTCTGGCTTTTTGTTGTTGTTGTTGGTCGTGAGGCTTGAACTCTGGGCCTGAGCGCTGCCCTTCAGCTCTTCAGCTCAAGGTGAGTGCTCTATCACTTGAGCTTCAGAGCCACTTCCCATTTTCTGGTGGTTTATTGGAGGTAAGTCTCACTGACTTTCCTGCCCGGGCTGGCTTTGAACAGAGATCCTCAGACCTCAGCCTCCTGAGTAGCTAGGATTACAGGCTTGAGCTAACAGCACCCGGCTTAGTTCTGGCTTTTTGATGGTTAGTTGGAGATAACAGTTCATGTACTTTCCTGCCTGGGCTGCTTTGAACCATGATCCTCAGATCTTAGCCTTCCAAGTAGCTAGGATTATAGGTATGAGCCACAAGTACCTGGCTCAGTTTTTTACACTTTTACTTTTTAGTAAGAATAGGAGTTTGTGTTAGAAAACCAATTTGTGTTAATCAGCTTTTAGACCTTGTGGTCCAAAAGAGCCAGATTCCCTGGCTCTTCACCTTCCTTCTTGGGGATCAGTGAGGCCTCAGGAAATGTTCCTGTCAGATTATACTTGAAACACAGGCCTTGAGAACTTCTTGTCTGTGTGGTGCTAGGGATAGAACTGCTGGCCTCAGGCTGGGAAGTGGCCCAGTGGGAGAGTCCTTGTCTTGCACGCCTGAAGCCCTGGGTTCAATTCCTCAGCACCACATATGCTGAAAAAGCTGGAAGTGGTGCTGTGGCTCAACTAGTAGAGCACTAGCCTTGAGCTAAAGATCTGAGGGACAGCACCCAGGCTCAGAGTTCAGATACCACAACCAACAGAAAAAAAATTAAAAAAAGAACTGCTGGCCTCATGGAGGCTAGCAGCACTCTACCTCTGATCTACGCCCCACATGTAGCACAAGTCTTGGGACTAGTAGAAAGTTGATAGCCACCTGTGCTGAAATATACTTGTGTTGTAAGGTGAATCATCCCAGAAGTTACATTTTAAAATATAGAATATTGGAGTATTTATTACACAGTTAACAGGCTGCAGGCCGCCAGTTATTACAAAGATCTGCAGCACGCAAATACACATAAAACAGCTAGGAAACATGCTAAAGAGGAAAGAAATAACAAAAACAATACCAACAAGCCAATTCAGCTCCAATGGAGAGCTGAGTTGGGATGCCATGATGACTGGAGACGAGCCAGGACAAAGGACACGATCACAGAGACACACGTGAGACACATGTGGCATCTTCTGGCGGTTAGGCTGGTCTGGGTCTAAATAAGTTGGCGCAGGGAGCAGATCCTCAGGAAATTCCCAGTCTCAAGCACTGGAATTACAGATTTGGTAATCTATCAGTCCAGTGCCTGCCCCTGCCTCCAGGGATCTGGACAAGCACATTACCTGGGAGGCAGGTGATGGAGTGGGGAGCTTCCTGCACTCTGCATGAAGACGATGCCTGATCCTACAATCCACCATGTGGCCAATATGGTGCTGGCCAGACCTGTCCTTACTTCACTTGATGAAAGATCTCTCTCTCTCACTATTGAAAAACATCAGGAGATTCCTGCAAGGCTTTAATTTAGCTTTTAACAAATCCCATTTTGCATTTGCCATGTTTATGTAGAAGCATAACTATGGCTAAAAGTCTGATCATATGATGGCTGAAACACAGCCTACATTGAGATACTTTAATCAACCTCGGCCAACTTGTAATGTTAACCTCTTATGGTTTCTGGGACCAGAAGTGTAGGTATAGGCAAAATGATGTTTGAAAAGCAAACAACTTATTTCTGATCTTGTGCCTACTGATCTCTAGCACTAATTTGGTAATCTTCTTTTCTCTCTCTAGGAATATAAGACTTACAAAGAGAATTTTTTGAAGCGCTTCCAACTCACCAAACTGCCTCCATATCTAATCTTTTGTATTAAGAGATTCACTAAGAACAACTTCTTTGTGGAGAAGAATCCAACCATTGTCAACTTCCCTATCACGTGAGTTTCAATATACTTTACTTCTTTTCTTCTTTTTTTGTCCCAGTCCTGAGGCTTGAACTCAGGTCCTAGACACTGTCCCTGATCTTCTTTTGCTCAAGGCTAGCACTCTACCACTTGAGCTACAGCACCATTTCTGGCGTTTTCTGTTTATGTGATATTGAGGAATTGAACCCAGGGCTTTATGCATGCTAGGCAAACACTGGACCACTAAGCCACATTCCCAGCCCTGCTTTTCTTTTCTTTCTTTTTTCTTTTTCTTTTTCTTTGTCGGTCGTGGGGCTTGAACTCTGGGCCTGGGTGCTGTCCCTCAGCTCTTCAGCTCAAGGCGAGCGCTCTACCACTTGAGCTACAGCGCCACTTCCGGTTTTCTGGTGGTTTATTGGAGATAGGAGTCTGACGGTCTCTCCTGCCCGGGCTGGCTTTGAACCGCGATCCTCAGATCTCAGCCTCCTGAGTAGCTAGGATTACAGGCGTGAGCCACCAACGCCCGGCTTTCTTTTTCTTTTTTTTTGGTCTGTCGTGTACTCAGCCTGGGCGCTGTCCCTCAGCTATTCAGCCTAAGGCTAGCGCTCCACCACTTGAGCCACAGTGCCACTTCCGGTCTTCTGATTTATTGGAGATAAGAGTCTCATGGACTTTCCTGCCTGGGCTGGCTTTGAACCACAATCCTCAGATCTCAGCCTCCTGAGTAGCTAGAATTACAGGTGTGAGCCACTGACGCCCGACTTGCTTTTCTTTTTAAAAATACAGTTTTAGTGTTATTAAGGTATTGTACAGAAGGGTTATTGTTTCGCAAGTCAGGTAACGAGTACATTTCCTTTTGGACAATGTTACCCTTGCAGATCTCTTTTCATGTATTTGTTCCTTTGTTCATTTTGGACTGATGCAATTGGGAATTATTCAGTTGGGATTTTTATTGGAAGGATGCTTTCCAATAAATGGATGTTTGCTTAGTAACAATATTCTTTGTTACCTTCTCTTTCGTTCCCTGAGTAGGAAATGTGTTCTTTGGTGTGGGGCAGAAGCATTGATGCAGTGGGGTAGGACAAATATAATTCTAGCTTGTTTTATGGTTTTGTTGTTCTTGTTTACTGGTACCAGAGATTGAACTCAGGACTTCATGTTCCTGCTTGGCTTACTTGCTCACTGCTGATACTCCACCACGTAAGCCGTACCTCCAGACAGGCTAGGGTCTTAAAACAGGGATCAGAACTTCATGATCCATTTGTATAGGATAGTTTCCTCAACTTCACAGCATTGCTCTGGCTTTATTTTCATCTTCACCAGAAACGTGGATCTGAGAGAATACCTGTCTGAAGAAGTACAAGCTGTTCACAAGAATACCACCTATGACCTCATTGCCAACATCGTGCATGACGGCAAGCCCTCTGAGGGCTCCTACCGGATCCATGTGCTCCACCATGTAAGTGGCAAAAATGAGTGTTGTTCAGGCTGGGAAGATGGCTCAGTGGTAGAGTGCTTGCCTTGCATGCATGAGGCCCTGGGTTCGATTCCTCAGCACCATATAAACAGAAAAAGCCAGAAGTGGCGCTGTGGCTCAAGTGGTAGAGTGCTAGCCTTGAGCTGAAGAGCTGAGGGACAACGCCCAGGCCCAGAGTTCAGGTCCCATGACCAACCAAAAAAAAAAAAAAAAGATTGTTGTACCTTTGGTGTTTCAAAGGGCATTTCTTTCAGTTTGCCCTTTCTCACCCTACCTTTGGGACTCTGCAAGTAAATGAGCTGCCAATGATTAGTTTAAGACAGTGGCTCTCAGTTTTAACTGCATATTGGACACATTGAGGGTCTTATTTATTTTATTTAATTTTATTTTTGAAACTGCATTTATTGTAGGGGATTATAACACACAGGTAATGGAAGAACCAACAAATCAACAGGGGATGGTGAAGCAAACTTGTTTAGAAGTGACAGGCAGCTTTTCCACAACTGCACATGAGGTGATGTGGTATTCCTGGATTCCTAGTGTTCCAGTTGTCAGTTTATTGCCTCTTCACTCCACATCCATATTTTATTACCAGCAGGCACGATTCTGAGATGCACTGAAGGTTCTTACCTCTGGTGTCCATGTCCTGTGTAGCTTACACTGGGGATCTTTCTAAAATCCTGATGCCTGGACATCATCCAGCCAGTTACATTGATTACGTTACTGATTTTCAACTGGAATAGAAGCCAGGGTTGTCGCTACAGATCCTGCAGTGCATAAGACAACCTCCACAGCAAAGAATTACTTGGCTTTAAATATTAATCAGCATCAAGGTTAGAGACTGCATTAAATTATTTGAGATAGAATATGACATTATGGTTCTTTGTTATGGTTCTTGGTTTTTGTGCCAGTACTGGGGCTTGAACTCAGGGCTTAGGCACTGTTCCTTGGCTCTTTTGCTCAAGGCTGGCACATTTACTACTTGAACTCCATTTTCAGCTTTTTGGTGGGTAATTGGAGTAAGAGTCACATGGATTTTCCTGCCTGGGTTGTTGACTTCAGACCTTGAATCTCAATCAGCCTCCTGAGTAGTTGGACTCACAGGCACGAGCCACTGGCACCTAACAACTTTTATTTGACTGTATTGTTGCTGTTATCTGAGATGGGAGGTATGGAGAAGGAGAGTATATACTTTGAAGCCAGCCATTTCTGGACAGGAAGGAAGCATCTGAGGAAAATTTGAAAATTTCTTTTCAAGCTGAGAAGGTGGCTCAGTGGTAGCGTGCCTGCCTAGCATGCATGAAGCACCAGGTTTGATTTCTTAGCTCCACATAAATAGAAAAGGCTGGAAGTAGTGCTGTGGCTCAAGTGTGGTAGAATGCTAGCCTTGAACAAAGGAAGCTTAGGGATAGTGCTGAGTTCAAGCCCCAGGACTGGCAAAAAGAAAAAAGAAAATTTCTCCTCTTGTTGTCTACCTAAATTTTCCTTCAAAGATAAAGTGCAGAAGTATTTGAGACTCCATTGTACTTCAAAGATTCCTTAATAGGGATTGAGGTTTCTATGGCTGACATACCAAGTTCTCTTAACTGACTCATCTAATGGGCTAATGGGCATATCATTTGTTACGGCTCTGGTTGATTGATACATAGTTGCTTGTTCTCATTTTTTTCTAACTGATCCCTTCCTTCTGTATGTTGTTTTGGTTTTAGGGAAGAGACTAACTCAGCCTTCCATATTTTCTATAGGGGACTGGCAAATGGTACGAGTTACAAGACCTCCAGGTGACTGACATCCTGCCTCAGATGATCACACTGTCAGAGGCATACATTCAGGTGGGTGTGGGCCAAGGCAGAAAGTAGAATTGAGATAGAGCTTTTGTTGAAGTTTAGGCACCTGTTAGGATATGCTGAAGACTGTGGCAGGACAGGGGTGTCAGATTATTTACACATACACACACACACACACACACACACACACATAGGTGTCAGATTATTTACACACACACACACACACACACACACACACACACACACACACTTTCAAAAGAGAAATGTAGGAAAGCATAACAATCTGGGAAGAGCAAAGATGGCTCTGTTTTGTCCAGGTGAGTTTTACAGAAATGTGTAGTTTGGTTTCAAGGAGGATGAATCAGAGACTTCTGCTCTTCAGCAGCTGAAGCGCTCTCCAAGGCAGAGTTAGTCAGCATTCTTCTTTGTGACCCTTGTACTTTCTCCATGCCTATTTGCACTGCTAACCATGTCATATTGACTGTCACCTTCTACATTGGGTTGAGGGCCTGGGGACTGATTTTTTGTTTGTTTGGTCAGTCATGGGTCTTGAACTTTGAGCCTGGATGCTGTCCTTGCACTCTTCAGCTCAAGGCTAGTGCTCTGCCTCTTGAGCCACAGCACTACTTCTGGTTTTCTGGTGGTTAATTGGAGATAAGAGTCTCATGGACATTTCTGCCTGGGCTGACTTTGAACTGAGATCCTCAGATCTCAGCCTCCTGAGTAGCTAGGATTACAGGCATGAGCCACCAGTGCCATGCTGGGACTGAGTTTTATTGTGTGACTGTTATAGATTGTGATAGAGGAAGGAGGGTTGGGACTAACAAAAGGCATAGCTTTGCAAAAGAGGTATGCTTGTTCTAGAGCTAACTCTTCTTAGTGACTTCCTCTAAGCTTGTAGACTTGGCCACATTTTTTTTTTTTTATATCCGGTCGTGGGGCCTGAACTCTGGGCCTGGGCGCTGTCCCTCAGCTCTTCAGCTCAAGGCTAGCACTCTACTATTAGAGCCACAGCACCACTTCCGGTTTTTTTCTTTTTGCTTATGTGGTGCTGAGGAATTGAACCCAGGGCCTGAGGCATGCAAGGCAAGCGCTGTACCACTGAGCCACCTTCCCAGCCCTTGGCTACATTTTTGTTTTGTTTTGTTTTGTTTTGTTTTGTTTTGGGTGCTGGGGAGTGAACTTAGGATATCATGTATGATAAGCGTGGGCTCACTACATAACCTAATTTTAGAAGTGGAGTTTGGAATGTGGAGAGAATGAGTGGAAAAATGAAAATGGGACGGAAAGGAATGTTTGGGGAGGGTGTGAATTACTTTTTTCAGGATATATAGCAGGCATGTCAATATGGTTGCAGGTTGTAATTTGCCTGGAACAGGATAGGTATTCGTTAGTCATCTGTTGACTGAATATCTTACCAGCTCATTGATGTCTGTTTTCCTTTCTTACAGATTTGGAAGAGGCGGGATAATGATGAAACCAACCAGCAGGGGGCTTGAAGGTGGTGTCCAGGGCTTTGTTCCCAGGGGTTTTGGCTGAGAATGGTAAATAAGATGCTGAAGCTATAGCTGAACATGGACTGACTGGTAGGTCCCCTGGGCCAACCCGGTTTTCAGGAGACTGGTTTGTTCCTTGGTGACTCCCTGTTCTTTCTCAGCTTTGCAAACTGATGCTCTTTTTTCCTTTCAGCTTCAGCAGACAGAACTCTTACAGATGGCTATAATTTATTTCTGAATAGCTGTATCAAAGTTCAGACAATTTGTTGTATACACTGAGCTCTGGGATTCCAGGAATAAGAGTACATAACATGCTCATGTCTATTATAGTAGATTATTTCCTGTATTTCTTGATGTGTATGGATTTTTTTTTGAATGGATTAAATATTTTTCCTCTTTTTAAACCGGCCTCTTGTTTTTATGTTCTTCTCTCAGGCTGCTAGCTGAAGGGAAGATTTATCTTCCTTTTCACTCTTCCTAAACTGTCTACCTGTAGACTGTGATCTGGTGGACCTCATTCTTACTTCTTTCTGTCCACTGGGGAGTGGTGTGTCCATTGGCATACATTTGTCTTTTAAGTAAAAGAGTCTAAAAGTCATAAATTCCTGTGCTTACCTAAAAGGCTGAAGGTGGGTGACTTCAGATCGCACTGCAGCTCTGGAAGGGATCAGAAAGGAAAAATAACTATGAAGTCAGACACCAGTTTCTCAATCCTAGCTACTCAGAAGGCTGAGATCTGAGGATCACAGTTCAAGCCAGCCCAGGCAGATAAGTCTGTGAGACTCTTAACTACCAAAAAGCCACAAGTGGAGTTGTGGCTCAAGTGGTAGAACATTAGCCTTGAGCAACAAAGCTAAGGGACAGTGCCCAGGTCCCGAGTTCAAGCCTTGGACACTAAAAATCCTCCACATAAAAACTAGGAAGAGTTTCCCATTCAGGAGTGTAAGAACTCTAAGGAGTTCTCAGCTAAGCCACTGGGGAGCCCTGGAGCTTTTGAGCTTCTGTTAAGCACAAGTCATGGATTCTGAATAACCTGAAAGAAATTATGGCCTTAGCACAAGTAATGTGATAACCTAAGGATGTAGAAAGCTGACAGCACAGCAGCTAGCAGCAGTCAGTTTTCTACTTCCTTTCTCTGTTCTGTGACCAACTCCTGTCCATTTCCCTTTGTAAGTATCCTTTTTTGTTTTGTGTTGTGAGATAAGATCTCACTCAGTAGGCTTACCTGAATATTGCTTTGTAGCTCAGTCTGACCTCAAACTTCTAATCCTCCTGACTGCTTGGAGGCATGTACCATCCCACTTGGATATTAACTATCTCTTGGACACTCTCCCTACTTGTCATTCTCTACTACCATCTGTCTAAGTTATATTGGCTTAGTATAGCTGAAGTCAAATCTGGGTCCCATCAGGAGAGAGAAACTATATAAGAAAACTGTGATCTAAGAAGGATTAACTTCAGTAATTATTAATTACAACAGAGGTGTAGCATGATGATGAAAAGTAACAGATGTGTAGGAATGGTTGATATCTCTAAGGCTGACGTAGTGTCCACAGCCAGGTTCTATGCTTGGTTGAAAATCTGTAGGCCATAGCTTAGTGATAGAATATTTACTTCACTGTTATGAGATCCTGGTCTTAATCCCCAGCATCACAAATAAAACTAAAACCTGCTTTTTCATGTGTTGAGGAAAGCTGTTCATAGATAGTACCTCAGTGGAGGTACTCTGAAGCAACCCTGTTCCAGTGTGTGTAGGGGACACCAGGTGCTATGAATGAATGAATACATAGCAGCCAGGCCCTGAAGAGTACTAAGAGCTCTGCGAGAGCCTGATGCTGGAGAAAAGTGGCACCTACTGCTTTCAGATGAGCATTCCAGAACCAGGAAGCAAAGCCCTTCTGCAGTGTCTCTTCCATGCCCTTTTCTGACATAGCCTTAATGCTGACTGCAAGGGAAAAATCCAAAGGTCTAGGTACATTTTCACAGAAGAGGCCAAAAGGTCAAGTTTGGAGCTGAAAAAGCAGCGAGTAAATTGATAACCCCTTTACCATAACCCAAAGCTAGCCAGCAGCTATTTTTTTTTTTTCCCAAAAGATTAACTATTGGCAGAAAGCATATACTTCTTGCAAAGTCCAGAGTTCTGCACTGTGAGTCTCCTATTGATGTTTGTCAAAGACTGTACAGTATTCCTGTTTGCCATGGATACTTCAAAATAGCAGTGGATCTTCAGGATCATAAGACCAAAGGATAGTGTAGGCCATTTTGTAGCCTGTGCTTGTTCCAAAATCGAGTACTTGTTCTCCCTTTTAAACCTTTCACCTTATGCTCTGAGTGTACATGGGTCAGACCAGTATAATCCCTATGGTTTATGCACCCTTTTGTTTGAATATGGTTGTTGGAATGGACAGTAGCTTGTCTTTTATTTTGGAGGAGATATTTTGAATCTCAGCCATTGCCATCTCCCAAACTTGAAACTTCACTGAAATGACAGTCACTTAAATTGTTTTGGGGGGTTCAGCTTCTTACCAAAGCATTTAGTGTACTTACTGCTCATCAGATCTAACCAGCATAGTATCATCAGTGTATGTAGTGGACTGGTGGGTTGTGTGGGAAGTCCAGATTATTAAGATCTCTGTGGTCAGACACAGCGGCACACCATGTAGTCTCAGCTATTGGAGAGGCTAATGTGGGAGTAACGGTTGGGCCCAGGAATTTAAGACTGGTCTGGGCAGCTGGTCTTAAATGAAATTTTTCAGGCTGTATTATATGTATTATATACACCAGGAGAATTGACAATTCTGGGCACCACTGTGAAGGCTTTCTTTTGACCCTGTCAGTCAAAAGCAAATTACTTTTTGTGATTCTTACATATTGGTGTCAACAAACCCCATTTGATACTAGCTTGGTAGCTGCATACCATGTGCCAGAGGTTCTGCTATATCAGTGAAGATGCCTCATCTGCAAAGCAGCTTCAGTTGGAGTCACCATCCAATTATGTTGAGGATAATCCATAGTCTTCTCCAAGGGTGAACCTCTATGCCCAACTTTTGTGTCATCCTCTTATTAAATAATCTTGTCTATAGTCCGTGGCAATGGAGTTTGGGGACCATCTGTCAGGCTGCTGACATGTCCTGGGAGAGACATACGGCTGTGAGCAGGAGCCTGGCTTGTGTGCCCTTACAGCTATAATCACAGAGTGCCCTTTCTCATTTGAAGGCCTCAGTTTCTGGCCAGAGTGTGAGCCACAGATGAGGAAGTAAATTCATGCTCTCTTACCATAATCCCAAACTAAAAGTCACAGAGCATCAGAAAGACCCAGAGCATTTCTATCAAAGACTTTTGTGTCTCAACCCTCGCCCACAGCAATCGAATAGAAAGCTTACTCTGGTACTTGTATGCAATTGTATGCAATTGGAGGTAAGCCAGCGGGGGAGAAGGGGTTGAGAAAGGTCTGAGTTAAATGTGAAAATATACGTCTTGCTATAGTTCTCTCTGGGAATTGGTAGAATTGTGGGTGTTTCTCTCTGTTTTGGGGGCTGTAATTTCTAAAATTTTAAACAAATTTAGAATAAGACAAAAGTTCTTATATAAATAGAAGGACACTTCTGGTATTTAGGTCTTCAATGCTAAAGATGTATTTGTTTATTCATTTTGTTGTGGTACCTTCTTTTTTTGGGGGGGGGCGGTCCAGTCGTGGGGCCTGAACTCTGGGCACTGTCCCTCAGCTCTTCAGCTCAAGGCTAGCGCTCTACCACTTGAGCCACAGTGCCACTTCCAGCTTTTTTCTTTTTGCTTATGTGGTGCTGAGGAATCGAACCCAGGGCCTCATGCATGCAAAGCAAGCACTCTACCACTGAGCCACCTTCCCAACCCCATGTTGTGGTACCTTCTTACCATAGAGAATCTTGGGAAGAAGGAAGGCAGGAGTTGGTAGGCTACACTGGAGTGGTAAAGAAGAGATGGGGTTATCTATTCTTATTAAGGCAGGGTGAAGTAGGTCCCAACCTTACTGGCTTCAGGGTGAGCCTTTGGCTCTCACAGCACAGCAAAGGACAGTGTCTTTTTTTTTTTCCCCCAGTCTTGGGGCTTGAACTCAGGGCCTGGGTACTGTCCCTGAGCTGCTTTTTGCTCAAGGCTAGCACTCTACCACTGGAGCCACAGTGCCACTTCTGGCGGTTTTTGTTTATATGGTACTGAGGAATCAAACCCAGGGCTTCTTGCGTGCCAGGCAAGCACTCTTCCACTAAGCTGCATTCCCAGTCCCAGTGTCTTTTTTAGCACATGTGAATAGGACTTTATTAGCAGTGTCACAGAAATTACATTACATAAGAACTGACCATTGGTATGCACAGTCTCAACTGAGCTTTGAGCAGATAAATCAGCATAAAATCACCTTTGGAATTTCAAACAAAAGTTTGTAAGTTTGCTTTGCAAAAAGATAAAAAGAAATCTGTCCCCTTTGAGGAATGTTGAGGATCAAATAGTGCCTCATGCATGCTAAGCAAGTACTCAATAACTGAGCTACATCCCGAGACTTAGAAATCCCCATAAAAAAAAAAAAAAAAGAAATCCCCATAAAGCAACAGCTCTCTAATAGCAGAACACATGAAGCACAGAACTTTGCCTAGTCACCTTTTCATCATGCGTGAGCATGCAGCTTTGCTTACATCATGGCTTGCCTATGGTTTTGAAAAGGCACAATTTGAAATGGTACAATGCTGTTTGTTCCCATTCTCTATTCTGAATTTGGATTTGGAATTTCATAGAAGCATTAGCGAGGAACTATAGAAGCTAGTCTCCTAAGCTTGTGGAGAGTGTGTGTGTGTGTGTGTGTGTGTGTTTGTGTGTGTGTAAGTAAAGTAGGGCCCAGCTTCTTTCTCTTTGCCTCTTGGAGCTTGGGTGGTTTCTCTTCAACCCCTGAAGGCTATGGGAGCTGTGGTAGGCATGAATGCCAGATTCTCCCTCTGTAGACCTTAAAAGGATGCTATCCCTGCTGAACCTGACACCCAGAGGAGTGTGGTTCTGGTGTGGGGTTGTAATTAGAGCTAGGACAGACAAGGCACATGCTGGGGTTTGTGGTCTTCTAGTACAAGGTACTGAGAGGAAAGTAGGTGGGAAGGACACTTGTGGGTGGTAAACTTCCTTTACACTGAGGACAGGGGCCCCAGGCTGGAGGGGGACCCTTGCTGAGATGGTGAGGAGGACCTCTCATTGAGCTGTTACCATCCTAGAGAGGGGCTTGTCTAGGAACTCAGTGCCAGTTGAGAGCCCAGTTGGGGCCACAGCCTGGCTTCCTTTGCTAACCCATTGCTCCCTGTTTCAGTGGCAAGGCTGGGAGCTTGGGAGAGGCATCTGCCCTTGGGCGGCTTCCTCACACCAGAGCCCCAGCTGTCAAGGATAGGGGGAGCGACACATTAAGCCTGTGCTGTGCCATGGGTCTGGGTTGGAGCAGAGAGCCCCTACTGCCCTTTACAGATGTTATGTTGGACAAGGTTTCCAGGCAGGGTGGGCTCTTCCTTCAGATGGAAGAGATGGGTCTGACTCCATGCTGGGATGACAAGGTGTCACTTTTACTCAGCAGCAGCCAGAATGTGTCCTGACCACAGGCGCTCACCAGACCAATGTGAAACAAAAAGCACAGGTGAACAAATAGATCAGTGTCCATCCAGTTGAAGCTGGCTATGAGCAGATTTCTAAAGTGGCCTAAGTTTGCTTCAAGGTTGCCTCAGGGTCGTTTTCTAGGTCCTTCTAAAGGTCATCTAACTCTGCTCCACCCTAAGGTGCTGCCCCTCTCTAAGAAAATGGTGGGCAGAAGGAGAGAAATGGAGCTCCAGGAGGTGGGGTGAGCTGACAATAGTGGCTTTGGCATCTGAAGGGGAGACAGCTTTGGACAGTAGAGTCTGACTTCTTCTGAGGTCCAGGAAACATCAGCCTTGGCAGAGCAGGTCAGATCCCCCAGGGTCAGCCAGTCCAGTGAACAAGGAAGGTGAAGGAATTCCGGCCTCAGCAGGAGCTAAAGAGATCTTCAACAGGCAAAGTGGTAGGGAATAAAGATGTCCAAAACAACCTTTTCCTGCTGGTACCAAAAGAGGTCCTTAGGAGTCTGGAGCTGTGCCTAGGAAGGTAGGATGGAGCAGCCTTCAGGAACCACCACCTTCTTCCTGCTTGCCAGACACCCTGGAAGTCAAGCCTACCCCATCCCCAGCTAAGACAGACTTACCTGAAGGCTGAGTTCCTATCAGAGATAGGGGCTTCGGAAACACTGGAGAGGGCTGAAGGTGGCTGCACACGCTCCTAGATCCTGTCACAGGAAGAACATTAGAGCCTCAGCTCCCCAATCCCCGATCCTAAAGTCCAGAAAGCAAGGAGGGTGAAGGGAAGGCCTCAGGCGGGAGCTGAAGAGGGCTGGTACAGGGCAAGGCAGTATGAGCAGGGCATGGAGGCCCCCAGAAGGTTAATTCTCTCTCCACGTGGGCCTAGTGCTCTTGGCATGACCTTTTCAGTCCTTCGTGACACTCTCTGAGCCAGAGGAGTTAGAGATGAGTCCTCACTCCATCCTCCCACCTACTCAGTGAACACAGCCCCATCCCCAAGTGCACATAATACCACAGCCTGTAGCTGTCCCTCCCACCCCATAGGTCTTCATTCTGTTGTGATGTTTTCTCTGCCTCTGAGATCACACCTTCTCTATTTGCAAACATGAAATCACCTAGTCCTGCACCCAGAAGCATGGGATCTCTGATAACCAGGAGGGTAGAGGCTCTGAAAGGGAAGTCTAGATGGAGAGATGGATGTACCTGGCAGATGGTACGGGCATCCGAGGCCTTGGGCCACAGGGCCAGCAGTTGGAGGGTGTGCTGCTCCACAAATTGCTTGCACTGAGGAAAGACAAACATGGAGTGGGTACGCCAAAACCCATGACAAGACATTCTTGGCCACTGTACCTTGTTGGGTCATGCCGGGCACCTAACCATCAGCCCCACTGAGCAGCTCTGACTGCAAGTAAAACCGAAGTCTGAAGCTTTCTGTAGGAGAAGCATGGAGGCCAGAGCTGCCTCCTGGAAAAAGGATGTACTGGCTTGTTTCAGAACACCACCCTGCTTTAAGAAGGAAATGTAGAGGCTGGGAATGTGGCTTCAGTGATAGAGTGCTTGCCTGGAAGGCATGAAGCCTTCAGTTGGATTCCTCAGTACCACATAAACAGAAAAAGCCAGAAGTGACACTGTGGCTCAAGTAGTAGAGTGCTAGCCTTGAGCAAAAAGAAGCTCAAGGACAGCCAGTGCCCAAACCTTAAGTTCAAGCCCCAGGACTCGCAAAAAAAAAAAAAAAAAAAAAAAGGGAAGTGTACTGTCATCAGCCACATATAGACAAGCTGTTAGGACTTTGAAGACAACAGGTCCACTGTGCCACCATTAGTCACACTGAGGAGGGTAGAGCACAGGGAGGGACCCAGGAGAGAAGTCCAGGCCCTTGTCCACTTCTATCTGCCTTGGCTATACCAGGTACTGGTTGTGTCACCTATTACCTGGGCTACCCATGACCCACCTGGGCCATAGCACAGCTGATACACTTTGGAGCAGATGGATGGCAAGACTCCATTGGAACTAGCAGGACTCACCTTGCATTAACCCATGACAGAGGCCTGCTGGCTCCTTTGAACCCACAGCCTTGTGTCTAGGATGACTTCCAAGCTTGACTTTTGTGTCCAGAGATGACTTACAGTCGCTACAGTCCCACTATTGTCTGACCTATGTCCTTTCTGCCTGTCTGGATTACAGTCTACCCTGCCCTACATGTTTCTGGCTGCAAAGCTTGTTTTGGGTCAGCCCTCCCCACAGACAGGCCCTAGACCTAAGTCCCTTGCGTGTCCGCCCCTCACCTTCTGCTTATCTGAACTGTAGTTGAGGCAGGCCTGGTGCATTGCCTGCGGCATGGCTTGCTCGCTGCTGTTCCATGCCTGAGTGGTCACTGACACGCAGAGCTGGCACTCGGAGTCTTGCAGCAGCCCCTCTTCTGCCAGAGATCCTAGAGCTGGGGGGGCTAGAGAGAAAATAGCCAAATCTACCCTGCAGAAATTCCAGGCTGGGGTGGGGAAAGGAGGAGGAGGAGAGGGAGAGAAGCCGGGAGGAGAGGAGGGAGAGGAAGAGGGCAAGAGGGAGGTAGAAATGAAAGGGGAGGGGTGGAGAGGAGAAAAGAAGGGGGGGGGGGTTGCATAGTCAGGACTGCAAAAGGACAGTGGCCAATGAGGTCACTGGGGACAGTGGGTGGGGTAGCATGAGGCTCACCTGGGACAATACCATTCTCAGTGGTGCATCGCAGGACAAGGCCGCAGACCAGCTGGGGCAGCATGCGACCCAGCAGTACATCCAGCAAAAGGACTGTGTAGCGCTCAGCCAGACACTGACAGATGCCACCCACCACCAGGGGTACCACGTGGCACACCTGGGCCACCGCCACAGCCAGCACACCCTGGGGTAGAGGTGGAGAGGGGGCAGCGTGGGACCTTCCCATGGCAAGATTCTACCCTGTCCAGTGCCAACCAAACACACACACACACACACACACACACACATCTATCTATCTATCTATCTATCTATCTATCTATCTATCTATCTATCTATCTATCTATCTATCTATCTATCTATATCTTATTCCCTTTCCAAGTAAGGGCATAGAGGATAAAGAACTAGGAGATTCAGGGGACACCTGAGTGAGTGATCATCCAGCAGTTCCTGGCTTGCTGAATGGGATGTGGCTAGCCAGAGAAAGGCGTGGCTAAGGCCACCAGCAGGGATGTGGACCCCACTAGTGTGATGCCTTTCGAATGGGGTATTTCACCAAAAGCATCCACGCACATTTAGCCTTTGCTCCTGCTCTGACAAGACTCTTGGTTTTTGCTGTCAAAGGCCAGGCTGCTCAGTCCACTGAGTCCTTACCCTGCCTCATCTGGGAGTATCCTCTCTCGGCCTCAAGAACTCTCCAAGGTGAACTGGTGAGCATGTTAACATGACTCCACTGACACTTGTGGCAGTGATGGAAGAATCTGCTATTCTTCCCCTTCCATTGTCTCTGGAACCTATTCCATTTGGGCTCTGTCCCCACCACTCCTTCAGAACACTGGCCAGGGTCACTCACAACCTGCCTTGCCATATCTGCGGGACACCCCTATGCCAGCCTGGGACTTGAAATTCAGGGCTTAGGTACGATCTCTAAATGTATGCTCAAGGCTAGTGTTCTAACACTGAGCCTCAGTTCCACTTCAAGCCCAGGCTGGCTTCAAACCTGGATCCTCAGATCTCAGCCTCCTGAGTGTCTAGGATTTCAGGTGTGAACCACCAACTGATAATGCTATAGCTCAGGTAATGCCTTTCTGAAATGCCTTCTCTTGGCTTTGTGCCACACCATGGTCCCCCCACCCTCCGTCCCTGTCCCCAGCTCTTCTCTCAGCTTTCCTGTTGCTATCTCTCTTTTATCTGGTTCTTCAGTTCTGCCTCTGCATATTCTGTTCCTTGTTGGCCTTCCTCCTCCTTTGATTTTTCATCTGGTTCACTCTCAGCTTGATCTTGCTGCTTGACCTTTTCCCCAGAGCTTGATGTCCAGCCACTTGCTTAACCTCTCTCTTTCTGCATATGGCACATCCAATTTAACAAGGAAGAATGGGTCATAAGGATTGCTCTCATGCCCTCACTCCTGCAGACCATCCATTGGTAAGCCCAGTCAAGCCTCCCTCTCCAACATACCCCCATCTACGCTCTTAGCTCCATCCTGCCCACCACCCCATTGTGACTGTTCTTTAGTAATCTGTTAAGTGTCTTGCCTGATTTTATTTTGCCTCCTACCTGCCCAATGGAGTCTGTGTGTGTGTGTGTATGTGTATTTGTGCATGTGTGCACACTGGGGCTTGAACTCAGGGGCTGTCCCTTAGCTTTTTTGTTCAAGGCTGGCACTACCACTTGAGACACAGCTCCACTTCTGGATTTTTTTTTTCTTATGTGGTTAGTTGAAAATAAGATTCTCTCAAGTATGCCTTCTTGGGCTGTCATCAAACCATAATCCTCAGATCTCAGCCTCCTGAGTAGTTAGGATTACAGACATGAACATGGGTGCTTACCGTCCCATCTATTCTAGCAGCAAGAGTGATCTTTCTCCTTGGTGAAATTCTGCACTAGCTGTAAATGACATTCAGAATGATAGCCTTTGTCTTTTTTTTTTTTTTAACTTGTCTTAACAAGGTCTGGATGGCATGATTGGGCCATCTCTCTCTTGCTGGTCCTCCTGCTTCAGCCCCATTGGCTGCCAAGCTCATTCTTGCTCTAGGCCCTTGATCTATTGAGGCCTTGTCCTCTCAACCTAACTGTCACCTCCTCAAAGCCTCTCTCTGTCTTATCAGCCTGATATCACTGTTCGTCCTTACCCTCTGCTATGAATCCTTAGTGGCCAGAGGGCAGACAGGACCTTGTTTGGGCTGGGTTATGAGAGAGGGCATCTCTGGGCTAAGGGGTTATGGGCAAAAGCCACTACAGATTTGGGTAACTCGAGTCAGACGCTGGCCATGTTGGGGAGCTTATCTGTGGACATTCTCCCTTTGAGAATTAAAGCATCTTTTCTACAGAGACAACTGGAGAGTCTTCGCCATTAGATACTGAGCTGGGGCAGACAAGGCTGAGCCTTACCTATTCTCATATATCTGAGCCTTGGGATTCCATTGGGTGGGGACAGTGCACAGATGGCTCCTCTCCTAACTCTGGCAGAGCTGGACTCTACAGAGCTGTGAATGGGCAAAGGTGGAGCTGGGAGAGGTTCACCCAAGCTCCATGCGTGCTGGTCGCCTCACCTTGGGGATCACGACTTGGACTCGCTTGAGGAGAGTCTTGCAGAGCCAACAGTAGGGCAGGGGGATGGGGAGCCTCTGCTCAGAGAGGTCCTGTGGGAGAAAACAGAGGGGAGGGCTGGGAAACTGAGGGCCTTGGCTGCCCCGCCTCCTCCTCCCCTTCTCTCCTTCCTGACTTAGGCTCTGTCCCAAACTTCTAGTGCCTTCTGGCTCTTCTCCCAAGTGCTCAAGAGGCCTCAGCTGCCACTCTAATAACCCTGTTGTTCCTCACCTGACTTCCTTACCTGAGTATGAGGCCCAAACTGCTTAAAGATGGTCCCTTGCAGCATAGGGAGGGACAGCTTGTCTGGTAGAGGGTCAGGTAGAGAGTCTGCCACCCCTGGCTCCTGCTCTGTCTCCGGCTGCCCAGACTGGCACAGGCCCACATGCCGGCAGACAGTCTTTGGGGTCTAGGGCACAGTGAGGATGGGGGGCTGTTAGGCTCATGCTCAGGCTGGTCCAAATGCTCAGAGACAGGGAATCAGGGAGGTGGGGATGATGTGTCCCAGGGCTCCATGGAAAAGGGGATGGAAGGCAAAGATGGGCAGGGGGGTGGGGGAGAGGGAGGGAGGAGAGACTTGGGGAAGGTGCCTAGGAATGTGTGTGAATGGTTGTGAGTTTGGGTGTGAGAGGGGGGATGTGTGAGTCTCTATAAAGTGTGCAGGCTGCTGTGCGCTGCTGAGCAGGTAAAGCTCTGACCTAGGTTCCTGACTGAAGAGCATGTTTCCTGGGCCTGTTGTGGAATGGTGTGTGTGGGGGGTGGGGGGGGGTCTATCTGGGTGCTGTGGAAGTTGTGTGTATGTGTGGGGGTGTGGATGCACATGCACACATGTGTATCCCTGGGGCTTTGTCCAAGTGGTGGGAGGGCAGGTCGGGGCCTCACAATCTGGCTCTGGAAGTAGTCGATGACCAGGGGGAAGTAGACTTCAAGCACATGGCGGCACTGGGGCACTAGCAGCTTCAAGGGGAGGACGTCACACTCATGCTCCAGGAACTTGCGAATTGTGTCCTGGGAGGACAGAGGGGAATGATCAGCTTGGCCTTTCCAAGGCCTGCTTCTATCTGAATGTCTTGCTGCAAAGCTGCCACCAGAGAAGATTGGCCCACTCCGCTGGGGCACTATAGGACGCTCCTCGTCTGGCAGGGCCATCTGGCTGTGGCTGAGCTCAGTCCCAGGGCCTGCTTTGGTCAGGAGTGTGGAGTTGCAGGCTTCACCTTTGATCTGGAAATGCCCTCTGTTTTGGTCTTCATCTCTTGTTCCCTAAACTCTATTCAGGATCTGGGCATCTTTACCTGGAAAATGGCCTCCTTAGCCACCTTTGTAAGGATGCGGATGATGTCTTCACACTCCTGGCATAGGTCATCCTGGGGCGGGGGGCCAAAGTGGGGATACATGAGTAGAGTACCGAGGGAGACTCTCTTGGGCAATTGTTGACAAGTACCTCCAAAATACCAGCAACTGCCCACCATCCCACTCCATCCACCTTACTCTAGCCCCACTCTATGCCATCACATTCCTAGGAGGACTTCAAGCCTCTTAGGCCCATTCAGAGCCCACCTAGCACCCTCCTTCCCAGACCCCCACTGTAGCCCTTGGATGATACTCACAGCTTCCACATGCCCCCAGACTTCCTGCAGACAATGCCCCAGGGCTTTACACTGCACAGCTTGCTCCAGGTTTTGGCACCAGAACTCGGGACCCTGGGCACAGGCCGGGGATGAAGTGGTCCAGACAGCTACAGTTTGGAACCAGAGCAACTTTTATCAGGAACCACCGTACACATGCCACCCTGATTTTACCCAGCCTCAAATTCAATTTTGCTGCAATTGTATGGCCATCACACATGTCAGACTGTGCTAAGTCTCCTTCCAGGATGTACTATTTCTTTTTTTCTTTTTTTGTCAGTGATGGGGGCCTGAACTCTGGGTCTGGGCACTGCACTTCAGCTCTTTAGTCCAAGCTAGTGCTCTACCACTTGAGCCATAGTTCCACTTCCCGCTTTTTCTGCTTTTGTGGTGCTGAGGAATAGAACTCAGAACCTCATGCATGCAAGGCACTCTACCGCTAAGCTACCTTCCCAGCCCCACCTGGGAGTTTTTCTAGGCCTTAGTTGTCATGAGTTGGGCACTAGTGACTCATGCTTGTAATCCTAGCTACTTGGAAAGCTGAGATAAAGAGAATCTCTAGTTAGGACCAGGTTGGGTGAACAGTATATATGCCCCAATTTTAACAGAAAAGAGCTGGGGCCAGGTGCAGGTGGCTCATGCCTATAATCCTAGCTACTCAGGAGGCAGAGATTTGAGAATCATGGTTCAAAGCCAGCCTTGGCAGAAAGTCTATGAGACTCTTATATCTAATTAACCACAGAAAACCAGAAGTGGTGTTATGGCTCAAAGTGGTAGAGCACTAGCCTTGAGCAAAATAGCTCAGGTACAGCACCCAGGCCCTGAATTCAAACCTCCTGACTGATGAAAGCAAGCAGGAAGGAAGGGAGGGAGGGAGGAAGGAAGGAAGAAAAGAAGGAAGGAAGGAAGGAAGGGAGGGAGGGAGGGAGGGAGGGAGGAATAACTAAATAAACTAAAGCCAAAAGGGATGGAGTCTGGCACTAGTGGCTCATGCCTATAATCCTAGCTACTTAGGAGGCTATGATATGATAAATGAAGTTCAAAGCCAGTCCTGGGAAGACAAATCAGAAAGATCCTAATCTCCAGCAAAAAGCTGAAAGTGGGCTGGGAATGTGGCTTAGTGGTAGAGTGCTTGCCTAGCATGCATGAAGCCTGGGTTCAATTCCTCAGCACCACATACACAGAAAAAATGGTGCTGTGGCTCAAGTGGTGGGTACTAGTTTTGAGCAAAAGAAGCTCAGGAACAGTGCCCCGGCCCTGAGTTCAAGCCCCAGGACTGGCCAGAAAAAAAAAAAGCTGAAATTGGAGATGACTTAAGTGGGATAGTACCAGTTGACTGAAGAAGCTGAGCGAGTGTATGAGGCCCTGAGTTCAAGCCCCAGTACCAGCGCATGTACAAAACAGGGCTGTAAACAAGTGCTTAGTAAGCACAAGGCCCTAGTACTTAAAAAAAAAAAAAGATCAGGATTATATACAGACTTGGGATAACTGGGCAGAGCTAGTACTCAGTAAGTGGTAGAGATGCCTCCATGACAGAGGCTGGGGAGACTCACCAAAGCCTGGACCACAGAGCATGAGCAGCAGCAGCAACCATGGCAGCAGGTATGACTTGGCCATGGCACCTGCAACCTGGGCATCCTGCTTGGGGCAGGGACCCTTATAGCTGGGGGTGGGAGGTGGGGGTGGAGAAGGCCTGGGGAAAGGACTTGAAGGGAGCAGCATTGACCTCAGTGTTTGCCTGGGTCCTGGAGAGCTCTCCAGGTGCTTTGATCCCACCTCTTCCCATCAGGAACTCTCCTGCCTGCCTTTGCCCTGTCTTGGCCCACAGCCCGACCCTCCTCTCTTTGCCTCCCCACCGGCCCCCATGGTCTAGGAGTCCTGGTTCTCTCCAAATAAGGGGCCTTCACACTTGGTCCCAGTAATCTGGGCTTTGGAAGGGAAGATGAGGCAGGGCCACATTGAGGGATAATGTGGACCCCCCCCACTCCTTCTTCCCCAGACGCACTCCATTCCTCTGCTCTTGAGCAATGCTTTGAAGAGCTTCCTGCCTGGCTCTTGATCTAGAGTAAGCTCCGGAAGGGCAAACTCTGGACCCTCCTGGTGCCACCTACCTCCCACTCCATCCTGCCCCTTCCCCCTAGACACATGATTGGCAACGGGCAGAGAGTGTTTACATGAAATGAAAGAATGCCATAAGTGCCCGAGACAGGGATGTGGGGGATTGAGATTTCTGTGGGCCAAAATGGCTCTCAGCCTATTCAGGGGCTGCTGCCCATGGCTTCTAGGGACTCCTCCAGAGCACAGCTAATGGCTCAGAGATGGTCTTTTGAGGCTGTGAAGGACTCACCTGGGTCCCCACTGGGCACACTGGAGTTAAAACTCCCAAGATGCTGTGGGGCAGGCCCTGTTGGAGAGTAGCACTCATTACTGGAGCTCTGTACCTGGTGGAAGATCCCAGGCCTCATGGGGCTCCATGGCTCATGGGGAGGGAGAGCAGGAGCTTGGCACCTGATGAACATAGTTGGACACAAGATGGTAAAAAAATGACACATTCAAGATCACTCAAGGCTTCGTGTGGTTTCTGTTGGCCTCAGGCCCTTGTTACTATGACAAACAGAGTTGCCATTGTGGGAGTTAACCAACAGTGTGTGAGAATGTGTGAACCAAAGATTGGGAACCCAGCAACTTGCATAAATAGCTAGGGTGGTGGAGCTGGAATGTGCTAGTAGTTTAGTATGTGTTAAATGTCTATGAGCCAAGGGGCTGAGAGGTTAGTTCAGGGGGAAAGTGTGGATTTAGCATAAATGAGGCCCAAGATTCCATCTCCAGCACCCAACATGCAAAAAGCTAGATGAAATAAACAAATGAGCTGAGCTGTGTCCTATTTGGATACAATTAGGGCAACGGGATTTATGGATGGGCCCTCCAGGATTATATTGGCCAGGGAACAACAGTACCAAAATCCCTTCAAGCTCTCCTTGCATACATGATTCCTTCTCGTTTGTGTCACTGGGCAGAGCAGGTTAACTTCAGGTGGGGAGGTTCTGTTCTACATGGCCATTCAGGGGCCTGGGCCCCTCCCTGTGCTTGCTCAGTCCTCCCTGGGTCCCTGAAAGGGATGGAGAGAAAGAGTAGGAGGTAGTGAAGGAAGTTTTAGGGACCAGGGCTGAGAGTGGTGGTCTTATTGCTGCCCACCTCAGTTAACATGACTCCCCCTTAATCCCAGGGGAGGGCGAAATGCCATGTCTCATATGACAATCAGGAAAGGGTAATGGGATCGGTGGGTAGGAGGGGTCTCAAAACCTTCATATCAAAGGCAAACCTGTAGAGTTTTCTGGATGAGGGGTCCAGACTTCCATCAAATCTTAATAGGAGCTCTCCATACCGTTGAGAGCTGCCGGTCAAGAGCACAAATACAGGAAACATAAAAAGCGAGCCTTTTATAATTCCTCTAGTAGACAGCCCCTGGCTCGGCATTCTCTGGTTTATTCTCATCTCTATTCAGAATTGGGGTTCCTTTGGGGCCTAGCCGCAAGGAAGCCTGATGGGACTGTCTATGCCGTTGTCACTGTAAATGAATAAACATACCACAGAAGAGGCAGTGGTCATGAAGGCATATAGCTCTAATCCCAGCACAGGAGGCTGAAGCAGGAAGATTATGAGTCTGAGTCCAGCTTGGGGCTACATAGCAAGAGTGTTTCTAACACAAAACAGCTGGGTGCTGGTGCTCATTCCTGTAATGCTAGCTAATCAAGAGGCTGAGATCAGAGGATCATGATTCAAAGCCAGCCAGGGCAAGAAAGTCTATGAAACTTATTTACACTAAACTACAAAAAACCAAAAAACCAGAAGTGGAGCTGTGGCTCAAGTGATAGAGCACTAGCCTTTGAGCAAAAAAGCTCAGGTTCAGCACCCAGAACCTGAGTTCAAGCCCTAGGACTGGCACTAACCAACCAACCAACCAACCAACAGCAGCAACAGAACCAAGAACAGAAGAGATAAGGAATAGAAAAGAGGCCATTCTGACAGCTGTTGCAGGTGGGAGAGCATGACTAACTAGCCTGATTGACAAGAGACAGCTCCCTTCCTGGTGTGAGGGATGGAAGGGAACCATGTTTTTCTTTGTGACTATGGACAGTATGAAAATCCCAGCCGTGGGACCTAAGATCTGGAGGCTGAGACAAAACAGGATCCATAAAGTGTCACGTTTTATATTCAAATCCCTTCTGTCTGTTGTGATTGAACAGTGGAATTTCTTTTTGTTCCTTTTGTGGCATTTCAGGTTGTCTTTCTCTGCTGGTATTCTGGCCTATGTCTTTCCTCCTCTTACCCATCCCTACCCTTGAGTAATTGTGGTGGTGATGGTGGTGGTTCTTCTCCTCCTCCTCCTCTTCCTCCTCCTCCTCCTCTTCCTCCTCCTCCTCCTCCTCCTCCTCCTCCTCCTCCTCCTCCTCCTCCTCCTCCTCCTCTTCCTCCTCCTTCTCTTCCTCCTCCTCCTCCTCCTCCTTCTTCTTTTTTCTAGTACTGGGGATTTGAACTCAGGGCCTTGTGCTTGCTAGGCAAGGCACTTTACTGCTTGGGCTACACCCCTAGATCCTCTTGCTTATGAAAATGTAGTGTCTGCTTTAGGGGTAGGGACTATGGAATATCAAATGGTAACATCACCCTCTGGGGAGTGTCTCATAATAGTCTTCTGGAGTATAGTCTCTTTCTTTTACTTTCAAAAAATTTTTTTTTCTAGAGGATAGGAGAGGAAACCATGAAACTTTGTTTGTAATGATCTTTGACTAAAACCTAGTTAATGAGCTGGGTATGGGAGGATAGTGGGTGTATGTGGGTAGAATGCTGAGCAGTAATCAGTATGGGGCCTGAATACTAGGCCTGGGGAGGAGAGACTCTTTCAAGGGCAGGACCACTAAATGGAGACCAGGAGAAGCACAGGAGTTGGCCTGGTAAAATGGGGAAGCATTTACTCTTGCAGACTCACACCTGTAATCCTCGCTACTCAGGAGGCTGAGATCTGAGGATCCTAGTTAGAAGCCAGCCTGGGCAGGAAAGGCTGTCAGACTCTTACCTTCAATTAAACACCAAAAAGCCAGAAGTAGAGTTGTGGTTCAAATGATAGAGCACTAACCTTGAGCAAGAAAAGCTTGGTGTCCCTAGGACTGTGCGTGTGCATACACGCACGCACGCACACAAAGTGAGAGTTCAAGACAATGAGTTCAAGCTATAGTATTGGCACCAAATAAATAAATTAAATTAGATTTGTTCCTCTGGGGAAGTGGCTTTCCTTCACTGATATGGGCCACTGTATTATTTAGAGGGCTCTTGATTACAAGCATTAGAAGTCTTAGCTCATTCTGGATGATAAAAACAAAAAGATAATTTCTTGTTCAAATAATTAACCAAAGCCTGCCATTGGGGGCTCATGCCTATAACCCTAGCTTTTTGGGAAGCTGAGATCTGAAGATCTTGGTTCAAAGCCAGCCCAGGCAGAAAAATTTGAGACATATCTCCAATTAGCCACCAAACAGAAGTGGAGCTATCACTCAAGTGGTACAGTGCCTTGAATGAGAAAACCAAGAGAGTGTGAGATCCTGAGTTCAAACCCCAATACCACCACAAAAATCAAAACAAACAAACAAAAAGCAATAATTAACCTGTCCACAGACAGCTTCTGGTACAGAATGATCCAGAAACACATGGCATCAGCAGCAGAGTTCCTGTTCTATTTTTTCACAGTTTCCAGTTCTTTCCACTTCTCTATATTGATACTGGCCTGAGGCTGGCTTCCTTCTTGTCAGCAGAAATAATTTTGAGGTGCAGCCCTCTCATCTTTGCAGCATGGAACTCGGAGGGAAAGAGGACTCCTTTGGCAGTCCTGATCACCGGTAACCACTTACAGGTGTGAGTCACCAGTGCCTGGCAAACATTCTTTGATGATACTTCATTTTTTTCCCATAGCCCTTTCTGTCCCCCCCTCCTCCTATACACTGGGCATTTAAACTATGTGATGGAGCAAATCTGGCTATCTGGTCACCTTTTCTACTTCACCGCAGGCTTGTTATTGTTACTGGCTTGTTTGTCTAGTAATTGGCTGGATTACTTTAGGAACTGAGTTTGAAGACTGTGGTGCTCCTGAACCCTGGAGGCTTAAAATAGTGCCCCAGCCTGGCAACTTTCCCAGTCTCTGACAACACCAAGCTGTTAAACTATACTAATTTCTGGCTGATGGTTCTATTGTTTTTAACAGTGCCTGAGGTCTTAAATAAATTGGTTTATGGAAGAATCCAGTTAACCTAGCCCTAGTCTGAGATTTGTTCAAAGGAACCCTCTTCACAGATGTCTTTTCCTCCCATTTCTTTTCTTTTTCTGCGGGGGGGGGGGCAGTCGTGGGGCCTGAACTCTGGGCCTGGGCGCTGTCCCTCAGCTCTTCAGCTCAAGGCTAGCGCTCTACCTCTTGAGCCACAGCGCCACTTCTGGCTTTTTCCTTTTTGCTTATGTGGTGCTGAGGAATCGAACCCAGGCCTCAGGCATGCAAGGCAAGCACTCTACCACTGAGCCACCTTCCCAGCCCCTCTCCCATTTTTTTTTCTAGCAAACTAACCAGCCTATAGTTTAGCCCTTATTGCCTATGAATCTGTCCATCAAATCTAATTCAGAAACTGTAAAGGCCAAATTCAAAGTCTTAGAAACTATAATTTGGAAGACACAGATTAGGATAGTTCTAAATCAGCATTCTGAAGAAGACAGGGAAGGCCGGAGTTTATACTGAGCAAATAGTGTTCGTGTTTTTTTTTTTTTTAATTTGTTTTACAAGGCAATAAAAATTCTTTTGTGGGGAAACTTGTGGTGGAGTTGACAACAGGTGCAGGGGCCCACATGACTGACAGAAGATTAAGAAAAGAATTCATGTTCTTGTAAAAAAGTGCCCATAAAACTAGAGTCTAATCACCTAAGATATCCATCTTAAGTCTCTGGGCAGATGCAGTTACCTATCCTATCTGCATGCAGTGAGCGGATCAAGGTCCACATTTTCCGAGTAGCAGGAATGATGAGTAAGTTCTTCTCCCTGATTGCCTTCAGGTCCAATCTGAAACCGTCTTTCAATGTTGTGTTCATTATCATTGCCTAGTTATTTCTGCAGATATATCGTCTCTTTCCAGGATGTCTTTTTTTTTTTTTTTTTTGGTCCGGTGACAGGGCCTGAACTCTGGGCCTGGGCACTGTCCCTCAGCTCTTCAGCTCAAGGCTAGCGCTCTACCACTTGAGCCACAGCGCCACTTCCGGCTTTTTTCTTTTTACTTATGTGGTACTGAGGAATCGAACCCAGGGCCTCTGGCATGCAAGGCATGTGGTCTACCACTGAGCCACCTTCCCAGCCCCTTTCCAGATGTCTTTGATCATGTCTTCCCATGTTTTTCAGAGTAACCTTAATCTAGAATTTTCTCTACACTCAGTTGCAATTGAAGTCCAATCATTGAGGAGAACTTGGAATTCCGTGTGTGGAAGACAGCAGCCTTGATCCCATTTCTTGCCCTTCTCGGAGGGAATTCTTCATCCAGAGTGCTGGATTGAGGGGGCATTTGTCGCTTCAGGATTCTCAGCAACACTACACAATGTAGATTCTCAATCCAACTGTTATCAGTCTGTGGCTGTAGAGGGCCTGACTCTTGGGAGTCCTAGCAAATTACTTCTAAACAGCCCCCCGAGATCAAACAGAAAGTAATGGTGGAAGGTAGAAAAGGAATTTAATTAGAGAACAATATCAAAAAGACAAGGAATGAAGTATTCCAGCCCTGGATTTCAGGGTATTTATATGAGCACCAAGATTATATAGGGGGCCAGACACTGGTGGCTCAAGCCTATAATCCTAGCTACTCAGGAAGCTAAAATCTGAGGATCACAGTTCAAAGCCAGTCCGGATAGGAAAGTCTATGAGATTCTTATCTCCAACCAAACACAAGAAAAGTGGAAATGGTGCTGTGGCTCAAATGGTAGGTTACTCGAATGAGCTGAAAAGTTCAGGGACAGCGCCCAGGCCCAGAGTTCAAGCCCCACAACCAAAAACAACAACTAAAAATAATCTCTAAAAGCCAGAACGCCCAAGTGGTAGAGCACCAGCCTCAATTGAAAAAGCTTAAGACAGTACACAGGCCCTGAGTTCAAGCCCCAGTACTGACACAAAAGCACACATCCACAAAATCCTTTCATTCTGCTTTTTTCAGGCATCTGTCAGTGCTTTTAGCAAACATCGTCCTGAGTCTTATGACACTGTAGCAGTGCTTTTGTGACAAAGCACAGATTCCCTACTTGGGCCTATAAATTAAAAGCAGGAGAAAAGCTAGGCTGGGTGTATTGGGACTAATAGCAGACATGACCTATGAAACCTAGGAGTTTGAGCCTGGGCCCTAAAATCTGCAACAGGATCATCAGTGGGGTGCATAGGAAAAAGGCAGCCCCTATTTCATGGCTGCACTTGCTTGGAACCTAGCCTCAGCCACAGGCAGCTGGGACAAGGTGAGAAGTACTTGCCCTCAGGTCAATAGCCCTGTGGCTGGGAGTTGCTGGGGGGTGAGGGTGGGGTGGACAGGGAGCCCTGAGATCTTGACTGTTTCAGTCTGGAGTGGAGTTTTACCCCCACTGAACTGGAAAACAGAGGGAAAAGGCAAATGTGGTTCTTGTAGTTCTTACTGAGCTTTAGTACCTTTATAAAAATAATTTTTTCTTCATTTGCTCTCTGCATTCAGGTCAATTTCCAGAGAATTATAATAGCTGTTTTCGACTCAGTGTTTCATGCTTATAATCCTAGCTACTCAGGAGCCTGAGATCAGAGGATCATGGTTCAAAGCCAGACAGGGCAGGAAAGTCTGACACTTTTATCGCCAACTAATCTCTCTGTCTCTCTCTCTCTGTCTCTCTCTCTCTGTCTTTGTCTCTCTGTCTCTCTGTCTCTCTGTCTCTGTCTCTGCCTCTCTCTCTCTCTCTCTCTCTCTCTCTCTCACACACACACACACACACAAACACACACACAGAGCCAGAAGTGGCCCTGTGACTCAAGTGATACAGATCAAAAAAGCTCAGGGATGGCAGCCAAGCCCTGAGTTCAAGCCAGGACAGAGAGATGGAAGGAAGGAAGGAAGGAAGGAAGGAAGGAAGGAAGGAAGGAAGGAAGGAAGGAAGGAAGGAAGGAAGGAAGGAAGGAAGGAAGGAGGGAGAGAGGGAAGGAAGGAAGGAAGAAAGGAACATACACACCACTACCATTACCAAAACAACTTCCAGCAGTTTCTTGGATCCCATGGCATGCTTCAAACTGGCATTGCCAGGTCCAAAGACTTCCATGTTGACTTTTGATGAGTGTAATTACCAGTGCAAAGAAGGCGGGGCAGGTAACTTCGACCAGATGCTATGTATTTTTCACATCTGTTGCCTGATGCCATGACAACATTAGAAAGACAGTATAGGTAACCATGATTCCATGTCTAAATACTTCATATGTATTGACTATTATCAGCTTTAGGAATGTGGAGACTGAGGCACAGAGAACAGATGACCTGGGGAAGGCCTTATGACCCTTGGAGACTTGAATCCACACAGTTCCATCTCTATGCCACCACACAATCCTGTCTCCTCTCCAAAGAATGAAGGTTCTGGCTCCTTTGTCACTTGAGAAAAATAACCTGGACATAGATCCTTGAGGAACAGCAGGACTAGAATTCTCCGTACACAACTGGGAATGGCTATAGGTTGAAAAACAAAGAAACTGACCACGTTGACCATTTCTACCATCCTAGGGTGCGATGGACTTTGCCCAGCCACTGGGATCCCAGTGCCCAGAAGCTTGGGAGTGAGGCAAGTGCACAGGGGATCAGCAGGCTTTCTGTGGGAGTTGACTAAGCACTTAAAATTCCACACCTCCCTTTCTTTTTATAACAGGTGGCCCCGTTGAGCCAAGAGAACTCACATTTTCCATGTTCCAACTGGCTGTTGAATAAGGCTAGCTAATGATGTAAACTTCTGTGTTCTTTTTGGCTAAGAATCTTAGGAATTTCATTTTCGCAGGTAGGAGGGTTGCATTTGATCTGTAGGTCTCACACTGGACTTCTTTTTTTTTTTTTTTTTTTTTGGGTCCGGTCGTGGGGCCTGAACTCTGGGCCTGGGCGCTGTCCCTCAGCTCTTCAGCTCAAGGCTAGCGCTCTACCACTTGAGCCACAGCGCGCCACTTCTGGCTTTTTTCTTTTTGCTTATGTGGTGCTGAGGAATCGAACCCAGGGCCTCGAGCATGCAAGGCAAGCGCTCTACCACTGAGCCACCTTCCCAGCCCCCTCACACTGGACTTCTTCAGGGGAAAGATGGAGGAATTCTATTTCTTCAGGATGAGCCGGCTTGCCAGCCAAGTTCATTGATAGCAAAATTATGAAAAGGAAAGTGGATGGCCAGGGCTGCCATGGGAAGATGGATCCCTGAGTTTGTACACAGTAGGTTCTTAATTCCCCAAAGGAAGTTCAGATGATGTGAAGAAAGAGAAATAGGGGGAAGAGGGTACAGAACTCGAGGGAAAAAAGAGTGCGAAAGTGCAGCAGTGGAGCTCACTGGACATTGATGAAAGTCAACTATACAACTCGTGGGTGGAGACAGGAGGGAAGGACTGGGAGAGAATAAGGGAACAGAAGACACTGCACAAAAGGAAATCTACTTATCATCTGACTCAAGTAATTGTAATCTGTACATCATCTCTATAATAACAATAAAGCAAATTAATAATTTTAAAAAAGAAAGAAAAATAGGCGTGTGTCCAAACACTCATCTTGTAATGGCAGAGAGTTCTGTCACTGCGGTACTTTTGAATAGGAAGAAGTTTCTCTCACAGGATTGGAGGCCTAGGGATTTGCCCACAGGAAGACTTGGCCTGCATGAGAAATTGCTTTCCATCTAGTCAGGCTGAGGACCTTGGAGCTTCATGAAAAGGCTTCCAGAATGCCATGTGTGGTTCACATTCAGGCTGTCTCTTGCTCTGTCCTTTGGCTCCTGTAGCTGGATTGATAGCACCTGGATAGAGAAAAGAGCCGTGACTCTGTAGACACCTTGATCTCTTGAGTCTGAATATCTTATTTTGAAGTTAGAGTGACACAGATTCTGTCATGGGGTCTCCACCCCTACCCTTTATAGCCAGACTGAGTGGGTCAGACTGAGATTTGCTTCACATGGAGACTCTCAGGCCAGGGAAGAGTGTTCATGTGGGCTCATGTGTCTTTCTAAGACCTGCTTGAACCCTGGGCCTGGGGTACTGAAGGGCAGAGGTCTGAGAACCTGATTAGCAACTTGTCTGGCTCCGAGACATCCACTAAGCCCTTCCCAGCAGGTCCCTTGCCTACCCCAGAGATGTCTTTCCAAGGTCCAAAGACCGAGCTTCACCTACCAAGGAGTAGGTTCCCTGTGGCCTGGCTAATGTTTGGGCAGAATTGCTTGCGCTCACTTGCAGGTACTTGCCAAGTATACATTTCTTTATTTCTTTTTGCTCAAAGCTGTGGATTATTTCTTACATTTTTTGCATGAGGACTTTAATTCTGTAGTAGCATCCTTTCTCTAGAACACTTGAACCATCTCCTGCTATGATGATATTATTACCCAAACTTCATGAAAAAAAACCTGATTCAGCCAGGCATACATAGTGTTGCATGCTTGTAATCCCAGCACTCTAGAAGCAGAGGCAGAAAGATCATGAATTTGAGGCCAACTTAGACTGTATAGTGAGTCACCATCTTAAATACAAAACAAACAAAAAAGCCAGATTGTGCACAATGGTTCAGGTAACCTCAGTTACACAAGAGGCAGAAATCAGAATTATCAGAATTATCGGTCTGGTCAAAAAATTAAAGATCCCATTTCAAAAATAAACCCAGTATATAGCACATTTGGTAGTATCAGCTATGCAAGAGGCTATCTGTAGGAGGATCAAAATCTGAAGGTAGGCCCAAAGCAAAGAAAGGCTGGGGTATGGCTTAACAGGTAGAGTTCCTGTGTTACAAGCGTTAGAGCCTAGGTTCAGACTTCAGTACCACCACTACCAATACCACCACCACCACCACCAAAAAGAAAAAAAAAGAAAAAAAAATGCCTGGGGCTCACATTTACTTAAATCTCTAGCTATTCACGAAGCTGAGATCCAGGAGACTGCCATTTGAAGCTAAGCGAGGCAGAAGAGTTCATGAATTTCCATCTCCACAATAACCAGCAAAAAGCAGAGCTGAAAGCATGGCTCAAGTGGTAGAGTATCAATGGAGCAAACGAATTTAATACCCTAAGTTCAAACTCCAGTACAGAAAACAAAAAAGACACAAAAGAAGTATTTGATTGTAAGGCAGTGATACATATGCTGCCACCTACTGGAAGAAAAGCATTATAACATGACAAAAATTATAGGTCTCCAAGCTTTCACACTCTCGATTCCCTTCCTATCAACTGGTATCATTATAGATCAACTATTCATTACAACAGGTGTTATTGTTCTGACTTTGAGAATCAGGCACTTCCCACTTTAGGAATTCTTAGAACAGGGGGTGAGTCTGACCAAGGCACATTAGATTGCTGAGCACTGTGCCTGATGCCTGGAATCCCAGGAGTCTGAGATCTGAGGACCTTGGTTCAAAGCCAGCCCAGATGTCCAGAAAAGTCTGTAAGACTTTTATCTCTAATTAACCACCAAAAAGCCAAAAATAGAGTGATGGCTTAAGTGCAAGAGAGTCAGACTTGAGTGAAAAAAGCTAAAGGACAGTGTCCAGTCTCTGTGTTCAAGTCCCAATACTGGAATACACACAAAAAAGAAAAGGTACATTAGATGTATATAGGAATATATCAAAGGAACCCCCCTTGTACAGATAAAAAGAATTGAATGCTGGTACTGGTAGTGTATGCCTGTAGTTTTGGCTCCTCAGGAGGCTGAGATCTGAGGATCAAGGTTCAAGCCAGCCCAGGCAATTAACCACTAAAAACCAGAAACCCGAAAGTAGTGTAGTGGCGTAAGTGGTTGAGTGCCCAGACCTTGAGTTCTATCAAGCTTCAGTAGCAGCACCACACACACACACACACACACACACACACACACACACACACACACACACACACACACACACACATTTGGTTTTTTATTTTATTTATTTATTTATTTATTTTTTGTGTCCGGTCATGGGCCTGAACTCTGGGCCTGAGCGCTGTCCCTCAGCTCTTCAGCTCAAGGCTAGCGCTCTACCACTTGAGCCATAGCGCCACTTCCGGCTTTTTTTTTTTCTGGTTATGTGGTGCTAAGGAATCGAACTCAGGGCCTCGTGCATGCAAGGCAAGCGCTCTACCACTGAGCCATCTTCCCAGCCCCCACACTTTCTTTTTTTTTTTTTTTTTTTTTTTTTTGTCGGTCGTGAGCTACAGCGCCACTTCCGGTTTTCTGGTGGTTTATTGGAGATAGGAGTCTCACGGTCTCTCCTGCCCGGGCTGGCTTTGAACCGCGATCCTCAGATCTCAGCCTCCTGAGTAGCTAGGATTACAGGCGTGAGCCACCAGCGCCCGGCTTCCCACACATTTGTTTTTAAAGAATTCCACTTAGATGTTCATCTGTGCCCATCATTAACATTTCATTATTTGGCTAAAATTTCACAAATATTTTAAAATGTTTGTGAAATACTGCACCAGATATACTGAAATTATTTCTTATGAATCTCATAATTAGACAAATAATTATTTTACTGCGCAAATGGTGTAACCAATATGGAAGGGCAAAGGTTGGAACATATCTTTTGGTGTTCAATTAGACCTAGAGGAGGGCTGGGAAGGTGACTCAGAGGACTGTCAAGAAAAAAAAAATACTATTATTATAAAGGTGATATATAGAGGGGTTACAGTTACATAAGTCAGGTTAAAAAATACATTTCTTTTTTCTTTCTCTTTTTTTGGTCATGGGGCTTGAACTCTGGGCCTGGGTGCTGTCCCTGAGCTCTTCAGCTCAAGGTGAGCGCTCCACCACTTGAGCCACAGCTATACTTCTGATTTTCTGAGTGGTTTATTGGAGATGAGAGTCTCATGAACTTTCCTGACCAGGCTGGCTTTGAACCATGATCCTCAGATCTCAGCCTCCTAAGTAGCTAGGATTATAGGCATGGGCCACCGGTGCCTGGCAAGAATACATTTCTTTTTGGACAATGTCATGCCTTCTTTTGCTCTCTCCTAGTTTTTCCCTCTAGTTCCAACCCACAAGTTGTATAGTTCATTTTCAACATTGTGCCTAGTGAGTACCACTGCTACATTTGTTCACCCTTTGTTCCCTCCATTTCTGTGCTCCTGCTTACTCTCCCAAAGACAGATAAACAAGCAAACAAGATAAAAAGAAAAGAAAACAAAAACAATAATGAAGAAAAAAATCCCTCCCCCATTTCCTGGAGTTCATTTAGATAAATATTATTATTATTTTTTTTGGGGGGGGGTCCAGTCGTGGGGCCTGAACTCTGGGCCTGGGCGCTGTCCCTCAGCTCTTCAGCTCAAGACTAGCGCTCTACCACTAGAGCCACAGCACCACTTCCGGCTTTTTTCTTTTTGCTTATGTGGTGCTGAGGAATCGAACCCAGGGCTTCATGCATGCAAGGCAAGCGCTCCACCACTGAGCCAACTTCCCAGCCCTAAATATTATTTTATATGCTCAGAGACACAGGGGCATTACACCTCTGTGTTCTTCTAAGAATATCCTCTTCTGGTCCTAGCGGTTTCCTTTGAGAGCCACTAGAAATGATGACCTTCCAGTACTATACGCATATTAACCTACTCACACCTCCCCCCCCCCCCCATTGTGTGTTTTACTGGAGCTTGAACTCAAGGCCTCACTCTTGCTAGGCAAGCATTTTATCACTTGAACCACATCTCCAGCCTTTTTTTGGTAATGGTTATCTTCAGCAGCTGGACTGGGCTGTGATCTTATTTGTCATCTCCAAGTTTCTGGGGATAACAACAGGCACTTGCCATGGGTTGAGATGGAGACTCAAGAACTTTTATTTCCAGGCTGACCTCTAACTTCAATCCCCTGGTCCCAGCCTCCCAAGTAGTTAGAATTAGAGGCTTGAGCCACTATGCTCAAGATCTTGATCAATCCCGAGATTGATCACCAAGTGCCATTTTCTAATAAAGACAAAGGCCAATGCAGAGACAATAAAAATGAACTTGGCATTGCTAGAAAATTACTCAGAAATGATGAGGACATTGTCTAAGAACATCGGAGCCACATTGATGAGGGTGTCTGGTGGTCAAGTCTGAGACAATATGAATGACACATAACAATTGTAATAGATTCTAAGTCATTATACGTCATGGGGACTGCAGATGCAGCCCAGTGGTAGATCACCCACCTAGGTTATAGAAAAATACAAATAGCCATTATTCCAACTGACACAAATACCTTATTGAATAAATAAGTAAATAAGGAAAGAGAAAACTCTTGTTTCCTTAGAATTTCAATAAACAAGTATAGAAGGGATGACAGAAACAGAATAAAAGATGACAACAATAATTGTTGCAGCCAAGACTCATCCAGCCTGGTGCCAGTGGCTCATGTCTGTAATCCTAGCTACTCTGGAGGCTGAGATCTGAGGATCTTGGTTCAAAGCCATCCCGGGTAGGAAAGTCTGTGAGACTTTTATCTCCAATAAATCACTAGAAAAACCAGAAGTGTTGCTGTGGCTCAAGCAGTAGAGTGCTCACCTTGAGCTAAAGAGGGCAGGGACAGAGCTCAGAGTTCAAGCCCCAGGACAAAAACAAGGGGGGGGGGCTGGGAGGGTGGCTCAGTGGTAGAGTGCTTGCCTTGCATGCATGAAGCCCTGGGTTCGATTCCTCAGCACCACATAAGCAGAAAAAGCTGGAAGTGGCGCTATGGCTCAAGTGGTAGAGTGCTAGCCTTGAGCTGAAGAGCTAAGGGACAGTGCCCAGGCCCAGAGTTCAAGCCCCACAACCGGAAGAAAAAAAAAAAAAGAATCATCCAGAGCTAGGTGCTGGTGGCTCATACCTGCGATCCTAGCTACTCAGGAGGCTGAGATCTGAGGATCCAGGTTCAAAACCAGCTTGGGTAAGAAAGTCTGTGAGATACTTATCTCCAATTAACTGCCTGAAAACAGGAAGTGGTGCCGTGGTTCAAGTGGTAGAGTGCTAGCCTTGAGCAAAAAGGTTCAGGGACAGTGATTCCTGCAGGCCTGGAGTTCAAGCTCCAGGACTGACAAAGAAGAAAAGAAAAGGAAAGGAAAAGAAAAGAAAAGAAAAGAAGAGAAAAGAAAAGAAAAGAAAAGAAGAAAGAATCATCTAGACCCTGAAGGTAGTGTGTGATAGGAAACAGAACATTTCTCCTCATAAGACACTTATTCATTACAAAGGGAAAACATTAACTTCCCAGGGGCCTAATCTGGTGGGCTGCGCCTTCCCAGAAAGATCAAGTTAATGTCACCAGACACTTGTGTAGCTGTGTCCTGGGCCTCCTACTATGATGACTGAAAAGGACACAATGTCCCTTTTGCAGGGTGGTGGTTAAAACGCATTACTGTAATCTAATCATGCAAAACACCAGATACACTCAAAGTGAAGAACATTCTATGTAAGTGTCACCATCATGACACAAGAGTGAGGAAACTGTCCCAGAGCAGAGGAAACAAAGAACACAGGACAACTCAGTGCAGCGTGTGTTCCTAGGCTGGGTGCTGTTACAGAAAAAGTACATTAGGGGGAAATTGACATTTGAATAAGCAGTCTGGTTTTACTAATCATGCAGTGGTGACATAAAATGTTAACCTGTTAGAACACTGTGGTGTATATGCTAGGCAAGGCCTAGCCCACACATCTGCAATGTTTTTAGTTTAAAATGAAATATTAGCTAGACACGGGTGTCTCATGCCTGTAATCTGAGATCTGAGGATCATGTTTTGAAGCTAGTGCGGCATGAAAGCCTCTGAGGTATTTAGCTCCAATTAACTACCAAAAAGCCAGAAGTGGACCTATGGCTCAAGTGGTAGAATGTCACTTTTCAAGGAAAAAGGTAAGGGACAGTGCCCAGGCCCTGAATTCAAGCCTCAGTACCAGACAGAAAAGAAAAAAAAAATCAAATCCATATGCTTTAGCTTTTTAGCTTTTTAATCTGGTGCAGAAGTGGAGCTGTGGTTCAAAGTGGTAGAAATCTTTGACCACAAAAACTCAGGGACAATGCCCTGGCCCTGAGTTCAAGCCCTACTACTGGCCAAACAAACAAACAAAAAACTAAACTGGTGGCTCATGCCTGTAATCCTAGCTATTCAGGAGGCTGAGATCTGAGGATTGCAGTTTGGAGCCAGCCCAGGACAGGAAAGTCCATGACCAATTAATCACCAGAAAATTGGAAATGGTGCTGTGCATCAAAGTAGTAGAGCATTAGCTTTGAGCAGAAAAAGCTCAAGGACAGTACCTGGGCCCCGGAAAAAAAAAAAAAAGCCTTTGCCAATGGTTTACACCTATAATCCTAGTTCTCAGGAGACTAAGATCTAGAGGATCAAGGTTTAAAGCCATCTTGGGCAGAAAAAGGCAATAGATTCCAAAATAGCAAACAAAAAGCAAGGCTGGAGATATGACTCAACTGGTAGAGTCCCAGCTATGAGAAGAAAGCTGAGCGCGTATGAGAGGCCCTGAGTTCAAGCCCTAGTACCAGCCTACCCTATACCACCTCCTTCCCCCACAAAAAACATATTACAAAATGTATCTTTTTTTTTTTTTTTTTTGCCAGTCCTGGGCTTGAACTCTGGGTCTGGGCACTGCCCCTGAGCTCTTCAGCTCAAGGCGAGCACTCTACCACTTGAGCCACAGTGCCACTTCTGGCTTTTTCTGCTTATGTGGTGCTGAGGAATTGAACCCAGGGCCTCATGCATGCAAGGCAAGCACTCTACCACTAAGCCACCTTCCCAGCCCTGTATCATGTTTTTGATTACCAAAGATTTGGATTCCCTCAGCCAGAGCTTAAAGTTATCTGGTTTTCAATTTTTTTTTCATCTAGCCAATGAGAACTTCTGTCTTATTTCTCCCTTTATCACAAAAGAATGAAGGGAAGTATTTAGGCAAACATTGAGCAACACACAGTCAATGTTCCTGAGCTGTTTGAGCTGAATTGCAACAACACACACACTGGATGAACCAAGCCCTCTTGTTGAGGAATATTCTCATCTCATTCTGGCTTATGTTCCTACATTTCACGGATTTCCCCAGCATGGTCCTGAGAATCACGCGACTTAACATTTCCTGCTTTCACAATGTTGGCCCTTGAGAGATGCACTTCAAGGGAGTAGAGGAAACAGCTCATCTCTGCTTGAGACCAGGAGGATGACCAGGGTTGCTGAATTACCACCCACCAGGCAGTGTTTCACGTTTTAATGCTTAAACCAATCCTAAGGCGTCTCCGATGCTACACATTTCAGACTGGATGACTGGTTGAGACTCTTTCTTACACACCCAGCTAGTTAAGTGGTGGCGCCAGCCTCTGGATTTCAGCCAGCAGCTTCCAAAGCTCATGTTCTGATGAATAAGAACAAGAACAGGGGGTACAGGACTGAGCTGTGGGGCTCAGCTGGGGAGAGATCAGTCCTTTTAAATCTGATTGCAGTTCTTCCTGTTGAGTCTAGGAACAGAAAGAGATCCTTGAAGCTAAAGCCCAGACAGTGGCTCTGGGAGGCGGGTTTGACGTCAGGTTTGTTCTCAGGGCTGCAGAGGTGACGGGAAGGAGCTGCCACCTCGCTCCCCCATGCCCACTCTTATCGCCAGATCTTTAGCTAACCATTTAGCAACTTCTCTCATCAGTGCCATGATCTGGAACATTGGGAGGTTCTGATTCATGGAGGTTCCCCCCGACTCCCACCCACTTCGGGGCACCCTGATATCTAAGGTACTTCACACTCGCTCCTGTTACTATACTGGGCCTCAGTGTTGATCTCCAGAAAGACTCAAGCACTCCATATGGACAAGTATAAGATGGAAACTTCACTAGAAACAAACCCAAAAAACAAACTCCCAGGATTTTCCTCTCTCCCTCCTTCCCTTCACTCTCTCAGAATTGTTTATCACAGAAGTAATAGATTGGATTGATATTTTCTTGCTGTTTTTTTGTCAGTTGTGGGCCTGAACACTCTCCCTCAGCTCTTCAGCTCAAGACAAGCTATCACTTGAGCCACAGCGTCACTTCTGGTTTTCTAGTGGTTTATTGGAAATAAGAGTCTCACAGACTTTCCTGCCTGGGCTGGCTTTGAACCGTGATCCTTAGATCTCAGCCTCCTGAGTATCTAGGATTATAGACGTGAGCCATCGGTGCCGAGCTCTGTGACATTTTTGTGTGTGTGTGCCAGTACTGGGGCTTGAACTCAGGGCTGAGGTGCTGTCTCTGAGCTTTCTTGCTCAAGGCTAGTGCTCTACCAATTTGAGCCACAGCACCATTTTTGGTCTTCTGATGGTTAATTGGAGATAAGAGACTCAAACACTTTCCTGCCTGGGCTGGCTTCAAAACATGATCCTCTACCACCAACCATTCTGCCACTTGAGCCACAGTTCTACTTCTGGCATTTTGGTTGTTAATTGGAGGTAAGAGTTTCAAAAGTTTTGCTGCTTCCCCTGGCAGGCTTCAAATCATGATCCTCAGATCTCAGCCTCCAGAGGAGCTAGGATTATAAGTGTGAGCCTCTGTCCCCTAGTTTTTGCTGTATGACTTTCAACAAGGGGACTGCTTGCTGTCTCTGAGCTTTCCAGAATTCAGCTGTCAGTGAGATGTGGGTGCAGATGATTTATTTCTAGGTTCTCTGCTTCCAGCACCTTCATTTATGGCACCAAGAGCGCATCACCAGGGTGGAAGGAAGCCAGGCCCATTCTTGGAGGACTTAAAGGTGCTTGCTCTTTTTTGGGGGGTGGGGGGTCCTAGAGCTTGAACTCTGGGCCTGCACACTGTCCCTGGGCTTTTTTGCTCAAGGTTAGCGTTCTACCAATTTAAGCCACAGTGCCACTTCTGGTCTTCTGATGGTTAATTGGAGATAAGAGACTCCAACACTTTCCTGCCTGGGCTGGCTTCAAACCATGATCCTCAGATCTTGGCCTCTTGAGTAGCTAGGATTACAGGCATGAGCCACTAGTGCCTGGCTATCTTTATTCCTGTGGAAGAGCTTGGCTTGGTGGAAGGGAGGGATTATGGCAGCTCTGTCTGCATATAATTAGGGCTGACTCAGAAGCAAACACGCCATGTGTTAAAATAAGAGTTGGCATTTCTGAGAAGGGAAGTCCAGGAGCCAGCCAGGGCCGGATTAGCTGTTGATAAGGGGCTTGGCATTGTTCTAGCCCTCCCCGGAGGCCCAGATCACATCCTAGAGGAGGAGCCAGGGCCTGAGGTTGGGACAGTGGAGATGGAGCTGGGGAGCGGTCTCAGAGGCGATCTGGGGCTGTGGTCCAATGGTTAAAGGGCACAGTTTGGCGTCTGTCAGGCAGGCAGGCTGGCTCTGTTTTTACTTAACCCAGTGCTCTGGCTTGTCACCTGATCTATTCTCACTCCAGGGCCAGAGTAGGGTTGAGTGGAGACAATGGACAGGAGCTCTGAATGTCTAGCCGGCAGTCTGAAATAGCCCTACAAGGGCCAGCAATGCTTGCCAGGTCCCCACCTGCCCAAGGTCAAGACAAAAGCCAGAACACGGGGAAGGGGAACCTCTCCAGTTTAGGCACTTCAGTCTTGACAACAAAGGTTGTCAAGAATGTGAGGAAACTACTGTTTACGGTTTTCCCAAGTGTTCCACTCAAATGTGTCCTAAACGTTTGTAGGCTGAGATGGATCCGGGAGGCATGTAGATGTCAGCCAGAGATGGCGTTAAGGACTTCCAGTTCTTAGAGAGGAGGCCTGGGCTGGAGAAGAGGCCATTTCTCTTCTTATTCGTGGGGGTACATGTCAGTCTGCAGCTGAAAATGAGCCAGAGAAGGACTTGGGGACGGAAGCACAGAACCCAAGGACAAGATTTAAAAATTTTGTTTTTTGGTGCTGGTCTTGGGGCTTGAACTCAGGGCCTGGGTACTGTCCCTAAGCTTTTTGAAGGCTGGCGCTCTACCATGCTGGGGCCACAGCCCCACTTCCAGCATTTTGGTGGTTAATTAGAGATCAGAGTCTCTTGGACTTTGCTGCCTCAGCTGGCTTCAAACCACTAGCCTCAGATCTCAGCCTCCTGAGTAGCTAGGATTATAGGGTGAGGCACTGGTGCCTGGCTGAGAGCAGGATTTTGTGTCCAGCTCTGGAAGAACAAGAATGAAATCACACCCTAGGGGGACGGCGGACCAAAAAAGAGTCATATTCTTTCTCATGACCTCAGCCTGCCTCACTAATCTAGCTGGTTGGTTATCTCTATGGATATCTATAGACCCAGTCTCTCAGTTTGGACATTGCTGTTCATGACCTTAAAGTGTCTTTCTTCATGTAGTGGCTACCTCAGGTTCTGCAACTTTTGATCTTCTAAAGACAGAACATGTCTCCAACTTTCCCAAGACTCTGGGTCTCAGCCTTATCTTGTAAGGAGAGCATGTAGTTGTCATGGACCGGGACTTCATCTCCTAATCTTACGGGCTGAGCTAGGTAAAACAGGCTATTGGAACAATGAGAATCCTTCACTTCTTCAGCTGCTGTGGGTGGGGATATTCTTGTATTCCAAAGAGGTAAACTGCAGAGACAAGGGAGCTACGGGTGCAGAGACTGGACTGGGGTGTGGTAGGGGAAGGGCACTTCCTGAAATTGAGGCTTTGAGAGAAGAGTCCAGAAAGGAAAGGAGGATCTAATCGGGACAAAACATATTCATATCCAGAAGCTATATAATTTATTCACATGAAGAGTGGTTTGGACTCTTATGTATTAAAATTGCTCTTGAAGCTCATCTATAATCTGATTACCATTAACCAAGATAGCTAAAATGTCTGATTTCTCTGGAAGGTTATTTTATTTTATCTTTTGTCAGTCGTGGGACCTGAACTCTGGGCCTGGGCGCTGTCCCTCAGCTCTTCAGCTCAAGGCTAGCGCTCTACCACTTGAGCCACAGCACCACTTCCAGTTTTTCTGCTTACGTGCTGAGGAATCAAACCCAGGGCCTCAGGCATGCAAGGCAAGCACTCTGCCACTGAGCCACCTTCCCAGCCCCTGGGAGGTTATTTTTGAGCAAGATAATCTCAGAAGAGAATTAGGGGCATTTAAGACCAACACATTTATCACAGCCAGGAGAGAAATCTCCTGCCTTGAAAGAAACCATAAAGGAAAGGTCTAGAATATGTCTTTGGGGAAACCTGGACCCATTCCTAGATCACAGACCTCACAATCTGTTAGAATAAGGCATAATCTTTCCAGATGGTTCCTATATGCATTCAGGGTTTTAAGGCACTGGCCTAGAGAAAGACAACAGGCCTTCCCTTTCTCCATGACAGACACTCAGTATTTGGAAATTGCCAGTAGAAGTCAACAGGGCAGAGTCTACTCTGTGTTTTTGGCCTTGGGCTTTGAGAACTGCTGTTAAAGCATCTTATGAGCCCTGTAGCTCACACCTGTAATCCTAGCTATTCAGGAGCCTGAGATTTGAGGATCATGGTTTGAAGCCAGCCTGGGCAGGAAAGTCTGTGAAATTCTCCAATTAAACACCCAAAAGCCAAAAGTAGAGCTGTAGCTCAAATGGTAGAGTGTTAGCTTTGAGCTCAAAAGCTCAGAGACAGCACCCAGGCCCTGAGTTCAAGCCCCAAGACTAGTGTACACACAGTTACTCCTACTTCTGCAGCTACTCCCACTTCTCAGCCTCCCAGTAGGGCAACTCTTGATTATCTACTACATTTCCAGAAGAAAACGATAGTGGCAGTGCTCACAGAACTGCAACTGTCTTGGTTTTCTGGAACTTTCTCAGTTTGAGCACTGACTGTTCTGCATCGAGAAACCCTGAAGTAAGCTGAAGTACTGGTTGTGTTGCACAGTGCTTACTCAGTTGGTGCACAAGTCAGGAAAGGTAACAAGTTGAAGCTCAGAAAAGCCCAGCTGACCAATGTTAGCATCACCTCAGCTCCAGCCTATGGCCTCTTGGTGGAGTCTTTTTTCCAGGTTCCAATTCCTAAGTCTTTCTTGGCACTGGGCTCTGCCCTAGCCTGGAACAAGCTGGCTTTTCTCACACCCACACTAGCACATTCATAAGAGGGAAAAAAGCAGGTATTGTTCAAACTTATAGCAGGTTATATTCTAGGAAAAGGTGGTGTACAGTAAAAACAGATAAAAATGGGATCATTTTTTTTCCCACAGAAACAATACCATCATGAGAATTCCTGAGCAAGAGAAAGAGTTCTATAAAAAGTTGCGACCTGTCCATAAAAAAATTTCTCTTGGGTAACACCTTGAGAAATCAAACCTCAAAAATGATTAACTGAAAGTTAAATACTTCTCCACTTGACTGTGTTAGCCAAATATATGTGTGTGTGTGTGTGTGTGTGTGTGTGTGTGTGTGTGTATAAAACCAATATTTGATTAGACATGATTCTGCATATAAAACACACATATATACGTATATATAATCAGCCATTAGTCGCATGCAATATTCTTTTTTCTTTTGTGCCGATACTGGAGCTTGAATTCATGACCTATCCTGTAGCTTTTCCACTCAAGACTGGCACTCTACCACTAAAGCATACCTTCACTTCTGAATGTTTGGTGATTCATTAGAGATAAGAGTCTCATGGACTTTCTTGCCCAGGCAGGCTTTGAACCATGATCCTCAGATCTCAGCCTAATAAGTAGCTAGGGTTAAAGGTGTGAGTTGCTAGTGTTCAGTCCTAGAAGGATTATTTGAAGCCTTATCAGAACCAGAAAATATGCCTCTCCCTCCGAGCCACCTGAGTACATTTGGCAGAGAGGAATGATAAATGTTCAAATTCACTGCATAACAATGTGAATAAGCCACAAGTGACAGATAACACCCACAGGACATCTGTGTGTGTAAGATCTTGGCCTGGTCATAACATTACAGGCTGTTTGGGTAGTAGAAGTCCAACTGAGGGCTTCCTACCAGCTTTTAATTGCAACTATTGACCATCTCTTAAATACTATTTTGTAGTAAAAATTCTATCTTTCAAGTCGGGTACCCAAGGCTCATGCTTGTAATGTTAGCTACCCAGGAGGCTGAAATCTTAAGATTGCAGTTCAAATCCAGCCTGGACAGGAAAATCTGTGAACTCTTATCTCCAATTAACCACTCCAAAGTCAGAAGTAGAGCATTAGCCTTGAGCACAAAAGCTGAGGGACAACATCCAGGCCCTGAGTTCAAGCCCCAGGGCCAACACATAAACAAACAAACACTCTGACTTTCATTCTCTACTAACATTTATGCCCCTGTGTCTGCTGTAATCAAATTAATAGGGACCCTGCTAAATGCTGCCAGAGATCCAGCTCCCCGCCCTTCTCAGTGTGTCAGATGGGAGTAGGGAAACAGAGTCGGCTCAGAATATGCACCCTGTGAAGCTTGAGGCCGGGTTTCTGGGTCTTCAGCCTTCCTTGGAAGGGAAGAAGGTGCTCTTTGGGGTGGGTGCAGATGATTGGGCCAGCTGTGAGGTCTGCTGGGTGTGGAGGACAGGCAGACAGTCGGACTGGCCGAATGACCAGTCTAGGGGGGAAATGTGTGCCATGGCAGCTGAGGGAGGCAGCCTACAAAGCTAAACTGTCCCCTTAAATCCAGGGAAGAGCCGGGCACCGGTGGCTGTAATCCTAGCTACTCAGGAGGCTGAGATCTGAGGATGGCGGTTCAAAGCCAGCCCGGGCAGGAAAAGCTGTGAAACTCTTATGGCCAATAAACTACCAGAAAACTGGAAGTGGCGCTGGGGCTCAAGTGGTAGAGCACTCACCTGGAGCTGAAGAGCTGAAAGACAGTGCTCAGGACAAGAGTTCAAGCCCCATGACCACCACCACCACCACCACCACCACCAAAATCCAGGGAAGGGAGAACCTTTATAGGTGAGAAACTATAAAGCCAGGAACCTCCTCCCCATACTCCCCCCACCTCTCCCTTGCAGTGAGTAGCAGCGATTAGATCAGGTGCTGGGGAGAGGTTATATGATTCTCCACCACGGCCCTCATGTCTCTGATGGGAGAAGACACCAAACTTGCCTCAGGCTCTAAATATGAATCCCAGGCCCTCAGTCCACTCACCTTGGAATCCCATTCATCTTCCAGCTAACCTTGGAAGACACCCTTAGTCCTCCTGTGCCTCAGAGTCCTCATCCTTCCTCCTCCACCCTACACACGTGCTGAGAGGAGAGAGGCAGAGGTAGAGGCTCTTTGTGAGGAAGGATGAATAGAGGGCGATCTCAGTAGGGAAGTAAGAAGGACATCTGGGAATGGAGCTGTCTCAGATCTTTTTGTTGTTGTTGTTGGTTGTGGGCTTGAACTCTGAGCTGGGAGCTGTCTCTGAGCTCTTTTTGCTCAAGGTTAGTACTCTACCACTTTGAGCCACAGCGCCACTTCTGGTTTTCTGGTGGTTAACTGCAGATAAGAGTCTCATAGCCTTTCCTGCTTAGGCTGGCTTTGAACCATGATCCTCAGATCTCAGCCTCTGAATAGCCAGGATTACAGGTGTGAGCCACCAGCACCTAACTTGGCTTTTCTTTTCTTTTCCCTCCCTCCTTCCCTGCCTCCCTCCCCCCTTCTTCCCCCCTCTCTCTGTCTCTCTCTCTCTGTCTTTCTTTCTTTTGCCAGTCTTGTGCCTCGAACTCAGGGCCTGAGCACTGTCTCTGAGCTTTTTCTCAAGGCTAGTGCTCTACCACAGCACCACTTCTGTTTTTTTTTTTTTTTTAAATGTATGTGGTACTGAGGAATCAAACCCAGGACTTCATGCATGCTAGGCAAGCACTCTACCACTAAGTCACATTCCCAGACCCCCCCCATCTCCCCCTCTCTATTTTTCTTTCTTTCCCTCCCTCCCTCCCTTCCTCCTCCCCCTCTCTTTCTTTCTTCTTTCTTTCTTTCTTTCTTTCTTTCTTTCTTTCTTTCTTTCTTTCTTTTCTTTCTTTCTTTCTTTCTTTCTTTCTTTCTTTCTTTCTTTCTTTCTTTCTTTCTTTCTTTCTTTCTTTCTTTCTTTCTTTCTTTCTTTCTTTCTGCCTTGAACTTTGGGGCTGGGCACTGTCTCTAAGCTCCTCTTGCTCAAGGCTAACATTCTTCGAGGCCACCCAAATGTGAGTTTTGTTTATATGCTCTTTCCTGCTCTGAAGCTGTCATCTCTCCCTGCTTTCCAGTGCTGAAATCTCATGATGATGTGCTTTGTGGTGAATCCATTTACCCATATTTATTGGGCAAAGAAAATGCAAGCTTTTCCAATTTGGAAATGAATGTACAGCCTTCAGTACCAGGTCTTTTTTTTTATGGTACTGGAGTTTAAATTCAGAGTTTTGTCCTTGTTAAGCAGGTACTATACTACTTGGGCCCATCCCTCCATGCCTTTTTGCTTTGATTATCTTTCTGGATAGAATCTTGCATTTTTACCATAGCCTTTGAGTTCTCCTATGTCTCCCACTTAGCTGGGATGACAGGAACTCGATAGTACTCTTGATTTGTTAGTTGATAGAGGGTCCTGATAGCTTTTATTTGGGCTGGCCTCAAATCACGATCCTCTTAATCTCTGTCTTCCAAGTAGCTGGGATTACAGGCTTGAGTCACGACTCCTCCTCCTCCTCCTCCTCCTCCTCCTTTCTTCTTTTTTCTTTCTTCCTCTCTTCTTCTTCTTCTTCTTCTTCTTCTTCTTCTTCTTCTTCTTCTTCTTCTTCTTCTTCTTCTTTCTTCTTCTTCTTCTTCTTCTTCTTCTTCTTCTTCTTCTTCTTCTTCTTCTTCTTCTTCTTCTTCTTCTTCTTCTTCTTCTTCTTCTTCTTCTTCTTCTTTTTTGCAGTGGGGCTTGAAAGGCATTATCTCTGAGCTTTTTTGCTCAAGGCTAGTGCCTGACCATTTTGAGCCATAGTGCCACTTCTGATTTTCTGATAGTTAATAGAAGATAAGAGTCTCATGGACTTTTCTGCCCAGCCTGGCCTTGAACCATGATCCTCAGATCTCAGCCTCCTGAGTAGCTAGGATTACAGGCGTGAGCCACCGGCGCCTGGCACAGTCTTATTTCTTTATTGGTCCCTTCCCTGCCCTCCTTACTTCATCTCTCTAGAATGCAGGAGGAGAATTTGAATGTAGGGCTTCCTGCTCTCCCTCCCTCCATCCTTTGCTCTTTTCTCTTTTCAGGGAAATAAATTTTATTCTCCATACTTCCAACTGAACTTTTCATTGCTGCCATTTTTATTATTAGGTTTTTTTTTTATTCTTGAGACAGTACATGAAAAGGTAGCTCATCAAACTTGGGAGTCTAAACATAGTACACATGTTTCTTTTTTCTTTTCTCCTTTCTTTGGTGGCACTGGGGTTTGAACTCAGCTCCTCCTATTTCCTATGCTGATGCTCATTCACTTATTTGAGCTACACTTCCGGCCCAAATCCCTCTCCCTCTCCCTCTCTCCCCCCCTCTTTCATTCTTGCTAGTTCTCTCTCTCTCTCTCTCTCTCTCTCTCTCTCTCTCTCTCTCTCTCTCTCTCTCTCTCTCTCTCTCTCTCTCTCTCTCTCTCTCTCTCTCTCCCTCTTTCATTCTTGCTAGTACTGGCATTTGAACTCAGGGCCTAGATACTGTGCCTTAGCCTTTTTGCTCAATTTGGTAGTCTAACAATTGAGCCACAGATCCACTTCCAGCTTTTTGATGATTGGATTTAAGGGTCTCATGAACTTTCCTGCCGGGACTGCCCCCCAAATCAGAATCCTCAGATCTCAGCCTCCGGAGTAGCTAGATTACAGGGGTGAGTCATTGCCCTCACCTCAAACACATCAGGTTTACAATTTTCCATTGAACTGTTTTTAAAAAATTCTGCTTGTGTTGTCTTCTGTCTCAGTTACAATGACAGATGGGAAGAAGCTAAAACAAGCCTCAAAGCAGTTTTCTGACGTCTTCTTGGAGAGCAAAGATTTGAGGATGGCAGGGACACCATACCACTCCAGCTATGGTAGCTGTTCATCCCTTCAGAGAGCAACTTACAGAGTGATGTAGAGCGACCCCCTTTACGCTGAGATCCTTTACTCCGGCATGCAGGAGCTCAGAGTAAGCTGCTTGGGGAATGTGGAACTGTACACTGGGCAGATGCGTCCCAAGTCTCTGGATGTGGCCCCCAGGAAGCCAGCACAGCTCTCTGCCTTGGCTTTCCCAAGAAATCTTTTCTAGCTTGGCCTCCATCATGGTGTCTCCAGACTTTATTCAATTCCATAGTAGCCCACTGCTGTCCCAGACCACTGCGGTGCCATCTCCCCTGTTGCTGGAGCTGGATAACTTGACCTCCAACTTCTGCCTCAGCCTCCTGAGTGCTGGGATTATAGATGTGCACCACCAGGCCCAGCTATTATTATTTTCACTTTAAAAGCCTTTTCTTTTTCAAGCATGTGTATTGTCAAAACATAGGTTTTAGAAGGAAGTTCATTGTGACGTTTCCAAATATGCATACGATGTTCCTCATCAACCTCACGCCTCTCTACCATTCTCCTGTGTCTCCCTTCGTCCCCTTCTTAAAACAATTTCATTAAAACTGGTTTCATGGTTCTATTTCCACACATGCATGTAAATCAAGAAAGTACACCAAACTGCTGTATAGGGCAGTTTCTGTCATTGGGAAGTTCCCCGTTAGGAGAACTTCTAGAACTTTGTAGGAGGGCCACAGTGAGGGGTGCTCTCTGTTCTCCATTCTAATCCCTGGAACTTTCTGTACTTGTGAAATGACTGTATATAGTACAGGTGTGATTCACATTTTTTGAACCACTCTCTTCTATATTCTTAACTTTACTGCAGTAATATATATACATTTTATTGTATATATTATGTATATGATATATATGTATATATATGTATATGTATATATATATATATATATATATATATATATATATATATATATACACAAGACACACACTTGAAAAAGAAAAGGCTTTTAAAGTGAAAATAATAATAACTGGGCTTGGTGGTGCACACCTATAATCCCAGCGCTCAGGAAGCTGAGGCAGAAAAATCAAAGAGTTGGAGGTCAAGTTATCCAGCTCCAGCAACAGTGGAGATGGCACCACAGTGGTCTTGGACAGCAGTGGGCTACTATGGAATTGAGTGAAGTCTGGAGACACCATGATGGAGGCCAAGCTAGAAAAAAATATAGATAGATAGATATAGATATGGATAGATAGATATGGTACCGTCCTGGGGTTTGAACTCAGGGCTTTGGCGCTATCCTGAGTTTCTTTCACTTAAGGCTAGCACTCTGCCACTGGAGCCACAGTTCTACTTCTGGCTTTTTTGGGTAGTTTTTTTTGAGATCAGACTCTGATGTTCTAGGGTGAGGGTCCTGGGTGTGTGTGTGGGGTGGGGGATGGTAGCAGTTCTGTTCTCCTCCCTAGGCTGGGAGCCGGCACCTCACTTGTCATTAGGCTTGGCTCTTACAGGTGTCTAGGCCCCAGTGTGGCTGATAATTGCCTGCATCAGGAGATTGTAGAAAATTGGGGTTGAGATGAGGAGAGAGACATTAGGGAAAGAGTGGACTTTTGTCATTCATTGACATAGGAAAGGGTCCACTGTGAAGAATACAGTCCACTCATTCAGAAAGGATAATGAGCAGCTGCTAGAATGAAGAGCAGAGAACCCTCCTCCCCCATCTCAGGCTAGGAGTGTTGGTACATGTCTGTAATCTCAGCTACTCAGGAAGTATAGATGGGGAGGACCGTAGTTTGAAATTAGACTGGGCAAAAAGTTAGTGAGACCACATTTTAACAAGCAAGCTGGGCATGGAGGTGTGCATCTGCAATCCCAGTTACAGGGGAGGTGTAAAGATTGAGATCTGAGACCTCAAAACAGGAGATTACCTGAAATTTAACTAAAGCAACAACAACAAATGTTGTGGGTGTGGCTCAAGGAGAGAGAGACAGAGACAGAGACAGAGACACACAGAGAGAGACAGATACAGAGACACAGAGAGAGAGAGAGAGAGAGACAGAGACACACACACAGAGACAGAGAGACACACAGAGAGAGACAGATACAGAGAGAGACAGAGAGACACAGAGAGAGACAGAGAGGCATAGAGAGAGAGACACACACACACACAGAGAGAGAGAGAGAGAGAGAGAGAGAGAGAGAGAGAGAGAGAGAGAGATCCATCTCAGCCTTCCCAGGAACCATGCTCAGAAAGGGGCTTCCCAGTGGCAGAGAGGAGGCGTGGGGAAGGAGAGGGCCACCTAGCTTCTCTGGAATCATAGGTCTTTTCTCTGAACTAGGCCTTTGCTATTTGCAGAATAATTTCCATTCATTATGTCCTGTAATCCATAGGAAGTATGATAGGTGTTATCACTCTCGTTTCACAGACAAGAGAGTTGGAAAGGTGAGGGTCACCTCACTAGTAATGCTGCAAGCTCTGCGTTTCCTGGGGCCGCGTTGCAAAGAGGCTTCCCTAGGCATGCGGATGGAAACCTACCTGCAAGCCTGCAGTTAGATTCCGCTGGAGCAGGATCCCAGGAGGCGCTGCTCAGTCATGGCCAGCAGGGGGCAGCCGAGGCACGCAGTGGCGGGGCTGCCTGTCCCCAGCTGACTGCGGATTCCGGGCGGTTGTCCTGAATCAAAACCTGAACCTCCAGTAGCCAGGAATAGCAAGGGGCTGTCCCTCACGTGGGTTCGCGCCATCCTAGGGTTTCGAAAGTCCCTCACGTCATCCCTGTCGATTCCTAAGGCTGCTCACAGAGCACTTTTTCCAGCTTCCTCCCAACAGGTCTGTTTCGGGTCCTACAGAGCTCAGACCCATGTGCTTCCTGCTCATAGGGAGTTAAAGGCTGGGCTGGGCACTGGGGTCACAGATATTAAAAACAAAACCCCAAACCCCACTCACTCTGGTCAGAAAATCAAGCCTTGCCCCTCAGGAAGGGACTGCCCCCTAAATACATCACAAGGCGTAAGGTACAACCCTGGATTGTAAAGTAGCCCCTGGCTCAGAGTGGCCTAAGTTTGGATGTGCATCTGCCTGTGTGTATAGAGGTAGAGGCTGAGAATTCAGGCCTGGAAGAGGGTCAGGTAGAGGGCTCAGGTTGGGAAACATCACAGGATGGCAACAGGTGGAACTTGTAGTATCTTTTTTTGGGGGGGGTCCAGTCGTGGGGCTTGAACCCTGGGCCTGAGCACTGTCCCTCAGCTCTTTTCAGCTCAAGGCGAGTGCTCTGCCACTTGAGCCACAGCGCCCTTCCGGTTTTCTGGTGGTTAATTGGAGATAAGAGTCTCATGGATGTTCCTGCCCGGGTTGGCTTTGAACCGCCATCCTCAGATCTCAGCCTCCTGAGTAGCTAGGATTACAGGTGTGAGCCACCAGCACCGGGCTTGCTCCAGCATTTGACATGCACCTGGCTGGAGGAGGTAGGTGCTGATGATCTTAATTCATTCTTGGCTGAAAACTCATGTGATCTTAGAAGCTCTGTCTTTCTCCAAGACTGGCTCCCAAGGGAGTGAGGTTTGAGGGCAGTTGGAGGTACTGAGCTGCTGCGGAAGCTGTAGTCTAGTGGCTTTTGAGTGTGCCCATTCCTCAGGCAGGCATCATGACACAGGAGGGTCCCCTCACCCCACGGGACAGCTAGGAGGCTGCCTGTGTCATATGGATAGCTCAACATTCCCAATCTTTAATTTTAGTCCGCGGCTGCTTCCCTCTAGGCAAGCTAATCCCAGAGAATGGTTTGACTCTGTCCACAAGCTTTATTCTAGCAGCCTGGCCCAGGGCATGAAGCAAGGAGGGTAGCAGCTTTGGGCTTATATGCCCTTGACCTCTCCTTTTTTCTTAAAAGTCCACATGCTTTTCAAGCATGGTGGCACTCACCTGTTACCCTAACTACTCAGGAGGTGGAGATCAGGAGGATCAGAGTTCCAGGCTAGTCAAGGCAAAAAGTTTTCAGACCCTATAAATTCTGGGTACAGTGGTTCGTACCTGCCATCCCAGCTATGCAGGTATAAATAGAAAAATCTCAGTCCAGCCTGTGAAAGTGATGGAGCACCTGCTGAGCAAGACTAATGCCCTGGGGGCTGGGAAGGTGGCTCAGTGGTAAAGCGCTTGCCTTGCATGCCTGAGGCCCTGGGTTCGATTCCTCAGCACCACATAAGCAAAAAGAAAAAGGCCGGAAGTGGCGCTATGGCTCAAGTGGTAGAGTGCTAGCCTTGAGCTGAAGAGCTGAGGGACAGTGCCCAGGCCCAGAGTTCAGGCCCCACAACCGGACCCCCCCCCCAAAAAAAAGACTAATGCCCTGAGTTCAAATCCCAGTATTAAAACAACAACAACAACAACAAAAACCTTCGGGATTAGGGGGTGAGGCACTGAAATGGAGGGACAAAGAGTGAACAAATGCAACAGTGATACTCACTGGACACTGAGTTTAAAATGAATGATACAACTATACAACAGGAAGGAAAAACTGGTAGAGAGCAAAGGAGAGTGACATTGTCCAAAAAGAAGTGCACTATTTACCTGACTTACGTAACTGTAACTCCTCTATATGTCACCTTTATAATAACAATAAAACAATTTAAAAAACCTTCCAAAAATCTGTGTGTATTCGTTTTCTATATTTTAGAGTCCTGGCAAATTTTAACCTAAAAACAATTACTTAATGCCTTACAGTTCTATACAGAGTGGCAGGTTTGTTTTGGCAATTGTAAGATGCTATCAATTACAAGAAGAATCCCTGATTGAACGACATTTATTAATTTTAGTTGTAGGAGCAAGAAACATGGCCACATTAAGCATTGATTTTTGACTAAAATTTTTGGCTAAATCTAGATGCATGTAGGTTTTAGAAATGCTAAAAATATGAAAAAATTGCACATCTTAGAGCAAGGAAAATTCTTGTTGGTAATTTTCGTCCTTTAACAAAACTTGGGATTAAAATTGGCCATCTCAGAAGACATGTGATGTTTGTCCTTGGCTTTGTGTCCCCCTTATGCAGCAGTGAGGGGTACAGGGTGAAGTCATGCTTGTTATGAGCTGGCTCTGTATTTTTCCAGAAAGAATTCTTTCTGGTCACTCAAAAATGTTCAGTGGCTTAGTAGTAGAGTAATTGCCTAGCATGCATGAAGCCCTCCAATGGATTCCTCAGTACCACATAAACAGAAAAAGCTGGAAGTAGTGCTGTGGCTCAAGTGGTAGAGTGCTAGCCTTGAGCAAAAGAAGCTCAGGGACAGTGCCCAGGCCCTGAATTCAAGACCCAGGCCTGGTAAAAAAAAAAAAAAAAAAAAAGTTTAGGGACTTGAATGCTAGTTAATGGAAATACTCTGGTTAATTAAGAGGACCAAGGAACAGTGGTTCCTGCCTGTAATCCCAGCTACCAGGAGATGGAAATTGGGAGAATGGAGATTTAAGGCCAGCAGGGCAGAAACATTAGTGAGACCTCATCCCATCCAATAAGTAGGGCATGGTGATGTGTGTCTGTAATCCCAGAGCTATGTGAGAAACATAAATAGGAGGATTGAGGAAAAAAAAACCCTCAAGATCCTTGGTAAAAAATAACTAACTCATATTCAGAAAATAAGGAAAGCCAAGGGACCCGTGGTGTGGCTACATTGGTAGAGTTCCTGCCTACCAAGAGCAAGACCCTGAGTTCAAGTCCCAGTACTAGCTGAAAGGTGGGGGTGGGGTTTCTTAATACAATGGAAAATTTGAAAATTTGGAAGTGTGCATCTTCCTCAAATAGACTCTCATCCCAAGGGTTGAGTGGCTCCCTGGGGTTGAGTGGCTCCCTGGCATGGACCTGTCTCTCTGCCTTGGTGCTCTCTCTAGAACACGAATAGCTTCTCTCGTCACTGCTGGGCAGTCATGGTGGTCCCCCAGGCCCTGTCACTGGCTCCAGTGTTTCCAGAACTGGAAATGAGAGACAGTTGAGATGGAGCTGAACAAGACGCGATTCCATGGGTGTGTTCAGTTTTCTTGCCAGGTACTCTGTCACCTGTCACCTCATTTACTCCAAGACTGGAAATATGATTGCCATCCTTCTTCTTAGGGGTCCAAGGAAGAACTTTTGTCTCTGACCTATTGAGAGCTTTCCTGGCACCACATGGCTAAGTTTGCTCCTGGTCTTAGTACCAGGCCGCGGCACCGGGCCTCCTTCTGTGGCTTGTTGTGTGTTGAACCAGCTAGTAGCTGGTTTTGTTTGTTTGTTTTTGCCAATAAAGTCAGGCTGATTTTCAACACCCAACTAACTCCAAGACCTTGAAGAGAGAGGACGGAGAGGCCCTTGCGGTTGGAGTAGGACAGAGTCTAGCATAAAACCTAATTCATTAATAATTATAGTTTTAGAAGTAGAGCTGTGGCTCAAGTAGTAGAGTGGTAGCCTTGAACTTAAAAAAGCCAAGTGAGAATACAAGGCCTTGAGTTCAAACCCTAGTACTAAATTAACCCCCTCATGAAAAAGAAAAAAACAAAATCAAGAAGTGTTTATATACCTTTTTCTTTCTGTATCAGGATTTGAACTCACAGCCACATGCTCACTCTACATGTTTGCCCAGCTTGGTCCTCTATACATTTCATATATACCTTCAGCTTGGCCTTTTGTTTGTTTGTTTGTTTGTTTTGGGTCCAGTCGTGGGCCTGAACTCTGGGCCTAGGCGCTGTCCCTCAGCTCTTCAGCTCAAGGCTAGCACTCTACCACTTGAGCCACAGAACTACTTACGGCTTTTTTCCTTTTTGCTTATGTGGTGCTGGGGAATCGAACCCAGGGCCTCATGCATGCAAGGCAAGCACTCTACCACTGAGCCACCTTCCCAGCCTAGCAGCTTGGCCTTTTTTATTGTTGTTGGTAGTGGTCCTGGGGCTTGAACTCAGGGCCTGGGTGCTATCCCTGGGCTCTTTTGCTAAAGGCTAGCATTCTACCACTTTGAGCCACAGTACCACTTCCGGTTTTCTGATGGTTAATTGGAGACAAGAGTCTCATGGACTTTCCTGCCCAGGGCCAGCTTTGAATCATGATCCTCAGGTCTCAGCCTCCTGAGTAGCTAGGATTATAGGCATGAGCCACCAGTGCCCAGCCCAGCTTGGCTTTTTGCTGGTTATTTTGGAGATGGAGTCTCACAAATTTCCTGCCTGGGCTGGCTTTGAACCTTAGTCCTCCAGATCTCAACCTCCTGCATAGCTAGGATTATAGGCATGAGCCACCAACAAGCTTACCTTGTTTGACACATGGGTTATTAGGCAGCATGGAGTACAGGAGGGAATTTCCTTAATTACAGTTAAGTAGGAGGAAAACCTATTTAAATGTGTCCCCCCTCCTTTTATTATTATTTTTTGCCAGTACTGAGACTTGAACTCAGGGCCTGGACTCTGTACCTTAGTGTGTTTGCTCAAGGCTGGCACTTTGGTGTTTTGGTGCTTAGTTGGAGATAATAGTTTCACCGACTTTTCTGTCTGGGCTAGCTTTGAACTGTGCTCCTCCGTGTCTTGATTGGCTAGGATTGTGGGTGTGACCCTCAGAGCCTTGCAATGCTTGCCTTTAAAAATGGTCTGTTTGAGCCCCAACTATGTGCTCAGCATTGACAAATAAATGCTGTGGGGAAATGAGTAGGTTGGGTGTCCTCATGCTTGTCTGCAAACCTCTGCAAAGATGGACCCTGCTGACCATGTGTCCACGTAGGGTCCCCTGGGCTGCCCTTGAGGTCCTGCTGGCTGGTGGGGTTGAATGGCAGATGGCTGTGGTGCTGTGGACTCACATAGCACTGGGCATGGAGTGCAATGAACCCCCTGCTAGTGTGGAGACAGGCAGCTGGGGCTGAGGGTCTGGGGGGGGGGTGGGAACACACTGAGGAGGTGACATTCAAGCTCCCCTTGAAGGTTGAATTTACTCGGTGGGTGGAGGCGCATCACTGGTAGAGCAAAACTCACAGGCTTCAAATCACAACAATGGAGGAGTGATGGTGTGTGTGTGTGTGTGTATGTGTGTGTGTGTGTGAGAGAGAGAGAGAGAGAGAGAGAGAGAGACAGACAGACAGACAGACAGACAGACAGACAGACAGAGAGAGAGACAGAGAGAGAGAGAGGTTTCTCCTGCCTGCATCCATCTATTTTTGCCTTTTCTCTGCTCCTCCTTACCACCCTTCCTTAGCACTCTGGGTCCAGCCTGGGCTCCTCAGGCCTCTTGGTCCCCCCCTCCTATTGCTCTCCCATGTCTCTGGACTCCTGTGTTTCACCCCACAAGTGCCTCCCATTCCCATAGCAGCTCCCTGCTTTGAGTTTGCCCTTTGTCAAAAATGCTGCCTTTGAATTTGTTCTTCCCAAGCCTGCCCTAAGCTTGGCCTCCAGGAGAGCAGACACTGGATCCATCCCCTTGCTGGCAAAGGGGCGTGGCTCTGGGAGCAGCTGCGAGCGAGGGTGGCATTGACTCCAGATGGAAAACGTTTGGAGAATTCTGACGTGACATCACGCACTGTGACACTGCCCAGGCGATGAGTGATCTGGATGCCCTCTCCTCCCCCCACCCTCCGGCCCCGTCTGCTTCTTCCAGGACCAGCTTAGATGGAGGGGTTCGTCCAGGACCAGCTCAGATGGGAGGGGTTGGTCTTGCTGAGGGAACCATGGCTAGATCCAAGAGAGAGGCCTGCTGGATGTCTACACCTGCCCTGCATCAACCTGGCAGCAAACAGGTGTCTTTCCCCTGTGCTCAGTCACTCAAGCCCAACAGAGGTTCTGACTCAAGTCACTGGCTGGGAGACAGTGGCAAGTGTGCAGCTCTGGGCTCTGCTACCCACCCTGAGCCTCACCATCTCGCTCCTCACAGCCAGGACTCTCAAAGGGCTTCTGGTGCCCTGCCTGTGGCCTTCTGAGCCCCAGCCTCCCAGGCTTGCTAAGTCCGATTGAGTCAGGTGAAGAGCTGGGGCTGCCCCAGCTGCAGGCTGGGATGAAAGGAGAGCCTTGTCACAGCTGACACCCGCACACTGGGCGCCCGCCCAGGCCTTGCCTTCAAGGCGCCATCTGTCACCGAGAGGGCTGATGAGGGGCAGGAGGCTGGGCCTGGGGCTCACAAGGCAGGGCTGGAGGGGAAGTCATGGGGTCTGCCTAGTGGTTTTCATGAGACCCTCTGGAGAGAGAATCATCTTTGCTCCCTCTTCACTTGCCACTTTACCCACTTTTAGATCTGAGGCTGGAGGGTAGGCGGGGTTCAGGCCGGCTTCAGCCACCTGACATCTAACAGAACTCTCTCCCGGGGAAGCCAGACAACATAGCCAGATGGTCTCCAGCCCAGGCAAGTGGCCAGTTCCAGGCATCTCTGTGGTCACTACAGAGTCATGAGACAGGAGTTGAACACTGGGCCTCCAGTCACAGGACAGGCTGCTTGGGGTTGGCACCCTGACTGGCTTTCTGCTCCTTTCCCAGGAGCAGGCCACAGAGCTGGGCACAGAGTTGGACATAAAGGGGGAATCCTCTAGGTGAGGACACATCCCTGGAAGGGCAGGAGGCTTAAGACTGAGACACACTCACAGAGGCTGGGGAACAAGACGGTTGTCTGCATCCTTAGACCATTCTCATGACCTGCCACTGGAGAGAGGCAGTGGCTTGCAGAGAAGAGAGATGAGGAAGGGGGAAGAGGAAGGAGGAGAGAGGAGAAAGAACAACATGAAAGAGAAGGGAAGGAGAAAGAAAGGAGGGAGAGATTAAAAAAAAATAACAGCGGCTCCAACAAGAGGAAAGCTTACTTATGTAACACTTCAGAGCTAATGTGAGCATCCAGGCTCCTTCTCTTTCTCCTATTTCTAGGAAGTTCCCCTTATCTCTGTGATTCAAGATGGCTTCCCCTCCAAATACAATAACCTATTTCAATCAGCAGGATGGAGGAAGGAGTGGTGGAAGGACACATTTCTGACTTTAGGGACCCTAGTGGGAGCTGATACTACTTACCCTGCCACCTCACTGGCAAGAATATTCTCACCAGAACTAGATCTAGCTGCAAGAGAGCCTGGTAAATGTAGTCTTTATTCTGAGCATGTATGTCTCAGAATAAATGTCTCAAGAGAAAGGAAACTAGCTAATGGAGCAGAGATCAGTAAAGAGGGAGGGAAGCTCTTAGAAGGAGGAGGAGGAAGACAGGAAGGAAGATAGGACTGTGTGAAACAATCTTAACAGATCTGCCTTCTGACACTCCTGGCTCTTCCCAGGGTGAATGGGTCTAGGGATTTGTCATAGATGAGATCCTTGGGGTTGGAGGGGGCTTGGCTCAGTTGGTAAAGCTCAGAGAAAGCAGAAGGTACCAAGTTCTAGTCCAGGTCTTGGACCTAAAAAATAGAAAGAATAGATGAGATCCTTGGGAATGGAGTCCTTCTCCTTGCCCAGAGATCAATGAACCTGCCCTTGAGTTCCAGACCAAACAACAGTCACTCTGGCAGTGAATGCCATGTGAAGCTCTCTGGGAAAGGGATGCAGTTAAGATAAGAACAGAAGATAAAGTACAGGATTTTACTGTTTATTAAGCTAAGAAAAGGCACCAGAGTGTACCTGATACTCATGAAGAAGGATGTGATAAGCTATACTGAGTCAGACATGAGGAAGGAATTGGTTTGGCTTTCTTCAAGGTATGTGAAGGTACATAAAACATGTATAGCTAACTACACAGCACCAAAACCCCAGCTGAATGCTCAAGAAGAACATTTATTATCTCGAAGCAAGAACTTCCAGAGACGGCAATTCCAGGATTGGCTAAGTCAACAGCTCTTTGACATTTGAGCTCTACTTACATCTTCCAGAAATCCTCACAGCTTTTCCTTTTGGTTATAAGGTGACTGCCAGACTTTCAGGAATTATGTCCTGTCCAAATTGCTTTTAAAGGAAGTATTCTTCTCATCAGTGTCATTCAATCTTGGAAACAAACTTTTCTCAGAACTTCTTCACCAAGATTGCCAGACTGGGTGCATCTCTCCCCCTAAGACAATCTTTGGCACAAACAAATAGGATTATTCCTTTCCATGGGATGCTGGTTTAGGCCAACCTTATCTGAACACATTAAGATTGAGTCGCAAACAAAGACAAATTCTGTTATCCAAGGAATAGGGAGCAATGACTTTTGCTTTTGCCTCAAGCAGACATTAATAATCACAGCTCATTCTCAGACAGTCAATACCAATCAAACATAGTTGGCATAATTAGAGATAAGGCATATGTATGTGTCACTTCGGCATGAGACAATGGGAAGCAGACAAGTCATGATTTAGACATCTTTATGATTCACTCATTTTGTCATGGCCTCAAGTGGTGCTCTTAGAGATGAGTACAAGCTCTTTGACATGTGTTTTAAAAGGTATAGTATGCCAGGTGCCAGCAGCCCCTGCCTGTAATTCTACTTACTCAGACTCAGAGATCTAAAGGATTCTGATTCAAAGCCAGCATTGGCAGAAAAGTCCTCAAGACTCCATTGCCAAAATATGGCTAGAGTTGTGCTTCAGTGATATACTGCCAGCCAAGCAAGCAATCTAAGCCTTGAGTTCAAACTGAAGTGCTACAAAAAACAGCAAAAGGTAGAAGTTCATGTCTTTTCTCTTGAATGTGGGATGAAATTAGGAAGCCATTTATGTGTTTTCATCGTTGTTGTTTTTGTGTGTGTGCCAGTATTGGAACTTGAACTCAAGGCCCAGGCGCTGTCCCTCGATTTTTCATTCAATGTTTGGTGCTCTACCACTTGAGCCACCCTTCCTATCCAGTTTTTTTTTGGTGGTAAATTACAGATAAAAGTCTCATGGACTTTCCTGCCTGGGCTAGCTTCGAACATTCACCCTCAGATCTCTGCCTTCTGCGTAGCTAAGATTATAGGCATGAGCTACCAGTGCCTGCCTTTAGTGACTCATTTGTAATGAACAGAAAGTAAAGGAGTGATGGCGTCTGACTTTTATGATTAGGTCACAGAAGGCTTTGTAGTGTTCTCTGTGCTTTGGGCCGCTCATTCTGGAGAGGCCAGCCAGCATGTCATGAGGTAGAATCAGCAGCCATGTGGGAAGACCATATTGGGTTGTGAGATTGAGACCTTTTGCCAACAGCCATTTGGGAAGTGGATTTTTCAGGTAAGCCTTCAAATATCTACAGTCCCCAGTGATATCTGCACTACAAACTCATGAAAGACCTCCACCCAGTACCCTCAGATAAACCACTCTCAAATAAATGTTTATTGTTTGAGGCCACTGGGTTTTGGGATAATTTGTTTTCAGCCAGAGCTGTCACCTGGACGAGAACAATGACATATCTAGGGTAGAAAATGGAAAGTAGTGCTCACTCTCAGGATTATGGAAGTACAGGGTCAGCATATGACCCTGAGTGGGATTCTGTATATGTGTGTGTGTGTATGTGCAAGTATGTGTGTATGCATGTGCACATGTGTGTGTGTGTGCCTGTACTGTGATTTGAACTCAGGACCTTGGCATTGTCTCTTAATTTTTTTACTCAAGGCTGGCACTCTAATACTTGAGCCACACCTACATTTCTATCTTTTTGATAGTTAATTGGAGAGAAAAGTCATGGATTTGTCTTCCTGGGCTGGCTTCTAGTTGTGATCCTCATTTTTCAGCCTGCTTGAGTGGCTAGGATGACAGGTATGAACCACACTGATGCCCATCTTAGGAAGCTCCTGATTAAAGGTCTGGCCACAGCTCTTTCTCATCATATCCTAGGCCCACCTCTAGGAGTAGTAGAAGAAGCACCTTCACATTGCTTTTTTTTTCTCTCCTGACACTTTCTAGCTTGGCTCGTGAAGTTCTGAAGAAGGTGCTCCATCACTAGTACCCAGAATAGAGCATGTGATTAAACCAATCAGTATATCTCATTTCAATGATTAGATCAATGATTAGATCTCTTGTAGCACATAACTGAGTCTTATTAATCAGAGTAGATGTTCAGCCTTTTGTTAGGAATGCTGAGATAAATATGATCTCATTGTTTTTTTTTTTTACAATGTTTTAAAATAATACACATTAGTTGTACAAGGGGAGTTTTAGTGTGGCATTTCCATACATGCATACAATGAATCTGGATGATCTCAGGTTTTAGATGTAAGCAAGATAAGCAGGGGCTTCTAGAATGTTTTTGGGAACCTCCCAAAGAAGTCAGTTTGGGGGCCAAGCTAACAGCAGGAAACAAAGGAAGTGGGTCCCTTGGTGATACATGAATTGCTTACCTGGAGCCAGCCTCCTTTCTGAGCTTTTCAGCTCAGTGAGCTAAGCATTTCCCTTTTCAAATTTAAACCAGTTTGACTCTGGTGTTCTGTTACAGGCGAAGGAAAGCTCAAATGTGATGTTAAACATACAGAGGAGACCCCACATCACTTACTCTCCCAGATGCTGCCAAGGATCCAGCTGTTCCACACTGCGCAGAGTGAGTATCCAGATGTTCTGTTCAAGGGCTCGTGTTTCAACCAGATGTTTAGCATCTTGGTGATGGGAGTTAACATGATTTAATGCTTAAACACAAACATCTTTCACTCTAGCCTGGCTGACCCCAGCCCACCCCACCCCAGGTCCGGTGCTTGCCGACTCCTAGCCCCTTCCAGGTGGCTATGCCCTGTCTACATCCTAGGAGCAGGTGCTAGGTTTGGTATCATTTAATTCCACACTCCCCCCACCCCCTCACTTGTTACCTTCACGTGGGCCAGGGATTGGTATCTAGCCCAGAAGCTGGCCAGCAACCCATGTGTAGTTTGGCATGAAGAGATGAGCTAGAGCCATCCATTTGCTTTGCCTCTCTGAACAACAGTGTTCTGAAGGAGGAAGCAGGGCTAGGCAAAGCCACAGATCAGGGCCTGGGCCATGGAGACTGTTAAGCAAGCAACAGTGCTGAGAGCTGAGTTGAGGAGCAGGTGAAGACTCCAAGAAAAAACCATCCTGGAGTCCAAGGTACTGAGAAGAAAAGGGAATTGAATCCCAGAAAGTAGCAGCCTTGCCGGGCACTGGGGGCTCACGCCTGTAAACCTAGCTACTCAGGAGGCTGAGATCTGAGGACTGTGGTTCAAAGCCAGCCCAGGTAGAAAAGTGAGACTTATCTCCAGTTAACGACTCAAAAAACCAGAAGTGGAGCTGTGGCTCAAAGTGGTAGAGTGCCAACTTGGAGCAAAAAAGTTCAGACACAGCATCCAGGCCCGGAGTTCAAGCCCTACCACCACAAAACAAAACAAAACAAAAACAAGAACAAAAACATAAACCCCAGCAACCTTTCCTGAGAGAGGGACAGGATGATTACAAGGATAGTCTGTGCCATGGAAACCACCCCAAACTCTCAAGGCAGGTCTCTTCTTCACCACACGCAGCCTGCCCATCGTAAGTCAACAGGGAAGGCTTGGGTCCAGTAGTATGGGAGAACACGGGCTCCTGGGAGCTCCAGCTTGGCAGCTTGACACGTGTGTCCACAAAGGAAATTCAGCTAATTACACGTCTCAGACTTCTATGTAGGAGTAACACATCACTCATTAAGTGAATCTCATGGCCACACTGAAGTTTATTGTTTATTTATTTTATTTCAATTAATGAATTAATAATTCAAAATAAACTAGTAATAATACATAACTTAAAATTAATAGATAATTAATTTTTGGCACCTCTCTTTGGGTTTGAACTCAGGTCTTCTCATTCTTGTTTGGATTTTTCACTCACGGCTGATGCTCTACCACTTGAGCCATACCTTGACTTCTGGCTTTTTAGTGTTTATAGTTAGAGATAATTTGGGGGGGGGTGTCCTGGGCTGGCTTCAAACTGTGATCCTCAGGTCTCAGCCTCCTAATGTTAAAGATAGAAGAGTCACATGATGCTACCCTGTGCATGGAAAGAGGAGAGCTGAGACTGGTTGTAGTTCTCACAGGTGGCAGAGCTGGTTCCCAGAGGTTGGCTCAGACCTCACAGGCCATGATTAGACCCAGCTCTACCTTACTGTAACTCTGGCTCATTCTCATAGGAGGTGCTTTTCCTCTTTACTGTCTCATAGGTTCCTTGCATGCTCACCACCATCCACACATAGGTTTGTGTGTTTCTTCTGACTGGAGCCATCCTTCACATCCCCGATTTCCTCTGAAGGCTCTGGAGAAACCCTCCCTCATTAAGTCTTACACCAGCACAAGCACCCTCAGAGTCTACCACTGAGCCATCCCCAAGGACTGTTCTATAGCATGATGGGTGCAGGCAGGCCTTCTTTCCTGGAGAACATTCAAGGGCTGACAGGAATGTCATGGGCACACATGAAGAGGACATAGGCTCCCCAGGTAGGTAATAGCACACATTTCTAAGATTTTTTTTTTTGTCGGTCATGGGGCTTGAACTCTGGGCCTGGGCGCTGTCCCTCAGCTCTTCAGCTCAAGGCGAGAGCTCTACCACTTGAGCTACAGCGCCACTTCCACATTTCTAAGATTTTTCTAGTGCTTACTGGTTGTGGAACACTGTGCTGAAAACTTTGCCTTTTTTACTTCATTGAAAATACTTTCAACCAGCCAGTGCCAGTGGCTCAACCTATAATGTTAGCATATTCAGGAAGCTGAGACCTGGAGGATCCCCATGTCAAAGCTAGCCTGGGTAGAAAAGTCTGGAGATGCTGTACCCATTTAACCAGCAAAGAAAGCCAGATGGGAAGTGGTAGAATACCAGCAAAGAACAAAAGAGCCAAATGAGCACACGAGGCTCTGAGTTTCAAGCTCTAATACTAACACAAACAAAAAGAAAAGAACAAGAGATTTTTTTTTTGTGCCAGTCCTGGACTTCAACTCAGAGTCTAGGCACTGTCCCTGAGCTTTTTTTTGCTCAAGGCTGGTGCTCTACCATTTGAGCCACATCTCCACTACTGGTTTTTTGTGGTCAAATGGATGTAAAAGTCTCATAGACTTTCCTGTCCAGGCTGGCTTCTGACTGGGATCCTCAGATCTAAGCCTCCTAAGTAGGTGTGAGCCACTAGTGCCTGGTGAACAGAAAGTATTTTTAACTTAACTTTGCAGATAGAGGAACTACGGTGTAGAAGACTGAAGGTGATGGTTGGTCCAGCCCTGGGGTGTGGAGGAAGTCTCCGGGGAAGGAGAAGAGAGGAGGTAGCCTCAGCTGGACAGGGCTGGCCTCCCTGGATTGAGAGCACCTAGGATTAGGGAGAAACATCATGAACAGTCAAGCTATTGTATCCTTTGGGTACCCTTGGGCCTGGACTCGAGTCCCTCTTGGACATGGTGGAGAGGAGATGGAGACAGAGGCAATCAACTGTCTTTGAGCACGTAAATTGTCCTAATTGTAGTCTCTAAGTGTCTTTTCCTGCTGAAGAGAACAAAGGCTTCTTGGAGAATTGTGTATTTCCAACCCAGGACATCTTGTACCAGAAAGCACAGAACGCTGTCAGACACCACTAGGGTTATGTCAAGAGGACTCTGGTGCCAACTTGAAGGTGTTCCTGCTGGACAGAATGGGATCCTTTGCATATCAAAGGCAAAACAACAACAACAACAGCAACAGATAAGCAAAAACCCTACAAGGAATCAAACCCTTAAAGTTTAAAGTGCTAACAGTTAAAAACATTTGGAGGGTGGTTAGAAAGCCAGCTCACTATTCTAAGAACTGATAAATAAAAGGAATAAAGGGACTTAAAAAAAAAACCCAAAACAACAATCCTTGAGGCCACCCAATGATTGAGTGGATTTGAGGATTAATTGCAAAGCCTTTCAGCTACTCCTAAAACCTCTCCCTGTGGCTTTTTCCAGGCCTGAATTTCCACCATTAGAGACTCATTTCTTTGGGTTAAGGAATGTCCTGAATAAAAGCCAAAAATCTCCTTGGGAAAGGTTTCTTAACTATTTGCCTTGAAGATTATGAGTGATGAAGAGTAGAAGTTCTAGAGTCTGGGCAAAGGGGCAGCATAGAGCTGGAGAAGAGGGACAGGGAGACAGGGACGATCAAAGATCTTGACAGGAATTCTTCCACTTGAATGTGCAGAGAAGCCCCTGAGCTGGCTATTTGAAGTTAAATTCCTCAGCGTGTCAAATAGAGTCTTATCTCACAGGTAGAAGGAGTGGTTGGAAGGTGTATTTGATTACATGCACCCAAGTGATTTGAACCCAGGTCCTACAGAATCCCTGAGTAGGGCAAGTGGGGCAGGGTGGTGCTGAGTCTTCCCTACTGGCCAGTGTGACTTTTCACTGTAGTAGCTCTTGATGGTCACTACTTAGGACTTACAGCCATGGAAAACTCCACCTCTCACCCATCGGAGTCTAGCACCCACCTCCCAGCACCCTGGTTCCCCAGTAGGAGGTTCTTGACTCAGTGGTTCAGCTGTATTTGTGACTATCCTCATTCTGCAATTTAATGTCTTCCCCTCCATGCCACCCCCCAGACGCTGCCTCCTGGGGGTCCACGGCCGTCCTCCAAGTGCTGAGATGAGCGAGGTATGAAGCCTGTGACGCCATCTTTTCCCCAGGGATCCAGTGCGGGTTGGGACTGACCTTTGATGTCCTGTCCCCACATGCCCTAGACCTTGATTAACCAGGCCCTGGCTACAGTCCCCTGCTCTGACACCTGGCCTTTGCCTGACCCCATGGGCAGGCCTGGGCGCCAGCCTTGGCCCTCCCTGGCTGGCCTGTCCCCTGGGTTATGACATCTTTTACTGAGCAGCTCTTATTTTGAGAAGGCAAACCCAGCGGGGCGCCCACAGGCATGTGCACACGCTTGCACACGCACATACCCCATCCAGCACCCTGACGCCACATGCACTGGGCTTCAAACCCTCCTGGCTGTGTTTATTTTTTCTTCCATTGGAACAAACACGGGTCCTATAATCCCCCATCACCCTCTCCTTACAGATCCACAGCCTCCCCCCAACCTGGTCTCCTCTCTTCTCCCTGCAGCCATGAATGAGAACAGAGTCAGGCTTTTAGCAGCAGCCTGAATGAATTGGTCTCAGCCTCAAAGCCAGCAGGAGAGGAGGGGTGATGAGCGCCTTGTGTATTTGCTTTCTCAAAGATTCTATGCAGCACCCCAGAGCTTCTATTTTCCACGGACCTTAGAGCAAAGGCCTCCTCCCCCACCTTCCCCTCCTTTTAAAATTTATTTTGTTTGTTTCTTTTTTTTTTTTTTGTCCCATGCATTTTGTTTTCTGTTTTCTACAGGGGAGACTGAATTAGGGCCTCAGCAAAACAAGGCTGAGCTGCCAACTGGAAATGTTTGCTCTGGGGGCGAGTTCGGAGGCTGGCGTCAGGCGGGGCAAGATCCGTGCCAGTGGAATGTGATTTTGGGAGGAAGCTGCAGGTCACTCAATCGCTGGCAGCCTGCCCGGGAGCAACTGGATGCTTTCTGGGCTGTGTGTGTGAGCAGACTTTTTTCCCCCCTCTCATGCAAACACAGCTCTGGAGACGTGGAGACAGAAGCATTAAGAACAAACTAGATGAGGGACTGGAAAATCAGAGGAACTGGGGGCTAAGGTGGGTGGGTGAGGGGTTCCAAGAGCTTGTGCAGCCACTTAATTCAGTACCCACTAAGTCCTTACCTCTGGGGGGGGCTATATACCATCCAGCCCCCAGCGACTCCTGCCTGGGCTTTTTAGAGAAATAATGCTCTCAGAACAAGACACAGGCAGGTCAGCCTAGAAGTCCTCCCTCCAGAACAAGATGCATAAATAGGCTGGGTTGTTCAGGGAAATCTTCTTGAAGGAGGTATGGTAGGGCTGGAGCCCTGGTACATGTGTGCTGAAAGGAAAAGAGAGATGTTCAAGATCAGGTTGGTGGCAACCATGTGCCAAGTTTTGTGCTAAGCCCCTTCTGTCCACCATCTCTACACCCCTGTGAGGGTTGGCCATCTCTTAATCCTGACTTGGCAAATAAAGGGACAGGCCCAGAGAGATTGGGAAACCTGGGCTAGCTTCTAGTCCTCACCCTCGTGATCCAGGGTCCAAAACAGCTTTTCCTCTTCAGACTTGAAGCTCTCTCCTACTTTGTTACTCAGAAATAGATCTGTTAAATTCAAGGTGAGTCTGGGAGCCTGTGGTTCACACCTGTAATCTTGTCTTTTCAGTAAGGCTGAGAGCCTCTGGATCTCAGTTTAAGGCCAGCCTAGATAGAAAAGTCCATGATAGGAAGTGGCGCTATAGCTCAAGTGGTAGAGCACTCGCCTTGAGCTGAAGAGCTGAGGGACAGCGCCCAGGCCCAGAGTTCAAGCCCCACGACCGACAAAAAAAAAAAAAAAAAAGAAAAGTCCATGATATTCAGTCTCCAAATAACCAACTAAAAGCCAAGCTGGAAGCACTGGCTTAGATGATAAGAGTCTCAACTGAGCAAGCAAGCATGTTTGAGGCCCTGAGTTCAAATCCTAGTAGTGCCCCCACCCTGCAAAACAAACAAACAAAACAAATAAAAATGGGGGCTGGGAAGTTAGCTCAGTGGTAGAGCGCTTGCCTTGCATGCATAAGGCCCTGGGTTCGATTCCTCAGCACCACATAAGCAAAAACAAAAAAGCCGGAAGTGGCGCTGTGGCTCAAGTGGTAGAGCGCTAGCCTTGAGCTGGAGAGCTGAGGGACAGCGCCCAGGCCCAGAGTTCAAGCCCCATGACTGGACCCCCTTCCCCTCCCAAAAAAACAAATAAAAATGGCCAGTATTGGGGACCTAGAATGCTAAGGTAGACTTCCCAGTGGGTCAGTGTGGCCAGTGTTTAGAAACTTCAGAGAGAACCTTCCTAATTTTACCACTCTCAGGATATGGTGGCTGAGTTCCTGGGATATCCTGTCATGTTCATACCATGTTTGTTCTCTCTGAAGCCTGGCCACCTCATCAACATCCCTGTCCAGCCTTTTACTCACAGAGCTACCTCACATGCCAAGGGCTTTGCCACCCACAGCTCGGCTTCAGGAATGCCTAGTTCTGGGGAGTTACCTGTGTTAACTCTGAGAAACGAAGGAAACCAGCATAGATTTATCCAAGGCAACAGCACAACCCTGGGGTTGGAGTCAGGACACCAAGAGCCTTCATTATCTTTTGTGTATGTCAAGTGAGCCTTTTTTTTATTTCTCAGGCCTCAATGTCCCAAGTATAAAAATGAAGAATGGGCTGGGCACCCAGCTACTCAGAATGCTGAGATCTGAGGATCGCAGTCCAGGCAGGAAAGTCCATGAGACTCTTTTCTCCATCTAATCACAGAAAAATCCAGAAGTAATGCTGTGGCTCAAGTGGTAGAGGACTAGCCTTGAGCACTAGGCTCTCAGGGACAGTACTCAGGCCCAGAGTTCAAGCCCCAGGACTGGCCAAAGAGAGAGAGACAGAGAGAGAGAGAGAGGGGGGGGGGGAAGAAGTAGAATGGGGCTGGGGGCTGGGGGCTTACACCTGCAATCCTAACTACTCAGGAGGCTGAGATCTGAGGACTGCAGTTCATTCTTTTTTTTTTTTTGGGTCCGGTCGTGGGGCCTGAACTCTGGGCCTGGGCGCTGTCCCTCAGCTCTTCAGCTCAAAGCTAGCGGCTTTTTTGTTTTTGCTTATGTGGTGCTGAGGAATCAAACCCAGGGCCTCAGGCATGCAAGGCACGCGCTCTACCACTGAGCATCTTCCCAGCCCCTGAGGACTGCAGTTCAAAGCCAGTCCTTGAGACTCTTTTTTTTTTTTTTTTTTTAATTTTTATTTGTCGGTAGTGGGGCTTGAACTCTGGGCCTGGGCACTCTCCCTCAGCTCTTCAGCTCAAGGCAAGCATTCTACCACTTGAGCCACAGAGCCACTTCCTCCATGAGACTCTTCTCTCCAATTAACCTCCAGAAAACCAGAAGTGGTACTGGATTGCTTTGAGCTGAAAAGCTGAGGGACAGCGCCTAGGCCCAGAGTTCAAGTCCCACGACCAAAAACAAAAACAAAGAAAGAAAGAAACAAACAAGTAGAATGGCCTGAGTGGTTCTTGAGCTGTGGTAGATAGAAGCAGAAGACTTTGGGTGTCAGAATGGATCTGCAGGTGGTGGTGAGGTCAGAAAGGCTTGCCCAAGGTAGCCAGCACACCCCAGAAAGAATTTCTGGCTCCAGAAAAGAGACAGAAATAAGCTAGGCTAGGAGAGTGAGGTCGCAGTCAGAGTGGTTAGCCTAGCTTGACCAACTTTGTTAGGAAGCATCAGATGGGCAGTGGTTCCTTTATTAGAACAATCCCACTGGGCTAGAGGTGTGACTCAAGTGGTAAAGCCCCTGCCTACCAAGTGCAAAGCTCTGATTTCAAATCTGAGTACTACCCCAAACAAACAACTAAACAAAATCCAAAAAAGAATTCCATTGACCCCTTAGGTGTTTTATTGACCTGGCAAGCAGGGTGGGTTTTGTTGTTGTTGTTGTTGTTTTGTTTTGTTTGTGTAGGTCGTGGGGTCTGAACTCTGGGCCTTGGCGCTGTCCCTCAGCTCTTCAGCTCAAGGCTAGCAGTCTACCACTTGAGCCACAGCGCCACTTCCAGCTTTTTTTCTTATGTGGTGCTGAGGAATCTAAACCCAAGGCCTCATGCATAGGCAAACTCTCTACCACTGGGCCACCTTCCCAGCCTGTAAGCAGGTTTTTTAGTGTGTACCAACACTGTGATTTGAACTCCAGCCTTGCATCTTTGCTTAGCCTTTTCCATTTCCCACTTTTTGCTAATTAATCAGAGATGAGTGAGTTTGATTTGTCTGACTAGGCTGGCTGTGAACCATGATCTTCAGATCTCAGCCTCCTGAGTAGCTAGGACTATAGGTGAGAGCCACTGATGCACTTTATTGTCCTGCTCCCAACATATTTAATTAGCCTCACCCACATATCCTTTTTGACCAAGCTACTGCTTGGTCATATGTTAGAGAGGCTGACTTGGTGATTTCTTGGGCTTGTCACATCACCTGCATTGGTGGATCTGACAATTATTTCCAGGAAGCAGGCAAGTAACCAAGTTAACCAAGACCGGTAGTTGTCTGAGCTTCTTGGAAACAGTTTTCAGAGCTGTCCTGAGACTAAACCATTGCCACTTACCAATGGTAGCCAGAATCCAGAAAAGGCTAGGAAAACAACAACAACTCTACAGACAACAGGTTTTGAGATTCAGTCATCCCCATCAATAGCATGGCAAGGTTGGACCCAGAGCAGGAGTGGGAAACACATGGTGGGAACAGCACTGCCATTCCTCAGTTTTTATTCCATGGCAGACATTGCTAATCAATTACAGCACTGGTCTCCAAGGGACCCAGATCCTGCCTCAGAATTCTTTTCAGCCTAGGGCTTCAGGTGGCCCCTCCCCATCAATTTGATTTGGCATGTATCATCAAAAGCATCTTGTCCTTGAACACTAGAAAATCTAGCCCATGGCTGAGCTTTCTTCCAGCGGGGCTGATCTAGAGTTGCAACCCGATCAGGCGCCTAGAGGACTCAGCCTGGAGACCACCAGCTCTACAGCTGTCCCCGGGGCTTCCTGGGTCTGCGGAGCTTCCCTTATGCGGCTGCCTTATTAATTTTCCTCACTGCTAATAAATGTGCGTTGAGTCAGCTCCATTCTGCCCCCTCATGTTCTCTGGCTGCCGCCATCAGCTGGGACTTTTTCAGAGAGCTGTAAAAATAGGAATTTTTTTTTTTTTTTTTGGTGGTGGTGGTAGGGAAGTCTGCAGTGAAGAAGCTAGCCAAAGCTTTTTTGTTTCCTTTCTTTTCTGCGGGACATGGGGAGATGAGTGGAGAAGACTTCATAATAAAAGAATGTACTCCTTGGGGAGTTGAGAGTTATTTTCCTTAAAAAAAAAAAAGATGATGAAAAAGGAGAAGTTATCGTACTCTGGTTTTGAATCTAGCCACAGAGCACATCCGTGGGGATTGACCACCCCCAGGGACAGTGGCTGAAGTCTAGTATCCTTAGGCTGTTGACAACTAGGTCACAATGAGCACTACTCTAATGAATGGTTTGCTTGAGCACTTACTGCCTGTCCCCTTGGCCTTGGAGTGCCAAAAGTGCCATCCATCCATTGGTCCGTCCATCCATCCATCCATCCATCCATCCATCCATCCATCCATCCATCCATCCAGGGAGTTTCCCTGCCTGTGGGGAGGCTGGGTGGGCAGGAGGGCTTCTCTTTCCCGATTGGATATTTCACATTTCCCATAGCTGTTGCCTGTGGATTGTGGAGGCTTAGGACAAATCTTAATATGTTTGGGATGGGAAGGACTTGTGATCTAGGGGTTTTCCCTCCTCCTATCTCATCTCTATTTACAGCTGAAGAGCTGAGGCTTGGAGAGGGTGGGGGCTAGGTGGGAGTGGTACGGGAGGAGGGCAGCATGGGGGCTGGGGATGAGAATGTAACTCTGTGTTCCCAGACCCCTGAATCAAAGCTGCAGAAAACTCAGATAGTTTTCAGGCCAGAGCATCTTGGACTTGGGTAATGCCTGTCTTTGTCCCAGGAGAAAACACCTATCCTAGTACCTTAAGATATGAACTATGCTTTAGGATTTTCTTTCTTGTATGGTTTTCTTTCCATAGCCCTGAAACAACTAATCATCACAAACAAAGGTGGCCAATGTTCCCATAAACAACATTAAGTTGCCATAACAAATAATTCTAGTGTGCATGCATGTGTGCGTGCGTGTGTGCGAGTGTGTGTGTGTGTGTGTGTGTGTGTGTGTGTGTGTGTGTATGTGTTGGGACTGGAGCTTGAACTCAGGGCCTAGGCATTGTTACATAGCTTTTTTGCTCAAGGGTTGTGCTCTATCACTTGAGCCACATCTCCATTTCTGGTTTTTGGTGGTTAATTGGAAATAAGAGTCTCATAAGCCGGTGGCTCGTGCCTGTAATCCTAGCTACTCAGGAAGATGAGATCTGAGGATTGCGGTTCAAAGCCAGCCCAGACAGGAAAGTTCGTAAGATTCTTATCTTCAATTAACTACTAGAAAACTGGAAGTGGCACTGTGGCTCAAGTGGTAGAGTGGTAGACTGGAGCTGAAGAGCTGAGGGACAGTACCTAGACCCAGAGTTCAAGCCCCATGGCTAACCAAAAAAAAAAAAAAAAAAAAAAAAAAAATGTCATATGGTCTTTCTTGCCTGGACTGGCTTTGAACTACAATTCTCAGATCTCAGCCTCCTGAGTAGCTAGGATTGCAGGCATGAGCTACTGACAGTAATTCTGTTTTGTCGGAACAGAATTCCATGGAGCATACAGGAGGCGCAGAGGGCTTTCAGGAGTCCCTAGGCCTTCCTTGTCTACCTGTGTCTATCAGGAGGACAGCATAATGTCAGAGGAAGGAAGAGAACCAGGAGAGGGCTGGGTCACATCAGAGAGTGGCTTAGCCGTTTAGGCCTTCTGCATGTCATTTTCTTGGGGGTGAACCTTCCTGACACAGCCTGGCGGATGGTGCATCTGCCTTCATCTCTCTGCTGGCTGAAGTCATCCCCTCACTCCTTAGCAGGTGTGTGTGTGTGGTGGTGCACATGCATTACTACTGGCACTTGAACTCATGGCCTGGGTTCTGTCCCTTAGTTTTTTGCTCAAGGCTGGTTCTCTACCACTTAAGCCACAGCTCTACTTCTTGCCTTTTTGGTGGCTAATTGGATATGAGTCCCATGGACCTTTCTACCCAGGCTGGCTTCAAACCACGATCCTCAGATCTCAGCCCTTTGAAGTGAAACCATGCAGGTGGTTCTACAGGTAAAGCATGGACCATAGGAGGTTACAGCTGTTGAGGGCTGATAGTCCCAGTTGCAAAGGGGTGATGAGGTGACATATAGCAAAGGTTTGAAGAAGGGGAGGGAGCAAGCCATGGGGTTGTGTCTGACTGGGAAAATCCCACCTTCTTCTAGCCTGGTTCAAATATGCCTTCTTCTAAGAAGCAGCTTAGAGCTGTTTAACCAAACTCTTTTTTTTTTTTTTTTTGGTCTGGTCGTGGGGCCTGAACTCTGGGCCTGGGCGCTGTCCCTCAGCTCTTCAGCTCAAGGCTAGCGCTCTACCACTTGAGCCACAGCACCACTTCTGGCTTTTTTCTTTTTGCTTATGTGGTGCTGAGGAATTGAACCCAGGGCCTCAGGCATGCAAGGCAAGCACTCTACCACTGAGCCACCTTCCCAGCCCATGTTTAGCCAAACTCTTGCATCTATCACTTTGCAGTGGGTCACACTTGCCCCTTCTTGAGGTAGACATGTGTTTCTTCCCATTACAATTCCTGATTCATGAGGACGGGGAATTTGTCCTTCTCACTGCTATACTTCCAGCCTCAGCAGGCATTCTGGAAGGAGTATTGAAATGTTCAGCTAGAGATCTGCCCATCCTTAGTACACGAGCTCCTGATGCCCGATCATAGCACCTGACTCAAAATCTGTCCAATGTTTGAATGACTTGGTTTGACCCCTGTGTCTCCTGTTAGTCTATCAGGAGAAGTTCTTGGAAGCATGGCTAACCCCATGGCACTCTCCACGTGGCCTTACTCTCCAGCAGAATTCCCAGGATTTCACATGACCACTGAGGGAATCCAACTGGCAAGAAGCTGAAGCAGCCAGTCACATAAAGCAGAGTGCCACTTCTGTAACTAAAGGGGACACAGGCAAGCTGGGATGCATTGCCTCACTTCTTCACACGTGTGAGGAGGGAAGGAATTTATGGAAGTTCTAAACATCTGAACAAAAAAAAAAGAGGAAGCCACAGGGAAATTTTGAGCCAAGAAATGAAATGACATCTGGCCAATAGTGTGAAATCCGTTAGGACAAGGTCTTCCTGTTACTTCTGTACCACTCTCCCAAATTTTGCCCTTCTTGCCCCATGACTGAGTCCAGCCCCATGGACGCTGCTCCCTGTCCAGGAATCTGCTCCATTAAGGGCAGAGACAGGGCTCAGAGGAGCACTGAAGGTCTCTTTCGTTCCCTCCTGCAGAGACCCCTTATTCAACTTCTGTTTCAGCCCCAAAGACATGGCCACTTGGGTGAGCTTCCAGCCCAGATGTCTCCATGCTGGAGCCAGGGTCCTCTGCTTCATGGTGGGCAGGGTTGACTCTGTGCTGAGAGGCAGGGAAGAGCTTTAGGCTCACTAAGTTGACCACATCCCTTTCTTTCCTCTGCCTTGGTTGGTCCATTGTAGGGCCTCAGTGAGCACAACTCTCCTGAGTGGATTCCACCTGCAGGATTTCCTCTTGGCCATCGAAGTGTCACACTGCATCCTTTTTACTAGCGGGTGCACATATATAACCTGAACACCAAGAAATGGAGATTCCAGATTCAAGACTGTAGAACTTTGGGTAGCAAAAATCCAGGGCTCTGTCTTGGCTGGTAATCATGAGATGCCATCCTGCAGAACTGTCCTGTCCATGTGGGTGATATGAGAGGACCAAGGAACTGCCAGACAGACCCTACTAGTGCTGAAGCTAAGATCTAGTTTGTAGCCCCAAACCCCCACTGTCTGAGTTAGTGAACCTCCCATCTGCCCCTAACCTAGAAGGAGCCAGAAGGACATAGGGCTAGCCTAAGGGAGGCCAGTGACTCAGGCTGGCAGCACACGCAGGGATTGCTGGCTGCCATAGAGGTTAGCCCCACAGGTGGCCCACACACCTCTGGATGCCAGTCTCCAGGCTCTCAAGAGTCTTGGGTTCAAATCAAGTCTTGGTCTGGGTTCAAATCCCATTTCTGTTATTTTCTGTACGATGGCAAGTTTCTTTCTCTAAGAGCCTTAGTGCTCTTGTCTGTAAAATTTGTTTGCTTCCCCCCTTCCCCCGCCCCACCACCCCCGAAGAGTAAGTGAAATTGAGCTTGTGTTTAGAGCTCCCTGTGTGGCAGTACTTCATTTTGTTTTGTTGAGATGGGGCATCACCATGGAGCCAAATCTCATATGGGCTTGCAATGTATTTCAGACTGAAACTTGTGATCTTCCTGACTTAGCCACTCAAGTGCTGAGATTGCAGGCATATAGCCCATGCCCAGCTGAAGTAGTACTAGACTTATAAAGACCTAGATTAGTCTTATGTCTTAGTTTTAGGGGTTTTGTTTTTGATGAAGCTAAGGATCAAAGCCAGGGCCTTGGGCATGCTAATCAAGTGTGCTACCCAAGCCACATCCTATCCCTGGTAATAAATTACCTGACTTTCTAGCATGGTGTCCAGTGATATAAGCTCTAAGATCTTGCTTTTCCTTCCTTCCTTTCTTTTTTTTTTTTTTAGGTTAGTCATGGAGCTTGAACTCTGGGCCTAGGCACTGTCCCTGAGCTCTTCACCTTAAGGCGCACACTCTACCACTTGAGCCACAGTGCCACTTCCAGTTTTCTGGTGGTTGATTGGAGATAGGAGTCTCACGGACTTTCCTGGCCTGGTTGGCTTTGAACTGTGATCCTCAGATCTTAGCCTCCTGAGTAGTTAGGATTACAGGTGTGAGCTACCAGCACCCAGCTTTTTCCTTTCTTTTCTAGCTTCCCTCCTGTTCCCTGAACCAGTTATACAGGAGATAATGGAACATTCCAATGGCAAAATTACTCTCTTCCTCCTTCTCCTCCTCCTCCTCCTCTCCTTCTCTTCTTCTTCCTCCTTCTTTTGCCAGTCATGGGGCTTGAATTCAGGGCCTGGGCACTGTCCCTGAGCTTCTTTGGCTCAAGGCTAGCACTCTACCACTTGAGCCACATCACCACTTCTGGCTTTTTCTATGTATGTGGTACTGAGGAATTGAACCCAGGGCTTCATGCATCCTAGGCAAGCACTCTACCACTAAGCCACATTATGTTTTTCCTGAGTACAAAAAGTTAACTCAGTGAGGGGATGGTGTCAATGAAAGGAGCAGGTTTCTTTGGGTTTCTGCAGTCTCATCCAAATAAACAGGTGAGTCCACCTGGAAACTTTCTCCTCGCAACTCTATGAATTCATGAAATACATATTGCTGTCATTACAGGGTGAGTCTCAAACCAGCAAGGGAATTCCCTGTGGTGTGCAGTTCCCCACAATGATTTACCACCAGGGGGCGCTCCCAGCTGGTCTCTATCCTCAAGGTAGCTAAGAGGAGTAATTCCTAGCCCTAGCAGGAGGCAGATGTGACTTCAGAAATGTGGATGGCTAACTAGCTTGGACCTGAAGGTATGTGACCTGGAAGGGTGAGGCGGCAGTACCGGTCCTTTCCCCTAAGTTGGGCTATTTACACTTGTCTTTTCCCTCACCTACCATGTCCGTCATCAATAATGTCAAAATGCTTAGCCAGAGCGGGGCACTGGTGGCTCACACCTGTAATCCTAGCTACTCAGGAGGCTGAGATCTGAGTATCACGTTCAAAGCCAGCACAGGCAGGAAAGTCTCTGAGACTCTTTTTTTTTTTTGGGGGGGGGGGAGGGTCTGGTCGTGGGGCCTGAACTCTGAGCCTCGGCGCTGTCCCTCAGCTTTTCAGCTCAAGGCTAGCGTTCTACCACTTGAGCCACAGTGCCACTTCCAGCTTTTTTCTTTTTGCTTATATGGTGCTGAGGAATTGAACCCAGGGCCTTATGCATGCAAGGCAAGCGCTCTACCACTGAGCCACCTTCCCAGCCCCTCTGACACTCTTATCTCCAGTTAACTACTAGAAAACTGGAAGTGACGCTGTGGCTCAAGTGGTAGAGCGCTAACTTTGAGCTGAAGAGCTCAGGGATAGTGCCCAGGCTCAGAGTTCAAGCCCCACAACCAACAAAAAACCAAAACCAACCAAACAACAACAGCAAAAACCTCTTAAGACCTCTCCTATGGTCCACTCTAGAGCCCTGCCTGCAAGGTGTTGGAGAGGGGTCTATCTAGCATTCTACTGCCACCCAGAAGGGATGACCAACCATTCAGAACCATTCTGTTCCCCTTGGACAATGATCTTACTTATCCTCTATTGGGGAAGAGCTAGGAAAGGGCTTAGGATCTGCCTCAGTGGAGCCCTCCATAGTGAACCAAGCTGTTTTTCCTGAACACATCCTAATCTTTTAGGGAACCATACTGAGTCCTGTGAACGATTCTCAAACATCCCACCAGCCATGAGCACCCTGGTCTACAACCATACCCCTAATCTGGGGACAAGGACTGAAATGTATGGGGGCCTGAAAGTCTTCCCTTACTCAGGTCATCCCAGGCCACCACTCACTAGACTTTGAACACTGTTCTAAGTACTATATGCTTAGCCTCTGTTAATCCTCACAGTAGTCCTATAGAGCATGCTATTATTACCTCCATCTTACAAGGGGAAAACTGAGGTTCAGAAAGAACTCAGTAGCTCTGGAAAGCGGTGACTGACTAGCTAGACAAACAAGTGGGCAAGCTGAGGTCTTGTACTATGCTTGGGATTTTGGTCCCTAGATAGAAGAATCTAAGGGATAAAATCATTGGTTGTCCTTCAGCCAAGATTTCTTAGGCATTAACAGAGGGGGAAGGAAAGAGCTTTCATTTCATGAGCTAACAAAAGTTCTCCCTGCTACCTATCTCCTCTCACTCCAAGGGAATTATCAGGATGAGTCAGAGCTAAGGCCATCAGGTCTGTTTTGGAGGGCAAGGTGTATCAGTACTGGTGAGCAAGCATGTGCAGAAGCCAGCAAGAACAAGCAAAGGCTTAGGACAGGAGCAATGGAGCATTAAAACACAAGAAAAAGGCTAGATGCCAGTGGGTTAGGCCTGTAATCCTAGCTACTCAAGAGTCTAAGATCTGAGGAGCTCAGTTTGAAGCCAGCTAGGGTAGAAAAGTCCCTGAGACTATTTCCAATTAACCACCAAAAAGCCAGAAGTGGAGCTATGACTTCAGTGGTAGAGTACCATCCTTGAACAAAAAAGCTAAGGGACAGGGCCCACGCTCTGAGTCCAAGCTCCAGTGCCACTAACACCACACACACACACACACACATACACACACACACACACACACACACACACGCTGTGCAGAGGGGAGGTGTGGGAAGCCTTGGGGCAAAGGCTAGTGCTCTGGGGGTTGCAGGAGAATGAAGATGCCTCCATCCCTGGGCACACTGTTGGCCTTCTGGATGGAGACAAAATGCAAGAAGATGTGGGTGACCCAGGAAGAGGATGCTTTATGATGCTGGCTTCTGCAGTCACGATGGCTCAAAACCTGCATGCTTCAGTGTGCATATGTCTACTGAAAACCTATTGTCAGCTGGGCACCGGTGACTCACAGCTGAAATCCTAGCTACTGAGGAGGCTGAAATCTGAGGCTTGCAGTTCAAAGCCAGCAGGGGCAGGAAAGTATGTGAGACTCTTATCTCCATTATGCGACCAGAAATCCAGAAGTGGTGCTGTGGCTCCAGTGGTAGAGGGCTAGCCTTGAACTGAAGAGCTGAGGAAGAGGCCCAGAGTTCAAGCCCCACAACTGACAAAAGAAAAAGAAAACCTATGTCAAAGTCCATGCACATTCAAGTCCAGCTATCCTGAAAAGTTATCGGAATAGGAACATTCTCCTCAAATACAGAAGCCAGCCCCGCTGAGATGAAGTGTCACCTCCTCCCAGCCCACCCCCAGGGCATTCTCTGGTGGAAGAGAGAGGGTCCTTAGGTCTTCCAACACTTGGCATTTTCTTCAGAGCTTAAGGCCACGCTTGAGGATCCATCTTTCCCCAAACCTATCTTTTGGGGTTTTAATATACACCCACTTCTAGGAGGTGTGCCATGCAGAGAGGATCTGTGAGAAGAGGACTGTATTGGCCCTTAGAGGATAGAATAGAGAAGATGGATAAGGGTCTTCTGGTTTGACCTGCTTTCCAGAATCTTCAGTTTCCTGAGACAGGGGACGGGGAGTCTGGGTGTCGTTCTGTGTCCCTTCTGGTAACAGAGGGCACTTGCCAAACTTGTACTTGGGTGCCAGGCTCTCCTCCGAGTGTTGCTAGGTTCGTTCTATTACTTGAGTTCCACCTCCAGCCCCGGCTGGCATATAGGCTCAACCCGTCTTTGAGACGAGAAAATACAATCATGACTCTTGACTTAGCAACAAGGAGAGGGAGGTTCTGAGAGGTAAAGGACTATACCAGGTTCACCCCATAAGGGGTAGGGCTGGGGTCTGAATTTAGGGAACGCTGCCCGGAGGAGCTATTCTGTCTCAGCTATTAACAACAATCAGCACAACTACGTGGAACTGGCACCTGGTGCCTTAAGCCCTCACAGCAGCGCGGTGACAGGCGTGGATGTTCTCTGACTTTCTCATTTCACAGATGAGTAAATCTGGGTTTAGCAGGGCGCCTGGGGTGAGATGATTTCAGAGTCTCACAGATGCTGGGGCTGCCGATTCCGAAGCTCCCATCCTCCTCTGCCTCTGATCCCGGAGTCACTGCAGGAAATCAAACAGGCTTTGAGGCCTCAGTTTCCCAACGCTTCATGCCCTCTCCTGTGCTTGCCAGTGGCACCTGGGGAGCGTGGTCTTGGGGCGAGGGTGAGGATGGATGGCAACTCTGTATCTCTTAACGGACGGACCCTCCCGCCCCCTCCCTCCCCAACGTCTCCCTCGTTTGCACGTTTGGGTGGGAGGTAGGCGCGAAGAAGCTGGGTGGGGAGAGGCCAGTGTGACGGGGTGGTGAAGGTGGGGACAGCATCAGCCACGTGCTCGGGACAATTGGGCCGCGAGGAAAGGAGGCGCGCCCCCGACGTGGGCAGGGGGCGGGGAGGGCGGGCGGGCGGGCGGAGGCAGGAGTGCGGGGAGGGGTAGGTGGGGGGGGGGGGGGAGGCCGAGAGCACGCGGACAAAGGAGGCGGCCCCGCAGCCCAGCTGTTTTAAAAAATGCTTCCTGTTTCTTTAAAGGCGCTCGTGGCCCGGGCAGCCGGGGCTGGCGAGGCGGCGGCGGCGGCGGCGGCGGGAGCTGCCGGGGCTTCGGGGCGGCGGTGCTGACTGATCTGGCGAACTGGGCTTCTGTGTAAACTGAGGCTAAACAAACACAGATGGAGCGCAGCGGGCGTTCTGCAGAAATGTTGGCAAGTCTGCAGCGACTTCAGATGACACTCTGAGCGCTCCGGGAACGGACAAGCCGGCGGCTTCGTGGAGCCGGCGGCGCAGCTGCTCGGGGCGAGGGCGGGGGGGGGGGGGAGGGAGGGGGGAGGGCGGGGAGGAGGCGGGGGGGGGGGGCGGCGGCGCGGCGGCGCGGCGCGCGGTGGCCGCCCGGGCAGAGCCGGCGTGCAGAGCGAGCGCCGCGGGCGCGCGTCCCGGGCTGCAGCCTCACGCCCCGGCGTCGCGCGCGCCGCCCGCGCCATGAAGCACATCCCCGTGCTCGAGGACGGGCCGTGGAAGACCGTGTGCGTGAAAGAGCTGAACGGCCTCAAAAAACTCAAGCGAAAAGGCAAGGAGCCGGCGCGGCGCGCGAACGGCTATAAAACTTTCCGATTGGACTTGGAAACCCCCGAGCCCGGCGCCACCGCCACCGACGGGCTGCGGGATAGGACTCCACGGCTGCAGCCCGTCCCGATCCTCGCCTCGCTCCCAGCCCCGGTGGCGCCAGCCGCTCTTCCCGGTCGGGGCGCGGATACGCCCGGGGAGCGCCGGGGCGCCCGAGTGCCCGAGGTCTCGGACGCACGGAAGCACGGTTTTGCCCTGGGCACCGTGGGACCCGGACTCCCCACGCCGCCGCCGCCGCCTCCAGCGCCGCAGGGCTCGGCACCCGGAGGTCCCGAGGCTCAGCCTTTCCGCGATCCCGGCCCGCGTCCCCGCATCTTGCTGTGCGCACCACCCGCGCGCCCCGTGCAGTCCGCGCCTCCCGCACCCCCGGCACCCCCGGAATCCTCCGTGCGCCCCGCGCCCCCCACGCGCCCGGGGGAAAGTTCCTACTCCCCAATTTCACACGTCATTTACAATAACCACCCGGATTCTTCGGCGTCGCCTAGGAAACGGCCGGGCGAAGCGACCGCCGGCTCCTCGGAGATCAAAGCCCTGCAGCAGACCCGGAGGCTCCTGGCGAACGCCAGGGAGCGGACGCGGGTGCACACCATCAGTGCCGCCTTCGAGGCGCTCAGGAAGCAGGTACCCACGCTCCGCCGCGCGCTCGCGCGGGGCGCGGGGAGGGGCGCCGGAGCGCGGGGGGGGGGACGAGGGGTCCGTGCGCACAGGCTAGCGGGCTCCCCCCCACCCCCCGCACTGTCCCGAGACCCTCGCGGGCTTGGGCGATGGGCGTCGGCGTGGATCTTGAAGTTTGAAAAGTGGGGCGATTACTGGAGATCGCTGGCCTGGCCAGATTTGTCTTCGCGTCTGACTTGAGCCCGCATGGGTCGCTCGGGCGCGCGCGCTTAGAGAGCAGGGAGGGGAGATCTGGGCATCGGCATGGTTAAGGGGCTCGGCGCCTAATGGAGTGGTCCTGAGGCCCAGAACCCTGTGGAGTGGCGGCTGGGGGGGGGGTGTTAGTTCCTCTTCGACCCCCAGATTCTAGTAGGGAGCCCCTGTACGTCCAGCTCGCTGCTAGACTTTGCGCCGCCGCCTCTCTCCCGGCGTTCTAAAGGACCGGGCTACAAGCCCGCGCTCCTCCCTAGGGGCGACTTCAGGAACTGGCCCGTGGGAACCTCCCCCGGAGACCTCGCCTGCCGCTGCCCTTCCTCTCCTGGCAAGCAGGCACCTCTGCTCCAGTGGTGGGTCTTGTGTGTCCCTGGGAAGGGCTCTTCTGCGGGTCTTCAGAGCCCACCTCTGAGCTTCAGTACAGGGTTAGTTGGGGGTAGGCTGACCTCACCAGACAGTGCCTCTTCTGCAAAGGGAGAAGAAACTTCACAGTAGAATTGCCCAGGATGGAGGACCCTTACCACTTCCACTTTAGACAAGGTTGGAGTGGTCCTAAGAGCGGACCTCTCTCTTTTTCTTAGAAGATCTAGAAGGGGGCTGCTGAGGGCCCTCCCTCCAGATCGTGGGAAGAGTGGGTGGTGGATAGAACTAGTTTTGATGGATGAGTTTTCTTTTGCTTACTCTGCATCTGATTAGCTGTTTGTCTCCAGGAAAGTTACTCAACCTCTCTGGGCTTTAGCCAACTACAACACGTTTCAGAAAACATGGTCTTTTGGATTGTATAGTTTCTTCCTCCCCATGTGGGTAGGATGTGTCTGTGTGTGTGTGTGTGGGGGTGATACTGCCTTCATCCATCTGTGGGCACGAAATTGAGCCCTGTGGCTTTTGAGCCCAAGTGCCTAGCTTGAGTTTGGGAGAGATGTCTGGTCATTGAGGTAGGGGTCAAGTAGCTGTCACAGACCAGGCTGGGCCACTGCCAGCAGTCAGGGACCTTGAGTGGTGGGCTTAGCAGAGTGTCCATTCCACTGTGGGCTAGAAACTCTGTGCTGTCTGTCTGGGTAGGGGCAGCTGCTCATAGAGCATCCCACAGTTCATTCCCCAGGACAGAAGGATGACAGAGGGCAAGAAGACGCCTGGCCACTGCTCACCTTGCAACTAGGAAAGCCTCCCACTGGCTCAGAGAGGCCACGTGCCTAGAGTCAAACCGCTGGCGAGAAATAGGGTCTCAAACTATAGCTCAGCATCCTTTCTGAGCCTTCAGCTGCCTCTGTCAGTTCTCTGTGTGAGTGACTATTGGTGCCGCATCTCATTTGCTCCATAGCATTTATATCTTTCCACAAGAGATTCCACCCTGTTTGATTTCAACGATGTCGCAGTCAGGATTGGATTTACCCATGTTATGGAATGGAAAATTGGGGCCTGGAGAAGGAAGACATGCCCAAGTGGGTTAGGAGAAGGTGGCAATGGTTTTTGGAATGCCTGCCTGGCCACGTGCTTCCCACATGCCATCTGTACCAGCATCCTTCCTCCCCAACCCTTGACGCTTGTTAACAATCAGGGGCTGGGTGGTGCCCTTGGCCACTCTCTGAGATGGGATTGTTAATCCTGGTCTTTCATTTCCACCCTTCCGTGGGGGAACTTCTATATAAAAGAGTCAAGTTTGGTGTGTCTAGGGAGCAAGCAAGCCCAAGCTCTCTCTCTCAGAAGAGGGTGCATCACGTACGTACATCTGTGTGCATATGGTCATTACATGTGATGATGTGCCTGCCCCTGCTCCTTTCTGCCTTGCTCCAACAATTCTGTCCCTTTCCTCCCCGCCCCCCCTCCCAAAAAAGCTACTAGTTTGCAGTGGAGACCTACCTTTTGTCTGAGAAGCACAGCAACACCGCCAGGGTACTTCTTGTCACAGAGCTCCAGGCCACATAGTATGTTACAGACCCACAGTCCCTACCCCCATCTAGTGGACAAAGGCCTGTGTCCAGATGAGCTCTGTGCCTCATTCTCTCACTTAGGAAATGCACCCACCACCCTGCCCCAATCCATATGGGCAGAGGCCCTGGCTATAGGCTCAGACCTCCTAGAAAGGAGAGAGGTGGGAGGCGCTGCCCGAGATGGGGCCTTAGTAGATGTGGCCCCGAGGTTGGCTGTGGGATTGTAGCTCTAATCTCGTCGGATCTGGTGATTTGTTTTTTCTGAACAGCTTCCTAGTGTGGTGAAAAAAACACCAGCCTGGGAATCCAAAGGCTGGGATTTGAGTATCTCTTGCTACTCTAACTTTGTGGGAGCTAGCTTCATACAGATCCTCCTACCTTCACCTCCTGCGTAGCTAGGACTAGTGGCAAGAACCACCAAATACATCCAGCTCATGGCATGGTTTCTGTGTGGCTACAGAGAAGTCACTTTCCTCTCTGGGCCTCAGTTGCTGAATGAGTTAGAATGGGGCTAACAGTATCACAGGCACACGTTTTCGGCAAAGAGCAAATGAAATCAGGAAAACAGTAGGGAATAAACATTGTTTTAAATTTTTTTTCCTTGAGTGTGTATATAAATTTAAATAGTTATGCAGAGGAGCTTTAATTCAACATGTCAGTTCATGAGTAAAATGCATCTGGATCTGTTATCACCCCTTTCAAGTATTTATATGGTCGGAGCTCTTGACAGGTATAACAGAAACATTCCTTAATCATCTTAATAAGCATCCTGGGAAAATGCTGTTTATCAGGCACCATGCTTAGCACATTTTGAGTACTAACTAGTTCACTCAGTGAAACTGGGGCTGCTATTGCTCCCTCCCCATTTCACACATGTTGACACCAGGGTCCAGAAAACCCTATGCGTTGACCAAGCTTGTGTAGTCTTTTTCTCCCTGCAGATAGTTTCACCGGTTCATGCCTCGCAAGGCTTTGGCATGTCATTTTCCAGATTCCCGTGTAGCTGTGCCTCTGTGGCACTGGCCAGTCCCAGCCAGATCTGTGTGCCACGGTCACTGTGAAGCCTGGACCAAATCAGAGCTAGTGAGCCCCTCTAGTGCTCAGCCTCTCTAGGCCCTGGAGCTGTCCACACAAGCCAGGGAAGCCAGTGCTCTGGGTTGTGGAACACTATCTTCCCAGCCTGGAAGATTCAGGGAGGGCCACCGTGTGGCTGAGGTGCAGGTGTGGGAGAGGCCCTCTGGTCTGGGGGTGGAGGTGCAGGGCAGCTGGTCAGGCCTCAGCACATGCCATCAGCCCAGCTGCACCCGCGTCTCCCCGAGCCTCATGTGAAGGCCATGTGTGCACAGCTGGGCCTGGCCATGTACAGGCTGCTCCCTGCCAGGTGGGAGTGGTCCAAGGGAAAGGCTGGCCTGGCTAGGTGGAGGAGGGGAGGGCCTGAGTCCTGGGCCTCAGCCTCCTCACAGGACCTTGGGGCATCTGGTCTGAGGGTGGATTTCCTTTCTCTTTCCATACCCCTCAGTGTTGATGGGGATGGGGAGCAATGTGGGGGGACCCTCAGCTGCTGCCTCTCCCACAAAGAAGCACCAAACAGATGGGGTCTAGGCTGCTCCTCGAGTCTCCCAAGGAGTCCTTTCTGGTTGAACTCAGGGTGATCCTGAGGGGAGCATGGGAATGGAGGCCCCAGCCCAGTACTCGTTACCTTTATTCTCAAATCCCACGGGGTGAAATAACCTGGGGTACCCACATAGCGTTGTGCACCCCCTCAGGTAATAGGAGGCAGACTTCTTGCACTTGTGGTCCACTCACAGGAGGTAAGGTTGACAGAGGGCTCTCTTTGTTCATATATTCACAGTCTCCAGGGAGGCTGCTTGTTGAACTCCATTGTGGGGTACCTTTGCTAGGCCTGTTGCCATTCTGTAGAGCAGACTGCCCATTTAACAGTCAAGGACTGTCTGACTGACTGACTCAAGGTCACCACATGACCAGGAATGGTCCTGGGGTCCTAGCTCTTAAAGATCCAGGTGGTTTTCTGTGTCTGTGATTTCATAGCCATGTAGGAGGTTGGATTTTTTTTTTTTTTTTTTTTTTGCCAGTCCTGAGGCTTGAACTTAGGGTCTGGGCACTGCCCCTGAGCTTCTTTTGCTTAAGGTTCACACTCTACCACTTGAGCCACAACAAAACTTCTGGATTTTTCAGTTTATGTGGTACTGAGGAATCGAACCCAAGGCTTCATGCATGCTAGGCAAGCACTCTACCACTAAGCCACATTCCCAGCCCTGAGGTTGGAATTTTAGAGGAACTACTTAAATAGACCTTGACCAGGGCCTTGAGCAGTTCTGGGTAGGGTGATTTCATCCCAGGAACCCTGTACTCATGGACACTCACAGGATTCTCAGAGAATAGCCAGTGCTCAGCGGTGTGCAGCAGACACAGGGCTCTTGGAGCTCGGTGGGTTGAGGAATCTCGGTGAGCTTCCAGGAGGAAGGACATCTTGGGCTAACTCTGAAGGGCTGGCATGGGAGTGACATAGAATCCTGAGGGCCGAGGGTTCAAGGCTTTTCCTACATGCACTAGTAGGTTCTTGACTTTGTTTCTGGATGGTGCTTTCCCACATTTGCCCGCTGAAGTCCCATTTTGGACAGCAGCTACCTTGCAATTCATTTTATAGATGAGGAAATAGAGGTCCTGTGAGGTAGTGATTCTGCCTAAGGTCACAAGTGTAGCTAGGCAGACAGCCAGGCCCTGGAGGCTGCCAGGCCAATGTTCTTCCTGCTTGCTGGAGCTCAGGGAGGATCCGAAATGTTTTGGAGGCACATAGGACTTTGTGAAAATGCCCAGATCTGCTCCTCTGAATTTTAAAAATCCTCAAGGGCTGAACATGAAGGCAGGTATTTTACTTTCCTACAAGGCAAGCAATCTGACGACCAGGAGCAGGCCCCGTGTGCCTGCCTCCTTTGGTGTTTGTGCCTTAACAGAGCTAGCTAGTGACAGCTGTGGGCTCCTCTTAGGCACCAGGTAGGTGGATGGGCTGTAGGCCTTTCAGTGGGTGCTTAAAAACGTAATACACAAATCTGAACTCCCCAGCTGCCCACGGCTTCACCTTCAGCATGTGAAAATGTCCCAGCGGTTCCTTCTGGCCACTTGGAAAGCGCCCGCTAAGCAATGAGTTGAGAACCCATTCTCCTGGGGGTCAAGTAGAAGAGATCATTCCACCCCACTGGGCTGCCATAAAGACAAGTATGGATGGTGTCTTTGAAATACCACTCTCACCCAGCTTACATGAAAGATGGGCCTGGACCCCACAGTCATGGACTATCTATGCTGCACAGACTCAAACATGGCTGCTTGATGAAGTCTCTGCAGCCTGGGGAAGTCTACAGGCCATGCAGAGGAGCAAGCAGGCTCCGAGAGGTGAAGGCATTTACCCCAAATCACATGGCTGATAAGTGCCTGGAATTTGGACCAACCCTTTCCAGAACCAGAACCTGTCCTGGATTCTTACTTTGCAATGACAGCCAAGGCAGATGCTTCCAAGCTGGGCTCTTAGAAGTGGCAAAGAGTTGGGGGAATGGTGACCCTGCATCCTGTGACGTAGCCACAAGGAGGATTTGGAGGGGCCAAGTGAGTTTAGAGCTCAACTCTGGGTCTGGGAGAAGGGAGGGGCCACCCCCAAAGAGCCCATTTTGAACCTTTGGTTCTAGGAAACGCAGTGCCCTATGGCATGTGCCTTCCTGGGGTGCCAGTCAGATGAGCTTGTGACTCTTCAGGGCTCAGCTGAGTGGTCAGGGCTCATCTGTTTGTTCCCTCATGTGCAGATGGGGGCATTCATTATTTGGGGACAGGTTTCAAATGAGACAATGCTACCTGTAGGTAGCTGCCACCATGCAGACATATTTTGGTTCGAGCTGAAGCGTAACAGAAGCAATGGTACAAAAAGCAATGCATCTGCTACAAAACTGGGCCAGAAACCTGCCTGGGGCCTGGGTCAGCCTTGGTCTCACCTGTTGCTTGGCAATGACCTTGAGTCATGGCACACACACACACCACTCCTCTGCACCTCCCCCTTCCCCTTCTTCCTGGAAACCCAGCTGCTCTGGGGTCCAGGTGCACCGAGCTGACTAAGGGAAACTCCCAGTGGCTTCTGGGTGACAACAGGATTGTGTCACAGAGCTGCATGTGCCCAGTGCTTAGAACTCCCTTTCCCTGCAGTCAGGCAGCCTGCCCCGTGCTGAAGAGCAGGCAGAGGTGCTGAGCTGGCCCCGGAGCCCCCTTCTCTGCCCCAGGACTGCCAGATCTTGTTTATTTGTTCAAGCTGATGATAAAGCAGGATTTTCTGGACTCTGGCTGGGAACAAGCAAAGCGCATTGTTCTGCCAGCTTTTCTTGGATGGCTTTGGAGCTGTGGGCAGGGTGGGGTTGGAGATGGGGGCTGCAGGGGAGTTTGATTTCTCTCTACTGCCTTCCTCCCCCTCCCTGGGTCTCCTAGTCTCGAGGGGGGCCTTGGGGGTCGGGGGATAGGCAGGCTCCACACTTCCTGTTTCTCACTCTGTCCATCTGTGATACCCACTATAATCTTTTTGTAAGGCCAATGTCATCTCACTGAATCCTTGCTACCTCTTGAAGACAGTCCTGTCGGCAATGTGATGGAGAAACCAAGGTTCAGAAGTGTATGCTGCTGGCCTAAAGCCTTACAGCTAAGCGGAGCTACAGCTAGGAATTGAACCGGATGACAGAAAGATTGACTTTGGCACCTCGGAGAGATAAAAGATTTTTAAGCCCCATTCTTCACATTGTAGATAGGCCTGCTGAATGTAGGGGGAGATCATTCACTTGCCCACTCAGTGCCTCTCTCAGTCAGCCCTTCCAGGGCCTACTGTGGGCAGGACCTGGGCCAGGTTTGTGCACGGATCATCTCCCTGGCATGTGGGGTCATTGACTGCTAATGGGGACTTAAAGACAGATGGGTGTCATTAGAGAACCATTAAGGGTAGACCACCTCCTAGGTGTGGGGTGGCTGTGGAGAGATCGGGGAAGTTTCTAGCCAATCATAGGTTAAAGTGAATAAGATGTAGAGTCCCAGCCTGAGGTGACTATTTTTTTTAAATTTTTATTATTTATTTATTTAGTGTCATGGGGCTTGAACTCTGGGCTTGGGCGCTGTCCCTGAGCTCTTTGGCTCAAGGCAAACAGTCTACCACTTGGAGCCACAGCACCATTTCCAGTTTTCTAGTGGTTTATTGGTGATAAGAGTCTCACAGCCTTTCCTGCCCAGGCTGTCTTTGAAATGTGATCCTTAGATCTCAGCCTCCTGAGTAGCTAGGATTGCAGATGTGAGCCACCAGTGCCTGGCTTCTGAGTGACTATTTTGTTCATGCTTAACTCCATGGCTTGGAATAGAGACTTAAAAAAAATTCCTGGACACTATTGAGAGTTTGGTCCAAGGAATTCTTTGTTGTGGGGCACTGTTTGATCCTGTATGATACAGGATACTTAGCTACATCCCCAGACATCCAGGTCCTGTGGTTCCCCTGTGGTGACAAGAATGTTCCAGACATTGCCTGCATCTCTTCAGGGACAAGATTATCTCTGATTGGACACCACTAGCCTCAAAGAGTGCCTGGCATATGGAACGCTCCCCAAATTCTTATGTGTGTGCACTGTGTGGGCCCCACTGTAGAATGGGGTACAGAGGAGTCAGTGGTAATGGATGCTGTGCGTAGATCCTAAGAGCCATGGGTGGGTGGGGGGCTCTGGAGCGTTGGTTGTTGGTAGGAGCATTTTAGCTATTTGGCTGAAGAGTGCATCCTAGGACCCTCATGTCTATTGCTTAGCACTGGCCAGCTAGATTTTGAAGAGTTACTTCCATGTTGTAACATCTCACTCCATTCAAGTGTGCAGTGGCTCTCTAGCTTTTCGTTCATGCAGTACATGCTACCATGGTGTGCCATGGCTGAGAAATTAGAAGCTTTGAGCTGGGCATTGGTGGCTGATGCCTGTTGTCCTAGCTACTCAGAATGCTGAGATCTGAGGATTGAGGTTCAAAATGAGCCCAGGTAGGAAAGTCTATGAGATTCTTATCTCCAATTAATTACCACAAAGCCAGCAGTGGAACTTTGACTCAAGTGGTAGAGTGCTAGCCTTGAGCAAGGTATCCTTGAGTTAAGGACTAGTGCCCAGGCCCAGAGTTAAAGCCATAATACTGGTGCATCTGTGTACACACACACACACACACACACACACACACACACACACACACACACACACACACACACACACACACACACACACACACACACGTCTTTCCCTGCAGAATGGGAATGTAGATAGATTCCTGAGTATGAGTGGATGACTTGAGATGTGGGTGCAAGCAGCAGGTTGTCCAATCAGGTGGAGGGCCCAGATATGCCTTAGGCCATCTCCATGACCCCTGCCCAACCTAGGTGGGTGTGGGGCACGTACTCAGCACAGAGGTGATGGGCATTCCCTGTTGATGCCTCCTTCTTGCCTTCCCCAGGTGCCATGCTACTCATATGGGCAGAAGCTGTCCAAACTGGCCATCCTGCGGATTGCCTGTAACTACATCCTATCTCTGGCACGACTGGCTGACCTCGACTACAGTGCTGACCACAGCAACCTCAGCTTCTCGGAGTGTGTGCAGCGCTGCACCCGTACCCTGCAGGCTGAGGGACGTGCCAAGAAACGCAAGGTAGGTACCAGTACTGAGGCAGCAGTCTCCAGGGAAGACAGGGGAGACAGCCTGTCCGGAAGCACCCCACATGTGCCCAAGACTCCTGAAGTGCCAGAGATAGCCTCTTAGAATAATCTTGGGGTCACCTCCGTTTCACAGGACTCCATGCATCCCAGTGATCACGGTGATACCCATTGTCTCTGGTAATAGCACTTCTGGTGACCTTGCACATTCATCCAAGGCTGCTGAGTGTGAATTTGTGCTTCACTGAAATGAGGAAAGTTTATCCCAAGCCCTTGCTGGCCTTATGTGCTCTGGTATTGGGACATGATTGGTCAGAGCAGGTGACCACCTTGTAGAAGCCTTCTGCAGGTTTTGGGAATGTGACCTGGCCTGTATCTGAGGGTGTATATTACAATAAATGATATTCAGTTATTTATTCTAGCGAGATTTATTGAGCAAACTGGACAGGGGGATAATGAGGGCGTATATCTTGTCGTGGTCCCCCTGCAGCTAACAGGATGGTTAGAAGGTTCCTTTTGCAAATAGATAAGTGGAAGGTGCTATGGCTTGTTCTCAAATTAGGGGAAGACCAGATCCCATAGGATAATTAGGAGGCCACTAGGCAGACAAAACAGAAAAGCTTCAGAGGCAGAGGGGAAGACCTATACAAAGTTGTATTGGGAAATCTGTGCAGGGAGAAAGGGGTGAGGCACATCCACAGTTTTCCAGATGGCCGTTGCTTTGAACATTTCCAGTCAGGGGTCAGTGCTGAGCAAAGATTATTGTAGTTGTCTGGATCTCTGTTCCCATGTCACTGGAGGGAGAAAAGCAGTAGAACCTAGACTATATCTGTGAGGAGATGCCCAGGGGCTCTGTGAACAGGAGGGCATCCAGATAGTGGGGTGGCTCTGGCATCATGTAGTCTTTTGGCCATCTCCTTCCTTCCTGGCTTGCCCCTGCCCCCAGGCCCCTCTCAGCCAGGGCCCTCTGTGGATTCCCCAGGTTTTCCCAGAGGCTTCTAGGCCCCCAGCCTCAAGGGTTTCTGTGGACTTCCTGGCTCCTCCTCACCACTAGCCTGTTGCATTTCTGGGAGTGATTTAACATGGACCAATTAGGAGAAATCCTCATCAAGTGGGTAAGAGAGGAAGCGCCACTGGCTGCTTTGGGGCCCCTGCTTTCCTCTTAAGAGTGACATGGGTAAATGAAGGCGTGATTGATGGCTCCATGCCGGGCTCTGTGACAAAGGAGGTTTGTAAACTCTCAGTGAACTCCCCTGGCATTCAGCATCCTACTCCCCTGGAGGTGGTGCGGATGGCAGCATGGGCAGGCGCAGTGTTCTCCAGCCTGACCCCTCGCCCTGCCTTTCCCCTCCTCCCACCCTGCCCCTCCTTTTCACCCCCGAAAGGCAGCACTGTCTTCTGCTGTTCCCTTGATTGGAGTAGACAGTGTCCTGGGCTAGGAGGAGGTAGGCCTGAGAGGACAGGGAAGATGAGCAGGGTAAAGCTGCCAAGTAAAGCTGAAGTTTTGCCTTCCCCCCCAAATTACCTCAAATCTAAGCAACCTTAGGGACAGATGGGAGACTAAGATTGTGATTAAAATTAGCAAACACCTCTGGGTTTGAGTCCTGAATGTCACCTACTGGATTAATCCATTTCCTAATGTCCAGTGATTCCATCCTGATTGGTAAAGAGACATGGCAGGAACAAGTCCTCATGAGACGTGGGACACACATATCACAGGAAGGGAGCTGCTTCCTACTGCTGTTCTGCACTCAAAATCATGAGTCCCTCGTTTCTATCCTGAATATAAAGCTCACCCTGCAGGGTCTACTTAACTGAGGAAGCTGCCTTGGAGTGGGGTGTTGGGAGTCTAGGTGGAAGTTCAAGGGGGAAATGTGTCTCTTTTCCCTTTCATCCTCTCTCTTCCTCCCCTTCCTTCACCTCTCTACCTAACCAGGCCTGAATTAGGGCCAGGGGCCAGACCAGGCCCTAGGTCTTTCCGATGTGCTTCCCTCAGCCTTCCAGTTGTAGGAAGTAAGGGCCATTTGTTTTTGCTATAATGAATTTCATAATGACCTTCAGAGTGACACATTTTCTCTGAAATCTCCAGAGACCTCTGCTGACCTGATTCTCCCCTTGGGGACCTGTCTTTGTAATTCAGTCCTTCTCAGCCTCCACACCATTTCAGGAGTTTCAGCTGGATAATCAAGATTTGATCCTTTGGCCTTCCAAACTTTGGACCATTGGTTTCAGATTTCTTTTCATCACAGGATCCTGGTGTCCTTTGGAGCCCTTGGGTTTCCTGACATTCTTTTTTATTCCTGAGGACCCCTCCCCCACAAAAATCTGGGTACCTTAGCTTTTAGTTTCTGATAATCATCCTCTATTCCATTGAATGTCTGGCCCTCACTCCCTTCTTCCCTTTCACCCTCGGTTGGGCCGTGTGGCACCATAGTGAAGCCCAGTAGGGACGGTTAGAGTCTCTGGGTGGACTTTTTGCTATGGGTGATGTCTTGATTGGCCCTTGAGGCTGGGGTGGGAAGGGGGCTGGAGTCCCAAGAAAGATGTTCATAACTATGCGCCTGGGCACTGTCCCTCAGCTCTTCAGCTCAAGGCTAGCGCTGTATCACAGAGCCACTTCTGGCTTTTTCTGCTTACGTGGTGCTGAGGAATCAAACCCAGGGCCTCATGCATGCAAGGCAAACGCTCTACCACTGAGCTACCTTCCCAGCCTCTGTTCATAACTTATAGTGGGGGGAGGGGACTGCCCTTCCCTTTTTGACTGGGGGGCTTCTGATGACCTGAGCAGGGAGCACATCTTTAAATGTGTCCTGGCACAGGAACAGCAGCCTTCTTTGATTCTTCTGTAGCCTCTTAGCCTGGGCCTCCAAGGCCACACTTTTGTCTACTAAAATTCTGTTTAAGAAGCCAGTATTTGTTGACTTCTCTGGTCAGGACTGTGAAGGTGTAGCAGTGGGCCACTCTGGTTTTGTATTGACGGGAAGAGGTGATTGAAGTCCGACTCTGACTGTAGGACTCAGCCTTGCCATAGCCACAGGCTGTGGCTCAGGCAAGGTCTAGAGAAGGCCTGGAAGCTTATGGCAGCTGCGGGGCCCCAGAATCCTCACCTCCACTTTCTTACCAGATGTCCACCCCTTACATGACCACTACATGAGTCTCCAAACAAGAGATGGGGAGGGGTATGCCTTAACGCTCTCCTCAGCATCTCCACCTCTCTCCAGCCCTGTGACAGCTGACAAGCACCCTCTTCATGCAAGGCCTGGTGTAAGTAGTATAAGTCCAAAGTAGTTCACTGAATAGACCCTGCCACTCAGTGACAACTGAATACCCACACAAGGAGGAAAAGGCCTTGCTTTTCTCACAAGCCCTCACCATTAGGTACCCTTAGGAATTCATGGATTTGTGGGGGCCTAGCAGGGCAGGAGGGCTGGACTGATTATCTAGAACCTTGCTCTGGGGCATGAGGAGGTAGGAGAGGTGACACTTAGAACCTTCCATCCAGAGGTCTGCTCCACCCTTTCTGTTTCTGGAGTAGCACAGAGTCTCTATGTCATTACCCTGAGCTTGCTGTTGGCAGCACTTTTGGGAAGAGCCTAGGACAGGGTGCTTGGGTTCCACTGGAGGTCTGAGTCACATTTTGAATCAAGGAGTTTCTCTGTGGGACTTTCCACTTGATTTTAGGTCACTGTCCTCCTAGAAGCTTAGAGTTGTTTTTGTTGTTGTTGTTTCCTGTTCTTCCCTAGCAAACAAGCTGACCACCTCAGGCCTGCTCACTCCCCAAACCCTTTCTACCTAGACTGAGCCCTTGTGGTGTTGGTAGGCCTTCCACAGGTCTGCTGGGGTTACCAAGATCCTGAGGTGAATGGCAGGCAGTAGCTTCACTATTACACTCTGTCTTAGTCTATTTGGTATTTTTGCTTCACTAAACATCACGGCTGGGTAATTTATAAAGAGCAGAAGTTTATTTAGCTTGTGGTTCTGGGTTGGGAAGTCCCAAGAGTGCACCACTGGTGTCTGATGAGTGCCTTTTTGCTACTTCAAGGCCTAGTGGAAGGGTGTCACACAGCCTGGCTAAAAGCGTTAGACAGGGTCTCTCTACGTGTTACAAAGCTACTGCTGAGGACCCCACCCTGAGGACCTCATCTCACCCTGTTTATCTCCCGAAGGCTTCATCTCCAAATCCATTTACCTATAACTTTGGAGAATACATTTCCAACATATACACTGGAATCACATTCAAACCACAGCTCCCTCCTGACAGCTCAGCTGCATTTTGACTGGGGGTCAAGGCCTCATGTTGAAAGCATAACTCTGAGGATAGGAGGCTGGAACAGAGGTTAGGCAGCTGGGTCTGTGGGCAGACGTCTGCTCCTGCCTCTTTGCTGGTCCTGGCAACATGACTGTGCCATCAGTCATGTTCTCTCATTCCGGAATTGCTCCGGAGAAGCTGAGTGATCCTTTTTCAGGAAAGCCTATGAGATGTTGCGCCCAGGATCACCTGCAATCGCTGGCCGATCCCTGGAGCTCCCCTGTACCTCTGGGCTGTGCTAAGAACGGGACTGACAATGAACTCCCTGACTTTCCCAGACACATTGCCTGCTCATCTCAGCCCCATCTGTGACCAGTGAGTTCCCCCTTTCTGGGCTTTAGAAAGCCAGGATACTGATGCTGTTCAGATAGTTCATTGTCAGAGGCCACCCAGCAAAGAAACAGGGCAAGAGGCAAGAAGGTTCTGAAGAAAGCAGTCTGGACTCTATTGCAGCCAGAGATAAAGCAGTTAAGCACCTGGCCCTGGGCCACATTTCAGTAGCTCCTGTTTTTAAAGCAGCAACTCCTGGAAGCTTCTGAAGAGAGGAAGGGTGGGGGGAGGTGCAGGACTATTCTTCCACATCTGGGTAAAGGGGGTCTTGCGAGACCTGGGAAATAGGAGACAACCAATAGTCTACAATCTAGGTCCCCCTCCCTTTTTATAGTGACTTGAAGCCATTGAGTAGCAGCAGCAGCAGCTACTACTAAAACTGATGGGTGATACCAGTGCTTTAAAGACACAAGTCCTTGTCCTCCAGTGTGTTGCAGGCCATGGGGTGAGGTAGGGGAACAGAATGAATAGAAACCTACTGAAGTAAGTATAAAAGGGTGCTATATGGCTAGATAGTGTTAGCCAGGGTTTCTCTGCCTCTTACAAAGCTACTGCTGCCAGCTTGAGGCCCCACCAGCCTATACCCAAGGCCTCTGGTACCTTGCTGAAAGTCTTGAACAAGATTCTGTATCAGAAAGGGTTGGCATTTTCTTTGAGGGTCACAAAGTCAATGGCATCAAATAAACAGGATTTTGTGATGGGGGAAGTAAAGGTATGCCCACACTTAGGCCTCCTAGAGCCTGGCATGGCATTGGACAGGTACCGCTCAGTAAGCTCAGTATCTTTCCTCTGTTCTCTGCTGCTCTCTGGGGCAGAGTAGGGGGTAGGATTAAGGGAGGTTCGTGGTGATAACAGATTGAAGGTGGCAAGACCCCCCTCTTTGGAAGACCCCTCTTTGGTGAGACCCTTCTTTGGGTATAAGCTACTCTGCTCATCCATGCAGCAGCCAGACTGAGGTAGCACTCTGGTCTTGGATGGTGGAGGGTTGGTGAAAAAGGAGGGTGTCTGAGGGGCCCCTGGACCAGCCCTGGGAACAGCAGCCCAGTTGATGATTGTCCCTCAGGCCCACGTGTGTAGTCTAGGGTCCTGAGAGCTCTGCTCTGGCTGGATGCAGCCTTCCCCTGCCCTCTCCCTGCTTTGTCCCTCAACTGTCCACCAAAGGTACTACCCTGGCCTTGTCCCCAGCTGTCTGTCATATCTGTAGTCACCCTCATTGGGCATCTTAAGGTTGATTCCCAAGACCCTTGGAGTAGACTGCACCAGGCTACCATCTTGCTACATCCCCATCCCTGCTTTTCTCCCTTACTGCCTGGTTCACGAGTTACTTTCCTGCTGCCTACCACAGATATTTCACACGGATTTGAAACCACTGCCTTAATACCAAGGATACCCAGAGCCTTGATCCTATGCCGGGCCTGTCACGTGTTTATCACCTCTATGGTTCACCTCATTTATACTTCCCCAGCTGTCCTGGGTGGGGACTAGTGTTGTCCCATTGCACGGATAAAGAAACCAAAACTGAGAGGCTGAGGTCTCCTGTCAGTAAGAGAGGTGTGTCCAGATCCTGCCACGATGCTGCCTGCCTCCCACATGGAAGTGGGGCGGGTGGGAGGTGGTGTTCATTTCCAAATCCTCTGGGCCAAGTTATTGAGTTAAATACCATTTGCTCTCAAAGCCCTCCTTGCGTCTATGCTGGGCGAAAAACAAGGGGGGTGGGTGGGAAACCACCATCAAATTCCCCTCCAGTCATAAAAATGGATGCAATTTATTTTTTCTGGCATTCCAATTACATAGACGTTTGTCGCCAGCTGTTTGTTCTAAGGCAGAGTGCTCTCTCAGCTGCCGTTTCTCCTCTCACACTTGACACCGTTAGGCCACAAGTCTGGCAGGACCATGGCTGGCGGGGTCATTAGCTGGGGAGCCTCCCAAGCAAGCCTGCCCTCTGATGTTCTCTGGGTGGCCTGAGGTAGGGTTGCCTCATGCTGGGTCTTTCTTAAGCATCTCTGAGTCAGGATTCCTCTCTGGAAGGCTCACTGGCTAGGGAAGGGTGTATGTGTAGTGTTGGGATTCACTTCACAGAGATCTATGGTTTTTTTCACTTCTTGTGAGCGCTGTCATTTAAGAGGCTTGAAAACCTAGCAGGGAGATCCTCTGCAAAACTGTGAAGTAGCCAGGATGTAGAACTTTGGAGTCAGAGACCTGGGATTGAATCGTGGCACTGGTACATCTCCCTGTGGGAACCTGGCCATGTGACAGAACCTCTCTGATCTCTAGTTTTCTCTTTTGTAAAATGAGAGCACAGGTACCTTTCTTGCCACCTTGCTGAAAGGCTCGAACAAGATTCTGTATTAGAAAGGGTTGGCATTTTCTGTGAGGGTCAGAAAGTCAATGACACAAATTTATAGCAATCAAGTCACAACTTCATAAGGACAGGTTCCTGGTGGGGTGTCAGATGAGGACCAAAAGTTCTGAGTAGGGGATTCTTTTATCTTGAGCCCTTCAACCCAAACCCTTGATCATGTACCCTTAAAGTAGGGGCTAGCAATCTGTGAATCAAGATGCCCTGGATTATTTTTTCTTCTTCTTCTTCCTCCTCCTCCTCCTCCTCCTCCTCCTCCTCCTCCTCCTCCTCCTCCTCCTCCTCCTCCTCCTCCTCCTCCTTCTCCTTCTCCTTTTCCTCCTCCTCTTCCTCCTTCTCTTCCTCCTTCTCCTTTTTGTGAAGCTGGGGATTGAACTCAGGGCTTCACACTTGCTAGTCAGGCACTCTACCACTTGAGCTATACTGCCTTCAAATCCAGGATTTCAAAGGACATGGATTCAAACCAAGAAACTCTCATAACATTTGGTATATGAAAATGCTAATAAACAGATTGCCACCAACAGCTACTCGGCCAGATGGTGTGGCCCACAGTGTGCCTCTTACCCATGTTGCTTCTACTTATTACATTTGGCCAATCACCAGTCAGGAGTGCTTTACCTACTGCACAGAAGGGAAACTGAGCCAGGTACTGGTGGCTCATACCTGTAATCCTAGCTATTTAGGAGGCTGAGATTTGAGGATTGAAGTTTGAAGCCAGCTTGGGAAGAAAAGTCCATGAGACTCTTATCTTCAGTTAACCAGCAAAAAGCCAGACGCAGAGCTGTGGCTCAAGTGGTGGAGCACCAGCCAAGTGAATACTTGAGGCCCTGGGTTCAAGCCTCAGTACTGTCACATACCCAGAAAAAGGGAAACTGAGGCCAGGGTTCTCTGTTTAGTGAGTGGCAGAACTCAGTTTTAAACCCGTTTTCCATGTTTGGTTTCAAATTCCAAGCTTCTCAACTCCCACGTCCTGCCCTCCCAAGTCCCTCTGGAGCTTGTCTGAGGTCCAGCATGGTGGCCCATGTTCTTGAGATTCCCCTCCTCCCTGCGTCCCCCCCCCCCCCCCATGCCTAGAGCAACAGCCTGGAGCAACAGCTCTTATGTAAGCAGCCAGCTATACAGCACGTGGAGGCTCCATTTAGCCGCAGGGAGCCACCAGCCCGCTGGTGGTGGCGCTGGTGGTGGTGAGGAGTAGGGTGGGCCGGGGGTGGGGGGTGTCATCAGCTCTGAGCACCCCCCAGGGCTGTGCCGCCAGTGGGGCCTGACACCGGGTTAAGTCGCCTGGCGGCCCCTGGGCTACAGCTGAGATCGCGCCGCCTGGTTCCCATTCGGTGCTGTGGTTTTGATTAGCTGCTCTGCACGGCGGGCCTGCCGGCGGAGTCCATGGGAGCTCTGCTGGAACAGCGGGTCCCCCCCACCCCCCTGCTGCCCGCCCCCCCTCCCTCCTGGCAGCCCCAGACTCCAGATGTTCCGAGCGCTCGCTGGGAAGGCCTGCTGGCGCCACGGAGGGCAGAGGGCAGGGAAAGCACGCGAGCTGGAAGCCCAAGCACTCAGTCACCGCAGGCCTTGGCAGCCCGCCCGGCCCTCTGCTGGCACATTCCCCAGCTCTCCCCTGGCCATCTGTTCCCCAAAAGCCCTTTCAGAGCCTCATCATCACTCAGGATACAACAGCGCGAGCAGCTGGTTTGGAGGCAGCTGGGAAAACCGTGCAAAAGGTTCTTTGTGAGAGGAAACTCGCTTATGAATAACAGGGCTGGTTGCTGTAAAAGTTGGCGGCTGGAATTCTTGTTTCTCAGGCGCCGCTGTTTGCTCTTGATTTTTTTTTTAATCTGTTTTTTTATTCTCCCCCCCCCCCCTTTTCCCCCTCGTTGTTTGCTTTTAAAGTTGTTTCTTCCTCTTCTGACACCAGGTGTAACTTTGTCTTCCTCAAGGGTACCTGAAGGCCACCTACTTAGTTCTGTGGATACAGGTGAACTTACTTTCTTTCTTTCTTTCTTTCTTTCTTTCTTTCTTTCTTTCTTTCTTTCTTTCTTTCTTTCCTTCCTTCCTTCCTTCCTTCCTTCCTTCCCTTCCTCTTCTTTTCCTTGCCTTCATTCCAAAGTTATGCATGCTGGGGATGGTTAAAAGTGACCATTTTCCTTAGACCTGGACTGGAGGGGACAGGCAAGCAAGAAGGTGGCTAGGGACGTCCCTGTGTCTAGGTCCTGACCCATCAGTACTAACCAAGTATCACTAGTATGGAACGTTGTCCCACCCATTACCCCAGGGGAGCCCAGATTGCAAGTTTGAACATTATGCATGCATAGGGTGGTAGGGGAGCTGATAGGATGAGAGACCCCTATCAGCTCATCAGAAGGTAACTCTGAGGGGGGGCTTTGCTCTTCCAAAGTCACAACCATAAACACTCCAGTGCCTGGGCCCACAGCTGATTGCAGCATGACATGTAGTCTTTTTAAAGAACGGGCTGCTGCCACTGCCACCAAAGGCTTCTGGGACATGTCTGCCTGGAATCTGGGCACCTCCTGGGATCAGTCACCAAGTGGCCTCTCCCAGGCTGTGGGGTTCTGGAGCCCTGGAATGAAAGGAGAGAAGGGCAGGCTTTGCTGACTTCCTCACACCTCTTTGGGTCCAGGAGGAGCCCGGGCTGGGCTGCCCTTCTCCAGTCTCTTTGTCCATCTGCCTGGCTCAGTTCTGCCCATTCTGGAAACCCTCCCTGAACCTTACCCCAGCTGTAGCAGAACCACCACGTGTTCTCAGCACAGGGGTGTTTGTGGTCCAGGGCAGTAGTTTATAGTATGCTATGATGCCACCGGGATGCCCTGTTGTACAATCTGTGGGAGTTCACGTCTCCCATGACAGTGAGGATTTCAGATGACCTGTTGTATGGCACAGCATATCCCATTACACCATGCTGTACGCTTTTGCATGGTGTCAGCCTCTCTATGGAGACGCTGGGTCCCACTCAGCGAGGGATGACTTTCTGTCCTGAGGTTCATCAAGAGCTTCAGGACACAGCTACACAAAAGGTCCCGGGCTTTCCTGGCTTGTACTCTTGTTGCCCTGATTTAGAAAGGAAAGCTTTACATTTCAAATATTCTTGAGAAGCAGCTGAAATGAATAGGGCCCCATATTGCTCCTAGTTGAGAAGTTTGGCTCATGCCTGTAATCCTAACTCCTGGGAGGCAGAGATCGGAAGGATTGAAGTCCTTAAAAAAAAGTTCATGAGACTCTTATGTCAACCAATAAAATCTGGATGGGATGGTGTATACCTGTCATTCTCACTACGGGGGAAATGCAAATAGGAATATCTCAATCTAGGTTGGACCATGGAAAAAGTGAGACTCTACTTGAAAAAGAAGACAAATGGAAAAGGCTGAAGGCATGGTTCAGTAGTTCAAGTGGTAGAGTGCCTGCCTACCAATTATAAGAACCAAGTTCAAACCCCAGTACTACCAAGAAAGGAATTATGAAGGGAAGTAGCTGTTTCAAGTCTCCAGACCTCTTTTCCTCTCTGCCTCATGACTGTATAGTGGCTGCTATAGCACCAACCACTTCATCCCCAAGCTGTACCTATTCAGGGTAGGGGCCACTCTAGGAAATGAATTTCTTCTCTCCAAGAAAGTCAGACCTCCCCAGATAGCTCCTACCCTCCCTAAAGGAGGGATATTCTCCTTGAACCTGAAAAAGAATGTCAGGGTCTGTCAGCTTTCCAGAAGGGCTGCTAAGTAACAGCCACATAGCTCACCCTGGAGGCTTCCTCCCTGGGGAGCCAACCAGTGTCATGTGTTCATGTAACTCTTGCCACAGTCTGCACAGCCAGTGCCACTAGCCTTGTTTCAGCCGGTGGCCTTGGGATTCCATAGAACCAAGGCAACTAGGCTGCATCCCTGCATACAGCACCTTACAGTTACAGAGCCTGTGATGCCTGTTATTCTCTTCAATCCTACAGAAACCTCCTGGATTCTCCTTTTTTTTTTTTTTTTTTTTGCCAGTCATGGGGCCAGAACTCTGGGCCTGGGCACTGTCCCTCAGCTCTTCAGCTCAAGGCTAGTGCTCTACCACTTGAGCCACAGCGCCACTTCCAGCTTTTTCTGCTTATGTGGTGCTGAGGAATCGAACCCAGGGCCTCATGCTTGCAAGGCAAGCACTCTACCACTGAGCCACCTTCCCAGCACCATGGATTCTCCATTTTTACCATGCATGTGAAATGAAGTCATCTAAAGCTGGACGGAGCTGGGTGGGGCCTGGGTAAGCTCCACCTCCAGGCTGCCGCTGTCCTCTGTCCCCTCTTTGTCAAAGCTGAGACTGTGAGCTGAGGGGCTACCTGGTAGCATGAGGTCAGGGAACAGGACTCTGAATCTCAGCCCAGACAGGCATGTGCCTTTCTCCTAAGATGCAGACACACTGCCTGGGATGGAGAGGCTCAACGACATGGCTATAAAGAGTTTTGTCGACTGGAAGCTCTATATGGTAAGAGGATTTCCCAGAGGTCATATTAGTCCATCAGGAAGGTGGACAGAAGGACCCAAGAGTCCCCTCCTCACATTGTGGCCAAGAAAATGGATATAAGGCTAGGCTGCCCACCAGGGGCTTGATTCTGTGGCCAGACACAGCATCAGGGTCTCTCTCTGCTGCCTGTGTTTGCACTGTATGTGTGTGTGTGTGTGTGTGTGTGTGTGTGTGTGTGTGTGTGTGTGTGTGTGTGTGTTGTGTGCGCGTGAGCGCGAACACATACACGTGCACATGTGCGTATGCACACACACATGCATACCATGCATAGGTATGCTGGGTGTCATAGGCACCATCTGTCAGGATCTGAAAGGCTTTTGATATAGCAGGCATTTTCTAGTGCACACGGGAAGGAGGTCATACCAGAAGGCAGTAGGTGGTATTCAAGACTTTCTAATTTTGCTCCCCCAGGTCTCAAGGGCCTTTAGAATGGTCTGTGAGTGTGACAGGGCAGGGCTAGGCAGTGAGGTATATGGGGAGCAGCTCTAGGGAGGAAGCTACTTGGAACCTTCCAGAAGCAGTGGCCTGGCATTGCTGCAAGTCACCCTCCCTCCACAACAGCAGCACTTTCCACCTTGTTCTGCTGCTACTTGTCCTCTTCACCGGGGACAAGCATAAGTGGACAGACAGCCAGTGCGGTGATTCACGAAGTGTGACCTGCTTTTTCTCCCTCCCTGTCCACAGTGATTGCTCTCTTGTATAATCTTATTATGTCCATGAGTAGGAAAAGACCCAAAGGACTCTGCACCTTTATATGAGACTCAATCCCTGGGTGCCAGTGGCTTACATCTGTAATCCTGGCTACTCAGGAGGCTGAGATATCTTAGGAGTGTGAGGTTACAAACCAGCCTGGGTAGGAAAGTCTGTGAGACTCTTAACTCCAGCTAACCACAAAAAAAAAAAAAAAAAAAAAAAAAAAAGCACTGCTCTAGGTGCAGGGTCACTTTGGAAAACAAAGCAGAACAAACGTTCCACTGTAGTCTTTGGGTCTCAGAGCTAAGTGACAAACACAGTGAACAGAAAATCCAGACTAGAGGAGCTGACCCCATCAATGTACATGCAGGTGTCTGGCATTGGAGCAGACTCGCTCTCCTCCAGTTGTCTGCAACCTGTCCACATGAGGCAAGCCCAGACAGCAGGTCAGAGCATAGTCAGTAGCCTTATTCCAGGTAAGGATGCAGAAATACAATAAAGAGCTAAGAAACACAAGCCCTGAAGCCTCAAGGACCTTGGAGCCCCATGAAAACTGTGATAGTCACAGCTTGACCTTGAGTAGCCAAGAGGAATCTGAAGTTCAACCAGCCATGTGTGTGGCTGAGAACTACTGGGAAAGGCCCATCTGAGCTGCATCAGCATAGAACACATGGGGCTGCCTTTCCCTAGAAAAGGTTGTTTCTGTGAAGGGGCTCGTCCAGGGATGTCAGAACTGGAAGAAGCAACCTTCATGTCTGTTGGGGGATCCCAGATCTAACCACAGAGTAAACATTTGCCCAAGGACTGAAAGAATAGAAGCATGAGGAAGTGAGGGTTTTCACATATCAAGTGGACAGTTCAAGGGTGAACAAATGCAGCAGTGGTACTCAGTGGACACTATGTTGAAAATGAACTGTACAACTTGTGAGTGGGGATGGGAGGGAAAAACTGGGAGAGAGTGATACTGTCCAGAAAGAAATGTATTCTTTACCTGACTTATGACAGTAACCCTTCTGTATATCACCTTTTTAATAACAATAAAAATACTTAATAAAATAGATAGCTCTTCTGTCCCCTACTGAGGACAGCCACGGTGATCTGGAGATACAGTTCCTATCAAGTTGCTGATGAGAAAATAAAGAGGCAGGACACACACACACACACACACACACACACACACACACACACACACACACACACACACACACACACACACACACACACACACACACACACACACACACACACACACACACACACACACACACACACACTGACATATAGCTTCCAAACAGGTCCAAACAACTTCTTGCTGTAGATACTGTTATTACCATTTAATAGATAAAGAAACAGAGTCACAGAGATGTTAAATAACTTGTTCAATGTCACATAGCCAGTAGAATGGGGAGGTCAGAATTTACATGGACTCAGTCTGATGCTGTGACTGGTGCATTTTTAACCACTGAGCTCTATTGCACAGAGGTGCACCTGTGTGTGGGTGGGCATGGATTGTGTCGGGGGTAAAAAAAAATCATTTCTCCTATCTCAGCCTTGACAATGCGCTAGTGTGCTGGCAGCTGCTTTTGTGGTGTCACTGATAGATAAGGTGACAGTGAGCCCTGGTGAGAGATGTCCCCAGCCCACCGGGATCCCACAATTGACTTTAGATCTAGCTAGTGGCGGGGCCTAAGGATAAAGGGAGTGAGTACTGGAGGTGTTTTCTTATCTGAAAACTGCATTTGCAAACTGGATGGGATAGCACACGCCTGAAATCCCAGCACTCAGGAAGCTAAACAAAATAGGACACTATATATGTAAGTTTTCATACTCTGTTTTTGTTTTTTGTTTTGTTTTTAAGAATTGGTAGAACGCAAATTGATCAATATGTAACATTTGTTTCAAAGTGACTCTTTCCAGTAACGTTTTGAGGTATTTTCAGCCTGTGAGGCCACTTGAGGTTTTCAAACACCAGTTAGTCAGCCAGGTACCTAGTACTCTAGCTACTCAAGAGGCTGATATCTGAGGATCACGGTTCAAAGCCAGCCAGGGAAAGAAAGTCTGTGAGACTCTTATCTACATTTAACCAGCAAAAAGCCAGAAGTAGAGGTGTGGCCCAAGTGGTAGAACAACTAGACTTGAGCCAAAAAGCTCCAGAACAGTGCCCAGACAGTGCCCCAGGATTGGCAAAACAACAACCAAACCAGTTAGCAAAACCAGTTAGTTAAATTGAGGGCCTGACGTGACTATGGGGACACACACCAGAAGGTTTCTACTATGTATCAGACCTTGTCTGAGGGGTGGCTTGACTAACTCACTGGGTTTTTGCAACTGACCTAGAACATAGGTACTATTGTTGGCCCATTGTAAAGATGAGGAAACAAAGGTTTGGTTGAGGAAGGAAGCAGCATTCAGAGCCAACACAACGTGCCATTCTAGCACAGATTTGGTATAGAAGGAAAAATAACCCTTAATAGCATGGTTCTTAGTTGGGTGCCAGTGGTTCATGCTTGTAATCCTAGCTACTCAGGAAGCTGAGATCTGAGGATTGCCATTCAAAGCCACCCAGGGCAGAAAAGTCCCTGTGAGACTCTTATCTCCAATTGACCACTCAAAAACCAGAAATGGTCCTGTGGCTCAAAGTGGTAGAGGGCTAGCCTTGAGCAAAAAGAGCTCAGGCCCTGAGTTCAAGCCCCACAACCAACCCCCGACCCCCCCCTTCCCCCAAAATAGTGTTGCTCTTGTATGGTACCTCTCACATTCTTTCTACTATAATATCTTATTTTATACTATAATATCATATTTTAGTTTTGTTTGTTTTGCCAGTCACAGGGCTTAAACTCTGGGCTTGGGCGCTGTCCCTCAGCTCTTCAGCTCAAGGCGAGTATTCTACCACTTGAGCCACAGTGCCACTTCCATTTTTCTAGTAGTTTATTGGAGATAAGAGTCTCATGGACTTTCCTGCCCAGGCTGGCTTTGAACCATGATCCTCAGGTCTCAGCCTCCTCAATAGCTAGGATTACTGGAGTGAGCCACCGGCGCCTGGCAGTTTTTGTTTTTGCCTTTTTTTTTTTTTTTAATTGTTGTTGTTGATTATGAGGCCTGAACTCTGGGTCTGGGCGCTGTCCCTCAGCTCTTCAGCTCAAGGCTAGTGCTCTACCACTTGAGTCACAGTGCACTTGCAGCTTTTTCTGCTGATGTGGTGCTGAGGAATTGAACCCAGGGCTTCATGTATGCAAGGCCTGAGCCACCTTCCCAGCCCCCATATTTTAGTTTTAAAACAGCTTTGGAAATCTGACTGCTCTTTTTAGGATAGACCAATTAAATAAGTCTGTCAGGATCTGAAACTTGTTATTTTTTTCCCCTTCACATAGAAAGCTGTATAAAATTACTTAAATATAGAAAAAGGTATAACTTGGCAATAGTGAAAAGTGATTAAGTGGAAATTATAGACCAACAGTTAATTTAAAAGGCAACATGACACAGATTAAAATTGTTTTTTAAGTGCTCCCAAGGTGGTAAAATTACCTCACAAGACCCAGCACAATCAAGGAAGAGTTCATCAGAAATAAGCTGGAAGGGAACAAAAGCAAAACAATGGAGTTTGTTCTAGAGTTCACTCCCATCGGCAGGAATTCCCAGAAAGTCCAGACATGTTTACAAAAGTGCTCAGTGTTCCATTGGAAACGGGAAGCGTTGGCCATGATAGGTGTAAGCCATAGTCAATTAGATGTCTGCTACTGCAAAGCTCAACAAGTATTTATTGAGATGCTGCTGTGAGCCAGGCACTCTGCTAGAGTGCAGAGGCTGTAATAGTGAACAGAGCAGGCCTAACCTCAGGACTGGTATTCTGTTGTCGTCATTGTTGTTGTTGTTATCTTTAAACAGTTACACAGGAGAGTTCAACTTTTGTGAGTACGATGCATGTGAATCTACAGGGAAGTGGTGCTGTGGACAGAGGCATGTGTGGCTGTCACACGGGGAGTGCTTACTCACCCTATATTTGCAATTATGCAAATAAGAGGCCATGGCATTGGTTTGTTTCCTAACCCTTAGCCACAGCAGATTGGTCTAAAGGAAGGAATTGGCCATGGTTGGACTAATCAGCTTCCTCTCCTGGGCCTTGGAGTTTGGATGCTCATAGCTGTCCATGGCTCCTCAGTGGAAAAGCAGCAACCATGTGCAAGCAGCCAGTAAGGCTGTGGTGCCTTCGGAAAGTTCTTCTTGAGTGTCACAGCTTTATCTGTCTTGAAACCTTCCTCCGAGCTCTTGGTAATAATGCCTTTTTACAGCATTATCAGAGGTCAAGAGTGTTTCTACTCATGAAACTGTCAAAACAATATGGTCAAATCTGCTGTGAGAAGACTGGGTAAACAAAGTCACGTGAATTTTTTTTTTTTACTGTAGGACCTGTGTGTGTGTGTGTGTGTGTGTGTGTGTGTGTGTGTGTGTGTGTGTGTGTGTTGAGACTTGAACTCAAGTCTCGAGTGCTGTCTCTTAGCTTGTTTTGCTCAAAGCTAGCGCCTAACCACTTGAACCATACATATCTATCTCTACTTCTGGCTTTTTGATGGGTAATTGGAAATACCCAGCCTGCCTGGGCTGGCTTCAAACCATGACCCTCAGATCTTACTCTCCTGTGTAGATAGGATTATAGGCATTTGTCACCAGTACTTGGCTACTGCAGAACTTTTTGGAGCCTTTATTTGTTAATATACATTCCAAAACAATCTATGGTGTTGCCCAAACTCCTGCTATACTCTAACTGGTTAGTCCTGCAGAATGCTTTGGGGAATGCAAATCCATTTATACTATAAGTGAGAAGGAATTAATGCACAGAGAGGGAGAGGATTACCCAAAGCCACATAGCCATGTAACTGTAGAAAATGTCCTGCTGGCCGAGGCCTTCCCGTGTTTTTCTCATTGAGCCTTCCTGGACATGAGCTTCCCTGGCTGGACGTGCATGTGCTGGAATTCCTGGGAGGAGGTGGGTGATGGGCACGCAAGTGGAATGTAGACCCAGGAGAAAAGGTGGGATCAAGAATTGAAGCCCAGTCTCCTGACGAGTGGGTGGCAGCTGTGGCTGAGCAGGGTCTGAGATCTAACAGGCCTTGCTGCTGGCCTAGGCTGCCCCAGCCACCTTCACAGTGTGGCCAGGAGGATGGCTCCGGCCTTCCACAAGTTCCCCAAACCACAGGCAGGCTGGAGAAGAAAAAAGCTCAAGGCCCGGTCCATGGCAGGGCCCGCCCAGGCGGCCAGCGCCGGGATGACGGGGGTCTGTAAATCACCCTGTGAACCACAGACCCAGTGCCATCCCCACGGGTTTCCTTTCCGCTTCTTAATCCTCCTCTGCAGACTCAGTAACAAAAAGCAGATTCCTGCTGGGGCCAGCCAAGCACAGTGGACTGGGAGAATGTGAGCCGAGGATTTACCACATCAAGACCCTGCCCGCCTCTCACTTTTCCTTTTCTCCCCACTAAGCCACCATTAGCTGGACAGCTTTCCTACCCCTGGCCCTGAGCCTTCATCGGGCTTGGACCCTGCTTCCAGCCTGGCCCAGCCTATTGGATCTTGGACCACATCTTGGCTGAGCTTCTACTGGCGCCTTTGGCCTCTAAGACACACCAAGGCCTGTGGTTAGCAGCCCTCTAGCCTCATGGTTTGGCTGCTTCCTGTTCCCCAAGCCTCACTTCACCCGGGCAGCCACTGTGTGGTAGAAGAAACACTGCCGTTCTGGATTCAAATCCTGCTGCCTCCAGCTTTTAGCACCTAACTCTCTGTGCTCACAACCGATTACCTTGAGATGGGATGTGAGGAAGCACTCTGGCATGTCTGATCTTCCTGACAGATGTTTTGCTTTAACAAGAAGTACTAAGCTATGTTCAGGGTTGTTGCAGGACGGAGAGAAGGATGTGCAGTCGCTTTATTTGGGAGTGTGTTGGTCCAAGGGAGGGAGCCTGTGTATTCTTGTCCACGTTCCAGGTGGACTTGGACACCACCACCCCCTCCTACTAGCTTTGACCTTCCCCAGAGGGTCATTGCCCATGAACTTTCTTCCCTTCCTCCTGCCCATTCTTGGAAGCAAGGTACATCCTCTGATCAGTTTTCTCCAGATGAGCATCAGGTTCAACTGCCAATACAGATGCAGCAGGTCAGGGTTTCTACAGACTTTAAGGTGGTCTTATCCAGCAATTTCCAAACTGTTCCCTTAACTCTCGGGTTCTCAGGATGTCTCCATGTCACCAGTGGAGAAAGCACAATAGAACTCAGTCCTTCTCTGTCCCTGTCCCCCTTACCCTCTGATCACCCAAAAGGACAGGTCACACTTGATTTCTACTGCTTAGAAGGAAGTTTGGAAATGACTGATCTGCTTAGGCAGATGGGGAAACTGAGGCTCAGAGAAGTTAAGTGACTTGTATCAGGTCACCTTGCTGGCAGCTGAGGGGCTGCATATAGAGTGCACCTTGGGCCTCCTGGTATAATGTTCCTTTCCAAACTGTGTGGGGGAAGAGGTACCATGGACAGCCACTCCAGTGGGGGCCAACTAGCCTGAAGAGGAGTCCCCCCCTCCCCAGATGAGCCTGACTGGGATCCCTGTGGATCATGGTGTCAGTACCCTGGGTCCCTCCTCACAAGCCAACCAGACATCAGGGGCTCTAAGTCCAGAGTTGTGGAGGAAAGGGACAGTGTGGGCTTTGGGGGGTAACCAGTCCTGGATTCAAATCTGGCTCTATTTGTTAACTGTGCCCCACAAGGTACACTCTCCTGCCCCAGGTCCACAAGTGTGATGGTCTTTCTGGGGCAGGAGCCGTGGGGATCATGTGAGAGGACATTCTGGGGGTGCCCACTTGGCGTCAGGATGATTAGAGGGCGCTTCTTTCTGATGGTTGCTCATTTCTTTCAGGAATGACACGTGATGGACAAGACCAAGGACACTGCTGTGGGTCACTTCCTAGCCAGGCTTGAGGAGACGGGGAGCCTGCCAAACCAGCCTGGCTTGTTGTCTTCTCCAAGATGCTGCCAGATGCTCAGTCCACCTACTGCCTCTCAGGGTCTTCAAGGACAGCAGCAGCCTGCCTCCCTCTCCCCTTCTGCCCTTACCCAGTCACTCTGTGGTTATTTTGTACTTCGGGCTCTGCCTGGTGGGGAGGCAGTGCTCAGCTGCAGAAGTTTATTGCCAAAGATTCTACAGAGACACTAAACAAAAGGGGGGGGGGGATAAAACCCAACAGTGAAAAGCCACGTCATTGCTCCATGAATTCTTTTTCTCCTGTTGTCCACGTCCCATCTCAAGCCAAAGATGAGCCAGTACCTTCACCCGGAACTCATACAAGGAATGGACATTTGGTGCCATCAGAAGCACTTGGTGCTCTAATCCAGCGTTGTGTCCACGACTGGACCCCGAGCTGTATGGATACATGACAAGCCTTCTTGGGACCATGAGAAGGAGGTTGGGTGGAGGGTACCTGGCTGCCTAAGTGTCTAACTCTGATTCTTTATGTTCCTGGGGCTCAGGCTCTCTCTTGGGCCTTGAGTATCAGAGAAGGGAGTAAGAGGGGAAAGAAGCAATATTCCCCCCACACCTCACTGAGGGACTTGCCCCAAGGCAACCTACCCAAAGACCTTTGCTCCAGAGCTCAGCCCCTATCAGCTGCCTCTCCCCAGTGTTCCCCCTCAGCTGTTGGAACTGGGCAGACAAGATGGCACCCTGCTGGAGGCCAGTGGTCTATGGCTGGATGGGTAGAAGGGCAGAGGGAGGAAGGGACCAGGGAAATGGGCCAGTATGTGGGGGAGGGGCATGTTCAAAACCAAGGCCTGCTCCTCCCTTGTACTCCAGAGGCCAAAGCTGTTCACATCTGTGCTCAACCATCTGCTTCAAATTGAAGTAAAAGTCCCAACATGTAAAGAAAATGCTTGTGTTGAATAGACTTGATGTGTGACCAGGACTTCGACTGATCATTGGCTGGGGAGTTTTAAAGAAGGAGGCTGGTGTTTATCTAGAGGTTGAGGGTCCTATTATTGTTAATCCTGCCATCCAGACAATGAGGCCCCGAAGAGACAAGGCTGGAGAGTGACAGAGCCAGGTTTTGTTTTTGTTTTTGTTTTTTTTTGGGCAGGGAGGAGGTGGGTGGGGGGTAGGAGGAAGCAATAATGGGCCTTACACTTGCTAGGGAAGTTCTCTACCCACTTGAGCCCTGCCTCCAGCCTTTTTTGGTTTAGTTTTGCAAATAGGATCTTGCTTTTTGCCTGAGACCAGCCCAGATTTTGGTCCTATTGATGCTTCTTACACAGCTGGATGACATGTGTATACCACATAGCCAGCTTTTCATTGTTTTAAGGTGGGAGTTTTCTCCCACCTTACATGACTAGCCTCAAACTCCAATCTTCCTGATGTCAGCTTCCCCTCCAGCTCAGATTACATGTATGAACTCCTGAGCTGGCCAGTTCTTGAAACAGGATGGCCTCACTCCATGTCCTGAGCAATCAAACCCTTTCTAGGTCTGTTTGCATTTCCAACCAAAATCCTTGTGTGGACTTATCACACCTTTACCTCAGAGGGCCTGTCTAGAATAGGGACAGTAAAAGCCCACAGGGATGTGGGCAGCGACTGTAATAAGAAATAGGAAAGGTGAAGTGGAGGCATGACTCAAGTGGTAGAGCTTCAGCTGTGGGCAAAAAAATCAGTGAAGACCTTGAGGTCTTGAGTTCCAGCCCTAGTACTGGCACAAAAACAGCACAGAGAGAGAGAGGGATGGAACGGGGGAGGGAGGAGTGTTGGGGCTTTAGGGACAGGCTGCCCAAGGAAGGCAGTGGTCAGTGATAGAGACCAGAAGCTACAACTATACCAGAAACACAGATTGCCCTTTGGTCTTGCCCCCGGATGCCTGTGTTGTCTGGACTTGGGGTTTCTGTTAAGTGGAGCCAGCTTCAGGGGGACGCCTGCTGTTCACTGGTCGTTCTCAGCTGTGGCTCTCCATCAATGACCAAGGGCCTGGCCCTGGATCCCTGGGTAAGCACAGAAGCAGGGGGATGGGGGGAGACTGCTCTGGGTACTCCTCAGAGCAGAGGTGTCCTGGAAGCAGGTCAGACAGGGCTTGCGATGGGAAAGGTCAGCCACCCTGGGACTCAGGCACAGGTCATGCGGCCATTCAGCAGTCTCTCTGAGCCTGAGACCCTGGTGGCACTTCGAGAGGAGCAAGAGATAGAGACCAACCAGGGCCACATTGTAGATGTAAGAGGAACCTCTCCATAAAGGGTGAAGGCATCTTCATCATACTGCCTCAACACCCAGAAACTTACATAGCCTCCACCTCCCACCCCTCTGCTATCATAACCTCCATCATCTTTGTCCCTTTCCTTCTGAAGCATCTGTGGATGCTCTGCGAAGGAAACAGATAGAGCCCGTGTAGAGACTGTCTTCTCTGAGCTCATGCTTCTATTTAGACAACAAGCCAGTAATTATGCTACCATTAGATGGCTCAGGTGTGGTTGCAAGCCTCAGGCAAGAAAGAACTAAACTCTCCGTGGGGATGCTAGGAAGGAAGAGCTTTGCTGGCAAGAGCCAATATGAGGGCAAGAGGAGTAGCAGAAGGGTCTTCAATGTAACAAGTAAGTACCTGGCCCTCACTGGCTGTTGGAACCACCTAAGGAGGTTATAATGGATGAATACCAGAGCCCCATCTCCAGAATTTCTAGTATATTTGTCTGGTGTGTGGCTTGGACATTGGCATTTTCAAAAGCTACCCAAATAGGCTGGAGGCATGGTTCAAGTGGTAGAGTACCTGCCTAGCAAACATAACACCCTGAGTTCAAATCCTAGTACCCACCCTCACAAAAAAACTACCAACTAAGTAACCAAGCAAAGCTCCCCCACAGGATTTTATGAGAGCCACTAGTCAAAGTGGGTTGGAGAATCTGACAAAATAGTGATTTAGAACCATGTATAGAAACATAGGCTGTGTCAAAATATGTGTGTGTGTGTGTGTGTGTGTGTGTGTGTGTGTGTGTGTGTGTGTGTGTGTGTGTGTGTGTTGGTTCACATCTGTAATCTTAGCTACTCAGAAGGTTGAGATCTGAGGATCATGTTTTGAAGCCAGCCTAGACAGACAAATCCAAGAAACTTATCTCCAATTAATCACCCAAAAGCTGGAAGTGAAGTGAGTTGTGGCTCAGTCTTGAGTTAAAAAAAAAAAAAAAAGCTAAGCAAGAGTGCAAGGCCCAGAGTTCAAGCCCTAGTACTGGCATCAAAACAAAACAAAGTGCATGAGTGTGTGTCTGTGTGGGCAGTGATGTGCACACATCTGGAGGGATGTGCGTGAAAATCTGTGCTTGTCTTTCCTTTCCAGCTTCCTCTCCAGTATAGCAATGTGTGTTCCTATGTACACACAGGTCCACACATTACACACTGCCTCACATGCACACTTGCACTCAGATGTACACTTGTGTCTGTTTTCACTAAAGGGCATCCCTCTCAGTTCCAAACCTGATGGACTATCCTCTAAACAGTTCTGTGCAAGAAGACTTCTTACAATAGACATTATGAAGAGCCACCCCCATGTGGCCTTGTGAAGGCATTTTTCAGTCCAGTGAGGGTTGAGGTGACAGAGCCACCTGCAGGCATGTTTGTGGCATGCTCATGTTTGCTCTGGATTGTCAGAAGGCTGAAGAGGGACAAGACACCTGTGTACCACAGGCCTATGTGTGCATGCCAGCTTCCTGCTCTCCATCACAGCCACAAAGAATGACTCCAGAGTCACAAAATCCTCAGGTCTCAGGCCACACTTTTCAAGATCCTCCCAAACTCTATGCACAGGCTACAGGCTGCTCCTCTTCAGGTGGTCCCAGAAGAGAAGGTGAAGCCATATATAAGAAACCCACATTTTAGACTACGGGAAGGAGAAATGGTGGTCATGCTTTTCATTATTTTCATCTTGATGGTGGTGAACAGACCTTGGTTTGCAGGTGATGTGTGGGGAAGATTTGGCTTACCTGGAGGGATTTTGGTATTTTAGTACTTGGATTCTCCAAATTTTCTGATGTCCCTTACTGCCATAAGAGTCAGCCAGTGTGACATTGATAGATTCTTTGATGCTACCATTCATTTGATACATGAAGAGAGGGTTTTCAAATGCTATCAAAAAATCAAAATGGGATAATGAAGGGTGATATATTCAGATAAAAATTTGATAAAACTTAAATTGAAGTAAATGGGGGGAAAGAGCAGGGTACCAGTGGATTATGCCTGCAATCCTAGCTACTTAGGAGCAATCTGAGGATCACAGTTTGAAGCCAGCAAAGACAGAAAAGTTCATGAGACTCTTATGACCAGTTAACCAGCAAAAACTGGGAAATATAGGTGTGGTTCAAGTGGTAGAGTACCAGTTTGAGCAGAAAAAACAAAAACAACAAGCAAGAGTACAAGACCTTGAGTTTCCCAACTGGATGTCTTATTTCCACATACCCTTCATCCCTATACTCCATCTTGTCCTTGGGCCCGGCCCTCTGTTCTGGCACTTCTGCTCTTTGCAACATCCTTTAAAACCTTGTGCTGGCAGGGTGCCGGTGGCTCACGCCTGTAATCCTAGCTACTCAGGAGACTGAGATCTGAGGATCGGGGTTCAAAGCCAGCCCAGGCAGGAAAGTCTGTGAGCCTCTTTTTTTTTTTTTTTTTGGTCGGTTGTGGGGCTTGAACTCTGGGCCTGGGCGCTGTCCCTCAGCTCTTCAGCTCAAGGCGAGTGCTCTACCACTTGAGCTACAGCGCACTTCCGGTTTTCTGGTGGTTTATTGGAGATAGGAGTCTCACGGTCTCTCCTGCCTGGGCTGGCTTTGAACCGCGATCCTCAGATCTCAGCCTCCTGAGTAGCTAGGATTACAGGCGTGAGCCACCAGCACCCGGCTTCTGTGAGACTCTTATCTCCAATTAACCACCAGAAAACTGGAAGTGGCTCTGTGACTCAAGTGGTGAAGCACTAGCCTTGCGCTGAAGAGTGCAGGGACAGTGCCTAGGCCCAGAGTTCAAGACCCACACAAAACAAACAAAAAAACCAGAGTTCAAGCCCCACGACTAACACCACCACCACCAACAGCAACAAATCCTTGTGCTGTTCAGTTTCTCCCCCTTACTCTGCTTTTCCTGGTCTCCCCTTTCTCCCAAGCTCATGGGAGCATGAGTGGGAAGATCCCAAGGATTGGATCCTGGGCAGTAAAACTGTGGCAGAGGCTGTGCTGGGAACTTCAGGTGCAAGAAAATCTCTTTTCACCCAATGGATTACCTGTGATCCTAGGCAGGGACATCTATTTAGGAGCACCTGTTGATCAAGCTCTAGTAATCCTGCCACAGCTATAGTGGGGATTCTATTTAACTCTGTCCTAGATGTTTCCTGCCTGCAGAGTGGTCACTGGTAGCAGCGAGGTGACAAACAGCATGGTTATTTTCAAAGCCATTCTCAGTGGGTTTGTACTGTCCCCTTGCTTTGCTCTATAGCTGCTGTCCACCTGCACAACTACTTTCTGCTTCCAGTCCCAGGAGAAAGGTAAGACACTGAAGGGGCACAGCCTTGTAGGAAGGGATTGCCATTACCATTTTCCCAATTGCAAAGACCCTCCCAAGGGTCTAGGTCTACCTCCTTGAAACCACGTACCTACATTGACAAGTATCTCTTGTGATACAGAGCAGTGGGCACAAATATCATGTCCAAATGGCACTGTGAACTCCAAGGGGGCAAAGGGATTGTGTCTAATTCATCTCCAAATCCTCAAACGGGCCTTGCACCATGTGAATGACTCTTTGTTGAATGAAGAATGGAAATATTGTTGTTGTTATTTCCTTCCTTTCACAAATAACTAGCAAGCATCTAATTTGTTCAAGACTTTGAGAGAATGGGATCCAGGTCAGATGGCCGTTCACAAACAAGATCAAAGGAGAAAAGGCCCCAGCTGTAGGGCTTTTTGCTCTGTCTGTATTCAGGCCTTGGAGAACTGAGAACAACATCACAGCACCTGTGGGTGCTGTGAGTAAACACTGGTTGTGTGAGGATGAATAGATTCCCCTGGCCACACCTTCTGCAGCTGGTTACATCAGTAACCAGTGGTGACTTTCTCTCCAAGGGTCCTGATCAGTCTGAACGCACATGACAAAGCTCCAGGCAGCTATGATACAGCATCTGTTGAACTATCTTTGCCATCCTGGTCCCATGGCCTCCCCAGAGCCAGCCAGCCTCCTCAGGGCACTTGCAGGATGATTTGGCTGAGGATACGTGGGGAGCTGGACTTTGTTATCACTTGTGGGGGCCACGTGGCTGCGTTCTGACTCAACTCCATCTCCCGTCTTCTAATCTTCTGTTTGCATGGCTGACACAGGATTATTTCCAAACTCCCTCCCTGTGCCCATCGCCTCCAGGCTGAAGTCCAGACTTCTCACCTGCCTGTCATTAGTGGTCCATGCACTCCTCCAGGGCCTCCGAGGTCTCCCAGTGTCCACCACACCTGATCGTGCCCCAGCTTGGCCTTTTCTGGCTCCAGCTGAATCCTGTTCTAAGAAGTCATTACCAGCCCCCTTTCCTCATCCGGTTTCCTTTTTATCTAGCTGCCCATAGAACAAAGTTCTTTTTGGACTTTCATGTTTTGCAATAGTAGAAATAGGTCTTTGTCTTTTCAACTCTAGGTTTTGAACTCAGGGCCATGTGTTTCTTAGGCAGGTCCTTTACCACTGGTCCATGTCACGAGCCCTGTTTTTTGCTCTGTGTGTGTATGTGTGTGTGTTGGTTCTGGGGCTTGAAGTTAGTGCCTGAGCTTTTGTGTTCAAGGACAGCACTCTACCACTTGAGCCACAGCTTTATTTATTTATTTATTTTGGTCCGGTCATGGGGCCTGAACTCTGGGCCTGGGCGCTGTCCCTCAGCTCTTCAGCTCAAGGCTAGCGCTCTACCACTTGAGCCACAGTGCCACTTCCGGCTTTTTTCTTTTTGCTTATGTGGTGCTGAGGAATTGAACCCAGGGCCTCATGCATGCAAGGCAAGCACTCTACCACTGATCCACCTTCCCAGCCCCCACAGCTTTACTTTTTGATTGAGAGGTAAGAGTCTCCCAGGCTTTCTTGCCTGGGCTGGCTTTGAACCTCTAGCCTTATGTCTCAGGCTCCTGAATAGCTAGAATTACAGGCATGAGCCACTGACACCCAGCTTATGTTGGTTATTTTTAAGATAAAGTCCAGCTTCAGGCCCAGCATCCACCTAGTTTGTGTAGGCTTCCTGTATTTGCTGGAATAACAGACATATATCACATATACCACCATGTCCACCTTCTATATGGAGCTGAAGTTTTGTGGATTTTTCTGCCCAGGCTGTCCTGGAATTTTGATCCTCTCAATCTCAGTTTAGGATATTTTAGGATAACAAGTATATACAACGGCACCCACCTAGGGGTTGAGGATGGGTCTTGTGAACTTTTCTGCCTAGGCTAGCCTTGAACTATGATCCTCCCATTCTCAGCCTCCCAAGTAGCTAGGATTACAGATGTAAGCCACTTGCAGCTGGCTAAAACTTTGTTGTTATCTAACTTTCCTTTGCATCTACCCTGCCAGGTCCTTGGTTCATTTGGGAGCTCCAGTTCTCATAGTTGCAAGCATGAGGTGACAGAGGCCCTAGGCCCATGCCCTTCTACCCTAGGGCATGTCTTTCCTTTTCAGATAAAAATAAAAACATTTCCATCCCTATGTCCTATGGGAAGCAAGCCCAGCAGCAGCCCAGAGCCCCAAGGGTTCTGACATCTGGAGATCTCTGGCTTTAGTCTCCTGGGTCTGCTAGATTTCTCTTCTGTCCCTCAGCTGCTTCTCCCACTCTCTGCCCTGTGTCTGCTCAAGGGAACATGGCTCATCTTCCTCAATCTCCCCAAGATGACTCATACGAGGCAGTGAGTGGAGGAAATGCTTTACCTATCTTGATCATTTTCTAAAAAATGTTTACACTCAGAACAAACAAACAAGCAAGTCCTTGCCTTTGACTTCCTCATGTAGTCCATTTCCTTTATGTTTGATTCATTGTGTTTCTGGCAGTTGTAAAGCTTTTTCCACTCTGATTTTGTTCTCTGACACTACGTTTCTGGGCAGTGATTCACCTAACATTGTTCTATGGCTGCACTTAAATCCCGTATTTTTCCTTCCCTGACTGTCACCCATCTCCCACCCTCACACCACCCCCGGGTCACCATCAAACCCAGGCCTGAAAAACAAGAGACTATGAAGTATGGTGGCCTGTGGGTGGACCTTGGTCCAAGAGACAGACAGGCGGGCAACAATTGGCTGACGTGGAAGGAGGGAACAGAGCAGAGCATGCTCTTCCCCAACAAGCAGGCAGAGCACCATGATGCCCCTTAGCCTTCAAGGCCATCTGGCTCACAAACATACTTTCATCCTCTGATTTAATTTCCAACCCCACAACCAGAAGTTTTGAGAGATTCCTTTCTCACATATACACAAATTCAAGTATGCCACACACGCGCGCGCGCGCGCGCGCGCACACACACACACACACACACACACACACACACACACACACATGTTCTTTTTAAAATCTTTAATTAAAAACTAAGAATGTTGCCAAGTTTCAAAATGGAGAAATTTCCATTTGGGGAGAAGAAAATAGAACATAAAAAGGAAGTTGGATTTTTGGCGCACGCGCGCGCACGTGTGTGTGTGTGTGTGTGTGTGTGTGTGTGTGTGTGTGTGCGCGCGCGCGCGTGTATTCTGGTCCTGGGGCTTGAACTCAGGGCCTGGGTTCTATCCCTGAGTTTTGTTGTTCAAAGCTAGTGCTCAACCACTTGAACCTTACAAACTTTTTTGCCCAAGCTGACTTTGAACTGTGATCTTCAGATCTCAGCCTCTTGAGTAGCTAGTATTACAGGAGTGAGCCACCAGGCTTGGTATATTATTTTACCTCCCTCCCTCCCTCTCTCCTTCTCCCCTCTCTCCCTCCCTCCCTCCCTCTCTCCCTCCCTTCTTTCCTTCCTTCCTTCCTTCCTTCCTTCCTTCCTTCCTTCCTTCCTTCCTTCCTTCCTTCCTGTCTGTCTTTCCTTTCTTCCTTTCTATACATCAGGATAACTGCTGATCTTTACTTTCAAATTGAAAATCAAGGTAAGGGATTTGACATTTTAGTGTCTCTTCTAAGCATGAGAAAGTGCCCAGGAAGCCAAATATTGTAATTTGAGAACTAGCAGTAAGATGAATAGGACTGGGCCTTTTAAGTACACAAGGCTTCATGGCTCTCTCCATTGAGGACCACAGCATAATGGATCCCTTTCATTAAGGCTCAGAAAAGGCCTACAGGAGAAAAACTCATTTAACTTTGTGAACTCAGTGCTTCTAAATTTATTTGAACATGCATTCTCCTTTGAAAAGAATTCCATCATGGTAAAATGTATACAAAATAATATTTTCATTTTAACCATTTGTATGTGTATAATTCTGTAGCAGTTCGTATATTTAGAATCTTGATAACCATCCCCACTGCCTATACTCCAAACTTTCTCATTACCCAAACCAAAACCTCCGTATCCATTAAATAGTAACTTCCTACCACTCCTCTTGCAACCATTGTTCTCCTCTGTCTCTATGAATTCATCTATTTAATACCTCATATAAATGGAATATACAATACTTTTGTCCTACTCTGCTGGGCTTATTTACTGGGTATGAAGTTTTCAAGATCCATCTATACGGTAGGTAGCATATGTCAGAATTCTATGTTTCGCTGGTCCTGCGGCTCACACTCTGGTCCTGGGCATGCTCCCGAGGGTCTTTTTGCTCAAGTCTAGTGTTCTACCACTTGAGTAACAGATCCACTTCTGGATTTTTCTGTCATTAATTAGAGATAAGAGTCTCTTGGACTTTTCTGCCTGGGTTGGCTTTGAACCACAATCTTCAGATCTCAACCTCCTGAGTAGTTAGGATTACAGGCATGAGCCGTGGTTGCCCAGCCAAAATTCTATGTTTTTAGTAACTGAACAATGTCCTATTGTATGGGTAGACAACATTTGTTGGTGACAGCATTTATACTTTATTTCATGCACTGACCTGGCATGGAATACAGGGAAGGGTTGTGGTACCACTGGAATATTAGGATTTAGGGGTGGGTCAGGATCTCCCCTCCCCCAATAGCTCTAGGAATTACTGACAGAGTGTGTAATCATGTCTCTAAACTCAAGGTAGAGCTGAAGCCTCATGTTGAGGGCTGCCTAAGAAATATTCCAGATTTAGAGCCAACAGCTCATGCATGTAATCCTAGCTACTCAAGAGGCTAAGATCTGAAGGACAGTGGTTCAAAGCCAGCTTGGGAAAAAAATGTTCAAGAGACATCTCCAATTAGCCAAAAAAAAATCTGGGGTTGGGGGTGTTACTCAAGTGGTAAGAAAACAAGCCAAACAAAGCTTGAGATCCTGAGTTCAAACCCCAGTCAGTAGCTTCAGATATATATCCTAAAGGCAGTCAGGGATCAGCTCTGCTTTGTCCTCCAATCCCATAGGACATTCAGTCCTGTTGGGCCCTGGGGGCTGCTGAGGAGACTGACAGCTCAGTTTGGGTGCCATCTGCCAGGGCTGCCTTCCCTGGCATGGGGAACAGGACTGGACAGGAGCCAGGCTTATGGAGCTGTTGGTCAGGAGGCTCTGGCCCCCTTTTGGCAGGCTCATAGGCCCTGGTCCCACACAGAGCTGGACGTGCTGTTCTGACCAACTGCCCCTCCCTGACGGCACCTCCTGCAGCTCTGAGTGGGGCAGCCCCACGGGGGACTGATGGGCTAAAGGGTGTGCCCCATCCATAGACAGCTCAGCCTCTGGCAAACTATGAGACACCAGAACTGAGACTCCAGTGACATGGGACAAACAAGGAATCCTCTGGGAGCCTAAGTTCCCAGCCAAAACTTCAACCCATGGTGACCACTCTTGAGTGCAAGCAGGCAGTGGCCCCATGACCTCTGAGGTCCCTCGAGCTAGGCAATGTCTCACCCAGGTCCCCAAATGGCTTTGTCCTGCAACTGTTTATGTTCTGAGCTCAGATGAAAACTCCCCACACAGACTGCACTGCCATTGGGAGTCTGAGGGCCTCCTTGTTCCCACTAGAAGGGATCTGTTTCTCCTACAGGGAGATTAGCTTTGGAGCCAGAGAACTATTTGAAGGAAGCCAAGACCATCCAGAGTTGTTAAAATATAGTGCTGGGTGCTAGTGGCTCACACCTCTAATCCTACCAACTCACAAGGCTGAGGCTTGTGGTTCAAAGCCAGCCTGGGAAGGAAAGTCTGTGAGACTCTTATCTCCAATTAAACATACAGAAGTAAATAAATAGTAATCCAGAAGTAGAGCTGAGGCTCTTGTGCCAGCATTGAGCAAAAAAGCTAAGAGAGACCACTTAGGTTCTGAGTTCAAGCCCTAGTATCAGCACACACACACACACACACACACACACGAACAGAGCATTTCTAGAGATATTACAAACAAATGGTGTTCACTTTTCAAGTCTCTTTGGACTCTACAACCTGAACCTACATATACCTAGGCCTCCCATGACCCTTTCCTTCTCTCTCATTGCAGGGTTAACTATAACCCTACCTGTCTTCCTAGCTGAACAGTACATCTCTGGGAGACAAGAGTAGGCCTGGCTTGTCTCCCCAAGGCAGGACCGGGGCATCGGTGCACTTCATGGGAGCCTGGACTACAGAAGCTCCCTCCCATCTTCACCCTGGTGAGGGGCTGTCCAGTGAGCCTACAGGGTCCTTCCCCCACTACTTCTCTGCCTGTCTCACTGTGCCCAGAGTGGGAGAGATCCAGGCAAGGGGCCAGAGAACAGCAGTTGTGTTATGGGCATGGAATAAACAGGGAGTTGGAGTGTGGCGCTCCAAGTAGCATGGGGCTTCTCCAGCGCCAAGTTGTTCAGAGGGATGGAGTGATAGGTCTCGCTCACTGGGCCAGGCTGTCCCTCCCAGATCCTCTCACCTGAGGGCTGTTTCTCTCAGAGCTCCACCCCTCCCTCACCTACATAGGTTACGAGCCCACCCTGCTCAGAGCCAAGTCTCTCTGCTCTTGCGTGCCATGCCATTTAACCTCTCCTCACTGCTGCTTTGCCTTCCCAGCTCAGTCTCAGTGTGTGGACGCTGGTGCCCCCCGGGGTACTCTGTGGCATGTATCTTGTCATCGGTGCCAGGGCCCCTGGTGCTAATTTTCAGCCCTGCCATTCACCAGCTGGGTGATCCAAGGCAAAGTGGTTCATCTCTGAGCTTCAGTTTCTCCTTCTGTAAACTAGGTGGTTGGAATACAGGCTACCAGAGCCTCTTCCAGTTCTATCATTCTATCTTGTTCAATGCTATCTGCCACTCACCAACCGCTAGGCTGAGTTATATACTATCGACTTTAAATTTGCCATTGAGCCTGCCCCGCCAGGCATCCCCACATGGGAAGGAGGAGGCATTTGGTTCCATCTGCTTTTCTCACTCAGCGCTGGCCTCAGCTGGCCCGGCCCCTCCCTGGGCTGTGGCCTTCCTCTGCCCAGGGCCCTTAGTCAGTGGCTCGTTTCCTCTTCCAGGCCTGAGCACTGATCCAAGGAGTTGGCGCCGGGGGCCCCAGGCCCCATGTTGCCTGAAATCTTCCGCCAAGGCAGGGCTTCAGTGAGTAAGGGCTGGCCTGCTGTTGATGAGCCTTAATTAACCCAGTGATCCGGAGCTCAAGGACACAGGGCACCGCATTGTTCTCTGGAGAGACACAGCTGCTTGTCTGCAACTGCGCCCCGTTGCTGGCAGCTGCTGCCCTCTTGCTCCTGGTTGCCCTCGGGGGTCCTTTCCATTTCCTCCCTTTCCAGTGCCCACCCTTCTCGTTAGACTCTCCTCCGAGCTGGTGTCTCCTAGCCGTTCTCCTTCTGGAGGTCCACAGCCCCCTCCCTCTCCCTGGAGTTCCTCTCCGACCCCTCTGGCTGCGGACCCTCAGCCCCTCTGCTTGTGGGCCTTTACTGGGCCTCCATGGCTCTCCCTCCTCATCTGGGCTGATGACTTCCAAATCCCTAACTGTATGTAGTCCAGGGATGGCTGAATACCATTCAGAGTAAAAACCAAGTCCTCACAGCAATCTCCAAAGCCCGAAGCCTCTTGGCTCTGAGGGCTCCAGATCTTAACTCAGCCTAGTGATGGGTGGTAGATCTTCTGTCCTCTGTGGGGTTTTTTAGTTTTGTTGTTGTTTGCTTACTTTGTTATTTATTTATTTATTTAATTTTTGTCGGTCGTGGGGCTTGAACTCTGTATAGCCGACTGTCCTTGATCTTGTGATTCTCCTGCCTTCACCTCCTGAGTAAGGCTCTCTCTCTCTCTCTCTCTCTCTCTCTCTCTCTCTCTCTCTCTGTGTGTGTGTGTGTGTGTGTTGTGTTTGCGAGTATCAAGATTTGAATGCAGGGCCTGATGCTTGTTTATTTGTTTGCTTATTCAGCTGGTGCTCTATCACTTGAGCCTCTTCTCCAGCCTAGCTTTTTGCTGGTTATTTTGGCTAACTTTTCTACCAGGGCTGGCTTTGAATCACTATCTTCAGATCTCAGCCTCCTGAGTAGCTAGGATTATAGGCACGTGTCACTAGCAGCCAGGTCTCCATTTTGTTGTTATTGTAGCAGCCAGGTCTCTATTTTGTTGTTGTTGTTGTTTTATTAGACCCAGGGCATTGGTTTACTCCCACTCTTATCCCCCCTCCCCACCCCCACTGCAACCTGGGATGCTCTTCCCTGAATATCTGTTCTCTCAGTGCTATCTTTCCATGAAACCTTTCCTAACTACTCTAAATTATCTGCTCCACGACCCCCGCCCCCGCCACTTCTCTTTGCATTGTCTTTTACTTCACTTTAGTCCGCTCCACAGTACTTGTCACGATTGCCATGCCATGTCTTGTAAATAGTGTGACTCTTGCCTCCTAGAAAGAAACCTCACCGGATGGGGATTGGGGCTGTTTTGGTTCCCACCATGATCCTTGTGTCCACATGGTGCCCACAGAGGCTGCTTCACAAATGCTAAACAAGTGAGTGAGCGCTTCAGTAAATACAAATGAATCTAGAGTGCTTTAATTTCTATAAACAAACTATGCTAAGAGGTGGAGACTTTCCTGCCTATTTCCTTGCTTGTGCTAGACAATATCACACATGAATTTTTGCCAATCTTAGGGGACAGGAGAGGTATCTTATTGTTTTATTAATTTTCCTGAGTAATAGAGAAGAATTTTTTTTGTATTTATTGATGCCATCAATTTTTACTTATGTGAATGGCCTTTGATCATTTTTGGGAGGGTGGCAGGAAGAAGCTAAACTTTTTCTAAGGAGCTTACAGGAGGGAATGTACAAGTGTGTGTATATATATATATATATATATATATATATATATATACATACATACATACATATATAAACAAGTATCTATATGTATATGTACAGACATATATATACATATATATGTTTTTAACAAACACATTCCAGGTAATTCTGACACGTATACAAGTTCCAGAGCTATCACACTGATTATGAGATGCTTCCTGGTTTGCTACTGCCTGCAAAGCTCTAGGGTTCCCCAATGGGACTAAAGGTGTTTTTAAGTTCATTTCTTGTTGGTTCTCTACATTTTTTTTTAAAAGGATATTAAAAACAATCATAGGAAAGTCCTTGGGCTGTAATGCCAAATGGAAAAAGTATTTATAATTAGGATGTACCTTTTGATTACCACTACATAAAAAGGCTCTCTAGAGCCTTAGAAAGTCCAGCAGTGAATCAGCCAAAATGCACAGGGTGGGACCTTGATTATTATTATTTTTTATTATGGGAGGCAGCCAAATGGGGGAAGAGGAGGTGAGGTCAAATGCCTAAGCAAAAGAAAGATAAACTTTTGAACTGATGGCATGTAGACCACTGCATTCTCCTTCTGTGCCTTGGCAGACATCACTAATCAATCATCTAAGTAGTTCTTTTCAAACTCAGGCTCAGCCCCATTGTTCAGAGAGATTTACCTCACAGATCCAAGCTGGTGGACAACATTAAACCCTTCCTTATTCTTGCTTGAGTAGGGGGCATGCAGTCAACACCTGCATTAGCTTCCACCACTGAGACTGAGCATGGCTTTCTGTAATCTCTTTCCCCTCTGGACTTCAGGAGATTGTTGCAGTAGGAACACAGTCGGCTGCCTGGATGCTTGACCTATTCTTTTGCCCAGACATTGGTACATCCCTTTGGGCACCACATTGTGGCCATTCTGTTTTTTGGCTTGACTCTTCTGTCCCTGACCTCTGTTCTTGTGATTCTTGGCATGGCCTTTCCCACTTCCATAGTCCTGGCTGTGATTTCATGCCCTGCTGCTGTGTCCTCTGCAAGTACTTTCTGGCTCCCCAGGCCCTGGCCCTGCCCTGCCTGCCTCCCTGCACTTGGCCCACCTCAGAACTGATGCATTGCATTCACCGCAGTTCAATGCTGGAAATGCCCATTCAAGCCTCCTCTAGACCCATTGGAGAGGTGGTCTAATTAGAAAGGAGAACAGGAAACATTTTTATTACTTTTTTCTGCCTTTGGAAAAATAGTGCATGATACCGAACAAATGACCTTTATTTATTTTATTTCAAAAGTGTTTTTAGACCTTTCACATGCTAGAGAAATGCTCTACCACTGAGCTATACCCCCAGCTACTAGGAAAATGACATTGAAATGTATGGAGGGAAAAATTCCACCTGTAATTCAGCTACTTGTAGATAACCAAAGGTATTGTGTTGGTGAACTTCCAGTCACCTCTGGGCCTCCACACCCAGGGAGATAGAGAAGTATGTATATAAATTGCCACCAATGCTGTTACTCAGCCTGCATTTTTTCACTCACCCATATGCCAGAGGCATCTTAAATAATGTCAGTGATCAAAAATAGGCTTTCTTCTTCTGGAAGGTAGAGGAGATGCCACTAGTTTTTGGTCTCTCTCTGTCTCTGTCTCCCTGTGTATGTCCCTCTCCTCCTAGCATACCAGCATTTTGCTCCTTCTGAGGCAGAAATGTCATGTGCTTTCCATTCCCCCCCCCCATAGGAATAGAGTTTGAAGTAGGTGTACAGCCACTACAATAAAGACAACATTCCTTGACTCCTCATGGGCCAATGCGACTGAGTTCGTCAGCAGGGCGGGTGCCAGCAGAAGAGAGACATGTACAGCTTCCTGGAGATGCCCTGTGGTGGTCTAATATCCGTCTACAAATTCCTTGACATTAGGATGGAGTCTTCATACCTCTCTCTTGAGTGTGTGCTGTGCTTAGTGATGTGCTATGGGTAGATAGAATATGATAAAAGTAATGGACTTTGAGATTGGGCTAGAGGAGATAGCTGGCTTTCTTGCTCTGTTTCTTCGGTTTTCCCCTCTGAATAGAGAGAACTAGTTTGCATATCATGAGGTCCATGAGGTAACCCTATCTAGGGGAGGGCATATGATAAGGAACAGAGGCTTTCAACCAATGGGAGTGAACCATTTGGGAACAAATCTTGAAGCCCAACTTGAGTCTACCAATGACTGAAGTCCTGCAGATACCCTACCCCCTCTGGATTCCTAACCTACAGAAACTGAGGTAATAAATGCTTTTCAGCTAGCTTGTTTGGGGGTAATTTATTATGTCACAAGACAACCAAGATAGACCCTTAAAGATCTGGGTGGAGAAGAGATCTGAAGGACAGTGATGGATGGACAGAGTCTAATTAACATATGTAGATGGACAGATGGAAGTGAAACTACCTTGTACAATGAATTGTTGTAAATAAAAACATGGAAGAAAAAATGGATTAGGTGGGCCTTCCCTTCCTCTTGACCTTCTTTTTATATGGAAAGAGGATGTGCAGTGCACCATCTTGGATCTTGCAGGTGAAGGCAATATACTAGGGCTGAAAGAGCAGCAACCTAGATGGGGGCTGGGTCCTTGATGGACTCTTTTTTTTTTTTTTTTTGTCGGTTGTGGGGCTTGAACTCTGGGCCTGGGCGCTGTCCCTTAGCTCTTCAGCTCAAGGCGAGCGCTCTACCACTTGAGCTACAGCGCCACTTTCGGTTTTCTGGTGGTTTATTGGAGATAGGAGTCTCACGGTCTCTCCTGCCCGGGCTGGCTTTGAACCGCGATCCTCAGATCTCAGACTCCTGAGTAGCTAGGATTACAGGCGTGAGCCATCAGCGCCCGGCCTTGATGGACTCTTACAGCAGGGTCAGCTCAGACTTCTATATGAGAGAACAACAAACCTCTCTATTAATTAAGCCAGCACTTCTCAACCTCTGTTAGTCCCCCCACCATGTGCTGTAAATGTGTTAGAGGTGCATGGAGCTCCTCCATTCTGGACCAGCTGCTTCTGTACACAAGTGGTCTGCTTTGAATTAAATGTTGAACTCAATGTGCTATTTGGAGGTGGGGCCATAGAGAGGTGATTAGGTCATGAGGTAGGGCCTTGATAAATGGGATTAGTGCCCTTGCAAGAGGCAGAAAGACCAGAAGCTCCCCGTCCACCATCTGAGGACAATGAAGAAGGCACCATTCATTAGCTAGCAACAAGCTCTCACCAGACACCAAATCTATAGTCCAGGGCTGTGAGAAATTTGTTACAGCAGTTGGTTTGAGCAGACCAGAGACACAGCTGTAGTCTTTTATCCCTGTGAGCTGTATGATTGTTATCATTTTCTCTGTGTTCTGTGGTAGGAATAAAACTTGTGAAGCTTTGGGTCTGTCCCAACTGATCAGATTTTATCCTAACAAATGTATTTTCCAAAGTGAGACATTGCTCATTTAATGCTGTCAATAGACTTTTTTTTATATGAAGGGTTGATGTTTCCAATATATTCTAAGCATCCACAGATGCAATTAACTTGGAATCAACTTCTTTCTTCTTTCCTGAATCCCTGGTCTCTGGATCCTTTCCCCATGTCTGTCTGACATCTGGTAGTGTCCAGGTAGGGTGTTCCATTTCTGTGATAAGAAGAGGAGCTGTCTGGGAGGGGAAGGGAGGTGGGTGGGAGCGGTTGCTAGAAGCAAAAGCTCATCAATGGTATCAGTGGAACACATGGCACATTCCTCTCTTTGGTGATAGCTCAGGAATTCCTTGTGTTACACACTATTTTGTGTGCTTTCACTAACACCATGCTGTGTGTGTGTGTGTGTGTGTGTGTGTGTGTGTGTGTGTGTGTGTGTGTAAAAGGTCACTCTGTGTTTTCTATGTAGTTTAATGCAAACTCCATGGTGGAGGGTATGTGTCAATTACCCTTTAACTTGGAAGATACCAAGACCTAGAGAGGTGTTGGGTTTGTCTCCCCAGATGGTCAGTGGCAAGTTGGGTGAAAAGCCCAGCCCACAAAGTCCAGGACTTAACTTCTGTTGCCTTTCACAGCATCTGGGAGGTAGAAAAAGTTTCAGGTTCCTTCCTTCTTGCACCATTCTTTCTCCTTCTAGCTGAGGGGCACCAATGGAGTGATGGGGGTATAGAAAACACGTGGGAGGTGTTTCCTCACCTCCAGGCTCACCTGACCTCGTTTCTAGCCATCATGTGCTGAGTCTGGCGCCCTCAAGAGGCCAGGGAGGGAAGGGAGCAAAACTCCTGGCTAAAGCCATGGTGGTGGAAGCCTTCTTATCCTACAGGAAGATACCAGGAACTTAGAGCCATTTGAGAGTTCATGAACTCTCTTCCCTATACTTGGATTTCCTTGCTGGCCTTCTCCTTGCTGAGATGGTACAGGGAACAGATGTTGTTTGCAATCTGGTGTTCTGGTGGCACATGAAGTTCAGGTAGAGCCATCTTGTTGTTCTGTTCTCAAGGCTAGTGATAGCAAAACAAGAGGACTCTTGAGGGAAGACCAGAAGCGCATATGAGAAAGCACCTAGCACAGTGCACTTCCCTGGAGTTCAGGACCTGGATTCATTTTGAAATTCAATTTGGTGGCTGTATCAGTCAATTTACGTTGGGTCATGCAGAGTAACAAATGACCCTGTGATATTGTAAAATATATATTTATTCATCTTACCATTTCCTAGTACACAGCTCCTAGAACCTTTGGACTCTTCAGAGTGATGGTCTTTTGTATACTAATAAGTTGCATGGTAGCTGGCTACCCTTAGTAGCTTCAGGATGGGGATTGGCCACCAGAAGGACTCAGGGAGAACTAGGGAACTGGGGTTTGTGGCTTTTTAATCTTTCAGCCTCTGGGGAGCAGAGAGAGGCCAGAGATTGAGCTGATCACTAGTGGCCAAAGATGTAATTAATCATAGCTATGTAATAAAGAATCTATATCCACCCATACCCACCCTACCCCACCAAACAACAGGGATGTGGATTCTTTAAGAATGCCTCGATGAGCCAGGTACTGGTGGCTCACGCCTATAATCCTAGCTACTCAGGAGGCTGAGATCTGGGGGTTCAAACACAGCCCAGGCAGGAAAGCCTGTGGGACTCCAATAAACTCAGAAAAAAGTCTGAAGTGGCACTGTGGCTCAAGTGGTAGAGTGCTAGCCTTGAGCACAAAGAGGCTCAAGGACAGTGCCTAGGCCCTGAGTTCAAGTCCTAGGACTAACAACAACAAAAGAAAAGTAATGCCACTCTGGAGAGCTTCTAGAGGGTTCTGGATTGGGCATGGGAGCATGTATCCCTTCCATGTGACTTGGTCTAGACACCTCTTCCATCTGTCATTCACCTGTATCCTTTGCAGTAAGTGGTAAATGTAAGTAAAGCGCTTCTCTGAGTTCTGTGAGTTGCTCTAGCAGATTAATCAAACTGAGGAAGGGGCTGAAGAGGTGTTGGTTTGTATTAGCTCAGGAAAAAGCACAAATAAAACAACCTGGGGACACTCAGAAAGTATCTGCTGTAGAATTGCTTTTTTTTGGGGGGGGGGTCGGTCATGGAGCTTGAACTCTGAGCCTGGGTGCTGTCCCTGAGCTCTTCAGCTCAAGGTGAGTGCTCTACCACTTGAGCCATAGCGCCACTTCCATTTCTCTGGTGATTAATTGGAAGTAAGAGTCTCACAGACTTTCCTGCCTGGGCTGGCTTTGAACTGTGATCCTCAGATCTCAGCCTCCTGAGTAGCTAGGATTACAGGTGTGAGCCACCAGTGCCTGGCTGGAATTGCTTGATTGATGTGTGGGGACCCTCTTTCCCCCAAACAAACTTATCTGATGTCAGAAATATTCTGTGTTGAATGTTTTGTGAGGGTACTTTATTTTCCTATATTGAGTTAGCCCTAAAAATGCAATGGCTTAAACTGACAGGTTTATTTCTCATTCATTTTGAAAGTTCATTGTGAGTCTTACTGAGGCTCTGCTCCATTTCTCCCCACATCAGGACCCAGGTGGATGGAATAAGCCATTGTCTCTAACTTACCATGACAGAGGGAAAGCAACATTCTGGAGGGACTATGTAATTTCAATGTTCCCACTTGGGAACCACACACATAATTTCTGCTCACAATTCCTAGGCCAGAGCATCACAGCCTAACTCCCTCCCAATTTCAGCAAGGCTTAGAATGTGAGAGATAGGAGCCTAGAAGATGGAGCATGCTCATGAACCCAGTAACTGGACAAGAAGATAATTTCTCTGGACCTCCTTTATTTCATCAACAACTGGGAGTAGGGTCTGGAATCCTTTCACTTAGTCCTTTCCATAGGCAAAACGGAACCTTGACCTGGTCATATGCAAAAATTAACTTGCATTCAATCTCAGCATTCCAAGTGTGTGTGTGTGTGTGTGTTTGTGGGTGTTGGTCCTGGGGCTTGAACTCAGAGCATGGGCACTGTTCCTGAGCTTTTCTACTCAAGGCCAGTGCTCTACTACTGACGGCATAGCTCCATTTCTGGCTTTTTGGTGGGTTAATTGGAGATAAGAGTCTTACAGACTTTCCTGCCTAGGTTGGCTTTGTATCTCAATCCTTGGTCTCAGCCTCCTGAGTAGCTAAGATTCTAGGTGTGAGCCACCAGTGCCCAGCAATAAGTATTTTTTTAATTACTTGAAATGGATTATAGTATCTAGTGAAAAACTATACAACTTGAAAATGTACAAAAGAAAACCTTTGGGGTCTAAGGCTAAGCAACAGAGTTATCAATCTCTCTCTTTCTCTCCCTTACTCTCTCTTTCTCTTAGCAGTACTAGGGTTTGAGCTCAGGGCCTTGAGATTGCTAGGCAGGTATTCAATCAGTCATATCCTCTGCTCTCCTCTTTTGATGCTTTAGTTCAGGTAGAATCTCATGTCTCTGCCTAACGCTGACAATTCCCCTACTTGTATCTCCTGTTTAACTATTATAGCATGAGCCATGACACCTGGCTTATTGATTGAGAAATGGTGGTTTTGTTAACTTTTTGTCAGGGATGGTCTTGAACCTTCACTCTCTTGATGTCTACCTCCCAAGGAGCTGGGATTGCAGATATGAGCTATTATCCTCAGTCAGAGTGCTCATTCTAGATGCCAGAAACAAGAACCACAAAAGGAAACACTGATAAGTTGGGCCTCATTAAAGTATGAAAACTGCTCCACTAAAGATCCTTTTAAAGAGGCTCAAAAATGATACAAAGCTACACATAAAATAGAATCACAAAGACACATATATACACACATGTGCACAGGTAATTTCTAATAAAAAGTCAGGATGCATCATAAGTATTGTACCAATTCTACTTTCCCAGGGTTGATTCTGTGCCATAGTACAGAATAGCAACTCAGACTTTGGGAGAGGCTGGGGGAAGGGTACTCCAGACTTCCCCAGACATTTCTTCGCACCTTTCTGTGAATCTATAATTAAAAAGTAAGGCAACAACAACAACAACAAAAATCCCTTCAGCTGCCCATACGCAAACGTGCTTTAGGGACCCACATTGCATGCAAGCACCCATATAGTTAGGCTCCCAAATCACTCTTAGTCCCTAAGATGCCTCCCATATGGTTCTCTCCAAAAACAGAGGGGCTGGGGCCACTGTGTCCCCTCCTCCAGCAGAAACACCTGATTTTTGCCACATTTGTCAGCTTTTTATTTTTAAAGAAACCTTTGAGGTCAAGAGGTCTTGAAGTTTGATATTTTTGTCTTGAGAAGGGTTAGAAAAGCCTCACAGTGAGTGCTATGGTGTTTATGGTGGGCCTGTTCCCTTCCCACAGGATTGAGATAGCCTTTGTCACCAGATCCATCCATGTAAATATCAAATGATGCAAGGTACCACTGTTCTCCGTGAACAGGATAAGAATAGACTAAAATGTCTTACGTCACTTCAAGTCACCAAACGAGTTTTCTGTTCAGGATAGATTTAGCTCCAATCATCACACACACACACACACACACACACACACACACACACACACACACACACACACACACACACACACACACACACACACAAACATGTGCAGCTGGTTTCCAGAGCTTCTGGACTGCAAAGGCGCAGAGCAACATGTGGGCAGTACAAGGCCCAGGCTCTGTCTGCTGGTGGGGGTGGGGGCGGGAGTCTGGGGATGCTCAGCCAGCAATTGCTCCCTGGAAGGCCTGAGACCAGACCCCAAGAGTGGGGTGCTCAGAGCTCCCACAGCCACAGTCCTCACATCCCACTCGGTGTCCATCCCCAGCAGAGATCTGCTAGGCCCTGGAACCCATACTTCCCTTGCTAGGCTGGTTGTGCCTAGAGTTCAAAGTCCGTCCTTTTTCTTCTCCCCAGAGCAGGCACACCTGGTTTGCAGCCCTGGCTTCTGACAACTTCAGACTCAAAGATGCTGGAGCAGGCTAGAGATGGAGACACTTTTGATTCCAAGTGCTTCAGACTCTAAGAGCTGACTCCTTTAGCTGATTCCTTCTTACAAACAGAAGCCAAAGCCAGGTGCTGGTGGTTCACGCCTGTAATCCTAGCTCCTCAGGAGGCTGAGATCTGAGGATCACAGTTTGAAGCCAGCTGGGACAGGAAAGTCCTGAGACTCTTATTTCCATGTAACCTCCAAAAAGCCCCAAGTGGAGGTGTGGCTCCAAGTGGTAGACCACTAGTGAAAAAGCTCAGGGACAGTGCCTAGGTACTGAGTTCAAGCCCCCAGAGCAGCACCAACAAAAAGAAAAAGAAAAACCAAGTTGCCAGGCTAGAGATGGAGACACACTAGCTGTGGGGTTTTACCCACGAAGGAACCACCACGGTCCAGAGACAGTGTAGACTCACACAGCTCAGGTACCAGATGGTTTCATGCACAGAGGCCATGGGGAGCGGGGGGAGAGGGGAGGGATGCAAGGATACTTAACCAACCTCCCAGCCACAGGGAAATGGACTTTTCCCAGGCTCAAGGGGAAGAAAGGGTCAGGGATCCGTGACCTTAGCCTCCCCCCGTGGACTGCACCCCGGTGGTGAGGTTGGCTCAGCCGAGGTAGGCGCAGCCATGGGCGGGCGGGACTGCTGGAAGGCAGCAGGCCACGGGGCCTGGACACGGGTGGGGTTGCCTTGGACTCTCCTGCTCACCACCCCCGGTAGAGTCACCCCCCCACATCCCCTCCCCTCTTCAGCATCGGCCCCCCTCCTGCAAGCTGGCGCCTCCACTGTTCATTCCACCGCCCCCCCAGTCCTGCTCCAGCAATCGCCCCCTCTCCCAGGCCCCTGCCCCCCTGCCCCTCCTCCTCTACAGGCGCCCCATCCCTGTGTGGGCTGCTTTGACTCAGCGCCGGGAGCCCGGCTTAGGCAAACCACGCCGCACTGGACGCCATTCAAGCTTTTACAGGCCCTCAAATTGGGGCTGGAGCCGGAGAGGAAATACTAAAATCCTGTGTACACAACTTCTGTCTGTGCGCCCGCGCCGCCGGGCTTGCAGAGATCAGGCGGCGGCCAGGGACACATTTGCACTCTGTGCAAAGGCTCCTGCCCCTCCTGCCCTCCCTCCTCCCCGACCCCCCCCCCCCCCCCCCGCTCTGCCTCTGACAGACAGCCGCCTGGAACCGGGGTCCTCCAAGTGGGCAGGGGTCGGGGGGAAGACAGGGAAGAGAGGAACTGCCTCAAGCCGGCCCTGACACCCCCACACCCCCAGAGTCCTCACCCAGCCTCTCCCTGCACCTCTCTACAATCCCACTCACTCCTGGGCTCCCACAACCCTGAGGCTCAGGGCTCAGTGACTGCCAGCAGGAGCCCCTACTTCCTCATCTGGGAAGTGGGGTTGAAAATGGCAAGCTAGTTGGCGGTACTGAACCACAGCTGGAGTTCTTGTTTATGGGATAACAGTATTCATCAGCACCAGCAGGAACCAGGATGTGTATGCGAAGTGTTGTCTACAGTTCAGCTCTGTTAATCTTCTTGGAGGCTCCAAGAAGTACCCCATGACCAATCCACTGACTAGCTAGGACCCTGAGGATGGAGAGACTTACCCGTAGCCACCCAGCTGGCTGCCGGCTGGATAACTGCACCTGAGCAGGGTTGGTTTGTTTTGTCCAGGTGTTTCTCAACCTCTGTAAAAGAGGAGCTGCTGGTGGCCAGCTCTGTGTGGCCCAAGGCATCCTCAGTCTGGCACAAAGCCCCCCTTTACCTGTGCCCCATCCCACTGTCCCAGCTTCTTCCTGCCCTCAACCACCACCCACTGCTGGTCTCCTGGGGGCCTCCCTCACCCCCACATTGATGGCCTTGGCTCAGCTCCTCTAGTTACCCCCAAAGCTCTGTCTGCTGACTACCTAAGTATCAGCCCCCCCCAGCCCTCCAGAGAAGGCTCCTCTTCCTGTGAGCTGCCAGCCATGCCCACCTTCTGGGACCTCCCACCCTGTTAATTCCGGCCTACCCTGATCTGTTCTGATTCCTCATCTAAATGAGAAATTGCCATTTAGGAGAATGAATTTTCACTGGTAGTACATCTAGGCAATTGGAGACCCCAATGAGGAGAACAGAAGAGCGGCCCGAGTCAGACATTACCCAGTGTTCTTGATGTCTGCTGCCAGTCTGTCATCGGGACACGGTGGTGCCTGTGCTCAGCCACAGGGAAGGACAAACACCTCCCAGCTACCCATGTCCCTTCCAAACCAACAGCCCACCATGATGGGCACCCAGCCTGGGCTCTAAGCCTGTTCACAGTCCAAAGACTTGGACCACACAGTGGATCTCCCAGACCTCCTCTGGAAGCTAGAACCCCTAAACAGCCTGAACCACCCCCCCACCCCGCCGTGCCTAAAATGGTGTCATGGGAGTGATGTGGGACCCACAGGCCTGGGTGAGTCCTGGTGCTATGATTCCTTGGGATCTTGGGAAAGTTCCTTTTCTCTGAGCCTCAGTTTCCCCTGAGGGAGATTGTGTAGATCTCACGTTATAGTGTGTTTGAGAGCCTCCAGCACACTGGGAGAGTGTAGTTTGTTTCAGTGGAAGTCACCAGTAGAGTGACAGCCGCTCTAAGTAGGCTGAAGGGCTGTTTGATGGGATGGTCCAGTGTCTGGGGTGCAGCAAAGACGAAGGAGGATCAATGACAGGAAGGCTGGTATGCCCTCATCTGCTCCCTGTAGGATTTGTAGCCGAAGCCCTCGTTCCTCCTAGAGTAGGGCAAGTGTGTTCTCGACCCTGATCTCTGTGTAGCCTTGACTCTTGAAGAAGGGGTCCAGGTGAAGGCAGCCCAGACTCGGAGGGGCCATCCTCATAATGCCTAACAGAGCTGCACTGGCACCTGGTAGAGACAGTCCTATGAGATCTTAATTGAGTCACTCTGGGGGGTCTTCTGGAAGGGCCTAGGGCTGAGGGACCTGAATGGTAGCTCAAGGTGGATAAACTTGGAATATGTCACTGATACTTGCTAGTTAGTGTCACAACTGGACCCGCACATCTTGCATAGCCCTGAAAATCAGTGGCCTCAGAACAGGAATAGTGTGCATGGTATATTGGCGCCCTCTGCTGGCCATTCTGGCTCAGCACTGGTCACTCACAGTACAGGATGCTGTGCAGCCCCCATACACTGGAGACCTCCCTCCCCCCCCCCCCCCCCACACACACACCCAGCAGCCCTGGGCCCAGAAAGGCTCCTGATAGGTGGTAAGTTCATCTTCATAATACAGACAAAAAACTTAGGATCAGAGAAGTTAAGGAAGATGCTCTTGGGTCTCACAGCTACCAAATGACCAACCAGTCCTGCCCTTCAGTTCTGTCCTGAAACAATCATCTGAGACTACCACAGGACTCAGGCATACTGGAAACTGCAGTTTTTACTTCATTAAAAATTAATTTCTGGGGCTGAGAAGGTGGCTCAGTGGTAGAGTGCTTGCCTTGCATGCATGAGGCCCTGGGTTTAGTCCCTCAGCACCACATAAGCAGAAGAATCTGGAAGTGGCGCTGTGGCCCAAGTGGTAGAGTGCTAGCCTTGAGCTGAAGAGCTGAGGGACAGAGCCCAGGCCCAGAGTTCAGGCCCCAAAATCGACAAAAAAAATCCAATTTATTCCATGCACAGTGCTAATGCTGTCATACCATCTACCTGTGCAATTAGTGAGATTCCCCATCTCAACTAACAAGTGAGGTGTTGTGGTGTGTGATTATTATCTAACTACATCAGTGGTGTAAGTAGGGGGATTGTGATTCAGGAATGCTCAGGGGAAAAAATGAGAGACCCTACCTAAAAAATAAAGCAGCTAGGCATAGTAGCTCTGTCTTTAATCTTACTTACTTAGGAAGCTAGCCCCAGACAAAAAGTACCTAATCCTCCTTCTCAACTAATATCTGGGTGTGGAGGTACATAGCTATCCTCATAGCTACAAGTGAGGCTGAGATCAGGAGGATCTCATTTCTAGGCCAGCCCTGACAAAAAATAATTCTCACACAATCACGTCAACGTAGTGGTACACATCTGTCATCCCAGCTACGGCATACAGTTTAAAAAAAAATGAGGATCAAGGTTCAAGCAGTCTCCAGCAAAAAGTGAAATCCTATTTCAAATACCAGCGTTAAAAGGGCTGAGGGTGTGGTTCAAGTGGTAGTAGACCTGCAAGCACAAGGGTCTGAGTTCAAACCTTATTATCACTACAAAAGAAAACAAATCAGTTAATTCAACCTGGCTTTACTTCTGTTGGGGCAGCAAAAACATTCCTTCTTACCTTCTTTGGTAGGTTGGAGTCCATGCCATTTTTCCCTGGGCATGAAGAACCCAGGAGCCTCACAGAGCACCAGAAAATGGAGTCAAGAGAAAGATACATTTAGATCTTCAGTGTGGACCACCGTGAGCATCTTTGGAAGGCTGGACTGCTTCTCATCAACACTGGCAGTCCTAAGGCCAGACCTGCCCTTGCCCCTCCCACACGGAGCCTGGCCCTGCCCCTTCCTGGGGGGCACCACTGCCCCTGGCTGTGGAGTGAGCCTTTCTCTCTTTCCCCAACTCCAGCCTAATTCCTATCAACCACTCAAGGTTCTAGAACTCAAAAGCAGGAGAGGACAATTGAACAGGTACAGGAAAATATATCTGGAACAAAAGGCAAAGGTCATTACCTCTGGAAAACTTCCTATCCCTCTGAACTCTGTCGGGCTCTACCATGTACCTATGGGCCACTGCAAGTCCTTGGAGTGACCTTCATGTGGTGGCTGGTGTCAAGACATAGCTCCAATACGTGCTATGTTGGACTCCATGTGAAGACACTTGGGGTGAGAGAGTGGTCATGAAGCACATGGCTGGCCACCTCCCCAGCCAATGAAAAGAGGTTAGAGCAGACTGAGTAGAGGAGAAATGCCAGGAAGCCTGGCATTGGACTTGATATCTCTGGTTGTCACTGAAGCTATGCAAAGGGCCTCGTGTGGCTCACTGTGGCCCTCTGTGGCCCTCTGGGTTCTTTAGTGATGAAATCTGTAATGACCCATCTTGAATCTTTGACTACAAAGCATTGGATTATGATGAAATGCTGCCACGAGTTTCCAGAGGATGGCAGCCTGGGCCTGCTGGGAAATGTGACTTCAGTGTCTCGGAGCGCTTACTTCTATCCTGGGAAAGCTTAAGATTCAACATAAGGAATTGAAACTTTCTGTTTTGGATTCATCTGTATGTTTGTTCTTTTAAAATACTGTAATAGGGGGCTCAGTAGTAGAGTGCTTGCCTTGCATGCATGAGGCCCTGGGTTCGATTCCTCAGCACCACATAAGCAGAAAAAAAAGCTGGAAGTGGCACTGTGGCTCAAGTGGTAGAGCGCTAGCCTTGAACTGAAGAGCTGAGGGACAGCGCCCAGGTCCAGAGTTCAGGCCCCATGACCAGACCCAAAAAATAAATAAATAAAAAATAAAATAAAATACTGTAATAGAAGCCAAGAGCCTCTGATTTACATCTCTAATCCTATCTACCCTGGAAATCTGCAGAAATGAGGTTTGGAACCAGCCCAGGCAGAAAAATCCACGAGATTCTATTGCCAATAAACTAGCAAAATGCCAATCTGGAGGTTGGCTCAAGCAGTTGAGTGCAAACCATGAGCAAAAACACTGAGAGATTCTGAGATTAAGCCATGGTACAGGCAAAGAAATAAACACTATAATAGACAAGAAGCTCTAACGTGAGGCTCTAACAAGAGGCTCTAAGATGGACAATCAGCCTGCTGCTTCTGGCTTCAAATATGGAATTGAATTTAGACGAGAGATTTTAAATTGGAAAGGGAAAGAAAATCTGATTCTATTTTTATGAATACCATTCGGATTTAAAGATGCTTCACTATATTAATAAATTTTATTTCTTAGACTTATAAAATGCACTGATTGAAGCAATTTTGCTTGTTAAGTTCCTAAATTTGTTTTGTTTGACAACCAAAGAACCCATAAAGGAAACGTAATGGATGAAATTCATAATGTAGTTCAAAGTGTTCAAGAGAATTTAGTTAATTACATGATTTTTAAGGCAGCTTAACATCTTCAGTTTGACTTAATAGCTCATTAGCTAAGTAAATTGAAGATCACTGTTCTTATCATTCTCTATTTATAAACAGAATAACAAGATTTGTAGACTGAAGCAGTTTAAGGATAACTAGGTTACTGGCATTTTAATGAAGGCAACATTAGCTTAAAGACCAAATAACTGCAGAGTCCTTTCTGGCTTGCCCTCAGACATTACACACACACACACACACACACACACACACACACACACACACACACACACACACACACACACTCACACACACACTCACACACACACACACACACACACACACACACACACACACACACACACACACACACACACACCAATTCACAGTGACCGCAAGGAATACTAATAGCCACCATTTGTGTTCTGCTTTGCCCGGACGATCTCATTTAGTCTTCCAGGGCAGCTGAGAAACACCAGGAGGTTAATAATCTGCTAAGGCCACATATCTAGGAGAGAGAAGATGGAGACATGATCTGAGTCAACTCTAGAGCCTCCCTCTGAACCAGTGTTGGATGATCTGTGGACCTTGGTGTGCTGTGTTCACACTAAATGGCTGGAGACCCAGCAAATACTTCCTTGATATATGCTGTCATTCTTTGGTGTCCATGTACAGGTGGTTCCAGGACCCTGTAGATACTGAGATCTACAGATGCTCACATTCCTCAAATACAATGGTGCAATACTTGCATACGACCGATCCACATCATCTCTAGACTCCTTGTCCTACCTAATGTAATATAAACACTATACAAATAGTGGTTAGAATAACAACTTTTATGGTTTCTGGAATAATGATGTGTACATTTGCAGCCATAGTAGGCCTAATCTCATGGTATATGACAGAGTTTCGAAGCACTCAGTACTCAGAGGATGCTGGGCAGAGCCTAGGAGTTGCAGATCAGAAATGTAGAGTTGGCCTGCACAGCATTGGTTTGTGGTGCAAGATTCAGCTTTGCTTTGGTATCGTTTATGATCACATCATTTCCTTCTGTCTGAATGACAGCTGTCCAGAAAAATAACTCAATATTATGTGTGCTATTCAAAAAATAGACAAGGCAGAAAATATGGATAAGAAAGAACCAGTATAGCAAATCCCAGTGACAAATGTGATAGACTAAATCCAACTGTATCAGTAATCACAAAATGTGACTAGTCTATATATACCAATGGAAAGAGACAAATGGAGTGAATCATATAGAGCAAAATCCAGTTAGGTGTTGTTTACCAATCAACTTTAAATATAAAGACATAGCTAGGACTCAGGGTAGAGCACTTGCCTAGCAAGAACAACACCTGGTTCAAATTCAGTATCATCAAATCAAATATAAAATAATATAACCAAAATAAGTAAAAATCCACCCACAAAAATATATGTAGTTCAAAAAAGATGGAGAAAGAAATATAGTGCTTTGACACTTATTAAAAAATGCTAAAGTAGAGCCTCAGAAGGTGGCTCAGTGGTAGAGTGCTTGCCTCACATGCTTGAGGCCCTGGGTTTGATTCCTCAGCACCACATAAACAGAAAAAGCCGGAAGTGGCACTGTGGCTCAAGTGGTAGGGCACTGGCCTTTGAGCTGAAGAGCTGAGGGAGAGCGCCAAGGCCCAGAGTTCAAGCCCCATGACCAACAACAAAAGAAAATAAAAAATACTAAAGTAATGATTGTGATTTCAGACAAAACAGGTTTGGAACAAGGAAAATCACCAAAGATAGAGAAGAATAACATAAAGAAAAAAAGGATCAATTCTCCAAGAAAGGGCAACAATCCTTAACATGTACATATAGCAGCAGAATGTTAAACTACATGAAGTAAAAACAGATAGGCCCACAAGGAGCCACAGACACATCCACTCATTTCTTTGGTGAGGCCAATAGTTCTCCATCAGTGATTGATATAGAAGACAGAAAATCAGTAACTACCAAATGGAACAGTATGATAAACAGTTTGGATAGAAATGACATCTGTAGAGCACTTTATACATTCATAGCAAGAATATGCATTCTATCTAAGTCCCCTGGAAACTTCACTAAAGTCTGATAGGTAGCTAGCTAGATACATACATACATACATAGATACATACATACATACATACATAGATACACATATATACATACATACATACATAGATCAATAGAATAGACACCCAAAATTCATACAGGAAGCTCTAATAGCAATATGTCTGTATTTGGAGTTGAAGCCTCTAAGGAAGTAGTTATGGTTAAATGAGGTTCTCAGGATGGGGACCTAGTTCAAGAATATTAATGTCTTTATAAGAAAAGATACTAGAGTGACCTCTCCCTCTCCAATTGTGTATCTACACAAAGCAAGAAGGCAGCCACCAGTGAGCTAGTCAGACAGTAACCTTGCTGGCACTCTGGTCTCAAATATTCAGTCTACAGAAACATAAGAACATAAATTTTTATTGTTAAAGTACCCAGCCTTTGCCATTTTTAGCAGCTTCAGTAGACTAAGACACTAAGAAAGATCACATTCTGGGCAATAAGGCACATCAGGGTAATGCATTTCAAATAATAGACACTATACAAAGTGTGGTCTTAGTCTATAATGAAATTGAAAGTAACACATATAATGACAGCCATAGAGTTTAAACTCCAGCAGCTCCACACACTTGCTTTGCTGGTGCCCCCAATCAGCAGGTGTGGGGGCCTCCCAGCACTGTCTCTTCCTCAGTACATGAATGTGTAAACCATGTGTTGTGGTTGGTTGCAGGGTTCCAAAGCATGCCCAGGGAAAAGCCACCAGCCTCTCTGTTTAGTGACCTGGAAACAGAGCTTTCTATAGCCAGGACAGATGAGAACGGAGAATGTGGCTCAAGAGAAGGTCTTGACGACATCAGAGGACATCAGAGATTCAAGCCTTGGGACTGGCAGCACCGGAATTAAAAAGGAGGGTAAAGTGCTAGTGCTGGTGGCTGTCATCATAGCTACTGAAGAGGCTGAGATTTAAAGATCATGGTTCGAAGCCAGTCTGGGCAGAAAAGTTCCCAGGAACTTCTTATCTCCAATTAACCATCAGAAAACCAGAAATGGAGCTATGACTAAAAGTGGCAGAGCACTAGCCTTGAGCAAAAGAACTCAGGGACCATACCCTGAGTTCAAGCCCTACAACTTACCAAAAATAGAAGAAGAAGAAGGAGGAGGAGGAGGAGGAGGAGGAGGAGGAGGAGAAGGAGGAGGAGAAGGAGGAGGAGGAGGAGGAGGAGAAGGAGGAGAAGAAAGAGGAGGAGGAGGAGAAGGAGAAGGAGGAGAAGAAAGAGGAGGAGGAGGAGAAGAAGAAGAAGAAGAAGAAGAAGAAGAAGAAGAAGAAGAAGAAGAAGAAGAAGAAGAAGAAGAAGGAGTGTTGCTTAACAATTATACTGAGCTATAATTCACATTCCATACAACCCATCCATTCAAAGGACATAATTTAACACTTTTTAGTGTAGTCAGAGATGTGCATTCATCACCAAAATTAACCTTAGAAAAGAAAACCTATGACTCAAAACCAACTGCTGAGGGAAAAGCTGGGGTAAAAGCAGGGAAGAGGTGACATTCTCCAAGGAGAAATGTACCTGCCTTATGTAACTGTAATCCCTCTGTATATTATTTATAACAACAATCAAAAATTAAAATTAAAAATGCCCCCACCTTCACCATTTCTTCTAGCCCTAGGTAGCCATTAATAACCTTTTTGTCTCTATATATTTACCTATTCTAGATATTTCATATAAACTGGGTCATATAATATTATATGGTTCTTCTTTCATTTGGTATAATGTTCTCATTTATGTTATATCAGTATTTCGGTCTTTTTATGACTGAATGATATTCCATCAAATAAACATAGTAGATTTTATTTGATTCATCAGCTGATGAACATTTGGATTGTTTCCATGTTTCTGGTAGATATGAACAATGCTGTTATGAATGTGTTCACATTTTTGCATGACCATATCTTTCCTTCCCTTTGGACATATAACTGGGAGTGGAATTGCTGAATCATGTAGCTAATCCATATTTAATCATTTGTGGAGCTGTCATACAGTTTTTTTAAAGTGACTATATCATTCTCCTAAGCAATGCACATTTTAACTTTTCCACTTCCTCGTTAACACTTCCTATTACCTATTACTGGTGTTTAAATTTATGGCTTCATGCTTGCGAGGGAGGCATTCTACTTCCTGAACTGCTTGAGCTAATTGCCAGCCATCATCTCCTCCCCTTTTTTTGCTCTAATTTACTTTAAAGTTTTATTTTATTGTTTTGTGCTGTTATAGGGACTTGAACGCAACCTTGTGCTCTCTGTTGGCTATTTGGTGCTCTACCACTTGAGCCACGCTTCCAATTCTGGCATTTTACTAGTTAATTGGAGACAGGGTCTCATGGACTTTTCTACCCATGCTGGCTTTCAACCAGGATCCTCAGATCTCAGCCTCCTGAGTAGCTAGGATTACAGGTATGAGCCACCAGTACCTGGCCTACATGTGTATTTTCTCTCTCTCTGTGTGTGTGTGTGTGTGTGTGTGTGTGTGTGTGTGTGTGTGTGTGTGTGTGTGTGTGTGTGTGTGTGTGTGTGTGTGTGTGTGTGTGTGTGTGTGCGCTGATTGTAAGGTCTACTCTGGGCTATGCAGGTCCTGTAGACACCTCCCTACCTCTTGGCTAAGTTTCTGCCCCAAATCTGTGTTGCCTAGGTAACTGGAATACCTGGAAGCAGTCACCTTCCCCTCCTGCTAGGTCACATCCTGGCCACCTCTGGTCACATGCCTCCCATCTAACCTTAGGAGGGTCCCAGACCCTGAGGTCACATCCAGATCCAGTGTGGGACCTTTCCCTCATCTGGCCACACTTCTTCCTGTCCCTGGCCTACCTAAGTCACGGCCCAGGGATGGGTCACCCCTTTCTGCCATGCTTTTCCACCGTGCGGGGTGGGGGCAGCAGTTTGGTAAATAAATTTCTTTCCTGCCTGAATACTGCGTGGTGTTCTCTTCATCGCTACCTAATGAAACCTACCTATTTAATACACCTCACACTGATCTTGGGGCTTGAACTTATGGCACTGCTGCTGTTCCTGAGCTTTCCTGATAAAAACTAGCACTCTACCACTTGAACCACAGCTCCACTTCCCTCTACATGTACTATTTATATCTATTTATATATTTTTTATTATTTATGTATTTATTTATTTATTTTGTCAGTCAGACCAATATATATATATATATATATATGTATTTATTGTACATCAGGATTACAGTTACATGAGTACATTTGTTTTTGAACAATGTCACCCATTCCCTCCCTCTCTTTGTACTTTTTAAAAAAAAATTAGCCTTTACTAAAAATAGTGTCACGTATATAATAAAACTAGAAGCACAAGTCTGACAAAAGTATAAAGTAGAACAGTTGATAGTTTAGAGCTTGAGAATGAAACCAATGGAGCTAGGAAGGTGGCTTAGTGGTAGAGTGCTTGCCTTGCATGCATGAGGTCCTAGGTTCGATTCCTCAGCACCACATAAGCAGAAAAAGTTGGAAGTGGTGCTGTGGCTCAAGTGGAAGAGTGCAAGCCTTGAGCTGAAGAGCTGAGGGACAGCGCCCAGGCCCAGAGTTCAGGCCCGACGATTGACAAAAAACAAAAAAAACAAAAAACAAAAAACCAATGAAGATGATAATGTACATGAGATATACTTAAATGCTTCATACTTACTAACTTACCAATATATCTTAAAAACTGTATATGGATCATCTAAGACATTTGTTTGTAGCTTCTGATGCAGTGAAGATGGGAGTAGATTCACCATTCTGAGCCCCCATGAACCTCCAGCGATGGCGCTCTACACTGGTCTGGGATCACTTATTGAGTAGAAAGGAACAATATTATTTAATATTCAACAACAAGCCACAGATGCTGACATTGTTTCCATTTGAAAGAGAAGGAAATTAAAGGAAAGTATCAAAACTGGCTTAAAAGATGCAGCGTAAATAAAGGGGAAGACTAACCAATTAGTATAGCTCAAGAGTTAGCCTCAGTGTTTCCTTAAATAAATGCCAACATATAGATAAGTGCTCAGATTAAGCAATCTTTGGCTGCAGGTTCTTTGGGACATAAGTCCACAAACAGTCGCCAACTTTCTAATAAAGATCCCAATATGCTTTCTATAAAAAAAAAAAAAAAGGAAGGAAGAAAGAAAAGAAAAAGATATCTTAGCTATGAGCATAGGTGTTTTATCTCTCCGCTTCTTGGCTGCTATGCTGTGAGCTGCTATCTTGTCACATACTCTCTACAGTCATGGACAAAACCACCAGAAGCTGTGAGCCTACATGACACTTTCCTTCCCTTAAGTTCTTTAGGTCTGGTTGGCAGAGCTAAACCCAAACACACACATCTAAAAATTCTCTCTTGTTCCTCATGCCCCTCTTTTTTTTTACTTTGGATGTACTAAAACATTCACTTGAAGACAGTAGGAACTTCTCAGCTTCCAGTACTTGGAAAATGATAAGCACGTAAGAAATATTTCTTTGGCAATTCTGCATTGAAAACCTGTGTGTGTGTGTGCACTGCAATCTCCTCTAATATTCCTCATATGCCGCATCCTTTTTAGTACAAGATGCTTAGCGGAACCTTGCACAGAAGCACAGAAGACAGCCCCACCTGACCCTGGCTAGGATCTGAAGCTTTTTGGAGGATGCAAGTAGAACTGATGACAAAACTCCCAAAGTCTGGATCCTCCAATTGTCCAAAGACAGATAATCCTTCCGTTTCTCTGGACCCTCTGCCAGCCATAGACAACCTCATAACCTGTAAGTCATTCATTTCATCTGGTGTCATTATTCTGACACATAAGAGACCAACAGAAAACTACCAAGGAGCATATGGCCCCGCCCATCACTTGTGATGTCATCTTCCCCTCCAGCCCCGTCCACAGCATCACAGAGGTGCTGCATAGTTACAGAGTCATATCCTGGTGTTCACATTCTAGACTCAGATTGATCACAAAGTTCACTTTGTTTCAGATCCAAGAGCGAGAGCCATGGCACACATGCCACACCTCAATTCTAGGATTTGGAAGCTGCTGATTTTGAACTGTTTTTGTAGTTAAGGATATGTTTTGATACAGTACTGATTGGAGGTCAACCTAAAGAGTAGGACTTGAAAAGGACAAGACCCTGGGCGCCCAAGGGGTGGGCCAGACCAATGGAGCCCACAGGGCAGAAAGCAGAAGGTCAAGCTACCACCAACCAGCCATCTGCAGGGTGACTTCTATTAACATCCAGGAAGTGAATCAGCACAGGGCCTCTTTGGTTACCAGCGATGGCAAGTACTTGAGTACTGTAGGCTCCCAAGTGGAGGGAAGAATTCCAAGACCCTCATCTACTGGGGGTCCCATCTCTGTTACAGAGGAGGATTATCAGCACTGATGCTCCTGGTTTGCCCACACGGGCAAATATCCAACCACCACGAGTCCCCGTATTGGAGGATGGAGCCCCCAGATGAACATCTCCCGGGCTCCTGTTTTGGCCAGAGGATGGTAATCTTCATAGACCCTTCTGGGCTTCTGATCACATATGTCAGAGCTTACTGTACCCCAGTGTAGGGGAGGTTAGACCAGACAGACTTCCTCCTTTTGAGGAGGGGCACAAACTGCACAGACCCTCCTGGATGACCAATGCTGATGGCTGTTCAACCCTTGTTGACCCCAAGTCATCACCTGGGGCTCGGATCTCTGACATGGAAGATAATCTGTGCACACCCTCCTTTATGATCACCAACAGCAATTTTTGAACCATTGCATGTCCTCAAATCTTTGATGATGTAGTCCCCAAACAGACAGAGCTCTTTCCTCTTCTTTGAAGGGGAGAGATATGCGCAGAGCCCTAGCAATGACCAGACTCCACCTTCTGAGAAATCCTGCAGGGCCAAGCTGTTGCACTCCACAGGAAATTAAACCCCCACAGAACCTCCTCAACCAACAAGAAAGAGCATGATACTGTGAGCCTTGAAAGGGACCTGGGAACCTTTGGGGTTCTCAGCTTCAGCAGTTAATACCATAATGGAGGACCCAAACTGTTGGACTCCAGTCTGCCAGGCCAAATCTGCTGTTGATGAAGTTAAATAACACAGACCTGCCTTGACTATCAAGACTATCCCAGACACTTTCAGTGGCCAACTAAGTGAAGGCCAAGCCATTGGCAACCTGGCTTCCAGCTAGGAAGTGTTCAGCAGCCAAACAGACTAAACCAGGCAAGGGCTAGGTATCATCCAAGCTCAGCAAGACTGTGTGATTTGACTGGAGCTCCTGCAAAAGCTACTGAGCCTCCTGCTTCCAGGCAGAAGTTGATAGCAGAGGGCATTAAACTGCTCTAGACTACCTTGACCACCAAGAAGGAGTATAAAGCAAAGAGCTGCCCATTCATGGATAACTGTGATGAATTCAAAGATAGATTGAATTATACAGGCAAAGAAGTGAAACAGTGCATCACGTCCTCAGTGCCTCTCACCTCGAATACACAAATACTGGGGGAACAAGGTTTTAAACCTTCAAAAACCCTACTGACCAAAAAAGAACTGAGCTCTCAGAGTTGAGGGCAAAATTGTTGGAACCATAACCCCAGCATCTGAGGGTACATTAGGCAGTGCTTCCTCAACAATCAGTAAGGGTAAGACGACCTGAGCCCCAAAAGAACAGAGGACCCAGCCACTAAACACCTGGCTGATGGGAAAACAGCCTCTCCCTCCAATACTGTACACAAATCCTCAAACTTCCAAAAAGCAGAGGAACCACAAGACCCCAAAGCTACTTCAGCAGTAGAGGATTGAAACTAAGATGGGGCCACCTTGTTGAGTTAAGAGCACGCAAGAAACTGAGGGCCATAGCTGTTCGGAACAGATCCAACAGCCTGTTGTTGGATCTAGTTCAATAGCTGAGGACACTGAACTGGATGAGGCCACTGAAAACATCAAGGCCACAGATTAAACTGTTAGCCTCCCAAAAGTAGCAGTCTAACCTACTGGACTCCTACCTGCGAGAGCTAACTACTCCTATCAAGTTAAGCTCACCATGCTCTTGATAGTCACTAAAAAATGTCTATCTCACCTTGAATCCCCAGGGCCAAGCCACTGGACTTTTGGCTGCTGGGGGTAATTTGAAAACTAAAGATGCTAAACCACTTAAGGATAACAACAAAAATAGCACACCAAACCCTGTACCTTGGACAAATTACACTCCTGCCTGACATGGTTCATCCAGCAGACTTTAAATGGCAGAAATAAGATCATGTATGATCTTGGAATTAAGGCACCAATCTCAGTCCTACTCATCCCCAAGTGGAAAAACCACAAGAACATGTGAAACTCGGATGTAGTAATGGCAAATGCCTAACACCTCACTCCAGTCCCCATGCCCTAGCCATTACCTCGGTTAATTTTTCAGAAATCTTTAGTTACAGTTGATATGAGTTCATGTAAAATACCATTTGCCTTCAGCATGCTTTAGTTTCAGCATTAGCATTTTTCATATCTCCTGTGTTATTCTTCCAAGAATTTGTAAGGATTGCAAAGTTTCCAAAGTAATTTTTCTTTTGTGATTTCAGGAAAAAAATGGACTAACGCCAGATTCTCCGTCAATGCAATGTTAAATATTAGCATTTACCTTCTTTGAAAATGTGTGATGGTATTAAAAGTATATTAATAGTAATTTAAATCCTAGCTATGATTATACTTTTAAAAAAGAAGAATTTGCAAGCGAGAGGCTGGCTTGTGTGAGGGAACGAATAGCAGGGATGGGAGACAGCCTAGTGGAAGGCCAGGTATGAGGGAGGGAAGCAACTTCAGCAAACCAAAGAACACTGAGGCAGACTGAGAACTAAGACTTCATGGTAAATTTGATGGGTAACAAGGCAGAGAAAAGCACAGATTGGAGAGTTTGTGTGACAGGATAAAATAATGAAACTGTGCTAATCATTGCTGTGATAAACCTCTGAGGAAACAGCTTAAAGGGGGTAAAGGTTCATCTAGCTCACTATTTCAGATGATTATGACAGGGAGGGGATGGCAGAGTAGAGAGAGAGGGGAGGGAGGAAGAGGGAGGAAGGGGGAGAAAGAGAGAAAGAAACACCTCTTTCATCAATGCTCTTGTCTATGGGATGGTGTCACCCTTGTTTGGGACAGGTTTTTTTTTTCCACTAGTTACTCCTCATTGCAAATGACCTCATAGACTTATACAAAGGCATTCTTTTCTAATCTTCTAGCAACTTCTCAATCCAATCAACTTCACCCAATGAACCATCACAGCCCACCCCTTGTCAACTATGCACCCAAACATATCTCATTTAACCTTAGGCAACATTTGACACCTGTCTCCCTCCCCACCAGCCCATGTTTATCTCAATGCAGAATATATTCACTTCATGACCAAGAATCCTTACACTTTCATAGCTCCTGTGTTGCTCAAATGCTCAATTCCAAAAGTCCTTCTGAGACTCAAGGCAGTTGTAAAGCCAGCATTTGAAGTCTTTTCTAGACAGCATCCAAAACATTTCCAAATTCCTCCCACCATATATTTGAAGAGGCTTCTGGATCACATCACTGGGAATAGTAACAGCAAAAAGTCCACTCTCACTACCAATCTGATAGTAACTTTTTCTGTCATGGTAACAAATACCTTCTGGAGAGCTCTGCTCTGCTATTTGTATTCATGGCACAAGTGCTAGAGGTTCCAAATCACCTGCTTCAGCACCTCAGGGAGTCTATTTGCCTTTTTGCTTCAGTGAACATCCCAGGAAGAAGCTGCTATTAGTGCCAGTACTGAAACCACAGGTGAACCTTGTGCCTTGCGTCTCGTGGCATGAAGTACCCTACTATCTTTTCCTGGCCTCACTGGTAGTGCCTGTGACACTACATATCTATAGACTTTTGAAGCCACTTGTAAACAGGCAGTTGAAAATGTGGAGGGACTTCATGGAATTTATAGATCAAACCAGATAGTATCATTAATCATTATTAAGCTTTTCTTTAAAAAAAATCTATGAATATGGTATGTCTTCCCATAAATTTGTATCTAGGATTTTTCACAATGTGTTACACTTTTCAAATAATAATTTTTTCAGCTATATAATTCTTTTGCTCTATGTAACTCCCAAGTCTTTAGAGTTCTTTTTTTTATGGAATTAGGAGTAGAATTTTCTGCATTGGCGGTGTAGCTGCAACTGGTAGAACACCTGCCTATCATGTGTGAGTTCAAACTCAGTTCCACACACAAAAAGGAATTTTCTTTATTTTGGTTGGTTTACAGCCTCCGTATAGAAATAGAAGTAAGTTTTGCATGTTGATCTTGTATCCTATGAACTTGCTAAACTTGTGTAACCATTTTTAGTGGGTTGCTTAGTACTTTCAACATACAAGGTTTGCAAAATAGGAACATTTTAACTTTCACTGTTCGGTGAGAATATTTTCTGAGTTTGGCACTGGAAAAGCTCTGTTGGCGCTAGAATGAAGTTCTCCTTTGATCCTGAGGCCCACACTAGTCGGAGAGGCAATGTGCTGAGGGAAGTGGACATACTGGGCTGGAGATCTTAAGCTGAGATCCCACAGCAGATCTAGGTGTGGGAATTAGAAGAGCACCAAAGGTATAGTCTGACACATGGAAATAGAAAATGAAATATGGGAAGGGGGAAGGGAGCCTAAGGATAAGTGATCAGGGAAGGAGGGGATCCAGATTGTGCAGGAGACTGCGTCCTTCCAGACAGTATGTTGGGCCCCTGAAGAAGAATGAGCTACTCCTAGTACAGGGAGCCAGTGCTGAGAGCTGTAAATAAGCTTCTGGACACTAGGTGGCATTGCAGGCCATCCTAACAGCCCTTTGCATTGCTGATTTGGTTTTCATGAAAAGGAAACGAGGCTGGGTGTCAGCCGTTCCTACCTTTAATCCTCACTACTCAGGAGGAGATTTGCGGGTTGTGGTTCAAAGCCAGTCCAGTCAAGATAGTCCATGAGAAAAGCTAGAAGTGGATCTGTGATTTAAGTGGTAGAGCATCCACCTTGATTTAAAGGCGGGGGGGGGGGGGGGGGGGGCGGGAAGCTAAGACACAGCACCCAAGACCTGAGTTCAAGCCCCAGGACCAGTATTAAAAAACAAGAAAACAAGGAGAGGGCAGGGAAGTTGGCTCAGTGGTAGAGTGTTTGCCTTACATGCATGAAGCCTTGGGTTTGATTCCTCAGCACCACTTAAGCAGAAAAAGCCGGAAGTGGCACTATAGCTCAAGTGGTAGAGCAGTAGCCTTAAACTGAAGAGCTGAGGGACAGTGCCCAGGCCCAGAGTTCAGGCCCCACGACCAACAAAAAAATAAAACAAGGAAAGAGGAAGGAAGGAAGGAAGGAAGGAAGGAAGGAAGGAAGGAAGGAAGGAAGGAAGGAAGGAAGGAAGGAAGGAAGGAAGGAAGGAAGGAAGGAAGGAAGGAAGGAAGGAAGGAAGGAAGGAAGGAAGGAAGGAAGGAAGGAAGGAAGGAAGGAAGGAAGGAAGGAAGGAAGGAAGGAAGGAAGGAAGGAAGGAAGGAAGGAAAGGAAGGAGGAAAGAAAGAGAAAGAAGGGAAGGGAAGGGAAAGGAGAAGAAGGGAAAGAGGAAAGGAAAGGAAGAAAGATGGACGAGCTGGGGTCTTGTCCAGGCCTTGTTTAACAAACAAGGACATGAGAAGGGCTATACCTGCTTGGTATGAGGCATTGAAGCAGAGAGAGGCTGTCTCTTCAGTTATATCCTCTAAGAAGAATCTAGAACAGAAGAGTGATTGGCCTGGGTCAGAAGGCAATCCATAAGGATGATGTGGCCCAGGCCCAGGGCCCTGGCCCTATCCAGCCTAAGTTAACATCAACCTTCTTGGTTTCCCCATCTTTGGCTTCCAGTTTCCTACCCTCCTCCTCAACCCTTCAGCCATAACCATGTTTTCCAAGGTAGATAAGTCCCCCACGGCTCTGCATTGCCCTTTACCATTGCCCTTCACCATTCCTTTCCCTAGGCAGGCCTGTGAAGCTTCAGCCCTCATGCAAGTGCACCCTGAGCCCACTCTTGCCAATTCAAGGGTGGCGTCGAGTGTATCATGCTGTGATTTGAAGTGCATCATGTTGTAGGATGGTAAAGTGGGTTATGCTGTTCCACCTCACTCATCAAAGTAGCCCATGCTGCCAGCAGCCTTCTTCCTGTCCTTTCCCCCTGCCCTGCTAACCAGCCCTCTGGCCTCACGTTAAAATTGCCTGACATGCGATGGGCAGTCTGCCTACATGTACTTCCCCCAAGATTCTAACCCCTACTGCTGTCAAGCTTCCTTGTGTGGCCTCTTTCTACCTCTAGTCTGCAACTCCAGAATGGTAGGGCTGAGTCCACATTGCCTGCAGCCTGGCACTGGGCTTGAGCTGTGACTCTCTTAAAAGCTTGGACTACAGGGGGCCATCCTGGCAGAGCAACATGGGAGCTGGGGCTGAGGCCAAGAGTCCCCAGGCTGTACCTTTTGGACAACTTTACTTGGTACTAACATATAGCCAACATTGTCTGACTGGAACTGTTTCCTGACTTTGCTCAAATCATGGTCAGAAGAGAAGAGTGTGGAGGTCAGTAAGCTAGAGCAGTGGAATTGTGCATCTTGTGGAAGGACCAAATGAGGACAAGGATACTGAGAGACCTGTACAGGCTGGTCTAACCAGCATGTTTCAAAAGACTTCCCTGTCCCTTTGCTCTAGCAATGAGTGTCTGCATGTGTTGATAGTGGGTTTGAGTTTCCAGTGTGTGGGTGGGACATGTTGGGTACTGGGATGTTAGTTGGCTCTATAATGAAATCACCGTCACTGAAAAATGATTTAAGCAAGGGTTTCTTCTTCCTATTGCAGTGTTAAAATACTTAAAACCTTACTTTTGTGAAAAGAGTATGCAAGATTGAACATTAACAAGACAGGCCCTTTGTGTTGGAGGAAAGCTATGACTGACATCAAGACAGAACATTAACAAGACAGCCCTTTGTGTTGGTGGAAAGCTATGACTGACAAACAGGACCAAACAAGGCTGTGGGCTTTGACTCTCCTAAAACTGTCCTCATCTGGAGAGGAAGAATCCTTCTTGGATAGAGGAAACAAAACTAATACACAGTATAGGAAGCCATAAGAGAGGAAAAAAAATAAAGAAGGGACCTGGCTCTTTATGAAGACTTCTCCAAAGTTCTGGAGAGCTTCACAGTAGCTTCAGGCTGTGACAGAAATGGTCTATAGTCATGTTTAGTAGTCAGAGCACTAAATGTGGTTCTAAATGTCTTGTGATGAATCCTTTAAAAATGTAAGTCGCTTGAAATAATATGAAGCCAGTGCTAGTGGCTCACTCCTGTAATCCTAGCTACTCAGGAGGCTGAGACCTGAGGATCTCAGTATAAAGCCATCCTGGGCAGAAAAGTCCATGAGACTTTATCTCCAATTAATCACCTAAAAACTCAAAGTGGAGCTGTGGCTCAAAGTGACTTGAGTACAAAACCTCAGGGATAGTGCCTAGGCCCTGAGTTCAAACCCCATACCCGACAAAAAAAATTCACTGTGTATTATACCACATTTTCTTGGTCCATTCATCCATTCAGGGGCGTCTTGGAAATATGGTATATATACATAATAGAATTCTATGCTTCCTTGAGAAAGAATGACATAGCCACATTTGTAAGGAAATGTAAAGACTTGGAAAAAAGAATACTAAGTGAAGTAAACCAGACCCAAAGAAACATAGAATGCATGGTTTCCCTTCATTTGTAATAATTAGAATGTGCCTATAAATCTATTAGTAAACCCAATGGATAGTAAAAGACAAATAATTACTCTTGGACACGATTAATTAAATAGCACTCTAAACATTCACCCAGTAAGACTATTCTTAGGAGAGGCTCACAAGGGCTCAATAGCTATGTGCATATGACCATATAAAATGCTGCTTATTGAAATGAATTCCAACAAATAGAAATAAGAGTTTTTTAGGTTTTTTTTTTTTTTTTGGTCCAGTCGTGGGGCCTGAACTCTGGGCCTGGGCGCTGTCCCTCAGCTCTTCAGCTCAAGGCTAGCACTCTACCACTTGAGCCACAGCACCACTTCCAGCTTTTTTTCTTTTTGCTTATGTGGTGCTGAGGAATTGAACCCAGGGCCTCATGCATGCAAGGCAAGCGCTCTACCACTGAGCCACCTTCACAGCCCGAGGTTTTGTTTTTTAATTGTATGGCTTGCAGATTTTTTTTTCTTTCTTCCTTTGGTTTATTCCCTTTTGATACTTTTAAAAAATTTCTATATACGTTGTATATACTTGTATACAAGTTTATCTGATTTGGAGAGGGGACAGGGAAGCACAGAATGGTGGGACAAAGGGTGAACTAATTCAACAGTGATACTCACTGGACACTATGTTGGAAATAAACTATACAACTTGTGTGGGGGAGATGGGAGGAGAAAAACTGGGAGAGAACGAGGGAGGAGGTAAGGACTGTTTGAAAGGAAATATACTCATTACCTAACATGTAATTGTAACATCTCTGTAAATCACCTTTACAACAATTTTTTTTAAAGAAGCAATGGAGATCATATTGTCCCAAAACTATGACATTCGACCTGCTAATGGGGCAGAATAGTTGGACAGAGGCTGCCTGTCCTTCCAGATGAGAGATGCCAGGCTGATGTGTTTAGAGCAGAAAGGAAAAATGCTCTTCTGTGAGGCAAGGGTTTGGGTGGATGGCTTCTGCATTCCTGTCTTCAGTGGAATAAATAAGCAGTGGCCATGTTGGCAATTAGAGGGTTAGCAAGAGGACACGAGGAGTGGAACTTCCTGATCTCTACTTGGCTCAATCCCCGGGATATCAATGCACCTTATATTCTTTCTTTCTTTAATTTTTGTCGGTTGTGCGGCTTGAACTCTGGGCTTGGGCGCTGTCCCTCAGCTCTTCAGCTCAAGGCTAGTACTCTACCATTTGAGCCACAGCACCATTTCCTGTTTTCTGAGTGGTTTATTGGAGATAAGAGTCTCACGGATTTTCCTGCCTGGGCTGGCTTTGAACTGAGATCCTCAGATCTCAGCCTCCAGAGGAGCTAGGATTACATGCATGAGCCACCGGTGCTTGGCTTCTATTTTTTTTATGCCAGTGTGAACTGAGCCCACATGACCACTGAGGGGGTGCCCACCACTTAAGCAAGTTGTTTGAGGAGGTATCAACTTGGCTTTTAAAAGTTAAATTGCTAAACTGGGCACCAGTGGCTCACGCCTGTAATCCTAGTTATTCAGGAGGCTAATATCTGGGGATCAGGGTTCAAAGCCAGCCCTGGCAGGAAAATCCATGAGACCCTTATCTCTAATAAACCACTCAGAAAACAGGAAATGGTGCTGTGGCTCAAGTGGTAGAGCTCTAGCCTTGAGGTGAAGAGCTGAGGGACAGCGCCCAAGCCCAGAGTTCAAGCCCCACAACCAATAAAATAAAAGTTAAATTGCTTGTTTTGGGGGAGGGGCAAAGGGGAAGTGCAGAAAGGATGGAAGTTGCAGTCATGCTACTCAGTATACATTATGTGGCAAATGATATATGTAATTTGTGGGCAAGAACAGAAAGAGGAAATGGGGAAAGCAAAGGGATGACACTGTCCAAAAAATAAATGTGCTCATTATGAAATGATAACTCCTCTGAATAACACCTTAATAATAACACTAAAATTATATTTTAAAAAACCAAAGCAAAAAAAAAATTGCCAGGTGCTGATGGTTCACACCTATAATTGTAGCTACTCAGAGGGCTGAGATCTGAGGATCATGATTCAAAGCCAGCCTGGGCAGGAAAGTCCGTGAGCTCTCTGATTAGCTACAAAGAAAGAAAGAAAAGAAGTGAAGCTGTAGTTTCAAGTGGTAGATTGCTAGCCTTGAACATAAAATCTCAGGGGCCACACCCAGGCTGAGTTTAAGCCCCAGGTCTGGTGCATACATGCACGCACACACACATACATCCTAAGTTAACTGGGTGCCAGTGGTTCATGCCTGTAATACTAGCTACTCAGTAGGCTGAGATCTGAGGATCTTGGTGCAAAGCCAGGTTATCCAGGAAAGTCTATGAGAATCTCATGTCTAATTAACTACCAAAACGCCACAAGTGGAGCTGCAGCTCAAGTAGTAGAGCACAAACCTTAAGTGAAAAAGCTTAGGGACAAAGCCCAGGCCCTGAGTTCAAGGCCTAGCACATACAAAGAAGTTAAAATTAAATCCTATTATATAGTACTGAGAGGTGGAGCTATACGGTGTCAGTCTAGGAAGCAGTGTGCCATCTTCCCTAGACTCAATGTTCAGTTTCATACTCATAACAGCTGGGACATTTTTCAACCTAATTAAAAAAAAATAATAGAGTATGTTACAGAGCAAAACCAAAATCTATACAAATTTTTGAAAGAGACAGAGTCAGCCCTTTGGAGCTCAGCCTCAGGGACTCCACATCCAATGCCACACCCAGCCCCTTCACCCTGCCTGGGTCAAGGAGGGTAGATGCTAGAATGGGCTGGGACAAAGCCACCCTGGGGCTGCATAGCAGTGGAAGGACTTGAGCAATGAATGAGGAGATGACAGCAGTGACAGGGCACAGCAGAGAGTAAGGAGAGAGAGAGAACACAGGCCTGACACCAGAGACACTGAGCCACTAAGAGAGCGGTGACCCCAAGTCTGTTGGCGGGGTAAAGACACTGACACTACTGCCTCTCCAGCAGAATGCATCACAGTTTGTGGATCTGGCACCCTAATTCTCTGCCCCCACCTGTAGCATCTGCAGGGAGGTCTCTGCTTAGCGGGAGCATCCAGTATCATCACGAAGTATTTAGAGACTTCTTTCCCCCAAATAAATCAGCCAGACCACGGGAGTCCTCAAAAAACCTTTTATTCTTTTCTTTTGACCAGCACACTGTCTGGTCCCCTGTCACACAGGCATTCGAGAATCTTTTTTTTTTCCTTTTAAATAAGCAATTTGTAACACTGGGAGGATTTCATTTCAGTATTTCTGAAAATGATTTTGAAAATGATTATTCCTAGAAGGGACTCACCCCCCATGACGTGGGTAAGGTTTGTCTGCACTGGAATAAACCACTTCATCAGCAAACGTCTCAGAAGCCACCTTAGTCAGCGACTGTCTCAGAGAACTTAAGTGCTTTGGAAGGGCAATTAAAAAAACAAACAAAAAAACCCCACTCAAGACCAAAAGTCAAGAGTTGTCCTAACTGCTGGGAAGACTGTGGCATGTTCAGTCCAGGGCAGCTTCACAGGACTCAGAGGACACAGAATGTGTCCCTTCCTCACCAGGGATACCCAGGACAGCTCCCCTGGCTGAGTCTTCAGCAGAGGATGGACCAACAGACTTTGAACTTGGCTCACTGGCCTGGGCCTCCTGCAGCTGGCTTAGCTAAGGAGCTGTATGTAACTCTGAAGCACGCTCTCCATGGGTTCACCAGATGGAGCAGCAGAGAACCAGAATCAGGCAATCCGGGCCATCATCAAAGGAGTGGAGACTCCCCTTTTCCTACCACTTCATTACCTGCCATTCAACACACACTCGGCATGGACAGACCTTTTACAATTTAAATTATTTTCTCAAAAATACAATAAAACATCATTCTACACAATTCTCTTTGCGGGTCCAATTCCATCCTGAAAATGAACTTGTAAGATTTTATACAAAAACAAACACTGATTTCAAATAAATAGAAAAGTGAAGGATGAGCTGACCCGCCCCCCTTTTTGTGCCAGTATTGATACTTGAACTCAGGACCAGAGCACTGTCCCTGAGCTTTCTCCCTCAAGGCTGGCACTCTATCACTTGAGCCACAGTCCTACTTCCAGCCTTTTGGTTGCTATTGGAGAGATAAGAGTCTCACAAACTTTCCTCCCTGGGCTGGTTTTGAATCTAGATTCTCAGATCTCAGCCTCCTGAGTACCAAGAGTGCCTCACTTATTTTTGTTGTTTTTAAATTAAAAGGTAAAAACACCAGCTGCATCACAAAGTATTTGCAGGATGAAACACATCAAGAAGGCTCTTTGGCACAGCCTTCAAGTCACAGCTGCATTTCCAAGTGAGGTTTGCTGGGTTCAGAATTCACAATGGATGCCCCCACTGAGATCCTTCACTACACCCTCTTTGATGAGCTTCAGGAGGAACTTGGTCTCCGTGGTCACATTATGCATGGTCTGCCAGTCCATGGCTGCCATGCACTGATTGCCAAAGTAGTGTAAGGGTGTTCTGGGTTGGTTGAGATCGTATCCAAAACCTACCAAGCTGACTTCATCACACAGATGTGTGGCTAACACCACAGCTATAATGCCCATGGTGGGGACATTCTGGAGGGAAAAAAAAGAACATAGACCAAATTAGAAAAAAAAATTCTAAGTACAATTCACCGCTGTGCAGGTACTGTACATATTAGACAAGCATAAAAGCTGTTCTGAGGTTGCCATTTGATATATCAGTTAATTTTACCTGTCAGAGAATTTTAAAATCTAATTCTCAAGTTAGGAAATATCTAAAATATGATCTGTGATGTGAGTACATCCTCAAGAGGCAGCTCAGCAGTTTGTGTACTACAATAGAGTTTCTTTGTAAAGCTTCTGCCTACAGTGGCTAGAAGCACAAAGCAAGCCCAAGACTACTGCCTGCCTTGCCTGCCCACCCACCTTTCCACCTTCCTTCCTTCTCCCATTCTTCTCTTTGGTGCAAGTTGCCAATGTTTGAACTCAGGGCCTCCAGCTAGCTCAGCTTGCATTCTCAGATGGGACTTGACCATTTGAAATGTTCCTCTAGCCTGACATTTTATTGTTTATTTTGGAGACAGGAATCTCCAGGACTTTTCTGCCTGGGCTAGTACCAAATCTTGATTCTCTAAATCTCAGCCTCCAGAGTAACTAGTATTAGAAGAACAAGCCACTGGCACCCAGCTAAGCAATCTCTTAATGATGAACATTTTAGCTCTTTTTTAAATATTTTTTTATTGTAAAGAAACTGTAGAGAGGCATTACAGTTACATGAGTAAGGTAATGAGTACATTTCCTATCGAGCATTGTTACCCCCTCATTTTGGCTCTTTTTAGTCCTTTCTTACTAATCTCATGGTGAATATCCTTTAATATCAGATGCTGTAGATTTCTCTACTCTCAAATTTTTACAGTAAAATTTCTGGATCAAAGGCATACATGTAATATATATATTTTTTTATTTTTATTTTTTTGTTAGTCATGGGGCTTCAACTCTGGGCCTGGCCTCTGACCCTGAGCTCTTCAGATCAAGGTGAGTGCTCTACCACTCGAGCCATAGCACTACTTCGTATATTTATGTATTCTAAAAAATCTTTTTGGCTTTTTAAGAAAGGGTCTCAGCCAGACACTGGTGGCTCACATCTATAATCCTAGCTACTCAGGAGGCTGAGATCTGAGGATTATGGTTTGAAGTGAACCTGAGCAGGAAAGTCAGTGAGACCCTTATCTCTAATTAACCATGAAAAAGCCTCAAGTAGAACTGTGGCTAAAATGGTAGAATGCCAGCCTTGGATGAAAAAGCTAAGGGACAAAACCCTGTCCCTGAGGTCAAGCTCTAGTATTGGCATTTAAAAAAAAGGAGTCTCACTATGTTGCCCAGGCTGATCTCCTCCTGTCTGAACTTAAGTGGGATTACAGGTGCATACACCTTGCCTGTCCAAGATAACTTATATATAAATTAGATTTATATTGTTAAATCATCCTCCAGAAAAAGTGCTAAGTAGAAGTCACAGAGGGAGAAAGGCCAATTCAACCATGAGAAACCTAGAGGTCAAGTTATACTGTGAATAAACATGGATGGAGAGACTAATAATGACTAGTAGAGATGATCTGGCTACACAGCTGAACTCATACAATGAGACAAGAACATGACGCATGAATATATCTCCTCTTGAACAGAGAGAACAGTTAACTTTGAGATGGATTAAAAAGATTACCTTATCTCGGCCCCAGAATCTTGACTGAGGCTCAGAGTATTGAAGGATGTCAAAAGCAGTCTCTCTGATAATAACCGGATTCAAAATCCTGAAATGTTTTGGCTGCAATGGTATTTTTTCAGCCACCTGCTTCCAAAAGAAGAGTCGTACCCAAAATGGCTAAGGGAAGAAAGCAATCAATCAGTATTTAGTAAAGTCAGCCTGTCAGTAGAGGGTGAGGAAGCATTTCTTGCTAATAGGGCCAAGGTCATGGGCACAACCCCGTATGATCTTGTGCCCTGCATTATGCAACATAGTCATTTTGATCAATGGAAATCTAGTACCTTGACTCAAAAAAGAACTCTGAAAGAATTACAAAGGCAATACTGGCCAAGGATAGAAACTGTAGAAGTAGTTTTTGGTTGTGTGAGGAAGAAACTTCTCAGGGAATGTCCTAAGTTAGGAAGCCTTTTTCCTATGTGTGGCCATCATTTTGTTCAAGACAGGGCAATTTAAGGATATTAAGTGCTGTGAGTGTTCTGCCAGGTGGACCTTCTCCTTGTATTTGCTCTCTACTGACTATTTCCTAGTCCCATAAAGTTGAGTGGTAACTGACTGCAACTCATATCCTATGGGCTTCATTTTTGTACAAGAACTTCTATCCAATAAAACCTAGAAGACCATGACAACTTGTTCAGAGTCAAGCTTTGGAGAGATATGAAGAAAGGAGAGTATGTTCCATCAGTTTTGCAGACAGCCAATTTGTGATCTTTTACAAAAATATACATATACTTCTTGACTGTGAGATCTGAAATTTAGATAAATGTAATGGCATGTAATTCTAAAGTAATCTAATTGATTATTGTAAAGACCCAACCAAACTAGGGCCATTTCCTCCACGCTGGCCCCTCTGGCAGGCTTTGAATTTACTTCAACAAGATGAATGACTGAAGCATTCTGGAGAATGGCTTTGGAACTGTATGCCTATTGGCTATCTTCAACAACAGTTTACATTTATCCAAGCAAATCTCAATTCTAGAACTAATCCAAACTCTAAAATTAAGGTGGTGATCTCAATCTTAGTGATAGAAATCTCGGTTTATCCAAAGCTGACATTCCTATTAAGTAATGATCACCATGTTTACATGCTACTCCAAGTCAGATTCGGAAAGCAATGTGCAGCAAGGTATTCTGTGGGGTTTCCATTGGAAGACAACACAAAAGTAAATATTCCTCGGTGTCCATAATTATAATTTAAGAATCTTTCACTTGTCACTAAAGCACATTTGACTGAGGAAGTACTTACCAGGCTCTCATTTTTTACCATTGCTTGAAGCCAGTTGAGGTCAACACTTTTAAATAAAACAGCAACAAATAAGTCATTGGCATAATATTCAGCCTCAGACAGGGGTGCACCTTCTGGGTAAGTCATCCTTATAGTAGTTTTATTCCCAACATGCTCAGAATATCCTTCAACTGGTGCACTGTTTAACCTATTCAAATCAAAAGAACACAAATACAGTAACCAAGCAAGCCATCATGTGGCATCCCAGGTCTCACTGCAATTCCATCACTGTTCTATTTGCTTCACACATTCCATCTCCACAGAAGTGCGCTGTACTACATCCATTATCCCAGTGAGGCAACAGAGGGAGGCACAAGCAGTTAGCAGACTTGCCCCAAATCACAAAGGTACCAAGTGAATGCATCATTACTTTTTGGATCAAGGGTCTGGAGTGGTGGATTCCATCATCATCCCTCATTAACTAGACATTTCTCCACTTCCTCTACTGCTAATATCAAGGCCTTAGACTCCCAGACTAGAAACCTTAGTGCTTTCTGATATAACTGTCAAACTGTCAGAAAATTTTGCCATTTGCTTTTTCAGTATGTCTCTCAGACTAACATTCTGGCATCACTTCACTTTCTGTGTATCACCCCAGGCTACAACCTTCATACCCTCTGAACCCAGCCTCATCCCTCCTTTCCCCAGTTTTTAATCCACCTGTCTACCATTGCTAGAAAAATTGAGTTAGGACTCAGCTCTCACTGAGGCCCTGACTCTGCACATTGCAGGGTGGAGCCAGCTAATCAATTCAAGGTATTAAGGACCTGAAAAGCATCCCTTAGAGCCAATGATCCTGCTTTGAAGAATTCCTCCAAGGAAATAACCAGAGTTGTACACAAAGGGACATAAATAAGAATTTGCAAAGCATTTTAAAGTAACAAAAACAAAAAAAATCCAGAAACAATCCCACTAAGAATGCTTAATGACATCAGAAACTATTTATAACAGTAAGTAAAAACTACCTTATGAAACTAGAAATGCCAGCAGCCAGGCACTGGTAGCTCACGCCTATAATCCTAGCTATTAAGGAGGCTGAGATCTGAGGATCACAATGTGAAGCCAGCCTGGAAAAAGCTGTGAGACTCTTAACCTCCAATTAACAACAAAAAGTTGGAAGTAGGCTCAGGGTCAACACCCAGGCCCTGAGTTCAAGCCCAGGACAGGCACACAAAAAAAAGAAAAAAAGCCAGAAGTGGAGCCATAGCTCGCGTGATATGGTGCTAGTTTTGAGTGAAAGTGCCAAGCAAGAGTTAGAGACCCTGAGTTTAAGCCCCAATACTGATACTATCACAAATATATGTACTCAGAAGTACGTGTCTAAAATAAAAGTTAAAAAAAGAGCAAACAACACTAGTGATTATACTTCCTTAGATTTTTATAATTGTTAATAATTAATCATAGTTTACCTTTATAATTGAAAAAGACGTTTTTTGGGTGTGTGGTTGGGATTGAACTCATGGTAGGCAATTGCTCTACACTTGGAAAAATACATTTTAAATATTTATTTGTTTATTGCTGATACTGTGTTTTGAATTCAGGGCCTCATTCTTGTTTGGCTTGTTTACTAACCTGGCAAGCTACCACTTGAGCCACACCCCCAGACCAGCTTTTAGCTGGTTATTTTGGAGAAAGTCTCAAGGACTTTTCTGCCAGGGCTGGCTTTGAACCACAATCTTCTGGATCTCACTCTTTTTGAGTAGTTAGGATTACACGTCAGCCAGCAGCATGCAGCTGGAAAAACAATTTTTTCTCTCTCTTTTTTTTTTTTTTGGGTCCGGTCGTGGGGCTTGAACTCTGGGCCTGAGCGCTGTCCCTCAGCTCTTCAGCTCAAGGCTAGCGCTCTACCACTTGAGCCACAGCGCCACTTCCAGCTTTTTTCTTTTTGCTTATGTAGTGCTGAGGAATCGAACCCAGGGCCTCATGCATGCAAGGCAAGCACTCTACCACTGAGCCACTTTCCCAGCCCTGGAAAAACAATTTTTAAAAAGTTCAATGCCTGTGGGGTTGAATTTATTTTTTTAATTAATTAATTTTTTTTTGTATGTTCTCTATCCAAGCCAATACTGTCTTCCAGGGTTCACTAGCTTTAAGCCCTGCTTCTGAAGTCTAGTATCCCCCTAATGTCATTCTCTTACTGCATCATTCTGTGTCACCCTGCTTGGCAGCCTTGCTCTGCTAGCTCACCTGAATCTACCTATTGTTCCAAACCTCCTCTTACAGGCTTTGTCAATAATTATGTTCCACAGCATGCCCCTCAAATGTGCAACCACTATGGCACAGTTTGGGCATGGGATCATTTTGTATTTGTTCCAACTTCTCAAACAACAAATCCCTTGAGGTCAGGGACCTTGAAGATATGAAGGCCGTTCATTGTCTCTGGAGCCGCACTAAGCCAGGCAATGGACAGACTAGAGAAGAAAGGCTGGTTTTAAAGGCAAAGGTACCTTATCACAACATCAAACTGGTTCAGGGTGTGGCCCAGTTCTAGTCCATGCAGTATTCCACCACTTCCAATAACCACGCACCGCCTACACTGCTTGGCTTGCAAGTGCTTGGGGAAGTCGTGCTCAGGCAATACATCCAGGAGCTCCTGGACTTTGCTGGAGAACTTCCGGAATCCGAAAGGGGGGTCATACTCGTCCTTGCTTTCACTCACTTTGGGAGCCTTCTGAACGAAAGGCACCAAGTCCACGTCGTATCTGTGCTCAAATAACAGTGCCATTGCTGACTTCACAAACTTGGGCCGACATTCTTCCTGCAAGACTTGCTGAGCATATTTCTGAGCCCTCTGGAATGGAATCACACAAATCTGAATTTGAATACTGCTCATCATTAGAAATACACTTTTATAGATGACTTTTGTCCTCTGGTGTCTGATGTAGCTCCTTTGTTGACCATTACCTCTTAACATTTGCTTTTCAGAGCTAATTTATGCTCAGGGACAGGAAGAAACCACCAGGGGAGCATTGTGTGATGGGAGAAACTCTGCCAGGTGTTTATTTTATAGCACAGATTGACATGGTAGTCTTAATACTTCACTTTTCAATTGAGCACCAGTGCCTCAGACCTGTACTCCTAGGCTGAGATCTGAGGATCACAGTTCAAAGTCAGTCCAGGCAGGAAAGCTCAAGAAACTCTTATCTCTAATCAAGCACCAAAAAGAAAACAAAAGCTGGAAGTCAAGCTACAGCTCAAGTGGTAGAGTGCCAGCCTCGAGTGAAAAAGCGAAGGAACAGTTCCCAGGCCCTGCATTCAAGTTCAAGCTCTAGCATTAACACACACACACACACACACACACACACACACACACACACACACACACACATTTTTGTTTCATAAAATCCATGCTACAACATGTTTGAGGACAAACAAAAAGACAAATACCATATGACTTCACTTGTACCAGGAATCTAAAGTCAAGTTTATAAAAGCAACAAGTAGATCAGTGTTACCAAGGACTGACTGATAGGGTTGGGGGTGTCTTGCTCAAAGATACAGGTTTCAGTTTTGCAAGATGAAGAAGACCTGGAGGCTAAGTCACAACACTGGGTGTACTAAACATTGACCAACTGTATACTTAAAATGATTAAGACAGTGCACTTTATGTTATATGGCTTTATTTTTAAAACCTCTCTCTCACACACACACAAAACATAACACAAAAAACAAAACACAGGCTTCCTATTTCACATTCTCACCTAAGCAGGGTAAGAAACAGGCCTGTTTATGAGTTAGGGTCATGAATACCACAGAGGTTTAGAAGGCAGATTATCTTAAATGTTATCGGGGAACAATGTCCCGTTAACGCAGAAATGTGCTGGTTTCTGATGCATTTTCCCAGCATGTTCCAGGTTTGTAGCAGCAAGGAACTGCAGCTGACCTCGGGCTTGTCACAACAAACCAGTAGTGGCAGGCTACACGTGCTGTCAGTCATAGGTTAATCTTAGCTCAGTGTGGCAAAATGGTGCCTTGGTACTGTCAGGTTATTCTCCCTAGTCTTTGTGCTTCAGGCCTTTGTCTCTACCTTCAGCAGCCTGGGCTTTGCCCTGAGCATGCAGGCCTCCCCTGCAAGCCTGGGGCTCATATATACATGCCTGAGGGCATATGTGGTATCATGGCTGGTATTTATTCCTAGGATATCATCATGTCTTCTGAATTCTGTCAGTACCTTGAGGATTCTTATTGTTTTGAGTTTTAAATGTTTATCACCCTATTTCTTTTTCTCAGAGCCTTTTTACTCTTACTATCTGATTTTTGTAAAATACATTTTTTTTTTTTTTGTCGGTCGTGGGGCTTGAACTCTGGGCTTGGGCGCTGTCCCTCAGCTCTTCAGCTCAAGGCGAGCGCTCTACCACTTGAGCTACAGCGCCACTTCCGGTTTTCTGGTGATTTATTGGAGATAGGAGTCTCATGGTCTCTCCTGCCTGGGCTGGCTTTGAACCGCGATCCTCAGATCTCAGCCTCCTGAGTAGCTAGGATTACAGGCGTGAGCCACCAGCACCCGGCTTGTAAAATACATTTTTAAAGGAATCTACTTACCCCATTATGACAGAAAGGCTTTGAAATATTAGAGCTTCAAAAAAAGTCACATGATGCTTGACTCATGAGGCACATGAGGCTCTGACTCCATTTCTGAAAAAGGAAACTGATATTCTCTAAGCTTCAGAGCTAATGTTAAAGGGATGTGAATAGGTGTAAGACGCAATTTAAAGATGCTTTTGCTATAAGTTAACTAAAAGTAGGATAAAAGCTGGACACTCAGCCATCTCCTTCATTTTGCAATCACTGATAAGGATCTTATCACAATAGGTAAGTTGCCCTTTCAGATAGGCAATACCTTTCTCTTACCAACTGAAAAAAACAACAACAAAAAAACAGGCAAAAGCTACAGACTATTAGCTAGGCCTCCAGATACAAAGACTGAGCTATGGTCAACCAGGCCATACCAGAGACTCAAGATGGTTTTAATTATGTGTATCTTTTCCAACCCTGCCCTCAATTCTTTGTATTTAACCTGAGCCCAGAGCAGTGTAGTGTACACACACACACATACACACACACACACACACACACACCTGAAGATGTACAAAAGGACTGTTTTCCTATGGCTGCCATATAATAAATCCCTTTTCTCTCCCCTCACTATGTCTCTTAATTTGCATACGGGGGGTAAGTGGCAAGACCTAATGTGGGACTCCTGGGGTATAAAAATCTGGTTCCATATCCACTGTCACCATTCACCCCTGTGGACCTTGAGAGATGGCCATTAGCATCTTTGCTCTGTGAACTTAAGGTCAAAGAGGTCTGAGGTGGTAAGTAACACATCCCCTCCACAAACAGCAGCTGCTATCCACAGAAAACAGCACACAAACATTAAGCAACAATTTGCATATGGATAGCCATCTTCTGAGGAATCGGTCACAAAGTCAAGCCATAAACCTTCATGACCCTCATCTCCCTGACCCTTCCCAGCACATGACACCAAATTGGGACAGGTGAGCAAACAGAAGGACCACATGTCCAAATGCACATTCATCTCCAGACTCAGGGCTGAAAGTCATGAACAGCATGTTAAGAGCCCAAATGGCCTCCTTTGTCACTCTTGGATGATACCTCAGGCACCTGGTTTTATAAAATCTCTCTGAATAAAAAAGAAGAGAGCTAAGACGTATAAAAAAGAGATGGACAGAAGCTTCCCCCTTGACTCAGGATGCTGAGCCCTCCCCTGCTGCCAAATCTTCTCCTCTGAAAAGTTGCATTTGGAAAGGAGTGAAATTTCATTCCATTCTCATTCTGGAAAAGAGTTCACTTTCAGGCTTCAAATTTAATTTTCTAGACTGTGAGCAGAGCACAAGGCTTACGAATCATTTCGACTGTAACCCCTTCCGTGCTGGATTCCCACCTGGGACAGGACATGAATCCGGGCATTCTAAATGCCCCTGGAAACCAAGCACATCAGGTCCTCCTCCTGCCCCCATTTCATTTCAACTTGTTTAAAGACATGGTGGGTAGTTTCAATGAGATAATTTCAAACTGTCATCTCAGTGTCTTCCCTCTCCTCACTGCTCCCCTGAGGTTCAAAGCTTAGAAGATAATGTCTCACCTCAAAGAGCTGGAGTAGTGAGAGGAAACAGGAGACACCCACTGCTTTGGCTGTAGTGTCAGTCTGGGGCCTGGGTGGGACCATCCAGCGGAGGCCCCAGGGACACAGGGGATATCACTGCCCTTGCAAGATACAGGACAATTGTCTCAAATTCAGGGATGGAAATTGTTTTTGTTTTTGGTGTCAGTATGGAGGCTTCAACGCAGGTCTGATAACTGTTTCTTAACATTTTTGCTTAAGGCTGGAGTTCTACCACTGAGCCACACCTTCACTTTCAGCTTTTTTTTTTTTTTTTTCTGGTGGTAAACTGGAGAAAAGAGTGTCACGGACTTTCCTGCCTAGGCTGTCTTTGAATTGCGATTCTTAGATCTCAGCCTCCTGTGTAGTTAGGATTACAGACAGCAGCCCCCAGTACCAGGCTGCTTCAGTTTTAAAAACAGCTTGCAGGCTGCTCACAATTAAGAATAATCAGATAGGCCGGGCGCTGGTGGCTCACGCCTGTAATACTAGCTACTCAGGAGGCTGAGATCTGAGGATCATGGTTCAAAGCCAGCCCGGGCAGGAGAGACCGTGAGACTCCTATCTCCAATAAACCACCAGAAAACCGGAAGTGGCGCTGTAGCTCAAGTGGTAGAGCGCTTGCCTTGAGCTGAAGAGCTGAGGGACAGCGCCCAAGCCCAGAGTTCAAGCCCCACGACCGACAAAAAAAAAAAAAAAGAATAATCAGATATCTGGTAGTTCCAATTGTCCATGATGTGGTGATTTGCCAGGGAAACCATGAAGTCAAAGGTCTTAAAATCAAATAATTTTCCTCAGTAAAATCTCCATTTCCATTTTTACTCCATCATTTTAAGAATCATACTTACTTCTCAGAAATATAGATACATGGCATAATAGGAGATAATGTCCTATTGTAATTATTATTATCTTAATTTCAGGACAAGGCAAAATATTTAGGTGGAAGAACTTTGGGTATGGAATCAAAGGCCCAGTTCCATTATGGCTGTATGATTTGTGCATTTGGGGGTATTGATAACCTAACAGAATTTGTGGGATTTTGTTTGTTGTTGTTTTGTGCCAGTCCTGGGGCTTAAACTCAGGGCCTAGATGCTATTCTTAAACTTCTTTGCTCAAGGATAGTGCTCTACCTCTTGATCTACAGCTGTGCCTCTGGCTTGTTTTTGATGCTTAATTAAAGATAAGAGTCTCATGGATTTTCTTGTCTAAGCTGGCTTTGTACCATGAACTTCAGATCTCAGCTTCCTGAGTAGCTAGGGTAGGTAGGCATGAACCACTAGCTAGAATTTGTATTTTATTCCACGTCTACAAATTCAGATCTTAGTGATGCTCAAAGCACTTTGCCTATTGCCAGGCATATGTAAATGTAAAATTTTTGACACAGTTAACTGTCACTTAAGTTACCTGTGTATAAAACCTTAACAAAGTAGAAAATTTAAATAACCAAGTCAGTGGAAGAATACTATAGAAAGTCTCCATGACGGTCAGGGGTGGGGGGCTGAGTAAAGGATTGACTATGAAGAGGCTTAGTGACAGAGATGTCCCAAAACGAAATCATAATACACGGACAGTTAACAGAAGCACATGCTTCAAAGAAGTAAATCCAACAGATGATAGATTTTGTCACCATCAGCTGTGAAGAAAACATTGGACATTCTACACCTATTAACTAGTAGCATCATCTTGGTCCAAGTGCTGAATCCTGGGTGGACACTTAGGTTTTCTGACATATTCTAGGGTGGTGTGTGTAAAGGGGGATGTGGCACCAAGAACAGGGAAGGCTGGGTGTGGGGTGCTGGTGCCTCAGCTCACTGAATAGCCCAACTGGATGAATCTGCTCACTGCAAACATGGTAAGTGGAGGTCTGTGGAGCTGGAAAGAAAACTGAGGAAACTGAGCCATAATTAACATCATTGCGTAGAAAGCTGTCCCCAGGGTGATCTGTGGTCTTTAGCTCTCTGAGAGGAAGAGCCAGCCAAGTAAAATTGCTACCACCACGCCTAAATTAACACAAATGTGCCCGTAACTCTTCAAATACCTTTTAGTGCCATTTCACATCTGAAGCACACTTTCAATGTGTGTCCCTTCAGAGACTGCTCTGGTTTGGTTAACAATTGGCATATTAAAGGATATTATAAAATAGAAAACACCCCCCCCCTCATTAATGTAGGCTAGGCCTAGTACAATGGGACATCACAAGGGTCTGATAGGGCAGGCTGGGTGCCAATCATGCTACAAGATGTTGAATGTTACCAATGAAACTAACAGTGCCCACCCTCCTAGATCCAAGACTGTCTTCTGTCAATACCCATCCAGAAAATTCAAATTCATCCACATGTTCATGTGGTAAGAATCATATCTCTACAGACAGCCTGGAGCTAGAGGACTCACACAGAACCCCCTCTCTCAGCCACTGAGGACATAGAATCACACTGGGGACATGAAAGTTGACCTTGGTTCCCATAGTAGATATATGTAACTGGAGACCTCATGAACACTTAAGTGTTAAGGCCTTATTATATCCTGGTTCATGATGCTCAGGGTAGATACCTAGGAATCTTTATATTCCTTCTTAATGCAGGCTGTGTGGCTGGGATGCTGACCTTGTCTCTCAGGTACTCTGCCTCCCCTTCCTACCCTCCTGTTCAGTGATTAGTCAGGAATCCTAACTGAAGCCAATCAAGGCAGGGCACTGGTACCTGTGAAGAGCTGTTAATGGTTCAACTGTGAACTTAGGTCTTAAAACTGACCTCTTTAGTCTCTATGAAAGGACTTATGATCCACCATTCAAAAACCTAATTTCTTAAAAACGTAATGCATATTACATCTTTAACGTATTAGGTAAACCTAATGTAAATTATGCAATGTACTCAAATAACTGGCTGTGAATTTTCTATACAATCCAAGGTTCAATGAAATGAGAGAGCACATTGTGGCTGAGCTAGTATCTCCCCGCCTCTCTGGTTTTTAATGAGTAACATAAAATGTTAGCACACAAACCTATCTCCCAAGATCTTGTCTAAAAGACAAACAGCAAAGACAGTTAAAATACTATGTATAGCAAATGTTAGGATTAAAATGTGAAGAGGTTTGGAGAACATAGAGGGCTATTTAGAAGGAACCCCTGATTAAGATATTGCTTAAAAGAGGGTAACAGAGTCAAAGCACAAGTAAGGGCTCAGGCAGAGAAGAATGTAACAAGCACAAATGGGCTACATGCAGCTAGAGAACTCACTATATGCAAAGGAAAACAGGTTGGGCCCTGACTCACATCACATGCAAAAATTGACTGAATCAAAAACATGAAGTTAAAAGCTACAACTATAAAACTCTTAAAGCTGGGAGCTGGGAGCTCACTCCAATAATCCTAACTATTCAGAAGGCTGAGATCTGCGGATCTCAGTTCAAATCCAGCCTAGAAAGAAAGGTTTATGTCTCTTATCTCTAATTAATTAGCAAAAATTTGGAAGTAAAGCTGTGGCTCAAGTGGCAGAATGCCAGCTTGGAGTGAGAGAGCTAAATAGGAGCAAGACCCTGAATTCAAGCCCCAATATCAGAAATAAAACCCAACTCCTCCCTAAAACTAAACAATCTCTTAAAGAAAATAGAAGGCTAGAAGGCCAGACAATGAATTCTTAGATATAACATCAAAAATTCAAGTGAAAAATTAAAAATATTAAAAAGACCTTTTATGCTGAAAATTATTTCATAAAAATGAATTAAAAAGAGATAATCCACAGATTGGATGAAAATATTTGCAAATCATATATCTGATACAGAGGACTGGTGTCCAGAATACATAATGAACTCTAAGTAAACTCAAAAAGATACTTCAGTAAAATAAAATGGGCAAAAAGATTTGAATAAACATCTCTTCAGAAAAGGTACATAAATTCAGCATCACTGCTATCAGGGAAACCCAAGCCAAAACCACAATGAAATGCTACTTCCATTACTACAATGTCTATAATAAAATAATAAGTTGGCAAGGACATGGATAAAGTTGGAATCCTAGTACATTGCTCATAGAGATAAAGAATGATGTAGCCACTTTGAAATAACTTTAGCAATTTTTCAAAAAGTTAAAGACTTATCATATGACCTAGAATTATATTCCAGCACACATACCTAAAAGACTGAAGACAGGCATTCAAACACTTAACACATACATGTCAGAGCACTGTGATTCATAGTGGCCCAAAGTAGAAACACCTCTAATATCCACCAACAGATAAATGGACAACATAAATGTAACATAGCCCTAAAGGGAATATTATCCAGAAATAAAAATGTTGTGAACTATGGCTGGGAAGGTGACTTAGTGATAGAGTGCTTGCCTAGCATGCATGAAGCCCTGGGTTCGATTCCTCAGTACCACATACGCAGAAAAAGCTGAAAATGGAGCTGTGGCTCAAGTGGTAGAGTGCTAGTCTTGAGCCAAAGAAGCTCAGGGACAGTGCTCAGGCCCTGTTTCGAGCCCCAGGACTGGCAAAAAAGGTTGTGAACTACTAATAAATGCTACAACACGTGTGAATTCTGAAAACATTACACTAAGTGAAAGAAGCCAATGGCAAAAGACCACACAATGAACAATTCCATTTATACGAAATGCTGTAAACAGTCAAATCCAGAGACAGATGGGTTACTTCCAGGATTGGAGGGAGTGTGGGGTAGGGTGGGATAGGAAGTAATGACTACTCATGAGTATGGAGTTTCTTTCTTGGGATGATGAAAATGTTTTAAACCTAGGTTGGGGTGATGGCTGCACATCTCTATAGATACACTAAAACTGCACCATATGCTGCCCACCATACTCTTAAGTAGTAAATTTTACAATGTGTAAGTTATATATCAACAAAGATATTAAAAGAGAAAATGACCATACTGCCAAAAATGGTATACAAATTCTACGCAATACCTATCAAAATCCCAATGACGTTCTTTACTGAAAGAGAAAACAATCCAAAAATTCACATGGAACAACAAAAGACCTAGGCAAGAAAAGCAATGCAGGAAGTATCACAATACCAGATTTCAAGCTCTACTACAGAGCTATTGTAACAAAACACCTTGCTATTAGCACAAAAACAGACCTGTAGACCAATAGACCAGATGAGAAGGCCCAGAAATAAAACTACATACTTACAGCCAGCTGATATTTGACAAAGGAGCCAAAAACATACAATGGAAAAAACATAGCCTCTTCAACTACTGGTGCTGGGAAAACTGAGCAGCCACATGAGAAAACTCCAAGTGGATCCCAGTCTGTCACCATGCACCAACATCAACTCAAAATGGATTAAAGACCTCAACATCAGACCTGAAACCCTGAAACTACTTCAGGACAGAGTAGGAGAGACACTAGAACTCATAGGCACAGGCAGGAACTACCTGAACAGAGTCCCAGGGGGCACAACAGATTGGAGAGAGACTTGATAAATGGAACTACATTAAAATAAAAAGTTTCAGCTAATGACATAGCTACTAAACTAGAAAGACAACCAACCAATTGGGAAAAGATATTTACCAGCAATACATCAGACAAAGGCCTAACATCCATTATATACAGGGAGCTCAAGAAACTAATCCCTCCAAAAATCTAATAAACCAATTACTAAATGGGTAAGGGAGCTAAAAAGAGACTTCCCAGAAGAGGAGGTAAAAATGGCAAAGAAACACATGAGGAAATGTTCATCATCCCTGGCTGTAAAGGAATTGCAAATAAAAACAACCCTGAGATACCACCTTACCCTAGTCAGAGTGGTCAATATTCTAAATTCAGACAACAAATACTGGCAGGGATGCAGAGAAAGAGGATCCCTACTGCACTGCTGCTAGGAATGTAAACTAATACAACCACTTGGAAAGCAGTCTACAGGTTCCTCAAAAAACTAAACACAGACATACCCTATAACCCAGCCACACCACTCCTAGGCATCTACCCTGAACAACAGGGATTAGACAAGGACACCTGAACTTCCATGTTCGTTGCTGTACTGTCCACAATAGCCAAGATATGGAAACAACCCAGATGTCCCACTACAGATGAATGGATCCAAAAAATGTGGTACCTACATACAATGGAATTTTACACAGTCATTAGAAAGGATAAAATAATGCCATTCACAGGGAAATGGATGGAATTGGAACAAATCATATTGAGTGAGGTAAGCTAAGATCAGAGAGACAAAAGGCGCATGTTTTCCCTGATATGGGGAAGTTAGAATTCAAATGCAATGAGATATGACAAAGTAAACAGGATTTAAGTTACCCATACACAGTGAGACAAAAAGAGGAAAATTTAATAACCAACCACTCCCCATATGTATATTAAATAATACACAAACTGAAAAGAACCCCAAAGACAAGGAAACAAAGGACCTCTCCTTAATTGGTCTTACCCTTTTTTTAAAGATGACCCTGTATTCTTTAACTCATAAATGTTATATACATGTGCACAACTGAGGGAAGGTAGGAAGAGGGTTCAGAATCAGTGGAAGGCTGGTGAAAAAATCCGTCAGCTGCACTGGACATTGATGAACGTGAACTAAGCAAGTCAAGAGTGGTGATAGGAGGGAGAGAATGAGAGAGAAGAAGGGAAAAGCTGATACTAGGCAAAAGGAATGAAATGTACATATCATCCAATATATGTGAAGTTTACCTTGCTGTGTATCATCTGTAAAACAACAGTTAAAAAAAGATATTGAAAGAAAAAGGATGAGTGATAGAATATTGACAGTCAGAGCTCAGCTGAGGTCCTGTGAGGATTTCAGTATATGGATTCAGGCAAAAGGAGGCTGGAGAGACTGGTAGGAACTGAGGCATGAAGACTCTTAACAGGTCACAGACTAAGGATCTAGCTAGGCTCACAAAAGTAATGGAGAGAAACTGAAGAGTTTTGAGGAAAGTGGCCTATCAGGTTTAACCATGGCCATCTTGGAGCCTGTCTCATGCAGATAGTAGGCAGGAGAACTGAAACAGGACACTAGACCAGAGCATGACTCACTAGTCCTTGTTTTGGAACTCAGGGGAACTAAGTCTTCTTATAAACTCAGTGCCTGCCCTCAAATAACTTACAGTGTAGATGGAATGAGGAGATGCTCACATAAACAGTTAATGTCAGAGGAAGTCTGGACAGTGGCAGAAAAAGTACGAAGTCCAGGCCATTAGGACCCTCTCCCTGGAGTTTGGCTGCTATCCCAATACATAAGTCTGTTATTAGGGTCACCTGGGCAGGTCCCCTCCTTTCACAGGCTGGGCCTCTAGTTTGCTGATGTTAGCTGATGTGCCCCAAACCAGGTCTCTCTTTCAAGCCATATAAATATTCCCATTCCTTCAGTGTTTTGTCAGTGTTGTGGTCCTGAGTCTCTTCTCCAGTCTCTCTGTTAAGTTACTAGGATTCCTGGAATACCTTTAAATAATGGCCATAATAATCAGAGCATTGTCTGGCCACTTCAGGGACAAGCGGAGCATCCCTGGTTTATTAATGTAGCTTAGAGGAAAAGAATGATTGCATGCAGCCAGGTCTCCACAACTGCCAAACTGGTTTTAAGTAAGGATCTTCTCCATCCTGTGCTGGTGACATGGTGTGTACAAGAGGTCATCTCTCCTCTGCTGAATTCAAATGGCAGGAGAATAAGATGAATGGAGGAAGTAGAGAAATGGAAAAAAAGGAACAAAGAGTCCACAGCATCTTACTAAGTCAGACCAAATGTCATTATTTTAGGCTTTTCCCAGGAGACAAAAACAGAGACAGGATGTCTAAAAACTTGATCCAAGAGAGCTGTGAAGAACTTGGAATTAAAAGGGATTAAGGGAATGTCTACAGGGCCAAACAGATTGGAAGAAGCAGAGGACATGGTATGCACCTGGCTTCACCAGAGCAGATGTATGAATGCTGATAAAAGGAAATGAGGCAGTGGACATCGGACACATACACAGCAGGTAAGGAAGTCTGGCCTCATCAAGACCCTCGAGGCTTCACGGTTCTGCAGAGACCATGATGTGTACTAATTAACTAAGTTCATCATTGACTTTTTTTCTTAATGTTTTCTCCTCCTTCTACCCTTCCTCTTCCCTCTATTTTCCTTCTTTTTCTTTTTTTTGTGCTAGTACTGGGACTTGAGCTCAGTTTGTGAACTCAGCTTGAACTGAGATTTTTTTTTTCTCAAAGTGCTCTACCACTTGAACCACAGTCCCACTTCTGGTTTTTGCTAGTTACCTGGAAATAAGTCTCATGTACTTTCCTGCCTGGACTAGCTTTATATCTTCACGTGTCCACCTCCTGAGTAGCTAGGATTACAGGTGTGAGCCGTTGGCTCCTGAATTTCCTTTTTTTTTTTTTTTTTTGAGACAAGAGTCTTGCTGTGTAGCCCAGCTTGGCCCTAAATTCAAAACCTTTCTGCCTCAGCCTCCTGAGTCCTGGGAGTATAGCATGCCAGTGACTTCACTTACTTATTTATACCTATATGTACACTGCAAAGGATATACAGACTAAAATAGAAATAACTGAATAAAAACCAGAATGAGAAAGACACCCTTGTGTATATTATCTCATTCGATTTTTATGAAGACCCAGCTACACAGCTGTTACTATCTACACGTCCCAGCTGAGAAAATTGGGACTCAAAACAACTCAGTAACTTACACATGGTTTCACTGTTACTAAGGGGCAATTACATTTGAATTTAGGTTTAAACAAAAGAAGAAGTGGCTTTTTACCTTTCTGTACCATATTGCCTATAAGTCGTAGCTTCCTTGAGAACACTCCCCACCCACAGAAATAGATCAACCTCTGAAGTCACTGGCTGGATGAAGTCATCTTGGGGTAGTTACTTTTCCTACAGCTCTTCAGTTGTCTCAGCTGTGAGATACATAAGATCACAAACCTGTATCCCCGGGACAACTGCAAAGGTTTGATGAGCTGATATTGATACGGATTTTTTTCTGCTGTTCACGGTGTGCAGAGCCTATACAGCCCAAGAGGACTGCAACCCTTTCAGAAGCAACAGCTGCTTAGTGATTCAACTCAGTGGCAGATAATGCCTGCCAGTGTTGCAGCACCACTGCCAGTTACTGCCATGGACAAGAGAAGATGAGTAGAGAGAACTTTATTCAGAAGAGAAGTATCTCAAGGACTGCTGCTGGTCTTTCTCTAGTGGGCTAATTTTAGGGGTTTTTATACCCTGCTTGTGCTTCAATTGGTTGCCCCTGTTTTACAATTAGGTGCTTTGGAAGTTGATTCTTTATTGGTTAGGTTTCACACATTCTGATTGGTTGTTAATTCTCAATCAAATCCCTTGAGAAAATCCTCTTCCCACGGTCATGAGAAAAGAAAGCTACTGAAACCAGAGGGCCCAGGGAGGGGAAGTAAGATGTCCCCAGATGATGTCTCTTTTGCATCTGGTTTCAGCTCAGTAGGCCAAGGTACTGCCCAACGACCCTGGGAACTAACTAATCTACCCTTTCAACCTCATTAATGCACTTGGTAGCATACTGCTCAAGCACAGACCAAGTGCTGAATTAGGTTAAGTAAAATAGTTAACTCAAGTAACTGTGGATTTGAGCAAGCATTCAACCTTCCCAGCCATCTACAGATGGAGATGATGCTGGTGTATCTCCCTCTCAGGATGGATGATTTGGAAAAAAAGTGATAATATATAGATAGTATCTGCCCACCTCATTTAAAAATTACCTCAGGGCTGGGGATCTGCCTCAAGTGGTAGAATGCTTACCTAGCAAATGCTAGGCCTTAAGTTCAAACCCCAGTACCACCAAGAAAAATTACTTCTTTCATCCTGAGCTGAATACTCTTAGACAACTTAAATCACTCAAATTATTGTTGAAATCTGCATTTTTCAATTAATTTACAAAAGCAAATACAAATAGAAAGACCTCCCCATACTTTTATTTGCTATAATGAAGCTTAAACAAAGTATCATCCGCACAATAGGCAAGGGTTTTACCACTGAGCTCTACCCAAGGCCCCCCATAACATCATTAAACGTAAAAATAAAGCCCAGGAAATTATGAGTGAGAGTAAGAGAATTTCCTCCTCATGTTTTAAGAACAAGTCCACAGGCAGCATCAGGACAAAAGAACTTCATGGCAGGGGCCCTCATGTGTGTTGTGTGGGACCCACATCACCACACACGATAGTTTCAGCAAACGGGTGACCAACCCTGAGGGCAGTGGGTGAGTTCATTGCTTTGTGTTGGGGAGCTTCTCTTTGGTTTTGGAGTGCTGAGATTAGGTTATTTTCCCCACCTTTTCAAACTTTCATTAACATTTGCTTGTAACACATTAGAGTCCATATTACAGTTTAAATGTGTTCTTGGAAATGTTTTAATTTAAACCACATCTAACCTTTATGCGGTCAGGGTCCACATAATGCACTTTTTTCATGTCACATTCTTCAGAACTGTAATTGAACTTGAGGATATAAAGGATCCACACTCCAAACACCAGCAATGTACATCTAGGGAAAAGAATACAACAAGTAGGTATGATGCTGTTGTGTGAATGCTGAAAGAAAAAATATGAAGTGGAAGCACAATCCTAATGTAACTGGCCTGACATGAAGCATCAAGGTTCAACCAGCTAAGGTTCAAAGGAAGGTTCCATTTCCTGACAAGACAGCCATTAAGTAAATATGTAAGAACACTAATAAAATCTAAATCATAATGGGATTACTGGACTGAAAAAAAAGAGCAAGTAATTTTCTTTCATCTCTAAAATACTGTCAGTCTCTAAAAAATCACAATAAAAGAACAACCTACTCATAAATATTTTTAAAGAATTTTACGCAGAATTCCCTAAGTCAGGTAGTGAGTACAATGCTTCTTTTCTCTTCTGTCCTTGCTCACTAAAATATCAGATAATCTCACTCCACAAATCATGCACACACACAGGATTTGAAAAAAGAGATGAGTTGGATCTTGGCTCCAGGAATCTCACTTTTAATTGCCTCAGTGGCACTGACAAACTAAACGTTAACAACGTTTAAACCATAGTTTGAGAAACACTTCTTAAAGTAATACATGTAAGGAAAACTCTTAAGGGGGATATGATACATTTACTAAAGAAAGGGGCTGTTTTTAAAACTAAAGCAACTAGTATAATACAAGATCTTAATAGATGAGAAATACTGAAGACCAGAGGACAATGATACAAGCATGTGTAGCTGGAGTGTTTTGTTTTGTTTTGTTTTGTTTTGTTTTTTGGCCAGTCATGGTGCCTGAACTCTGGGCCTGGGCACTATCCCTCACCTCTTCAGCTCAAGGCTAGTGCTCTACCACTTGAGCACCACTTCTGGCTTTTTCTGCTTATGTGGTGCTGAGGAATGGAACCCAGGGCCTCATGCATGCAAGGCAAGCACTCTACCACTGAGCCACCTTCCCAGCCCTAGCTGGAGTGTTTTTAAGATTACATAATCCTAGCTACTCAGGAGACTGAGATCAGAGGATCATGGTTCAAAGCCAGCCCAGGCAGAAAAGTCTGTGAGACTCTTTATCTCCAATTAACCACCAGAAAACTGGAAGTGGTGCTGTGGTTCAAGTGGTAGAGCACTTGCCTTGAGCTGAATCGCTCAGGGACAACGTCTAGGCCTAGAGTTCAAGCCCAATTACAGAAGAAAAAAAAAGATTGCTTAATTCATGTCACCAAGAGCGTCAAGAAAATCTAGATAGTCATCAATTGAGAACACCATTAAGTGAAAAGGATGCTACCATTTGTTCATGAAAATGGGTTAGCTGGACAAGAAGAGAACACACACACACACACACACACACACACACACACACACACACACACACACACACACACACACACACACACACACACACACACACACACACACACACACACACACACACACACACACACACACACACACACACACACACACACACACTTTTTTTTCTTTCTTTCTCTTTTCTTTCTTTCCCCTTTGTGCCAATACCAAGACTTGAATTCAGGGTCTGGGTGCTGTCCCTTAACTTTTTTGCTCAAGACTGATGCTCTACCACTTGAGCCACAGTTCCACTTCTGGCTTTTTGCTGGTTAATTGGAAATAAAGAATATCACAGACTTTTCTGCCCAGACTGGCTTCAAATTGTGACTCAGATCTCAGCCTCTTGAGTAACTAGGATTACAGGCATGAGCCACCAGTGCCCAGCAGGCTCTTATATATGCTATAATTCCTAGCCTGAGTCTGCCTTGCCACAAGCAGCATAGGGCCCCAGTTGGTTTTGCTTGCTGCCCTATACTAGCAATCAACACAGCACCAGGCATGCTGTGGACATTAAAAAGTAGTGGTTGATGACAAAAAGAGGTGAATGTGATATAAGTCTTGAAACAAATTTCCTTTTATCACCCTTTCCCCTTTTACACATGCGTTAAAATTAGTAAACTGAGGCTGGATAGTAGGTTTCAAGGTCGGATTTCTATCTTTTTTATCTTGAGATTTTCCTCCCTCCCTTTCTTCTTTTGTTTTTTTGAGATAGGGTCTTATATGTAGTCCATTGTGGCCCTTCACTCACTAATGACTAACCACAAATTCAAGCTGATCCCTCTGCCTTAGCTTCTCAAGTACTGGGTTTACAGAAAACACACCTGGCTTTATCTAAAGGTAAAAGGCTGGATGCAGAAGCTCATTCTTAAAATCTTAGACTTTAGGGAGGCCAAGATCACGAGAATCAGTTTGAGGCTAGCTCTAGGGGAAAAAAAATGCAAGACCCTTCCTGAAAAATATCTAAAATCCAAAACGACTAGGGGTCAGCTCAAGTGGTAGAGCATCTGCCTAGTAAGCACATGACCCTGGGTTCATACTCCAGCACTGCCAAAAATAAATAATTCACATCTTCAGACATCTATAGAATTTCTGACTTGGTTTGGCTCATACCAAAAACTTGACAAATTTCTCCTTTGTTAATCCTACCACATATTAGGCTATCAGCTGACCTATCATATGTTTTAGTATTCAATATTTAATGGTATTCAAGTGTCTGTAAGGGACTTAAATTAGCTTAGGGAGAAAATTCTCTTTTGTTAAATAATGGCATAAAAGACAGGGTGCTGGAAGCTATGGGACATCCAAGCTCAGGAGGAGAGAATGAAGGTCTGCCAGGCACTGTGCTTCTACCAAATACAGATGCACACATAAACCACTCCATCTACACACTGAATCATGATAGCCTTTAAATGATCCTTTAACTAAATATGCTTTTCCAGCCTCGGCCATCTCTGGGGTTCTCATTGCATTGTTCTCCAGTTCCATACCATTGGCTTAAATAGGGATGTTAAGGCCCAGGGGCTGACACTTACTTGAGGATGTCCTTTAACAACAAACTGGGTCTTCTCATCTTGTTCTGGGCTCCGGTGTACCATTGCAGGGGGGGCCTTGAACATTCACTTCTTAGCTTCACAAAGTTGTACTCGCTTGGCATTTCTGTGAAGAGAGAGATGAGGACAGTGGTGGGAGGAGAGAGAAGTGTTAGGTAGATTTTGAACTCAGGAACTTGTGCTTTCTAGGCAAGCATGTTACTTATGCTCTCAGCTTTTTTCTTTTTCTCCTTATTCCAGGGCTTGAAGTCAAGGCCTCTTGCTTAGCATTTTGCTCATGGCTGCTCTACCACTTGAGCCACACCCTCAGACCGGCATTTTGTTGGTCAACTGGAGTTGCAAGTCTCACAGATTTTTCTACCTGTGCTGGCTTTGAACTTTAATCCTGTCTTCTGAGTAGATTCCAAGCATGAGCCATCAGCATCTAACCTCTCTAGCCCTTATGCTTTAGTTATTTTTTCAGATAAAGTCTTGTGCTTTTTTTTGTCTGAACTGTTCTCAGACCACAACTCTCCGATTTCTATCTCCTAAGTAGCTAAGATATCAGATGTGAGATATTGTGCCTGGCCTTAAAGAGATTTTTTTTTCTTTTCTTTTCTTTTTTGCTGGTCCTGAGGCTTGAACTCAGGGCCTGGGTGCTGTTTCTGAGCCTCTTTGTGCTCAATGCTAGTGCTCTGCCACTTGAGCCACAACACTACTTCTGGCCTTTTCTGAGTAGTCCATTGGAGATAAGAGTCTCACAAGTCAGGTGCCAGTGGCTCACCTGTAATCCTAGCTACTCAGGAGGCTGAGATCTGAGGATCATGGTTCAAAGCCAGCCTGGCAGAAAAGTCCCTGTGAGACTCTCATCTCCAATAAACTACTCAAAAAAGCCAGAAGTGGCGGTGTGGCTCAAGTAGTAAAATGCTAGCCTTGAGCATAAAGAGGCTTAGGGACAGTGACAAAACCCTGAGTTCCAGCTCTAGGATCAGGGGGAAAAAAGTCTCACAGACTTTCTTGCCCAAGCTGGCTTTGAACCATGATCCTCAGATCTCAGCCTCCTGAGTAGCTAGGATTACAGGCATGAGCCACCAGTGCCTGCTTAAAGAGACTTCAATGCGATTATATCCACACTATGGAATACTATTTGGCAACAAAAAGGAATGAGCTCGTGATACACAGCACAGTAAATGTTAATGAATTAAACACGACATGTTAACAAGCTAGGCCTTCTCATCTTGTTCTGGGCTCTTTTCTTATTTCAAAAGATTAATATTGTATGATTTCTAACATTTGTGGGTTTAAAATTTTTTTATTTTTTAAAAAGTATCTTTAAGTAGTTGTACAAAGGAGATGCTATTTAACAAAGCAGTTTACCGGAAGTGGAGCTGTGGCTCAAGTGGTAGAACACAAGCCTTGAGAAAAAAAGCTCAGGGACAGTGCCCAGGCCCTGAGTTCAAATCCCAGGACTGACACCCCTCCAAAAAAAAAAAAAAAAAAGACACAGCAGTTTATGGATACAATGCATCCTGATCAGTGTCAACCCTTTCAACATTCTCATCCATCTTCCCTACCTACCCCTTACCTCACTCTTCTTAATTTTGTAGGATATACACTGAATTATTGACTGTATTCTCCTCTTCTCCTTTTTGGTCATCTACCCATTTCCCCTTGACCCCACACCACCCCATTCAAGCACCCATTTCCTGGTGTTTATTTTTGCCTCTTTAAGGAATTACACTATTTGAGTTCTCCCTTGAATCTACCATATTTCAAGCAGTACATTTGTATGGGCCTGCATACCACCAATATATTTACTTGTAAGTTTATAAGCTAAATCTAGCTTCCACATATAAGGAAAACATGTATTGTCTCTCTAGGCTGACTTATCCTATGACCCAGCATTTCTACTCCTGAGCATTTATCCAAAAGATTACAAATCATGATACAAGAAAGATACCAGCACAACCATGGTCATTTACTATAGCCAAGTTATGGCATCAGTCCACATGTTCCTCAATGGATGAATGTGGTATAAAAACAAAATAAAATTTTACTCATCCATTAGAAAGAATGATATTGTACTATTTGTTTTTTGTTTGTGTGCCAGTCCTAAAGCTTGAACTCAGGGCCTGGGTTTTGTCCCTGAGCTTCTTTTGCTCAAGATTAGCATTCTACCACTTGAGCCACAGTTTCACTATCAACCTTTGCCAAGCAGTTTGCAGGAGATAAGAATCTCATGAACTTTTCTGCCCAGGCTGGCTTCAAACTGTTATCCTCAGAACTCATCCTCCTCAGTAAGTAAGAATTATAGGCATGAGCCACCAGAACCCAGCTGATACTGTACTATCTGTAAAGAAATGGAAAGAGATTAAAACAAATTTTTGTTTCATTTTTATTGATTTATTTATTTTTGGTCATGGGGCTTGAACTCTGGGCCTGGGCGCTGTCCCTGAGCTCTTCAGCTCAAGGCAATCACTCTATCACTTGAGCCACAGTACCATTTCCTGTTGTTTCATTTTGATTGGTTTGGTGGTACTGGGGTTTGAACTCAGGGCCTTGTACTTGCTATACAGGTGTTCTACCACTTGAGCCATGCCTCCAGCCCTTTTTACTCTATTTTTGAGATAAGCTTTCTTTTTGTTTAGGATGGCCTGGATCACAATCCTTCCATATATACTTCATTATTGACATACTAGAATTACAGAAATCCACAGCAGACAGGTGGGTGCCATGGTTATAGAGAAGGGATGGAGGGACAACCATGAAAGGGCAGTCTGAGGGGCACAGAACAAAAAAAAAAAAAAAAAAGAAAAGTAAAAAGTGACTCATGAAGAAAGGAATGGGATTATCAAAAGTTTAAAAGAAACCTTTCTGGGCTGGGAAGGTGGCTCAGTGGTAGAGCACTTGCCTTGCATGTATGAGGCCCTGGGTTTGATTCCTCAGCACCACATAAGCACAAAGAAAAAAGCCCGAAGTAGCACTGTGGCTCAAGTGGTAGAGCACTAGCCTTGAGCTGAAGAGCTGAGGGACAGCGCCCAGGCCCAGAGTTCAGGCCCCATGACCGACAAAAAAAAAGAAAAGAAAAGAAAAGAAAAGAAACCTTTCCTTTAGAACATTTATGCTAAGGGATATACCTGTTTATATTCTATTTTACTTTTCTTTTTCTTTTTGCAGGGATGGAGATTAGAGTCAGGGCCTTACATGTGAGAGTCAAATACTCCTTTCTTACCAAGCACTCCTTGTTACCTTAAACAACTTCTCTATTGACTCTAATTCTGTGAATCAAGAATTTTACCATTTCTAGACTGCAAGAATTCTTTATCACTATATTCCCTCTGTTCCCATAGTTTCAAACAATAGTGCCAAAGACCTTATTAGGAAACCTTTGCTGAAGAATCTACTGAATTCTTAAATGAAAAGTTAGAGCAACCGAGGCCCTGGAAGGCTTTCAGAAACAACTCTGTGGTTACCTAATGTACAGTCAGCCAAGTGGAACCGCCAGACTACTGTAGGCAGTACTTGCATAAAATTGAGGTGTACTGAGTTGTCTGAATGACACTCAATTCATACCCAGATAGACCTCCAGAGAACAAAGCAGGCCATGGTTAGAGAATGAGAAAGAATCTAAGTTTCCATCTGTGTGCAGTGGGCAGCCCTGCTGGCTCTGGCTCTGGCTCTGGCTCGGCCTGCTTCTTAAAACTACAAACCTGTAATCTACATTTTGCAGACTCTGTCTTGCCAGCTGGCTTCTTGTTAAACTGTGATCCTGGGATGTGCTAGCAAAAGACTGTAAGACAAAAGTAGTCTTTCAATTTGCCGACAGCAGCAATGAAGGCAGCAAGCAATGAGGGAGGAGGGGTAGTCGACATGTAATACCAGCAGCAGCTGTGAGCATCCAGGAAACTTGCTCTGTGTCTGGCAGAAGCCAGAGCTGGGCTCTGGGGGCTCATGCCTCCTAGTTACTCAGGAGGCTGAGATCTGAGGATCATGGTCAGACAGAAAAGTGAGTGTGATTCTTATCTCCAATTAACCAGCAAAAGCCAGAAGAAGTAGAGTGCCAGCTTCGAATGGATAAAAACTGCCAGGCTCCAGTACTAGCATAAAAAAATTTTTTTTTAGAAATCCCAGATCATCTCTTCAGTGTGTCAGGGATGATATTTCAAATCATGTATCCAAAAATGAAAAAAAAAAACAAAGCCAGGTGTAGAGGTTCACATCTGTAATCCCAGCACTTGGCTGGAAGAGGCAGGAGGATCAAGAATTCTAGGACAGCTTGGACTACATAGTGAAACCTTGTCTCATAAAAACCCTCAGAAACGAAGTTCCTAGGTTTTCAGAGGGAAGTTCATTTGGAAATGATCACATGTCTAGTGAGCTGGACAGATATACATTTATAGAGAGACAAATCAAAGCATAGTCACACTCAGCATGTTCAGTTTGCTCAGCAGAGACTGGTCAATTCCCTTCTGCATAAGTATCACAGACTCCCCAAGAACTTGTTAGTGGATCAATAGACCAAGAAAGAATGATTAAACTGAGCACTGGAGGTTCATGACTGTAATCCTAACTATGTAGAAGGCTGAGATCTGAGGATGGAGGTTTGAAGCCAGCCCTGGTAGGAAAAGGTCCATAAGACTCCTGTCTCCAATTAGCCAGCAAAAAGTTGGAACTGGAGGTGTGGCTCAAGTAGTAGAGTACCAGCTGTGAGGCAAAAGCAAAAAAAGTCAAGTGAGAGCACAAAATCCTGAGTTCAAGTTCCAGTACCAGTTCAAAGGAAAAAAGGAACAAAAAAAATGATAGAGGGCTTGCATTCCCACTTCCCATAGCAATGTCACCTGGAGAAGCAGCCTGGTGTAGGCACCTTCACATACTAAAACTACCTCTAGCCAGAGGTATGCCTGCACAATTCAACCAGTAGTAATAGTCAATTCCATTTGAGTTAAGAGACAACTACAGAAGGACCTTGCCTAGCAAAACTGCTTATACGGATGTATCTTTCTATATTATAACACCTGTCATCATGAGGCAAGTTGCTCATACTTTCAAACCTAGTATAATTTTTATCTTGTCTTCCCTCTAAGCCGTAGACTCCATGCAAGCAGGGGTCCTTGCTTTGCCCACCTAGTGGGCATCCAGTATCTATTTACTGGGTAAGTTACTCATTTCCTGAGGGCTGCAGAGGCCGTGGAAGAGTCAGGCATTCCTCCAGACTTCTGTTTGCCAGCTGTAACGAGGGCTAGCTGGCCTGCCTTCTGCCTCATGGCTCCCTCCTGGTTCCCCCCTTAATTTCTAAGTTCCTGAGTCTATCCATTTGGATCCTCTTCTTTCTGAGGTTCCTCAGGCAATAACTCTCATAATGGCTTCATCTTGACACAGAAAAGTATTTTCCTACTCACATATCAAAATGTTATGGATTCTTAAGAGTCTATGTTTCCCATGGTCATTTAAAGCCACTTCAGTGGCTAAGTCACCATCCCATAACTCTGACTTCACCGCCCCCCCTCCCTGCCTCTCTAGGCAGGGTGGGAATAAGTCAAGTACCTGGGAAATGTATTTGGGTACAGTGACAGCTATCTTCAGGAAGAAGGTGGGAACGCATCTGCCCTCACCATCACTAGAGCCAACCTCTGGTGTTATTGTGAGGAACTTTTGCTTGAGGCTTTTCTGGTCAAAAGGAACAGAACCTGTACTTTGGTTAAATTGGCTATTCCTTTCACCCTGGCATTTCTAAAACTAAAACCCTCTTCAATGTGACCTCCAAGTTTACATAGTTGCCATCAAGATTCAGTGAGGATTGGGCTGGGAAGGTGGCTCAGTGGTAGAGTGCTTGCCTTCCATGCCTGAGGCCCTGGGTTCAATTCCTCAGCACCACATAGGCAAAAACAAAAAAGCCAGAAGTGGCGCTGTGGCTCAAGTGGTAGAGTGCTAGCCTTGAGCTGAAGAGCTGAAGGACAGCGCCCAGGCCCAGAGTTCAGGCCCCATGACCGGACCCCCCCCCCAAAAAAAAAAAAAGATTCAATGAGGAGCAATCTAAGATGGCTGACTTCAAGGATCGGGTGCTAGATGAGGAGAAGGTACAGAGAGATGCTAAATTCATCACCCATGCATCTCCAAGGGAGTCTAATGAAGTATTCAGTGATGTTTGGCTACTACTTAATGATGACAATCTCCTTAGGGAAGGGGCAGATTTGTCCAGTATAACATGGATCAGTTCTCACTTGTGAAGATAGAAGAATATAAAGATTAGGTCTTAATAACAGAGCACGGTGACCTGGGTAATAGCAGATTTTTAGATCTAAGGAACAAAATTTCCTTTAAGTTTGATCACTTATACAGAGAAGTAAGTGACACCACTCTCCCCATCTCCCTAGCTAGAGGAAGGAGATGAAGGTTTGAAGTCTTGGAGAGAATTCTGTGACAGTGCTTTAAATCATTATTCCAATGGCTTCTATACTGTTTATGCTAAACTATAGATGGGCAACAGACTATAATTATGTGTATTGGAAGCCACAAGTTTCAGCCTAACATCTTCTGGAATGGTTCTTGGAGATGAGAGTGGAAGTTCACAATCATACTACCTATAGCACAGCTGGTTGCGGTGCTAAAGATTCAGGTTCACTAATATGAAGATGGCAATGTTCAACTGGTTAGTTATAAAGATGCACAAGATTCAATAATTGCATCTAATGAAGTCCAAACTGTCAAGGACTTTAGACTTTATTAAAATCTCAGAGTGCAGAAAATGAGTATCTGACAGCAATTAGTGAAAACTATTAATGTCTGATACCACATTCAAGGTGGCAACTTGAAATTTTTAGCACCAAAATTGACTGGATACTCAGCTACAAAATTGGCAAAGAAATGTAGAATGCTTAAAAGCTGACTACAGGATTCTTCAGTATGTGAAGAGGATTCAATGTGGTCATATGATAAATGATTTATAAACAAGAGTGATATTTTGCTAGGGCTACCAAAGTCAACTGATTTTCTAGCCTCATGAAAAACTGGTGAACCTATTGCATTGTCTTGATTTTTTTTTTTTTGCATTTTCTATCTTGTAGTTCTCTGTTATCACTATATCTACTTGTATAAATCTTTTTTTTTTTTTTTTTTGGTTGGTCATGGGTGTTGAACTCTGGGCCTGGGCATTGTCCCTGAGCTATTCAGCTCAACGTGAGCATAATTTACTAGAGATAAGAATCTCACGGACTTTCCTACCTGAGCTGTTTTTGAACCGTGATCCTCAGATCTCAGCCTCCTGAGTAACTAGGATTACAGGTGTGAGCCACTAGGGCCCAACTACTTGTATAAACCTTTTCCCCCCTGCTACATTTAATGGAGTGATATATCCTGGAGTCATTTTTCCGTATAGAAAATTTTCCTACTCATGAATTCCTGCTATTGATTTAAACAAAAATACAGTCAGTACAATTTTTTTTTTTATTTGGTTTTTAGCCCCAATTTTCCAAAACACTTCTGGTACCTTCAGTAGTTTCTACTGATCCATCAACAGCTAAAGAGGTTATGCTACAAACTAGCTAGATGGAAGACACATTCATCCTTCCTCTGCTTTGATCATCATCTATAGCATCTCACAAATGTAGTTTGCAGATGCTTAGATTGGGGCTTTTCAGATCTACTTTGAGGGGAAGAGGAAAATTTCTGGAAATTCTACTATCCTCAGCTTCTCTGGGCGATCTTATTTCTTTAAATGCAAAGACTTGAACCACATTCCCTACACATGAACATGCTTTCTTTTTTTTTTTTTTCATTCTCCCACTTTCTTCTCATCAAGTACCTTTGTAGTTAGAAACATGTACATTTTTAGTAGAGTTATGCCCATTTATGTATTTGTTTCCTCTCCCAGAATTGCTGACATATTATGGCTGTGGAAGAATATGAAACTCGAAAAAGGCAGATTTTTGAAGGAATAATAGGTATCTTGTGCTCTAAGACTTTGTGGCAGGATTGTGATATAAACAAATGAAACAGACATCTATGTAAATCACAGAAACTGAAAATGAACCCGAGTGAAAGGATACCTTCCAGGCAGTATCTTTCTATTGCAACCTGTTATTTAAGGGAAAACTAGTGTTTTCTTCTAAATAGGTATAAAATGTGTTCCAAATAACTTCTTCCTTGATCCAACCTGCCAAGAACTCATGTAACTGTGATAAAGCAACTATTCCCAGGTATATTGGCAGGTATGTTCATGATCTCTGAATATGCAGGCAACACAGATATGACAACTAGTAATGGTGGATTCATTTACATTGTTTATACTTCTATGACCAGGCCTTGAGGGAAGGTCAGTGTTTTGAAAAGCAAGTAGTATCTTCCAACCTGTCTCCATATAATTGTCAAAACAGGGTGTTTGTGCTTCAGCTTTGTTTTTGCTCTGTAATACAGTCAAGTGACCGTATAAGTGAAAGCTATGTAAACATTTTTAAATTTTTATTTCAAATAAAATATATTCTTTTATTTTTATTTTTTATTTATTTTTATTTCAAATAAAATATATTTGTAATATCTGTCATTCACACTATCTGGGCATACTGTCTTGCTTTTGCCTGGTGGCTTACTTCTTGTTAAGGAAAAGAAGAACTGCATTGGGATATTAAAGGATTTTTGAAATGTTTTGTCTTAAACTAGTTTCTTTTCAAGACTGTTCAAACAATAGTAGAGGCTGTGGATATATTACTTGTGAAATGTTAATCTTATTTCAAAATAAATACATAAATACATTTTACCCTTTTCAAACTAGCCAATTGCAAGCAGATTGTGGGGGGAAAAAAGAAGAGTCTATATGTCTGATGAGGAAAAAAAATCTTATTAAGTTTCTGATTTAAAGAAATATAAGGGCTGGGCGCCGGTGGCTCATGCCTGTAATCCCAGCTACTCAGGAGGCTGAGATCTGAGGATCAAGGTTCAAAGCCAGTCCGGGCAGGAAAGTCCGTGAAACTTTTATCTCCAATAAACCACCAGAAAGCCAGAGTGGTGCTGTAGCTCAAGTGGTAGAGTGCTTGCGCTGAAGAGCTGAAGGACAGCACTCAGGCGGAGTTCAAGCCCCACGACCAATTAAAAAAACAACAACAAAGAAATATAAGGGCGGGCTGGGAAGGTGGCTCAGTGGTAGAGCGCTTGCCTTGCATGCCTGAGGCCCTGGGTTTGATTCCTCAGCACCACATAAGCAAAAAGAAAAAAGCCGGAAGTGGCACTGTGGCTCTAGTGGTGGAGCGCTAGCCTTGAGCTGAAGAGCTGAGGGACAGCGCCCAGGCCCAGAGTTCAGGCCCCACGACTGGACCCAAAAAAAAAAAAAAAAGAAAAAAGAAATATAAGGGCAGGTTTTAGCGCATTGGTGAACTTTTTTTTTTTTTTTTTTGGTGCTGATACTGGGGCTAGAACTCAGGACTAGGGCACTGTCCCTTAGCTATTTTGTTAAAGACTGGCACTCTACCACTTGAGCTCCACTTCCAGGGGTTTTTTTTGGTAGTTACTCAGAGATAAGAGTCTCACAGATTTTCCTGCCCAGGCTGGCTTGGAATGGCAATTATTCTATCTCAGCTTCCTGAGCATCTGGGATTATAGGAGTGAGCCACCAGTACCTGGCTAGAGTTTTGTTTTGTGTGTATGTTTGTGTGATATTGTTTTTCTTTTACACAGGGTCTTGCTATGTAGCTCAGGCTGGCCTCAAACTTGCAATCCTCCTACCTCTATTACCTGACTGCTAGGATTACAAGTGTGTACTACCATGTAGAACAGTCACCTCAAAGCAGTATATATGATGAGCTGTCAGATTAACCATAAGCATATGGATAATTACTGGTGTAAGAATGGAAAGGGAACTAACATTTATGGGAAAGAACATGTCTACACTTGATCTCACGGAATCCTAAAAGCATCCAGGTAATCAGATTGTCATCTCCATTTAACCTGCCAAGGACATACTTGGGTATTCAAAGTAACTGAAAATTCCAACCTACATCTGTCCACTTTGGCCTCCATATCCACCTTCCCAGGGTTGCTTGGAACATGTGACTTGAAACAGTAGGTAGTGCGTACATGTGTGCATGTATGCATTCATGTGTGTATATTTAAATAATGAAGGCATGCCAGGGCACATACCGTTTCAAACAAAACTCTGAGGTTGAGAGAGCAATGTGTAAACCATCATAGCTGGTGTGGGCTGTCTGGAAGGTGGACAGGCATAGCTTAGACATTACTAGGGTAGTGATGGGCATTCTGTGGGGTTGGAGGTTTCTGAGAGTGAAAGTGTTTCCCATCAGAAGAGACTTCCCTGAGATACTGAGGCAGGATTTAGGCACTCACTTCAGTGGTGGTTCAGGAGGGAGGAAGACCCAAGAACCATCATGAGTAAGAGAAAGAAGAAAGGAGTGTAGATCTACTGAGATTTGACAACAGGAAGATGGCCATGCAAAGATATCTGAGTCCCAATTAAGGACAGAAATAGGAGTGGAAGTCAATTTTTATAGCTTAGTGATGATGAACTTGAGAGGATAAATAATCAGACAACAGTGCTCGGGAAACACCTCAAAATGTGGATTAGGGCTTGGCAAAATGTCCTTCTGGCCATCCAGCCCTTCTCAGCAGTACCAAGTAAATTAAGCCACAAGGCACATGAACCACTGTCTCTCCTGCATCTAGACTGGTACCACTTCCTACCATCTTCAGGAAGTGGCAAACAGTTGTTCAAGGAGTTTTGTGTTTTAAGATGACCCAAGTGCATTCACAAAGAAACAAAGATGACAGGACAGAAAGACTCACCTCAGGGAAAAGTCAGCCTTGGGGACACACCTTAAACTTGCTGATGGGAACTGTACAATAGATTCCAGCTCCAGCTTCAGATAGAATGGATGAGCCCACCACAGAGGCCTGGCTACCATGAAGAGAAGAGCAAACGACTACAAATGGCCAAGAAAATTTAGGACTGGGCTATAGGTGGGAGGCAGCCAGGAGGGAAGGTGGTCCTACTGGCAGGCATGGTAAATGTTGGCTGCTAACAGCACAAAGCTTTCCCTTTTGTACATCTGCCTTCTCCCCAGCCAGTGGCTGAATGACGGGGGACAAACGGCTCAGGCTCAAGCTAAAAGAGACAAATAGGACATGTGTTCTCTCATATGCAGAAGGTAGATCTAAAATACATGATAAATTATACAGATCTCTAGGCATTCATACACAGTGAGACTCTTAAGGGGTGCAATCTCTACATGCCTCTTTTCATATAAAATAGTATTTATCAAAATGAACTCCAGGAAATGGAAACAAGAAGTTTTTAATTTTTTTTGTCTTGTTTGTTCGCTTTTCTGTGTTTTGGGGGGAGCGGTAAGGGGGTCACAAAAATGTAGGACGATAGGGTGGACAAATGCAACATTGGTACTCAGTAGAAACCACGTTGAAAATAAACAATACAACTTGTGGGTGAGGACAGGAGGGAAAAACTGGAAGAGAAGAAGGAAGGGGTGATATTGTCCAAAAAGAAATGTACTCATTATTTGACTTATAAAATGGCCCCTCTGTATACCATCTTTGTGTGTGTGTGTGTGTGTGTGTGTGTGTGTGTGTGTGTGTGTGTGTGTGTGTGTGTGTGTGTGTGTGTGTGTGTGTGTATGTGTGTGTGTGTGTGTGTGTGTTTAAAGTCTTTGGCTCCTTCCCTCAAACTGGGATCACCACAGAGATGGCAGAAGCTGACACCTATGTTCCTGTGGGAATCAGAGATCACAGGCTGGCTCAGCTCCTTGACCTGCATGCCAGCTCCTTTCAGCCTGAGGGCTCCCAGTAAGTCCAGGCCATAGCTTCAATTCTCTCTTGAGTTGCAGGACATCAAGGTGAGCAAGATAGCAGAAGGCTACCAGAGCACTTGTGGAATTTCTTGGAGATCTGGGGGAAGATGAAACAAGCAGGACAAAAATCCCTAGGGCAGGCAGGGGTAGCGGTGGGGTCAAGGAAGAGAGAAGTTGGTAAGAGAAGTTATATGAGCCTCTACCAGCCTCTGGGAAGATGGGGTGAGGCAGAGGACAAGAGCTTCTGCTGCACTGCCAGGTCAGCAGATAGAGCTGAAGGAGTAAGAGGACAGGAAGAAAAACAAGTTAAAGGGAGGTGGCAGAGCCCTATCAATCTAGGGCAGGAGGAAGTGATAGCAGTGATAGCAAGGTCAGTTGGCCTTGCTGAGTCTCAAACATCTGCGGGCCACCAAGTCAGAAAATTCCATTGAAAGGGGGAAAATCCTCTGGAGTATAGGCTGGAGTATAGACAGGAGTGGCTATACTTAGTTGTGTGTAAGAGAAACCTGATCAATAAGGCCTTGAACCAGGCAGGGTTTATTTCCCTTCAGTACAGGAAGTCTAAGATCAGCAGGCGGGCTAACACAGCAGCTCTGTGATGTTATGGATGTCCTGTCATTTTCTGTTCTTCAAGTACTGGAATTAGAATATGGTCAGCTTCTGCTCTATCATCCAAGCAGGAAGAACAAGGAGGGAAGAAGGGAGGGAGGGAGGGAGGGAGGGAGGGAGGGAGGGAGGGAGGGAGGGAGGGAAGGAGGGAAGGAGGGAGGGGTTCTGTCTGGATCAGGAGAGGGAAAACTTTCCTCAAGACCCCAGACAATTCCATTAGTATCTCCTTGGCCAGAACTACTATGGCTAGATATAACTGCAAAAGTTGGTTGAGGGCTTTTTGTAAACAAGAAGGCTGCTTCCTCAAGTAAAATTAGGGTTGTATGAATAAGGAGGAGGGGAGTTTTTAACATGTAGTAGTAGAATTGGAAGGTCGAGATAAGAACTAAGGACCTTTGGATGAGGAAGACAGTGAAGGCTGCTTGCTCTAAAGAAATAAGATCCCCATAAGCCTTGGCTCAAATGGTAAAGCTGTGTAAGTAATAGACCCTGGGCTCAATCCCTGGTACTTCAGCAAAAAGGGGGGGGAGGTGAAGAGAGAGAAAGAGAGAGAGGGAAAGAAAGGAGAGGAAGAAGAGGGAAGAAAAGAAGGAGGGAGGGAAAAGAGAAAGGAAAGGAGGGGAAAGAAAGGAGAAAGAGAGGGAGAGAAAAGGGAGAGAGACAGATGTGTGGGAGTGTGTGCAGAGAGACCAGGGAGAGATAAGATTCCCAAGGACAAACAGAGCAAACTTCTCTTAATTTGGGAAATTACCTTGAAGGGATTGAGACCAAAGAGAAGTAAACATTAAGAAAAATCTAACTTCAATGTGACAATTCCAAGCTAAGTTCTGGAACACTGAAATACGAATTGTTTTAGAAAGCAGAGCAGTACTTTCTGGACAAAATGCATTTTAAATTGCTTTACTTGGAAAAACAAAACAACCCACTGCATACACACACTGTCTAAGTTATTTTCACAGATCCCTTCAATGTGCTAAGTACGGACACAAGGATGAAACAAAGACCTTGAGTTCCAGACTAAGTAAGGTCCAGCTCTCTGAACACAGGGCCAGGGAAATGACACAAAGAACAGAAAGGTAGAATGTAGTGAAAGCTGTGTGGGAAAGAGGGCTGTTAGCAGTGTGCGTCTCACACCCTGCCAGACATGGGAAGTTTCTAAAACTGCCTCCCAAGGGGGTCTCCAACCCCATCCATGGGCACTATGACAAAAGCAGTGTGGCCGGGGTCCAGACACTGGAGTGCAAGTTCTAAACTCTCATCTATCCCCACCCTAAAGGAAGAGGCGGTTTGTTGGGGTAGGGGAATGGGACAAAGATGACAACAGAGGTGAACTTAGAGGACAGTATGCTAAGTGAAATTTTTAAAAGAGCTCAAACTCTCTCTCTCTCTCCCTCTCTCTCTGAAACAGTGGTTACTTCTAGTGGGACTGGAGGAAAGAAACCAGAGTAGACAAAGAATATATAATGATCCAGTTTATACATTTAATGTACAATGTGAAAGCTAAAGTTATGGAACTTCATTATTATATTAGGTATTTTGTTAAGATTAGGTGCTTTTTGGCTGTTCCTGGGCCAGAAGAGTAACTGTGTGATATGACAGATATATTAGTTTGCTTTACTACGGTAACCACTCTACTATCTAGCTGTACCCTGTAATTTCATGTTGTAAATCTCAAATATACACAATAAAACTGCTTATGAGCACACTAGCGCCATGCCTTACCTGCAGCTTTTGGAGCTCTTGTTGACCTTTTACTTCTTTCTTATGATTCTACAATCAACCATCCCTTCCTCATCTAAGCAGATCTGAATCCAAGTACAACCTAGGAAACTTAATTGTAAACCAGTTTTTGCAGTAGAACCCTTTAAATGAAAGGTCACTCCGAATCCCAATTTATAACACAGGTAGGATTCAATTGTTCTCTCCTAAGGTTTCTATACCTTGGTACTGCAGACGTTGTAGCCTGGGTAATTCTCTGTGAACAAAGTTGTCCTGTACATTGTAGGATGTTTAGAACCATCCCTGAACTCTCAACACCAAACAACAGTAGCCTATCTGATCTTCCCCCTTTCAGCTTTATCAAGCAAAAATGTCTTCAGACATTGTCAAACATCCAAGAGATCAAAGGACTTCCTCCCCCCCCCCAGTTCTAATCATTCGATAGTCATCATGTATATTAAAATGTCAACATTATCTTATTTTTAAAGTCAATTAGGAGAATTAGACTTAAAGTAAAAACTGAAATCAAAAGTTGAAATTGGTGAGATGAGTTTCCGTATCTAATCTTTTTCCTTGTTTTACTTTGTTGCCCAATCTCAAGAAATCCTAATTTATCAAGATAAGCAGTTACGTCCTCACTCATGCAGGAGAGTCTGCACAAAAAACACAGCCTGAATCACACACCAGACAGGGTAAGGCAATTGGTAGGATCAGGTGAGGATGCGGAATGTGCACGTAAGCAAATTCTCTCGTGTTCTGTAATCGCAGCAATTGAGAAATCCTGCCTTCCAGGAAGATTTTACAGTGGAGGGAAAACACCTGGAATAAACAACAGGTTTCAGCCTGAAGTCAGGCAGATTTTCCTACAAACGGCAAAATTATGAGGTTTAGTCTTCATGAAGAAAAACTGATTGGTAAATCCACAACTAGTACTATACTAATCAGCACATTTCTGATTCTGAAATATGGGGAGGGTGTGGAGTGTGGGGTTGGGGGGGGTGGGTGTTGGTGGTAGTGGGGTTTGAACTCAGAGGCTTACGCTTGCTGGGTAGATGTACTAATAAGCCATGCCTCCAGCCCTTTTCGCACTGGTTATCCTAAGATAGACAAGATAACACTTTCTGACCAGACCATGATCCTCCTCTCTAATGTTTTCTGCTGTAGTTGGGTTGACAGGTCAAACCACTATATCCAGCTTTTTGGCTGAGATTTGTCTGAAGTTTGCTTGAAATGGTGTTCCTCCTAACCTCAGACTCTGAAATGACAAATGTAAGCCACCAGGACATGCTTTTTAATCTACATTAATAGTAATTCCTCTAATGTAGAAACTCCATCATTATTATAATTCAATATTCTGCTTTTCACGAACTTCAAGTATTAAGGCAATTAATTTGGAACCCTTGGAATACATGAAACAGTCTGCAAACTTCAACATGCTCAGCAATTACAGATGGTATTTCTCCCAGATTTTACCAAAGTGGCAAGGCTGTCAGCAGGCACTCTCTCTGAGTCTGGTTTTCACGCAAAAGCGGATTTCCTTAACAACTCTCTACAAACAGCTTCCCACCTTGCAACCCTGTTATTTGCTTTCCTGCTTCTCTTTATTTCATAGCACTCATTGCTACTGCTACACATTTGTCTAGTCTCTTCTGTCTCCACTAAAATATGAGGTTCCGCTCTGTACATTTTGTTCACTGCTACAATGTAGGAACCTCAAATAGTACCTAGCTTGTAAAAGGCACTTAGAAGCACCTGCTGCACAGATGAACTGATGCGTGAATGAATGCATTAAGCAGCTGCCTGCAACCAAATCCCCACTGAGCCAGGTGCCTGTGGCTCATGCCCATAATCCTAGCCACTGAGGAAGCTGAAATCTGAAGACCTCAACTTGAAGCCAGCCAGGCAAGAAAGTCCAGGAGACTCTTTTCGCCAATTTATCGCCAAAAAGCTGGAACTGGAGATGTGGCTCAAGTGGCAGAGCACCAACACTGAGCAAAAAAGCTCAGAGATGGTACCTAGGCCCTGATATTCTCTCTCCTTCTCTCTCTCTCTCTCTCTCTCTCTCTCTCTCTCTCTCTCTCTCTCTCTCTCTCTCTCTCTCACACACACACACACACACACACACACACACACACAGAGGAAAGATTTAAAATGTCCAACTCTTTGGCAATTTGATAGAGGCCAGTCACTTGAGCTCTTGGAGGATGCTTGCCAATCTGTAAAAAAGAAATATTAGGCACTTCTAATTTCTAACACCCTTCCTCCCCTAAAATGTTAGGACTCTCACTCATCAGTTTTTCAAATAAAGAATGAGAAAACCTAAATCTTAGCTTGTTCAGTGGGTAAAAACATGTTTGGACCAATTAGGGAGAGTGATAAAATAAAATATGAATAAGTGGGAGATGATGACTGAAGGTAAAAGAGACATAAACAAAAAATAGGGGTGGAGGCTGGGGGACAAGTAATTCTGGGGAGAAAGAACTGGAAGGAAAAGACAGGGAAGATAACCAGAAGCCACATAACTTTTTCCCACCTCTGCTCCCTGAGCCAGCAGTTTCAGATGGACTCTGCAAGTGCTGATAAACAGACCCACCCACAAAGCCATCCTACACCTCAACTTGGGGATCTGCCTCTGGACCCCAAACATATCCTTAACCACTCATTCATTCTTCCCAGGAGAACCTAGCCAGAAGTACAGAAAGTTATCCAGACTGGATTTAAAAAGTAAAGGCTATTAAAGGACCCTACCCCATGCTGCACACAGATGTGGGATTTTCACTGAAACATACAACTTGAGGTTCTGTCAAGGCAGGAGGCAGACTCTTCTAGGGACAAATGCTAGCTTTGGGAGGACTACATCCTCTGAGGCTTGTACCTTGTTAGCTATGGAAAACTCTACCACAGCACTTTGAAGTACTCCGATCTTTGTGCACAAATGCCCTTTACTATGCTTAAATATCCTTTGACGGTTGCATTCTACCTGGGAACCCTCTCTCACAGTATGACTATAGGGCCAATCTAAAGCAGGGCAAAGTGTGAGTCAGAGCCCATTGACTGGATGTCAAGAGGCAGTTTTAACGCAGGAACAGCAGCAACAGATGTCAGGAGAGAGAAATCTTCAGGTATAGTGAAGCCACAGTGTTAGTCAGGCCTTCTACCCAGTTTTATACTAAGGCCAGAAGAGGCAAAGCAAATTCTGAGGAGCCCTAAATGATACAGGAAGTAACTTCAGCAATGGCCATGGAGAGTTAGACATGGGGAAACCTCATTGTTGTTTCTGCTGTTGAACTGTTACAGCACTGTGACCTAGAGGCAGCAGGGGTTTCAACTTTTGTTTTGAAATTATTTCACATTTACAGAAAATATAAAGACTCTTCATCTCTCCTTCTCCCAGGCTTTCCTGATTGTTAACATTTTACCACACCTGTGCTGCCAGGCTATTAGTATATGATGTGCTTATAAGTTAATCACTTGAAAATAAGGTGTAGACATGATCATCTAAATACCTTATGTCCTAGAAATAAACATATTCCTATACAACCACAGGATAAGGATTGAAATCAGGAATGGATTCAACACCGGAATCCAATATAAAAGTTACAAAGAAAATTCTCTGAGAGTTCCAGTGATGGCCGATCTCAGCACAAAAGGCACAACAACATTATTTTTTTCTATTCCAGGATGCAGTCCAGGGTCAAATGTGGCATTCACTGTCATGTCTCTGAGCTTCTTTTAATCTGAAGCAGTTCCTTTATCTCTTATGACCATGCCATTTTCGAAAAGTACAGGCTAATTATTTCAGAGATTATCCATTAGTTGGTGTTCATCTAGTGTGGCTTTGTGATAAAATTCAAGTTACACATTTTTTCACTAAAATTTAGCAGTGAGGCTGCGCCTTTCCCAGAGCACTTCCTTCAGAAGCATGCGGCATTGTGCTGTCCCAGCACTGGTGATATTTAATGTGATCAGATAGTTAACAGTGGTATGAGCCATCTTCCTCTGCCATTCTTGTCATTTTCCCTTTGTAACTTTCTGGAAAATTTCTATTAGGAAAAGGATAAAATTATCTGACCTCATGTAGGCTCAGATGAGTTCCAACTTCAGGAATAAAACTAGGTTTAGACGGAGCAGTAGTTGGTGAGGTAGAATTAGCACGGAGATTCCTATCATATTTACTTCAAATAACCCCAATTCAAGTTTGATCCGAGTAAAAAACAAAATAAAACAATACTGTAGATTGCTTGGACATGACAGTTGAGGACTTAGTTTCTCTTTTGCCGCTCTATATCTGCTGGAAATTTTATGAGGTGTCCAGTAGCAGCAAGAAGAGATCCTTAGGTCCAGATAGCTGACAGCAAGAGTCACACTAATTTTCCAGGGCCAATGCCAAAGAGCTCAATGCCATGATTCCTGTTCTACTGTGGGGCAGTATAGGAAGTATAAAAACAAAACCTTAACTCTCTACCATGTCACATTCTCACCTGACTAGGTTTAGGAACTCTACCTTATTGAAAAAAAAAACCATTTAAAAACTGTTATCACAAAGTTAGAAACTTCAGAAAACATATGAAAATAGAAAAAACATTTTAAAAGTATTTGTTATACTACAAGCCAGAAAAGATCACTGTGTAAATAGATACAAATACATACACAGATAACTAACTTACCACGACTGGATTAAAGGTGTCTGCATTATCCTTCTTTGAGGTGTGTTCCACTGGCAATGAAGGCCTACAATCAAGGACTGTGAAGGATGGTCTACAACTAGAATCTTCCTTGAAGCACAGGACATGAACTAATTCATAATGAATAATGGTTACCTGAGAGTATTAAGGTTTCAGCTTTTTATAATCCCTGTTAGATGGGCTGCTCTGTATTGTATACTTTGCTTTGCTCACCTAGCAACCTTTTAACAAGCAACTTTCACACACCAGAAACAGGGAACAAAAATGTAAGACAGTTTTTCTTCCTTTTGTTTCTTTTTTTGTTCCTTCCTTTCTTCTATCTTTGATCTGTCTGTCTGTCTGTCTGTCTGTCTGTCTGCCTGCCTGCCTGCCTATCTATCTTTTTGATTGAGGATTAAGCATGCAAAGAAAGTGCTCTACCACTTGAGTCATGCCCCTAGCTGCCCCCCCCCTTTTTTGGTGAAAGTCCTGGGGCTTAAATTTAGCATCTGGTCACTGTCCCTGAGTTTTTTGCTCAATGCTGACACTCTATCACTGCTCTACTTCCTGCTTTTTGGTGGTTTATTGGAAAAAAGAGTTACAGACTTTCCTGCCTGGACTGGCTTTAAACTGTAATCTAGGATTACAAGAAATCAGTTACTGGCATCTGGCTTGTTTTTTTTTTGTTGTTGTTGTTGTTGTTGTTTTTTGAGATAGGGTCTTTAACTTTGTTCAGCCTGTCCTAGAATTCAAGATCTTCCTGCTTCTGCAGGTGTGTGCCACCAAACATACCAACCTTTCCTCTTTAAATTACCAAAAAAACAGGAAATGTTCAAGTACCTAAAAGTAATGAATATTTTAATAGTGGAGCTGCCATTTAGCTTGAGTGTCCTGGACAGGAAGTCATAGGGCAATCAGAGGAAATCAGGGAGGCTTTCCTGAGGAAGTGATGTGTAAATGGGTCAGTAAATGGAATGAATAAGATGTCAGAAGAGAGAAAGAAAATAGCAGGCATTCCAGATGGAAAGATGGCCATAGTAAATACCCAGAGAGGTGGACTGAGGCCAGATACCAGGGTCTTGGGGAAAGAAGTTCAGCTAAAAGAAACTAGGGCCTGCCAGTGGTTCTAAGTAGGAGAGTTGTGAGATCATCTTGGTATGACTGAAGCCACAGGAGTGGATGGACAACAAGTTGCTGAGAGCATGACTGAGAGGTGACAGAGGAGCTGAGCCGGAGATAAGAAGGCAACAAGGGGGTCAAGCAAGAGACCCAGGGGAGGAAGGGGCCTGAGCTAGGAAGATCTGTTCATAAAGCTCCAGGGCAGCTGAGAGTTATGAAAAAGCTCCCCACACTGCTATGGTTTTGAGACAATTTAGTAGTAAAGGTGGGTACCCCAAAGAAAGAAAGCAGAGGGAACAGGACTGGACAGGATGCATGGGAGGAAACCGAAGGAGATATACATAGAGCTGTCCTTCCCTTCTAAGTCCCTGGAACCTTACAAAGAGCTCTTTGGTGGTGGGGGATCTCATGTGACAGCTTATTACCCAAGGTAACTGCCATGAGGGAACAGGTCTAGGGCCACCCCACAGATGCCCAATAAAACAGACTGCAGGAGCAAAGGTTTAAATAAAATATTTCCCTAACTCTTAGGAGAGGAACAGAAAGTCACAATCCCTGTGCATCTGATCATACAAAATAATATTTATCAAAATGAACTTCAGGAAATGAAAACAGAGTTTCTTTTTTCTTTTTTTGAGGCTTTTTTCTTTTTTGTTGTTGTTGTTCTGTTTGCTCCTTTATATGTCTTTGGGAGTATAGTGGGGGCACAGAAATGGATGGAGAAAGGGTGAATAAATGCAGTAGTGGTACTTACTAGACACTATGTTGAAAATTAACTATATAACTTATGGTTGGGGATAGGAGAGAAAAACTGGGAGAAAGTGAGGGAAAGGGTGACATTTCCAAAAGGAAATGTACCTGACTTATGTAACTACAACCCCTCTAAACATCACCTTTATAATAACAATTTTAATTTTTTTTAAAAGAATTACAATAAAATAGTCTTTGTTCTTAAAAAAAAAAAAGACTTCCTAGAGCAAGCTAGGGAAGGGGCGACATTGTCCAAAAAGAAATCTACTTTACCTGACTTATCTAACTGTAACCCCCTCTGTACAGCAACTTTATAATAACAATTAAAAAAAAGATTTCCCTAGAAAAAATAAGTAGTGGGATTAAATAAATAAGAATAATTCATAAGAGAAAGTAAGTGTTCACAAAAGAAGTTCTGATAGTAGCATAAATAGGTACTGAAAGAAGATCTGCCTCAAGCTGGTGTATAACAGAAAGCATGGGATGGGGGAGGACGGGGGTTTTAGGCAAACATTAATATACCCAAGATCTCACTGCCAGAAAGAAAGGACAAGGTGAGGCAGAGATCCAGGGATCACAGCTTGAGGCCAGCCCAGTCAAAAAGTTCTTGGGCTGGGAAGGTGGCTCAGTGGTAGAGCGCTTGCCTTGCATGCCTGAGGCCCTGGGTTCGATTCCTCAGCACCACATAAGCAAAAAGAAAAAAGCCGGAAGTGGCACTGTGGCTCAAGTGGTAGAGCGCTCGCCTTGAGCTGAAGAACTGAGGGACAGCGCCCAGGCCCAGAGTTCAGGCCCCATGACCGGACCCCCCAAAAAAAGTTCTTGAGATTCCATCTCAACTCCTAGAAGTAGTGGTATCTACCTGTTAACCCACTCTGGGGTAGCAGGAGCATAATGTCTGTATGGTGGCAAGGCTGGCACCTGTAGTCTCCAGTGGCACTGAGAAGCACAGGCTGGCCCAGCATGAGATACTACTTCAAAAATATCAACCAAAAACAGGGGTATGGCTCAAGTGGTAGAATATCTGTCTAGCAAATGTGAGACAGTGAATTCAATCCTCAGAAAAGGAAAAAAAAAATACCTCCTCAAGGGACAGGGAATATGGGAGATTTGCTAGGCAGCTTTGATAATATCTTATGGTATTCAAAATCCTGTGTCCTACAGGAACAAAAGAACCAGTGCAATAAAGTCCCAAATCAGATAGCTAATTAGGATCCTGAAAAAAAGAATGGAAGGAAAGTGACTAGGAATAATCTGTGGTTGGACCATAACCTGACTTCTGAGGCACTGAGTAGAGGGTAACAAAGGATGAATTTGTTTGGGCCACTTTAAACTCAGAACAAGGGGGCTGGGAAGTTGCCTCAGTGTAGAGTGCTTGCCTTGCAAGCATGAGGCCCTGGGTTTGACCTTAAGCAGAAAAAGCTGGAAGTGGCACTGTGACTCAAGTGGTGGAGCGCTAGCCTTGAGCTGAGGGACAGTGCCCAGGCCCAGAGTTCAGGCCTCACAGCCAACTACAAAAAAAAAAAAAAGTAAATTACCCTCAGAACAAGGTAATCATGTTTGTGTTTCTAAAACAGACAACAAATATTTAGATCTGCAAGAGGAATGACTAAACTACATGTTTCCTTTCACATTCCAGTCACAAATCCCTTTTATCTTGGTCAAAATTTTTAAGCCAGCATCTGAATAGGCTCCCAGACAGACATGCTAGTTTTTAGTCATACACAGAATCTGTGCCTAGGGATAGAGCAATCAGGGGCAGAAACACAGTCCCTCCTTCCAAAGGTCTTATAAGCTCATGTTAAAAAGCAGACTGATAGGGGCTGGGAAGGTGGCTCAGTGGTAGAGCACTTGCCTTGCATGCATGAGGCCCTGGGTTTGATTCCTCAGCACCACCTAAACAGAAAAGGCTGGAAGTGGCACTGTGGCTCAAGTGGTAGAGCACTAGCCTTGAGCTGAAGAGCCGAGGGACAGCGCCCAGGCCGAGTTCAGGCCCACGACCCACAAAAAAAAAGCAGACTGATAGATCCATCCCTGAAATAAATATTTTCATGTTTTTAAAAAAATGACATTCTGTGTTAAACATAAAGATAGTGCAATAAGACAATTGGGGGTTAGGTGTTAGGAAAGACTTCTAAGTAAGAAATATTCTACTGTGTTCTGAGTAGAAATCAGCGAAGCTGGGGGAGGCAGGAATAGATGGGAACATTAAGAATGGTAGTATGTCTACAGGGCCCAAGCTGGAATGGCACAATAGGCTGATAGTACTGGAAAAGTTGTCAGTTCCTGCCATGGGGTTGGAATTTTACCCCAGGAATAAAAAGGAGCCACTTGGGGGATTTTAAAAGTGTAACAAAAGCTGGGCATCAGTGGTTCATGCTTATAATCCTATCTCTCAAGAGGCTGAGATCTGAGGAGCGTGGCTCAAAGCCAGTCTGGTCAAGAATGTCTGTGAGACTCTAATCTCAAGTTAACCACCAAAAAAAGCCAGAAGTGGTGCTGAGGCTCAAGTAGTAGAACACTGGCCTTGAGCCAAAGAGGTTCAGGACAGTGTCGAGCCCTAAATTCAATCCCTAGGACTAGCACACACACACACACACAAAGTAACTGAAAGCCGAGCGCTGGTGGCTCACACTTGTAATCCTAGCTACTCAGGAGGTTGAGATCTGAGGATCACGGTTCAAAGCCAGCCCAAGCATTAAAGTCCATGAGACTCTTATTTCCAATAAACTACTAGAAAAACAGAAATGGTGCTGTGGCTCAAGCGGTAGAGGGCTCCCCTTGAGCTGAAGAGCACAGGGACAGAGCCCAAGTCCAGAGTTCAAGCCCCATGACCGAAAAAAAAAAAAAGAAAAAAGAAAAATGTAACTGAAGACTCTGTCCAGGGATGGATACTAGTGGGAGAAGGTCAGGAATGAAAATAGAAAATAGTTCAAATATAGTATTTGCAACTATGAAAACAGAACAATGAGACTTGGTGAAATTATTTTGGGAAAAAGGGAAAGGGGAAAGGGAAAGTGATAGAGGGGATGAGACTGATGGGATTGTAAGCATACAGAAATGTAACAGTGAAATCCCTCCTGAGCTGATGGTAACAATAATAACAGTAACAGTAATAATAATAAGTGGACTTGGATTTCCAGAGTCCTCTCTTGAGGCTACTTGGATTTCCAGAGTCCTCTCTTGAGGCTACACAGGAGAGGTCTTCTCCTGAGGCAGTTCCAGGTAGGGCTTCCATGGAACCCCAGGTGAACAAGGATATGGTACTGGGGGTGTGCTCACTTAGGGAACAGAGATGCCTCTGTCACCACAGACCAACCTCACAAATTTTGGCCAAAGGCCTTCTGGTGGGGTGAGAATGTACTACCTGCTACAAGGACACGGACAGCATTGTTCATTTATCACTTTCTGGCTTGGGTCTGAACCCTGATTCTTCCTCCTACAATTCCTTAGTTTCAAAACCTCTCTGCACCTTGCTGCCCTCCTCTGTAAAATAATAATGGTACCAAGTTCACAGGGGTATGGTGAACATGAAGAGCAAATTAGTCATGTCTGGAACAGAAGGCAGAGTGAACAGGTAAAGCATGTGACTCTTTTCGTCCTGTGTTTTGTGGCATGTGGGTTCTCAGGCAGGGCTTAGGGAGCAAGCAAACTTTGAGGACTTGGTATAAGGAGGAATATGAAGTAATTCATTACTAATTGACTGCATATACTTTGAATCTGTTATTAGATGCATAGGAGTTTAGAAGTTTATATCTTCCTGGGAAATTGAAACTTGGACCACCTGTTTCTTTTTAATTTTTAAAATGGAGCTACTAGAAATTTAGAATTATGGGTTTGGCTCAGGTTATATTTCCAGTGGACAGCACTGATCTAGAGAAAGAATAAACAAGAAGCTCAAACCAGCCACTAAGCCCTGAGTAACTAATAATGGGACTGTAGAGAATGACGAGAAGAAAATATGAAGGCCACATTCTGTCCTTCTAACATTTATCTGCTGGAGTGTTACTAAGAAAAGAGAACAATATGTTCATGAAAAACTGAAATGGGTGAATAACAAGGCTAGAGAGAATGAAATGGCAGAGGAAAAGCAGCCAGAGAGAAGCAACTACATATCTAATAGAAAAACTGCCACTGCTCAGATCTCAATATATACAAGTCTACAACTATGAAAATGAGTCTTAAAAAACAGCCTTCACATTCAAAACACACATTATATCATCAAGGTAGATTTTTTAAAATTTTTGTTACAACTTCATCAAACCTACCAAATCTTATCACATGAGACTTTTATAATTCCAGGTGTTAAAAACAAAAGGAACAAAAGACCTCATGGGTTTGGGAGACAGAACCATTAAAAAACTTAGTCCTAGATATTTTTCCATCGCATAACTGAAAAATAAAATCATATTGTATGGCTCAAAAGCCTAAATAAGCAATAGCTTTTCCTCTATGTCAATAGCAATTCTTAAGTAGAAATCCAGGTCTGGAGAAGGAGAGAGGGAAAGAGGGAATGAGACAGGGGTAGGGGGAGAAAGGGAGTGAGAGAGAAGAAAAGAGAGAGAGAAAAACAGAGAGAGAAAGAGAGATTTGCATCAAGGCCCAGGGGTGCTAAGATGCAAGTGAAAGAGTTTGACCAGAGAAACTCTTCCTTAAGATCAGAAGACCTTAGAGTTCATAACCATGAACACTAAGCTCAGCCTGCCCTGTTACCTGACCCAAGAGGAGACTAGAGTCTTGAAGGCTGAGTCCTCTCAAGGCTATATGGAGTTCAAGCAGAAGGAAACTGATCCTATCTATCCTAACTGATAAAACACCACCTGCCTCCATTTCCTTGACATTGTTGCCTTTATCGTCTAGTAGTGAGAAACCACTGATGTAGTTATTTCGAAACCTGGAATAAAAGAACTTTTGACTATCACTCCCCAAACTGAGCAAAACACACACTCATAACCTTGTGATCCTATTGTTCAGTATGGAGCCAAAAGATACATGTATGTGTACATATGTTTCCAAAGCCAGGCACTAGAGCGGTCACAGCAGCATGATTTGTAATAACAGCCAGATGCTGGAAGCTGCCCAAATGTCTGATGATAGTACATGGATAAATATGTGGTATATTCACCTGGTGGCTACTATTAGCAAAGACAATGCTGCCACAATGGGTGCACCACAAGAGCATTTTGAACAGTGCTTATAGAAAGAAGGCTAACACTGTAGGATTCTATTTTTATAAAAGCAGGAGAGGAAGTCAAGATGGTGTTGGTGCTGGGGAAGTCCGTGACAGGAAGCAGCAACATCCTGGGGTACGTGGATGTTCTGTTTCTTGATCTGAGTGCAAAGCACATGAGTAAATTCAGTATGTCATTAGGTATGCCAACTTTTTCTAGCACTTATATACTATACTTAAAAAAAGAGAGAGAGAGAAAAAAGAAGCTTCATCTGGTATCTGAGTAAGATAAGTCCTCAAGACCCTTTTTGAGCTCTTTTTTTCTACTGGTCTTTACAAACTTCACTTGCTCCATGGAGGTCCATGTAATCTAGGTCTTTCTCCAGGGAAAGCCCACATATCACCATCAGTATTTATGGCTGCCTCCCACACAAGGCCTATGATTCACACCCCACTAGTGGATGCCTTCCCTAATTTATGCCACCCACACCAATCTAGCTTTTGTTTTCCTTCCTTAGCAGTTAGAGAGTTTGTATCATCATTAATGTGGATATATTGTCACTTTTTTTTATTTCTGCCAAAGCTTCCCAGCTAGTCTAACAACAGGAGCATGCCCTCTGGGGGATGATCTCTATCCTCTAGTATCCACAGGCACCAAGGATTAAATCACTTCTCAGGAGCCATTCACTTCCTAAGTCACAGCTGCTAACCACTCCTTACTGCTACAAAAGACCAGGTGGGGAAGTAGAAAAAAGAACTGGAAGAGGCAAACCGAAGTATAAGTCGTTTCTTCTTGCTCTGTCTTAACTACAGCCTTACTATCCACCACTCAATCTATTTTGTTTACATGGGACATTTTGTAACATGTACCAAAATTATAAAGATTTTCAAGTCATAAATATGAGCTTTTTATTATGTATCATGTGTCCAAAGTCCATTCTCTCTCTTCTATAATCTGCTTCAAACCTACTCATCTCATTCCACACCAACCGTAAGACTCCTCAAGCTTCATTTCGCCTTAGACAAATAGCATCGTGTAACATATCGCAAAACAGAACAAAGACAAAATCTCACCGAATTCTAATGTTTAGAATACGAATATATTACTCTTCTTTGTTTGAACAACGAATAGAAGGCAGATGATTCCCAGCTCTGCAACTTGGAAGAAGACAACCCTCGGAGGCATCAAGCCTTGGGATTGATTACTCAGTGAAACCACAACCTGTTCTGACTCAGTCGGTGCCCCTCCATTCCACAGGGAAAGATCCTTCTTGGTTTCCGGATGTATAACCTTCAGCAGGTAAAGGATTAGCAATCCGAAGGCAAGAGAAAGGTTTAGCCAAACACCACGAGGTACACGTTTCTCTCTGTGAGTCCAAAATCCAACAGTCCTCAGCCCACACCCGTGGGTGCCAGGTGAATTGCAGCATCTAACAGTTTTTCTTTTAAATAAAGGGCATCTAAATTCGTAGCGTTCATACACATGAATGAAGACGGAAGGATATAAAAAATTCATCTTCCAAGTCAGCTAGCCATTCTGCAGAACTCTGCTCATAAATACATTTTTAATGGTCACAACTAGGAACCCGGGAGGCCTGGAAAGGCTCTCAGGTTAGCCAGCCACTGGGAGATGGGTGTCTGCCTCGGTCACCCCAATGGTGTGGGGTACCAGTGGGAACCCGCCTTTTTCTTAGGGGCCAGGCTTCGAGGAGACGCTCTCACAAAAACAACGCACACCGGACACACGGCCCGCGGTCAAGCCACAGCTCACGATCCCCAAGGAACCAAGGACTTGGGAAACGTGTGTCCTGCGCAGGGCTGGCCGCAGAGCGAGGGCGGGGAAGGTCACCCGGCGAACCTCCACCAGCCGGCCCCACACACGCCGCCTTCCCCCAGGGCGCACGCAGCGCCTGCGGAAGCTGCTGGCAACCCCCGCCCGGGGAGCCCCAAGCGCCCCCCCCCGCCCCGCCCCCGCCGTGGGTACGCGCGTTCACTCGAGCCCGTTGGCTCGGAAGCTTCCAGCAATGAATTAAACCGCAAGCTGCTGCGCAAAGCAGCGTGGAAACGGGCCACTGCGTCGGGACCTACCATCCCCGCCGTCCCCGCCGGGCGCCCTCACCTGTGCGGGCTGCGGCTCCCGGCGCACGCTCCACGCGGCGGGGAGCCTCGACCCTCGGCCCCCCGCTCCCCAGGCAGGCGCGACCGGAGGCACAGCGTCCCGGGGCGCCGTCCGCCGGGGCGGAACCGCGCAGCCCTGGGCACGGGAGATAAAGACAGCTCGCTGACGCCGCCCCCCACCCCCAGCCCGCGGGCCCCCAAAACGCCGAGGAGGGGGCTGCACCACGCACCTCGGCCGGCAGGTGCCGCCGCCGCCGCCGCCGCCGCCGCCGCCGCCTGGGTGCGCGGCTGCAGGGGACGCCGCTCCGCGCCGCCCGCCGTCTCCGTGCGCATACTAGGGAGGGGGCGCTGGCCGGCCGCCTTCCCCGGGCCCCGCGCCCCCGCCCGCCCCCCGAGCCCAGCTCGCGCCCATTCAGCCCCCGGCCTCCCGCTCCCAGGCGCGGATGCGGAGGAGGGGGAATGGGCGGGGCTGAGCGTCACGAGGCCGCTGCCAGCCAATCGGCACGCGCGAGGGAGCGCAAGTCCAAGGATGCGGAGTGGCAGGGCGCCCGCGCGGGGACGCGCGTCCCGCGGGAGCCGGGCGAGGTCGTCCGCCGCGCCCTCCGCGGGGTTACATGGTGGAAAGTGCACACCGGATCGTGGGGTGCGTTCAGAAGGCTTCGGGGCTTTCTGCGACGCGTAGAATTAACTGCGGAGCCCCACGTGCCTTAGGCGCCCGCTGCGCCCTTGTTCTCTGACAGATGACTGGTCCCAAATCCCTCAGGCCTTCCAGGAAAGCGCGAGGACGGGCTGAACGCGTGGGGACACGCAGAGCCGATCGCGGCTGCACGTGTTGAAGATGAGAGAGCGTAATGACCCCAGCTGACCACCCACCTTTACAACAGGGGGGACTGAGGCCCAGAGACTCGAAGTGAGTTGCATTAAGTCTTTGGGAACACTTAGTAGGGGCCCTGCTAGGGGACAAGTCTGAGCTCAGGGTGCTCACTTCCATACCTCCTTCCTAGGTTTTTAAAGCTCAGATATTAGTAAATACCAAAATCTGGAATGAATAAACAAATTTAGCCGGGAGCTGCTGGCTCACCCCTGTAATCCTAGCTATTCTGGAGGCTGAGATCTGAGGATCACGGTTCCAAGCCAGCCCCAGCAGGAAAGTCCCTGAGACTCTTATCTCCGATTTCCCACCAAAAGGTGGAAGTGGACCTGTGGATCAAGTGATAGAGCACTAGTCTGGAGCACGAAAGCCCAGGCACAGCACCCAGGCCCAGAGTTCAAGCCTCAGGACTGGCACAAAAAAAACAACAAAACAAAAAAAGAAGAGCTGAGCACTGATGGCTCATACCTATACGCCTACCTACTCATAATGCTACAATCTGAGGATTGTTGCCAGCTACAGCAGGAAAGTGCATGAGACAATTATTAACCTCAAGTTAACCACCAGAAAACCAGAGCTGGTGCTGTGGCTTAAAGTGGACGAGTACTAGCCTTGAGCTCAGGGACAGCATCCAGGCCCTGAGTTCAAGCCCCATAAATGAAAAAAAAAAATTAAAGCACTGATCAAGTTCTTTTTTAAAACAAAGCCTCTGTATGAATTATACACCTGCAATGTTCCTGTGTCTTAGGACTTGTTGATTCTAAGAGTCAAGCCCATGAAGTTGGCTAAATCTTCCTTTCAAGGGGACAGACAGACACAGAGTCTGAAGGCTATGAGTTTATGAGTCTCCTCTCAATTTGAAAAGGAATGTCCTAAATCCTGAGCCACATCAGTTTGCATAAACCTAGAGCATTGTCACTGGTTTTGTTGTTGTTGTCGGAATTTTCCCCCTCTTTGGCTACAGCTTGCACAGCTGTTTTGAAGATGTCTTTGTTCTTCCCTTGGTGCTGGTTCAACAGTGCTGGAGAAAATATATCTAGATCATCAAAGCCAAAATAAAAACCACTCCGAGGAAAGGCTGAGAGGACTCTTCTTTAACTCCTCCCAAGGCAGTTTTTCCATTAAAAAATGTTTCTAGGTTATTCTAAAGCAAGAGTGCTGAGCACATTTGGATGGAAAATGGAGGAAAAGCTGCCTGATGTAATCTAAAACTAGTGGGTTTTTCAAGGCTAGACAGCCTGAGCAACTGCCCGGGGCAGTGACAGCTGCACGGAGAATGTGATTACCTTGCCCTCTTTCTGTTGGAGAACATCCTGGAGCCTGCCTGTTTTGGGCGGATGCTCTTCACTTTTTCTTTCCACTGTTCCTAGATGCTTTTTCTCTTCTCTCACAGAAACCTGTCTGTAAAGCCAGGTCCCATTAGCATTATGGCCATGGTGGAATCTTAAGTAACCTGGCTTGGAAGGGTATGTTTAAGGTGAGAAAGAAGAAGAAATGAGCAGTTCACGCTAACTTCCACCCCAGCACCACAGAACATCAGTTAAGTACCCACTGCCTCAGTCACTCCAGTCACATTTGGGTGGAGGGGAAGAGTGTACAGGAAGATGAGCCCTGCCCCCAGAGAACCTCAAACAGCACACTAGGATCAGCCACTAAATCTCAAAGCCTTACTGTTTCTCCAAGTCAGTAACTGGCCTCAGAGAAACTTCTAGACACTGACTGGCAAAGATAGAATTACTTACAAATTGAACACAACTACAATTCCCTGACTCTTTTTTCCCTTGTACATACATCACTTTGGTCATTCTGCTAACAGGCATCAGGTTGCCACATCTGCCCTAATTCCTATAGTGATGCAACATATCCTTAGTGCAATCTACTCCCACTATTACTTTATTTTCAGGACCAACAACTGGCCTCAGACCGATCAGAACCTATTAAATCAGAACCCACTATTCAATCAGAACCCACCATTCAATGAATTCTGATCAGTCCTGATTGGTCTAGCCCAGTTGGTGGTCCTGAAAATGTGATCTGTGGACCCCTGGGAGTCCCTGAAAACCTTCTAGGGGATCTTTAATGTCAAAAATATCTTCTTTTTTTTCCTCTAGTACTAGGGTTTGAACTCAGAACTTTGTATTTGCTAGATGGGCAGTCATTTGAGCCACATATGCCCACAGCTAGCTTATAATAATCCAAGACATCATTTACATTTTTTTCATTCATGATGCAGAAGAAAGGTAAGCAAAACTACTGGTTCACAAATCAAAGCAAATCAAAATTATTAAAATGTCAATCCTTGAGTATGTATCCTTTTAATATTTTATGTGACAGGATGGAAACTGTGTGCCAGCACTGGTGGCTCACACATGTAGTCCTAGCTGCTCAGGAGGCTGAAAATATGAAAATCGCAGTTTGAAGCCATCCCACGCCAAAGTCTATGATAGTCTTATCTCTAGTTGATCAGCAAAAAGCTGAAACTGGAGCTTTGGCTCAAGTGGTAGAGTACCAGCTTTGAAAAAAAAAACTAAGGGAGACCAAAGGCTCTGACTTTAAGCCCTTGTCTGGGGTTGGGGGAGAGGTATACATAAAACACTTATGGGCTGGGAAGGTGGCTCAGTGGTAGAGTGCTTGCCTTGCATGCATGAGGCCCTGGGTTCGATTCCTCAGCACCACATAAGCAAAAAGAAAAAAGCCGGAAGTGGCGCTGTGGCTCAAGTGGTAAAGCTCTAGCCTTGAGCTGAAGAGCTGAGGGACAGTGCCCAGGCCCAGAGTTCAGGCCCCACGACCGGACCCAAAAAAAAAACAAAAAAACAAAAAACACTTGTAACTTGGAAGTGATATATGATGGCAGGCGTGCAGTTGTTTGATTTGGGAGCTGAATTAGTTGTGTTCTTCATGGAATACCATTTTTACTTGAAGAAACTATGGTTCTTTGAATAGTTGAAAGCTATTTACTAGAAATGTACTGAGTGAGCCTGTATCTTTTTTGTTTTGTTTTGGTCCATCTCAAGGCTTGAACTCAGGGCTGGATTGCTATCCCTAGCCTTTTTGCTCAAAACTAGCCCTGTACTACTTTGAGCCACAGCTCTACTTCCGGTTTGGGGTTGTTTATTGGAGATAAGAATCTCACAGATTTCTCTGCCTGGGCTGGCTTGAAATCACGATCCTCAAGATCTCGGCCTCCTGAGTACAGGTGTGAGCCACTACTGCCTGGTTGTTGTTCTTTTATTTTTGTTGTTTTGTTTTAAAGAAAATAATCATCTATTTGTGGCCAATGGTGGAAAGCTTCCAATTTTCAAGAGAAATTTAGTATTTAGGAAAACTGTATTACCATGAGCTTGATAGATCTCAGTATTCAAGGATTTTTTTTCTGATGTGCTCAATAATGGTATCAATGAATATGATTTTTGGATAATGTATAACATGTTGACCTTTGCAAAGCCCATAGAACTCAGTGAATAATTACTTTCCAAATGGTTAATGTACAATGTTATTAAGTCATACTTGGGTAAAGGTCCATTTAAAGGACAAGGCAGACAAAGAAATTCAACATTACGACAAACTCATAGATAGGTTTCTGATTCCTCAGTGCACCAATCTTTAAGAAACTAGTGCTTGTAGAATCTTATAGATCTGTAGTTTGGGAGATATGTTATATCAAAGAATATCCATAGTTATCTAGTGGTACTAGGGTTTGAACTCAGAATCTTCTATTGGCTAGGAAACAACTCTATCATTTAAGCATAGCTTAAATGATTTAGTTATTTTTCAGGTAGATGTTTTTAAAAAGATAAAACTGGGCAGATGCTGGCAGCTTGTGCCTACAGTCCTAACTACTTGGGAGGCTGAGAAATGGAGGATCTTAGTTTGAGGCTAATCTGAGTGGAAATTAAGAAGCAAGTGTTGGGGGCTGGGATGGTGGCTCAGTGGTAGAGTGCTTGCCTTGAATGCACGAGGCCCTGGGTTCAATTCCTCAGCACCACATATGCAGAAAAAACCAGAAGTAGCACTGTGGCTCAAGTGGTAGAGCACTAGCCTTGAGCTGAAGAACTGAGGGACAGCACCCAGACCCAAAGTTCAGGCCCCACGACTGACAAGAAAAAGAAACAAGGGCTGGAAATGTAGCTCAGTGGTAGAGTGCTTGCCTAGCAAGGTTTGATTCCTCAGTACAACATCAACAGAAAAAGCCAGAATTGGCACTGTGGCTCACCTGGTAGCCTTGAACAAAAAGAATTCCAGGGACAGTGCCCGGGCCCTGAGTTCAAGCCCCAGGACTGGCACAAAAAAAGAGTCTCCAATTAAGAAATAAAAATCCAGGTTGGAAGCAAGGCTCAAGTGGTAGAATATCATCTTTGAGCCAAAAAGATGAACTAAAGGCCAAGGTGCTCAAGGTTCAAGCTCTGGCAAGGCACGTGGGCGCTCGCGCGCGCGCATGCGCACACACACACACACACACACACACACACACACAAGCTGATATTAAGAAGAAAGAAATGTTAAGGGAAGCAGACAACCAAGTAGAAGGAATCCATTTCCTTTGAATGTTTGAGATATTAGATCAAACCAGCCCTCCAGCCCATTTGCCTGTGTATTCTGTATGTGAGAATATAACAGAATTTCTCTATGGGTTAAACTAGTCAACTTCCATACCCCAACATGGGTTAAACTAGTCAACTTCCATACCCCAACGGATGTATAATATACTTATTCATGCATATTTTTACCTAAACAAGTGCTTGATCATCTTCTTTCTAAGATCTACTCATTTGGTCATCATTAATGCATCACAAATTAGCTTCAGAAATGAAAAGGGAAGGCAGGAAAGGGAAGAAAACAGACAAATAGGGTTAAAATAGTGGCATATGTACTAGATAGCAATGCTAGAGCAGTTTTTCTTCTTTTCTTTTGTCTACTTTCGTATATTTCCTGAATTGGAAGCCATTCACATGTGTTGTTGTTTTTTCCATTGAGGAACAAATACAACTACATTATTTGATTTTTAAACAGTCCTCAGTGGTACACAGGCTTAGTCAACACCCAAGGGAACCAGATGGCTATAATTGACAACAGAGAAGAAAGAAAATCTATAAGGGATGAAGATGGGGGTCCCTCCCCACTAAAACAATCAGAAACAACTCTTGTTTCATTTTCAGTTTTACCAGGCACTGGTAGCTAATCCTAGCTACTCAGAAGGCTGAAATCTAAAGTTTAAGGTTTGAAGCCAGCTCAGACTGAAAACTTTGATTCCTATTTCCAGTTAACTATCAAAAAGCTCGAAGTGGAGGTATAGCTCAAGTGGTATAACACTGGCCTTGTGTGGAAAAGCCAAATCAGAACATGAGGCCAAGTTCAAGCCCCAATACACACACACACACACACACACACACACACACACACACACACACACACACACACACACACACACACACACACACACACACACACACACACACACACACACACACACACACACACACACACACCCCAAAGCAAAAAAAAATCTTTAATGTTATTATAATATTGGTTTTCTTTAAAATGGACAAACAAAAATGTGAGGTGGGTCGTTGATATAAATCAATGCGATTTCTAGATAGCCTGTTTCTTTTCGCCTGCCAGCTGGCTCTTGTCCCACACCAGGACAGAAGTGATGTGTTCAAAGCTGTCAGAGCTGACACTGATGTGACTGCTTTAAGTGGCCAGAAGGGAAGGAGGGGCAGGCAGGTGCCACAGTCCAGGCTGAGGATGAGGTAGAGGTGGAAGGAGTCTTTCTCTCTGTCACAGGAGCTTGGTGGAGCAGACTTACTTACTGAAGCAGTGTCTTTATCTTTGGCTTCACGTCCTGTTGGACTTCTATCCTTGTCCTCTGGAGCTGTTGTCTCTTCCTCAGGCCCACAGGGACTGCAGCTCAGCAGCTGTCAACCAAGCAGACTGTCTGCTGCCCTGAAACACAAAGGAAATCAGTCCCTTGAGGTTTTTCTAGGAATTTTCCTGTGAGCAACCACAGGAGAAGCAGGAGTAAAACAAAGCAGGAAAGGAGACAGTACAAAACCATCATGGAAAAGCTGTGTGTTGGCAGAGTGTGGCCCTGCCTGAGGAAGCAGCCCTGCCCCACTGAATCCTTTGCAAGTGGGGGGACCCATTTTGATAGACTGAAGCATGGCTAGAAGCTAGCTCTATACCCATCCATCCATTTAATCCCTCATGTGTCCCATTGCATAGACATTTGCTGAATGAGTGCTTATTATATGCTGCAACTGATTCCTGTTATCTTCTCAGCAACCCTTTCAGGGAGAATCTTTATCCCACACTTAAGATAAATTTAAAGAGATGAAATAACCTACCTAAAGTCATGTGTTTAGGACAGAGCAAACCAGTATTTTTGAACCCAAGGTGTTAGACTCTAGAGCCTACTTAAGGCATAGTCCTTTCCATGAAGGATCAAAATGGCCTAACTGAAGAGAAAGACACTTTCAAACACACAAGCACAATAATGCAAGCCATCAAGGACTATTAGCACAGAGCCACAGGAGCTGGGGCGTCACTGAATCTTCCTAGCACTCAAGGACTTCTTGGATTGGTGAAATTTGAATCCAGCTTTTAAGAATAAGCAACAGGATTCCTGTTTGTCACCATGCACGAATATAAACTCAAAGTGGATCAAAGACCTTACTGTCACACCTGAAACTTTGAAATTACTGCATGAGAGCGTAGAAGAAACACTAGGTATGGGGATAGGCAGAAACTTTTTTAAAAGAGTCCCAGGGACCACAGCAGATAGGAGACATATGGGATTGACAAATGGGGTTACATCAAAAATAAAAAGTTTCTGTACAGTAAAGGACATAGTTACTAAACTAGAAAGACATCCAACAGATTGGGAGAAGGTCTTTACTAGCAACACATCAGACAAAGCCTAATATCATACATATACAAAGAGTTCAAGTAGCTAACTCCTCCCAAAGTCTCTCCTTAGCTCCTTTACCCATTTAGTGATTTCAGTCATAAATGGGCAAAGGAGCGAAGGAGAGACTTCTCAGAAGAAGAGATAAGAATGACAAAGAAATACCACAGGAAATGCTCAACATCGGTGCAAATAAAAACTCACATTCCATCTTACCCCAGTTAGATTGGCCAACATTGTGAATTTGAACAACAAATGTTGGCAGGGAGGTCGGGAAAAAGGAACCCTATTGCACAGCTGGTGAGAATGCGAGCTAATACAACCGCTCCGAACAGCGTTTGGAAGTTCCTCAAAAAACTAAATATAGATCTTCCCCACCACCCAGCCACTCCACTCCTTGGTATCTACCCAGAGCATCACAAGTCAGGATACCATAAAAACATTTGGACATCCATGTTCATTGCTGCACTCTTCACAATAGCCAAGCTATGGAAACAGCTCAGATGCCCTACAATAGATGAGTGGATCTAAAATGTGTGGTAGCTATTCACATGGAATTTTACACAGCCATTAGAAAGAATAATATCATTTGCAGGGAAATGGATGGACATAGAACAAATCATGTTAAGTGAGGTAAGCCAAGGTCAGAAAGACAAATGGCACATGTTTTCTCTCACATACAGAAGCTAGATCTAACATACACTGGAACATAGTAAATTATACAGGACTCTAGGCTTCACACACAGTAAGACCAAAGAAGGATATCGTTAGGTGCAATGCTTACATGCATTTGATCATATAAAATAATATTTATCAGAATGAACTCCAGGAAATTGAAATTAGATTTTTCTTCATTGCTGTTTTCTTTCTTTCTTTCTTTCTTTGGTCTGGTTTGTTTATATATGTTTGGGAGGTAAGGAGGGGCACAGAAATGGAGGGACAAAGGGTGAACAAATGTAACAGTGGTACTCACTAGATACTATGTTGAAAATTAACTATACAATTTGTGGGTGGGGATGGGAGGAAAAAACTGGAAGTGAGGGAAGGGGTGACATTGTCCAAAAAGAAATGTACTCTTTACCTGGTTTTTGAAACTGTAACCCCTCTGTTTATCACCTTTATAACAATTCTTTTAAATTTTAAAATCAATTAAAAAAAGAATAGACTAGAGATTGAAGTTTGAACTGTATTGATTTTCTACTGATGTGTAACCAGTTATGGCAAGTTAAAATTAGAACAATACAAATTTGTTGGGTTCCACTGGCTCACCCCTGTAATCCTAGCTACTTAGGAAGCTGACACTTGGAGGACTGAGATTTGAAGTCAGCTCAGACAAAAAGTACAGGAGATTCCATCTCCAATTAATCAGTGAAAAGCCAGACTAGAGACCTGGCTCAAGTGGTAGAGTACCACATATAAACAAGAAAACTGAAAAAGAGCTTGAGGCCCTGAGTTCAAGCCATGTGAAAAAAAACAAGTCCACAAATTTACTATCTTACAGTTTAAGTCTGCTATAGTATGACTAGATTCTCTGCCCAAGATCTTGTGTGATCTAGTCAAAGTTTTTATCTGGGCTCTTGTACAGTTAATGGTTTTTTGGGGGGGGTTTGCAGAATTTATTTTCTTGCAGTTACAGGATTGAGGTACTTTCTTGCTGGCTGTTGGCCAGCACTCTTTGCTTCTAAGAACTGCCCGCAGTTTCTTTTCATGTGGTCCCATAGGAAATTCACAGTAGGGATGGTTGTTTTCTCCAAAGACGAAACAGTCTCTTTGTCTACCAATCATACAACAATGGTACTTTAAAAATCCTTATGTAAGCCGGGTGCCAGTGGCTCACGCCTGTAATCCTAGCTACTCAGGAGGCTGAGATCTGAGAACTGAGGTTCAAAGCCAGCCTGGCAGGAAAGTCCCTGAGATTCATATCTCCAATAAACCACCAGAAAACTGGAAGTGGCACTGTGGCTCAAGTGGTAGGGTACTAGCCTTGAGCTGAAATGCTGAGAGACAGCATCCAGGCCCAGAGTTCAAGCCCCATGACTGACATAAATAAATAAATAAATAAATAAATATTCCTTATGTGATTAAGTCAGGTTCACCCAGATAATCTCCTTATTTTAAGGCCTACTATTTGGGGCCTTAATTACATCTTCAAACTTCTTTCATAGAAATAGCTAGAATTTGGGGTTTAGCATGTGAAGATGAGGAAAAGAACCCCATAAGGAGGAAATAGAATAAGCAAAGGATTCTGGGAGGCTATTGGAAAATGGTGATAGGAAAGTCATATAGAAAAATGAGATGTTTTCAGCAACATGGGAGACTATATTCAGGAAAAATCTGCCAAGTAAAAGGCTCTAAGATCCTGGGCAGGGAGTAGGGGGAAAGGGACATGAAATATCATGATTATGTTCTTTTGTTGTTGCTTTTTGCTTGCTTGCTTCCTTCCTTCCTTCAAACACTGGGAGAGAGCAAGGGAAGGTGACATTGTCCAAAAAGAAATGTACTCTTTACCTGACTTATGTAACTGGAACCCCTCTCTATATATTACTTTTGTAATAATAATTCAAATTTTTTTAAAAATTCTAGATTTGAACTCAGGACCTAGCACTTGCTAGGCAAGCACTCTACCACTCAAAATATATTTCATTGTTTGTTTATTTGTTTACTTATTTTTGTGCTGGTCTTGGGGCTTTAACGCAGGTCCTGGGCACTGTCCTTTTGTGCTCAATGCTACCACTCAATGAGCTACAACTCCATTTATGACTTTTTTGGTAGTTAATTAGAGATAAGAGTCTTACAACTTTTCTTGTCCAGGCTGGTTTTGTACTGCCATCCTCAGATTTCAGCCTCCTGAATAGCTAGGTTTTATGGATGTAAGCCACGGGTGCTGGGCTTGCCATTGGTTATTTTGAGGTGGGGCCTCACTTGATGCCCCAGCTGGCCTGGGCTTCCATCATACTACTGCTGCTTGCCTGTGTAGCTGGGGTGACAGGCATATAGCACTGCATTAAGCCATTGTGTATCTCTTGTAATCAGAATAACAGCTGTGCACTGCCACACCCAGCCATTGGTTGAGATGGAGTCTCATAAATGTCTATGTAGCAAACCGCAATCCCTGGTTCTTCATCTCCCAAGTAGCTAGGCTTGAGCCACTATGCCCAGCCAAAAGCATGCATTATAGCAAGGCTGACCCAGAAAAAAAAGAAGGAACTTCTCTGGGGCAGAAACCAGGAATCCGAAGAGGCAAATGGCCAATGAGGGTGAAGGCAGAAGATAAAACCTATGCTGGACAGAATTAAAGGCTGGATTGAAGGAATTTATGTACACTCAAAGCCCTCTAAGGGTGAAAATTTGGATGGAGTCAGTGGGACCTTGCTTTTCAAGGGAATCAAGGGGCAATTTGCTGTAGATAGCTACTTGCGTTAACATACCTGACTGTACCTCACAGTGAAACAAGAAAGAAAGATAACTTTTCCCTTGGAACTCTTTAGGAATAGAAAGGGAACCAGTGTTGGAGTAGGAAGTACAAGAGAAAGTAATATGACCAAAGTACATTACATAGACCCATAAAAATGTCATAATGATACTCATTACTATGTAACAATTCATTTATGCTATTAAAAATATTTCCATTCATAAGTAGAAAGCTTGTATTTGTGCGTATTTGGGGTTAGAATTCATACTACCTTTGTAACTAAAATTCTTTCAAACTAAACATTGTAAATTGGTCCCAAGTGGATAATTCCTATAGGTATTTCTCATCTCTCTCTCTCTCTAACAAGCAAATCAGCTCTGTGGGCATGTTTTTTACAACTGAACTCAAGATAATATCACCAAAGTTCTAAGAAATTTGGGTTTGCTAGTTAAACTATCACAATATGTACTAGGGGTGTGGCTCAAAAAGGAAGAACTCTTGGGCTGGGAAGGTGGCTTAGTGGTATAGCGCTTGCCTTGCATGCCTGAGGCCCTGGGTTCTATTCCTCAGCACCACATAAGAAAAAAGAAAAAAGCCGGAAGTGGCGCTGTGGCTCAAGTGGTAGAGCACTAGCCTTGAGCTGAAGAGCTGAGGGACAGCACCCAGGCCCAGAGTTCAGGCCCCATGACCGGACCCCCCCCCCCCCCCCGCAAAAAGGAAGAACTCTTACTAGAGCATGTGTTTCAATTTCAAGTACCAGGAGGAAAAATCACAATACACATAAGCTACTACTGTATAGTGGTATGAGAATCAGCAGAAATATCAAAATAAATATTCAGATGATGGAATTAAGAGATTCAAGATATACAATAAGGTACTAAGTAGTTCAAGAAATAAAAAATATATCTAAAAATTAAGAAAACTGGGGCTGGGAAGGTCCTCGGGGGTAGAGTGCTTGCCTTGCATGCATGAGGCCTTGGGTTCGATTCCTCAGCACCACATAAGCAGAAAAAGCCAGAAGTGGTACTCAAGTGGCTCAAGTGATAGAGCACTAGCCTTGAACTGAAGAGCTGAGGAACAGTGCCCAGACCCAGAGTTTAGACCCACAACCGACAAAAAAAAAAAAAAGTAAGAAAACTAAGAGAAACTTCCAATAACTCAGTAGGTAAGACAATAGGAGAAAGAGGTAAAGATTTAAGTAGTGATTTGAAAGATGAATACAAGCCAGGTGTGATTGTTTACATCTGTAATCCTAGCTACTAGGGAGGCTGAGATTAAGAGAACAGAGGTTTGAGGCAAGCCTGAGCAAAAAGATCATGAGACCCTGTCTCATAAAATCTGGCTGTGATGGCATATGTTTGTCATCCCATCTATGTAGGAAGCAATAATAGATGTGGGAAGCAATAATAGGATTGAGGTCCAATCCCGCTTTGGCCAAAATGGGAGATCCTATTTGAAAAATAACCAAAGCATAAAGGCCTGGAGAATGGCCTATGGTAGAGTGCCTGACTAGCAAGTTCAAGGCCTTGAGTTCAAACTTTGGTACTGCCCTCACACACAAATAAATAAATAAGTAAAGATACATAGATACATAGATATAAAGAAACAACCCCAAGTACAAAACTTAGAGAAAAAGTAATCGAAAATATAAATGAGATTAAGAGATATAGAGGATAGAATGAGTAAGTAAAAAATCTTAGTACATGTCTAACCAGATTTTTAGAAAGAAAAAAATCATGTAGAAGCAGTAAAGAAATAACTAACAAAAAGTTTCCAGAATTGTTGAAAAAAAAATCTTCAGATTCCAACCCAACAAATCATAAGCAAGAAAGCTGACAGAAATTCGAGACACGTCCCTGCAAAGCTGTAGAACACCAGAAACAAACAAACGAATGAACAACAACAACAGCAAAACTGCCAGAAGGAAAAGACAGATAATCTACAGAGAAAAGACAGATTATCTAGAAAGAAAGAAAAATCTTGCTGAAGATACTGATAGGAGAAGGTCAACCTAGAATTGTATAACTAAAGATCAATAGCAAAATAAAAGAGTATGAGATAGTAAAGTGGGAATAATAGGTAGGGATCATTGTAGTTACAGGATTGCAAGTGAAGGTGAACCCCACTGCCAGCTTCTGCCAATTGCTACTGAATTTAGCACCTTCTGAAGCTAGGTTCTCAGATTTAAAAAAAAAAAAAAAAAAGACCAGAAATCTGGATTTTTTTTAATAAATGTCCTCTAGTTTTAAGTATTACAATTTTTTAAAAAAATATTAAATTATAAGATAAATGAAACTATATAGGCAAAACAAAACTTCTGTATAGAGGACCTTTGGACTGATAAAGGGGATAAAGATGATATGGAGTACAAGTTCAACTGGGGACACCAAACCCAGGTGCTGCCACCTCCTTACACACTAGCCGGTTTAAGCAGGTTTCTTTTTGTGTGTTTTATACTCAGGAATGATCCCTACCTAGGCTGTCTGATCATGACAGATAGCAACATCCTCTCTGATTATTCCACAGGGCAGAGCTTATCGCCTGGTGTTTAATGGGTAGGGCAGACAAATGAACAGAATTTATTTATCTTTGTCCTCCACTGGGCTGTCTTAATCTCAAAGACTTGGAGATATTCTTCTCTCCCTCCATTCCCTCCGAAGAACTGTATCCCTTGACCAAGGGATGGTGGGATGATGCAGCATTGGAAGAGCAAAGCCTACTAGAAAGGCCAAGGCTAAACCCTGTGTTCAGTGCCCCTGAAATTCATGCTGAAATACCCATGGATGATCAGATGCTGACCATTGAAGGCCACAGCTGCACAGGAAGCTGGCAGTACTATGGCTGAACTATGCACGGTAAAGGCAGGTAAAGGTGCTTCACACACCCCCTCCCCAGACCCACTTGTTAAGCCTCATTACTATATAGTATGGATATACCACAATCTTTTTTTTTTTTTTTTGGTCGGTCATGGGGCTTGAACTCTGGGCCTGGATGCTGTCCCTCAGCTCTTCAGTTCAAGGCAAGTGCTCTACTTGAGCCACAACACCACTTCCTGTGGTTTATTGGAGATAAGAGTCTCATGGACTTTCCTGCCTGGGCTGGCTTTGAACCACGTTCCTCAGATCTCAGCCTCCTGAATAGCTAGGATTACAGGTGTGAGCCACCAGCCCCTGGCCACAATCTTTTCTTCTTTATCCCCTTGATGGACATTTGAATTATTCCCAATTGGATCTGGTCACAAATAATGCTAATGAATGTTCTTCTCCAGTCATTGGTAGCCTTCTGCTCTTTGTTTTTTCATTCAAAAGGGAGAAAAAGCCAGCACTGGTGGCTCACATCTACAATCCTAGCTAAGATCTGAGGATCCTAGTTTGAAGCCAGCCCAGATAGGAAAATCCATGAGACTCTTATCTCCAATTAACCACCAAAAATAAAATGCAGAAAATGGAGCTATGGTTCAAGTTTATAGAGCTTCAGCCTATAAGAAATAGCACCACCCCTCTGTACAGTATTTTCACAATAAAAAAAGAAAGAAAGAAATAGCACCAGGGGCTGGGAAGGTGGCTCAATGGTAGAGTGCTTGCCTTGCATACATGAGACCCTGGGTTTGATTCCTCAGCACCACATAAGCAGAAAAAGCTGGAAGTAGTGCTGTGGCTCAAGTGGTAGAGCGCTAGCCTTGAGCTGAAGAGCTGAGGGACAGCCCCCAGACCCAGAGTTTAGGCCCCACGACTGGCAAAAAAGGAAAAAAGAAAGAAAGGAAAGAAAGAAAGAAAGAAAGAAAGAAAGAAAGAAAGAAAGAAAGAAAGAAAGAAAGAAAGAAAGAAAGAAAGAAAGAAAGAAAGAAGGAAGGAAGGAAGGAAGGAAGGAAGGAAGGAAGGAAGGAAGGAAGGAAAGGAAGGAAGGAAGGAAGGAAGGAAGGAAGGAAGAAAGAAAGAAAGAAAGAAAGAAAGAAAGAAAGAAAGAAAGAAAGAAAGAAAGAAGAGTAACCGGGCCTTTATTTCAAGGCCCAGTTCTGGCACCAAAAAAGGGGAGGAGGGGGAAAAATTTTAAATGATTAATTGGATAACTAGGAGTTCTGTGGTCATTGTACCATATAACTCTTTTTTTTTTTTTTTGGTCAGTCGTGGCACTGAACTTTAGCCCTAGGTGCTGTCCCTCAGCTCTTCAGCTCAAAGCTCCACTTCCAGCTTTTTCTGCTTATGTGGTGCTGAGGAATCGAACCCAGGGCCTCATGCATGCAAGGCAAGCACTCTACCACTGAGCCACCTTCCCAGCCACCGTATAACTCTTGAGCACAACATCTTACTAAACTCAGATAAGCTAAAAGAACTAATATTTTAATGTGTTTTGGTATTTCCCCTGTACTCAGCACAGCTATATATCAGTGCAGAGTGTCAAAGCTGAAAGAGATCTTATCCATCATCCATCTTAGAAGGTCACAAATTTCAAATTCACAAATGCCATCTTTGGAATTTTTGCTATAGCTTAATACCACTTATCCTATTGCTTATTTAATATTTTTTTTCTTTCAAGTTTCTAACTTTTTAAAATCTAATTGTCTGCTTTGGCCTTATCCTAATCAATAATAGCTATAATTGTATGCTAGCTAGCTATCTTCTTTTTTGTGACATATGAAAATGTATATATAATTATTCAGATAATTTTGTTAGCATACCATCTGTGTCAGGTTTCCATGCTGCCTTTTTCTAGTCTATTTCATGCCCTTCTCTATCTTGGAAGTTGACATCAAAGGACTGCCCCTGTCCTTTGGCTTTTGCCTGTGTGCAGTTGAGATTTACTGGAGGGTAGGTACCATACAGTCCATACAAATACCTTGAGCTCTTTATCACCCTTTCCTGCCCCCATTGTCAGTGGCTGCATTCTCTAGCAAAAGCCATATGTTTGATCAGACAGCCCCTCTCTCACAGTTAATAGTTTCATCCTCTTGCCCTTCCAAGTCTATAAGTGGTAAAGACTTCTAGCTGTTGCAAATCCCTAGAAAATTCCCCAGTATGTGGTTCTTTAACCCATGTCCATTCTTTTGTAAACAGTCCTCCATTGATCTTTCCTCATCTTCCCCCATTCATAAAGCCACCTGTTTCTTGCTAGGAGAAATTCAGTATCAAATGCCATCAAAAGTAGTACCTGTGCAGATAGAGACCTAGGAGGAATTCATCCAAAATCTTCCAGTTCTCCCAGTCTGTGAGGGTGACCACTAGGAATGTCCTGCTGGCTGAATGTGTTTCTCACTGTTCCTCACCCAAGAAGCTGGCCTGTTTTGGTGATTGTGCCCAAGTGTTCAATGTGACAAAGTTCACTAACTGATCTCTGTCTCTTACACTCCCTTCCCTGTCCCAATCCAGGTTCTGCTGAACCATAGATGTGACTGAGATCATGACCCTCCCTCCCCTTCATTATCATTTCCAAGTCACAAATCAGTTCAACAAAGAGCCTGACCTTTTCTCTGACTCACCTTTTATTTACCTCTCTCCTTTGATCAAGAGTATTACATGGAAAGGCCCCATGCCCAACCCAACATCTCTTACTCCATAAATCTATGGCTTAACATATCCCTTCTGTCCAGAAGTAGTAGTCATTGATGTCTGGTTCTTAGGTAACTCCTAACGCAGTATTGGCTGCAATAGTAAATAGAGAAAGGGAAGAGGAGAGAGAGAGAGAGAGAGAGAGAGAGAGAGAGAGAGAGAGAGAGAGAGAGAGAGAGAGAGAGAGAGAGAGAGAGAGAGAGAGAGAGAGAGATCTATATAGTAACTATATATATTTCTCTCTCTATATATAGTAAATATAGAGAGAGAAAGGGAAGAGGGAGAGAGATCTATATAGTAACTATATATCTATATCTATCTATATATCTATATAGTAACTAAATATATTTCTCTCTATATATATAGTTTATACACACATCCATATATATATTGGGTTTGAGTTGAGATATATTTGTATGGTTTTGATATATATGTATCAAATATATATGTGTGTGTCAAATATATATATGTGTATATATATATAAATATATATATATTTATATTTATATATGTTTGATTAAATCCAGTAGTTGCTTGCCAGGCAGACACTCCACCATTTGGGCCGCATCCCAGTCATTTTTGCTTTACTTTTCAAGTAGAGTCTTTGCCCTGGCCCCTGGACTATAATCTTCCTGTTTAGGATTCCTTCATAGCTGGGATGACAGATGCATGCCACCACACTCAACCTCTTTTTGGTTGAAATGAGAGCTTGTCAACTTTTTGCTCTGGCTGGCCTTGAACCTACAAACCTCCTGATTTTTGCCTTCTCGGTAGCTAGGGTAACACGAGTGAGCTACTGTGATTATACTGTGAGTGCTTCTTTAAAACATCAACTTGCTTTCTGAGTAATCACCACACACCTTGATCCTGACTCTGGGAGACTTCATTGAATGAGCTCCTCTGTGAGCCTATTAGGAACAACATAGTATGAGAGATGTCCTAATAGTTACAGAAGAATGCTCAACCTATTATTATTATTATTATTATTATTATTATTATTATTATTATTATTAAAGCTAGTACTAGGGCTTGAACTCAGGGCCTTGCTTGTCTTTTTTTTTTTTTTTTTTTTTTTTTTTTGCTAAAGCCTGTCATTTTACCACATGAGCAACACCTCCACCTCTACAACCAGCTTTTTGCTGGTTAATTAGAAATAGAGTCTTTCATATTTTTCTCCCTAGACTAGTGTCAACCCACAATCTTCAGATCTCAGCTTCCCAAGTAGCTAGAATTACAAGCATGAGCCATTGGTGCCTGGCTACAACACAATAATCATAAACAATTATTGTTGTTATTATCATTACTATTCCAATATATGCTGGAGACGTGTTCTGAGTTGAGGGTAGGGCAGGGGTGGATGTTTCCCTCATCTCTCATTGGCTCCCGGAGGAGTGCTCATCAAGTCTCATTCTGGGCCATGGTTCATCTAAGAACCTAGGGATATGGAAGGGTGGCCTCTGATCTGTTCATGTCCAGTAATGGGGTGCAACATGTTGAGAAGGGTAGTAAGAGAACTCAGAATTCTTTGCCTCCGTTCTTAAGATAAAGGAATCTCCATGGCCTCCATGTCTAAGATTGGGGCCAAAGTTCCCACAAGTTATAAAAGTCCCTTCATCTAGCCTCCTCTTCAGTGCGTGGACCTTCCATGGGACTTTTGGCCTCAAGAAGTAACTTACCTGGGATCCAGAATCTAGGCCCTTTTTTCTTTTTCTTCTGGCTGTCTTGCTGACACAGTTCCATGAGTATCCGTTCAGAATGTGGGATAAGAGTCCTCATGGAGGGTTTCCAGCTCCCCCACACAGGAAGTCAGCTCATGCTCTGAGCACATCAGGGGGCTCAGCTGTAAGCACAGTCAGGTGATCACAAGACACAATTATCAGGTGGCACCAAGCCTTTACACAGGAAACTCCCCCATCCTCCCCCCACCCCCCGCTCCCCCCCTCTGGTTCTCTCAGGCTCTCAGGCCTTGTGGATGCCCTCTCGTGTCACACCCCAGACATCTCAGCAGCCACCCCCTGGGAAAGGGCACCAGGCTGAGTCAGGAGCCCTTTAGTCAAGTCCCAGCTGTGCCCTCAACTACATCTTTGGCAAGTCACTGAATCTCTCTGGGCTATAAGAGGAAGATAAGGGTCCTATGAAACTCTCAGGATTGCTAATAAGTATGGAAGTCCTCAATTTAAAGTGTGATGAATAGTTATTGTTCTTTTCCCAAAGCCTCTTCCTTCCATTGCGCCTCATGAAACGAATTAAGGTGTCGATGTCTAAGAAGAAACTTTGGGCTTCCTTTTCCAGACAGGTATTTGCACTTGACACTAGGACTTCATTCAGAAGCCAGAGGGGAAGAGTAGGTGAAAAATTCCAAATTCTCTGGCTGAAAGGGAGAAACTTCTGAGCAGGCAGTACACCCGCTGATTCTTTCAAGAACATTCCACTGGTTTCTGTTCCTAAAGGGATGGAATTTGTTACCAGTCTGTCACATCCTTTGGTACAATGCTAAGGGGAAAAGAATTTCCAAAGACAAAACATTAGCCAGGAAACCCCACCTCACAAGCTTCCTTTATTTGTCAGCCCCTTGATATACAGTTGGTCTTCAGTGAGACTTGTTTGCAGCTGAAACACCACAGCAGTGGGAAAGGAAAGAATATTTTATTCCACTCAGTGTGAGGTCAGCTAAGGGGCAGCAACCTGTTAGCAAAGTTAGTGATATATGAAGACCCTTGTTGTTTTTTAATGTGTTTGTTTTCATCCACCTAGATTGCAGCTTCTCTTCTTTCTTCTGTCTCTCTCTCTCTCTCTCTCTCTTGCTCTCTCTCTCTCTCTCTTGCTCTCTCTCTCTCTCTCTCTCTCTCTCTCTCTCTCTCTCTCTCTCTCTCTCTCTCTCTCTCTCTCTCTCTCTCTCTCTCTCTCTCTCTCCCTCCTTCATTTTGTTTTTGGCAGAGTTGGGCTTTGAGTCAGGACTTTGCACTTGCTAGGGCAGGTGCTCAATTACTTGACCTATATTGTTAATGCTTTTGTTCTGCTTATTTTGTAGATAAGATCTTGCTTTTTGCCTAGTTCAGCCTGGACTGGTAACTCCTTATTTATGATTCTTGCCAAACAGATAGATATCACTATGCCTAGCCTTTTCTGTTGAGGTGGGGGTCTCATGAACTTTTTTCCTCTAGGTTATCTTGTAACTACCACTCATATTCAGCCTTCCATGTACTTGGGATGACAGGTGCACACCACTATACCAGCTATTGGTTGAGTATCTAGGAGGTATGAGCAATCAACTCCTGGCATCTTGCTGCTTTCTTTTTGTGATGGAATACTTACTCCTGAATCTCATCAGCATTCTTATTTCCTATCCAAAGGACTTAATGACTTTTTGGACAGTTTCTGTTTTCTAGTTTCCCATTGCCTTCTCATCCTATAAAGACAGATACTGAATAAACAGATCATTGGAAAGAGTTTCTCAATTAACTTTGGTGCAACCAGCATCACTTCTAGCATTGTCTGTTTCATAAATTAATTTGTCCTTAAAACTAACTCAATTCCACACATCACTCCCCTGTCTCCAAACCCTCACCAGGCTCCCCATTATCTCCCAAATTAGCATCCATCAGCTGAGCCCAGCCTTAAAGACCTTCCTCCATCTGGTCCCCAGAGCAGCATCCAGCACAGACCCAGGGCCAGACTCACTGATTCCACTCTTGGATGTAGGCTCAGGCCAGGGCACATGACTTGGAAAGGGGAATGAGACCTGTGTGTTAGCTCTGCTGCTCCCCTTACTCCATGACTTTATCAAGTACCTATTGGTCCCAGCTAGCCTCATCTCCTATGCTTACATGGTCCAATGCTCTTCTTACTTTTTATTGTACAATTTTCATATTATTCTTTACTTTCAATTTCCCAAGCCTCTCTCAGATGGCACTTGTCATCCACAAGTTCCACGTGAATGGATTCTGATCGTGTTACAGGGGATCTGGGTGGGCAGTTTATCAAAGGATGCATGCACAGTGGCTTTCCCTGAATCCTCATGGGCTCCTCAGGCTCCTCAGTGGACTATTCCTGGCTCCTTCATGAAAAATGGAGTCAGACTGCCAGGACATTCCATCCTGTGATAGTGAGAAGGACTAGGAGTTTCTGCCTATAGAAATTAATGATATGTGTCCACTCTACCATACTCCAGCTCACATTCCATTGTCTCCTTTTCAGAGACCCACACTGTCAGCTTCTCCAGAGAGCAAAAGCTCAGACTTCTGCTGAGTTGAGAGGAAAAAAAAAATCTAGTGGAATGTAGTGAGAGAGGCTTCACAGGACCTGAGTATAACATCAGCAGCTTGTGGCTGACTTACTTAATGTAAGTAGCACTGCTGTATATTCAAATCAACCCATGTATATACACACATCCTGGTCATGTGTGTGTGTGTGTGTGTGTGTGTGTGTGTGTGTGTGTGTGTGTGTGTGTGTGTGTGTGTGTGTGTGTGTGTGTACATATAATGACTGGAACTATCTCTCAACTAGTTCTTCCCAAATCTTCTTCATTTTAACGGACTACTAACTGCCCACTAGATCCCAGATTTCCTGGGCTCCCTCTTCCATTTTTAGAGAAGCTTGTAGATTGGGATTTGGAATTTGGAGGCTGCTAAGTCAGACACTTCTCCTCTGTTCCTGGTTTCAAAATACTATAGCCATTGTCTTCTCACAACATCCTTTCCTACAATGTATCACTGTACATTGTATGAGTGCTTAATGCAGGTATAGATAGAGTTGCCACTTGTTGATAGTGCCATGGCACTGTTGGCTGTGGGCAATCTAGGCTAAAAGGAGCTGAAGACTCTTGGACATCTATACCCCCAGCAATAAGCATCTTGAGTACCCTTGTAAGTTTGCATGTAACATGAATTCTGCCATTCTAGAAGCCAGGTTAGGTCCATGTGTGGGCTTTGAGCCCTGAACTTGTAGTTGAGACAGCCTGAGAGCATCCAATGAAAGCAAAAATCATTTTTAGCTGTGATGATTTACTAGAACATGTTTATAAACACTCATTTGACTATTTTGCCAGAACATTGGTAGGCAGCATCTATTTCATGATCCCAGTAAAGGACATCTGTATAAAATAAGGTTCAGAAATACTATTTGGCCTTGTACAATTCTGAGAAAGAGTTTCCAATAACCAAGTCCAGCCCTGTTCCTTCCAATAACCAACCTGAGTTGTCCTGTATGGTCATGAGGGTACAGTCACATGGGCAAAAAGGTAAGCACATATCTAAGAGTGTGTAGGGTACTGAAGACTACTCAGCAAGATGTTTCTAGTTAGGTTATAGTGACAACCTTCAGATGTCAGTATCTTAAGATAGACTGATTTCTTGCTTTCACCAAAGTTCCTACTGCATGCATTATCAATGAGAAGGACAGGGTGCTGGTGGCTCATGCCTCCTAGCTACTCAGGAGGCTGAGATCTAAGGATTACAGTTGGAAGCCAGCCAGGGCAGGAAAGCCCATGAGACACTTATCTCCAAAAACTACTCAGACAAGGCCAGAACTGATGCTGTGGTTCAAGTGGTAGACTGCTAACCTTGAGCAAAAGAAGCTCAGGGATAGCACCCAGGCTTTAAGTTCAAGCATATAGGACCAGCACATAAAAGGAAAGAAAAAAGAAAGGACACTGGCTGTGGAGTTGGATAGGGCCATGGAATTCCCTGCAATGCCAAGGTCCACCATTTTTTTCGCTAGGAGGCCTAGAGCTATCCCAGGCAGGCTGGTTTCATGAGCTCATTATTTGTGCTATTGCATGGATCCCCGGCATTAGAAGGGACTCATGCTCCAAGGACCCCACACCTAGTGGAATGTTTAGTTTTCACTGTCTTGAACTTATTATTCACTTTTGAACAAGGTCCTGCTTTTCTTTTGCACTGGTCTCAATAAATTATTATATATAGACGTCCCGGTGCCAGGAGTGATAGTCAGGTTGGTAGGAGGACACTCCAGAAGTCACAACACTGAGTATTCACCAATCATTAGAACATGTTTCAACCTCTTAACAATCAGCGTGGGGGCTGGGAAGGTGGCTCAGTGGTAGAGTGCTTGCCTTGCATGCCTGAGGCCCTGGGTTCGATTCCTCAGCACCACATAAGCAAAAAGAAAAAAGCCAGAAGTGGCACTGTGGCTCAAGTGGTAGAGTGCTAGCCTTGAGCTGAAGAGCTGAGGGACAGCGCCCAGGCTCAAAGTTCAGGCCCCATGACCGGACCTAAAAAAAAAAAAAATCAGCATGGCAAGTAGTACATACCAGCTGGATATGAGTCCTGCTCATGGGTGGGTGGACATGATCATTTCCAAAGGGAGGTATAGTCATTAAGACAAGTGTTTGAAGTAGATATGATTCCTTAGCATGGAAACTAGAATACAGAGGTTAGATCCTAGCTAGCTAGGTGGAGTGCTTAAATATGCCCATCTCTGAACTTGGATTTTGAGGAGGAGAAATAATGAGTTATATCTTCCTGGGTGGTGGGAGTTAAACTTAACACTGATCCATGACATCATGACTACAGCTAAAATGGGATGGTCCTGACATGTTCTTGTGAGCAAATCTTCCTTCATGAACAGCAAGCTTGCCTTTATCACTCAGTAGTAAATTTTTATTTCCTTTTTCAAAACTAAAAATCCCCTAGGCCAGGGGTAGCTAGTGTGAACCTCATACATTCTCACTCTTCCCCTTCCCCACATAGTGGTATGTGCCAAGGCAGTCATGACTCATTAACCACAGTTTCCTTCCAGTGGATTCTAGATGCAGCCTCAGGAACCCTCACCCAGGCAGTCAGAACACAGAAGGTTACAACAAAGAAACCCGCAGTCATTATAGGGCTGGCCTTTGGCAGCTCTAGTAGCATGTTTCAGCCTTGGAATAAACAAGCCATGGGACATTGTTGTATTTTTTTAAGTGTTTGTCTCATCTTTATCCTGACTTCCTGGATCAGAGCTTCTAACTCCTCCTGAGGGGTAGTGGTAGGAGTCAGAAGTGAGGGTAGTCTTGTTGAAGACTGCGATTCTACTCCTGCTCATCATCACCTGCTGCTGTTGCTGCTGCTGCTGCTCCCCCTCCTCCTCCTCCTCCTCCTCTTCCTTCTTGTCTTCCTTCTTTCATTGCAGTTCTGGGGGTTGACCTGGGGGCTCTTGCTAAGCAGGCATTCTTGTTGGGTCACAACTCCAGCTCTGATTTTTGATGTGTGCCTGGATGCCATCCGCCAATGTTATGATTCCTGGTAGCTAGAATTACAGGTGCTCACCACCACATCTAGCTCTCCATTGAGAAAAAAAAAAATCTCACGGTTTGTTTTGGTTTTTATTGTCTCCCTTGCTGGGGTTAGCCTTGAACAGTGATTCCAACCATTTCCACCTCCCAAGTAGCTAAGATGACAGGCATGATCCACAAGCTCCCAGCCCCTTTGAGAGTGGTATTCATAACCCATGGAGTGTGCCCTCACTCTGGATTGTTAGTGTTAGAATGGCATTGCAGTATGATAAGAAGGCAAAGAGCCATACTCCCTCAAGGCCACCATGGTAGCCAGAGTGCTGGGAGGTGAAGAGAGCGCAAAATGAATCTCTGGGGATCTCATTTGCCTTTCCAGTGAGGACAGTCTCCCTCTAATGACAACCCCAGAGGAACAGGGCTTTGGAAGTAAAGTGTTTCCCCAGGCATTAATAGATTAAATGAGGCCACATTCATGACCTCAATTTTCTAATTCCTTCATATATTTGTCCCTGTATTGTTCCTGTGTCCCCAAAGAGTTTCTTGGAGCAGCTGGTGTGTGCTCATAAACAAGCTCAGCAGTCCTCTCTGAGGCCTACTGGACACTGCTTAGCACTGAGTAAGTTACATTCTTCTTGCCCTTTGCTCCAAATCTCAGGCTGAAATTTAATAGCTAATGTAACTGTAGGACAAGTATTACTCACCTGGAAGTAGAGGGAGGAAGGTCATGAATTCCAGGCCAACTTGAGATATAGAATGAACTGAAGCCAGCCTGGGCCACATAGCAAGATCATGTCACATTCAATCCATCCATCCATCCATCCATCCATCAATGCAAGAATTATAAGAGTTGTTAAGGGTTTGTGAGGGTTCTGTATTTGTGAATGGAATATACCTTTGGCATTCATGGTGAGTGGGTTTTCACCTTCTAACTCTCTCTCATTTGCTCCCTCTCCCTGTTCTTCTCTCTTTCTCTTGTCGTTCTGCCTTCCACCATGTTTGATGCAGTGAGAAGGCCCTCCCCAGTTGTTGGCAGCTTACATTGGACTTCCCAGCCTCCAGAACTGATAACCTTCTGTTCTTCACAAATGATCCTGGCTATGGTATTCCATTATAGCAGCCTGGAATGGACGAAGACTCCCAACAGATCTTCTCGCCCTCCTTTTATCCCTTTCTGTGCCCTGTAGCGCTGCTCATTGTGACATGCGGCATCCAGGCTCCTTTGCCACAGCTCCTCGCTGGTTTTGAGGGTGAAAGACACTGAGAGTAGGGCTGGAGGAGACAGAGATGAGCATTTATTCCCCATTCCCTTTCAACAGTGAATGGCTGTTTCCCCTCTACGAGACTGAAGACCTTGTCAGAGCTAACCTTGTCCTTCCTTGTCCCTCAGATCAGAGTAAGGTGAAGGCTAGTACAACCTGGACTGGGTCGCTCCCCTTCGCAAGCCTCCACTCTTGCAAGCTCCTCAAAAATCAACACTGCAAAGATGTATGGCAGTGTAAGAGGGCCCACTGATCCCTACTCCATTCCACTGTGTTGGAGCCTCTCAAAGGCTGCACAAGCTCCCAAGCTTGCACTCTGCTCCCTTCTAGACTGAGTTCAGTGTGCCTCCTGTTTTACCTTGATGCTGGAAGGAGAGACTCAAAAGACTCGGCACTCAGTATGAAGGAGGCTGGGAGCTAAGCTCTGGCAGAGGGACTGTCCTGGAGCTCAGGTACCTCTGCCAGTAGAGAACTGTAGGTCAAAGGCACTCTCATTTTCAGACCTAGTTTCCTCACCTGTATCACAGGTTTGTACTCCTTTCATGTTCTAAGCCAGGTGCCTGTGGCTCATGTCTGTAATTCTAGCCTCTCAAGAGGCTAAGATCCCCAGGAATGAGGTTTTAAGTCAGCCTGGGCAGAAAAGTCCATAACTAACTAACTGGCAAAAATCTGAGCTGGAGGCATAACTCAAGTAGTAGAGCACCAGCTGAGCAAGCAAGCTGAGCAAGTGTAAAAATCTGAGTTCAGGGCCTAGTACCAAAAGAAAAAGAAAAAGAAAAAAAGAAGAATGTATTTCACAATTTTAAAAATGCTTAAAAACAACTAGACTAGAAGATTCTACAGTCTCTTCCAGGTCTGCTGTTATTGAGCATAAAATCAACCTCTCTCCCTCACTCTTGTGCCAGGGATGCTCTGGTCCCAAGAATTAATGGAAAACTGATGAGTAAAGATCCATTGCCTGCCAGCCTCCCTGCCACAGCAAATCTACCATGACTGGGAAAATAGTTTTGTTCTGCATCCGACCTCAGCACCTTCTCGCTTACTTCTCACTTGTTTCTGCCACTATTTTTAGGAGAAGAAAAGAAAGGGAAATGTTAAATCAGCTGCATAAAATGCAAACCAGCCCAGCAAACAAAAACATGGGCAAGATGGTCAGGATTAGCTCACTGTGCCTTTGTGGCACTTCTGTACTGACCTCAAACTTTGCAAAGGTTTAGCTTATAGCTGTGGAAGCTGGCAAACCTTAGTACTGTGTCCCAGAAATTTACTACTAGACAGAATTATAGAGTAGTAACGAGTATTTTGAGCTCTAGGGTCAAATAGCTGTGGGTTCAAATCCCAGCACCACCACTAATGGAGAAATCTTAACAATGTACTTTTCTTGTCTTGTCTTTCTGTCTGTCTTTCTGTCTTTTTTTTTCTTGCTTGCTTGCTTGCTTGTCTGTCCTGAGCCTTGAACTCTAGGCCTGGGAGCTGTCTCTAAGCTCTTTTTGTATTTGCTTGGCTCCAGACACCTGGTCTGTGAGACTCTATTAAGCAATAATAATAATGATGTTAATGTTAATAATAATAATAGAAAACAAAAGCAGCAGTAATAATAATATCTACTTGGTAGGGTTATTATGAGGATTATAAATGAATAAATATATGACAATGTTTAGCACAGTGCTATTTATGGTTACTATTGTTAGAACAATTCCCTTTGACTTCAGAAGCTCAGAGATGAGAACTCAATGACAATAACAATAATAACAATGATAAATGTACTATAAGTGTGATAGTTATACTGACTCAATGATCAGTGCTCCACTAAGAAACCCTTCTCAGTACCACTCACTTCCTCTTTGCTTTCATTTAGAGCTTTTTATGATGTTGGTCATTTATTGAATGCTCATTATGTTCTAAATCTTAGAGATATTACTCAATAGCCAGATCTGCTTCCATTCTGGGCTGGGAGTTTTGCAGTATAAGAAATGAATGATCTCAGGCTGGGAAGGTGGCTCAGTGGTAGAGTGCTTGCCTTGCATGCATGAGGCCCTGGGTTTGATTCCTCTGCACCACATAAGCAGAAAAAGCCAGAAGTGGTGCTGTGGCTCAAGTGGTAGAGTGCTAGCCTTAAGCTGAAGAGCTGAGAGACAGCGCCTAGGCCCAGAGTTCAGGCCCCACAACCAGCAAAAGAAAGAAAGAAAGAAAGAAAGAAAGAAAGAAAGAAAGAAAGAAAGAAAGAAAGAAAGAAAGAAAGAAAGAAAGAAAGAAAAGAATGATCTCATTCAACCTCACAGCCATCTTGAGAAGTCAGTATAACTGTCTCAATTATAGTACATTTATCATTGTTATTATTGTTGTTGCATTTGAGATGCTCCCGATTTGGTCAAATCTCTCCTTGTAGGAAGGTCTCATCCTGGGGACTAAGAAGGTAAAAAATTGCCCTTAACCACTGAGACCAGGAACCAAGGACAGACATAATCCTCACTCGGGACTCTCAAACTAGATTGAACAGTGTAATGGAAATGCCTTCTGGCATGGTTGGTGGCAAAGGCATCCAGTGTTCTATAACTTGGGTGGTACTGGGGTCAGGAGCACACCAAGTGTCTGGAGCTGGCCAAGCAGTAACCACAATCCCAGCAGAAAGTCCACTGGCCAACCACCTATAACTAATTTTGCAAGGAGATAAAGTATTGAGAGAGAGAGAGAGAGAGAGAGAGAGAGAGAGAGAGAGAGAGAGAGAGAGAGAGAGAGAGAGAGAGAGAGAGAGAGAGAGAGAATGTGTGTGTATGTGTGCTGGTCCTTGGCCTTAAACTCAGTACCTAGGCTCAGTCCTTGGGCTTTTTTGTTCAAAGCTAGTATTTTACCATTTGAGCCACAACTCTATTTCTGGACCTTTTTTTTTGGGGGGGGGGGTAGTTTTTCTGTCTGGGCTGGCCTCAAATCTCAATTCTCAGATCTCAGCCTCCTGGGTAGCTAGGATTACAGCATGAACTGCTAGTGCCCAGCTCTAGAATGACATTTTATAACATTGGTTTTACAAGAATTTCATCAGTAAGCCAACTTTTTCAATGTTTCTTTTCCTTCATGTGTAGAGACCTGATCCCCGTCTAATTCTCCCAGTGATGCCTCCTGGACTGTTGGCTTCCAGACCCTCCGTGGTTTTGACTATTTGTCTTTTTTTCTTTTTCTTCTTCTTTCTTTCTTTCTTTCTTTCTTTTTTTGTTATTGTTGTTGTCATGGGGCTTCAACTCTGAGCCAGGGCGTTGTCCCTGTGCTCTTCAGGTCAAGGCAAGTGCTCTTGAGCCACAGCACCAATTTTGGTGTTTTGGTGGTTAATGGGAGATAAAAATCTCACAGGCTTTCCTGCCCGGCCTGGCTCCGAGCGGTGATTCTCAGATCTCAGCCTCCTGAGTAGCTAGGCTTACAGACCTGAGCCACCAGCACCCGGTGGCTTTGATTATTTCCTAGAAGATGAAGAAAAGTGTCTCCTGATTTTCTTCCCTCGTCTTCCTCCTGTATACTATATTGTATGAACAAACAATGCCAAGGCAGGCCAGTTGGCACTCTGGGAGCTGAGAACCCCAGTGTAAGTCTTTTTGCCATATGCGTGTGCTTGTGTTGAGAGCTGATTCATAAATCTTGCTGAAGGGGAAAAGGCCTTTGAGCATGTTGGAAAAGGCTGGCTTTCATTTGTTTCTTTTCCATCTCCTCTGGAACTCCTCCCATTCCCCAGAGCTGTGTTTGTCCTCATGGGGGATACTGACAAACAAACACATGTACAAAATAAGAAGAAGAATGTTGAGCTTAGAATTAGGAAAGTAGGGCTGGAACCTAGGTTGGTTATTCACTATCTGCAAAATCTTGGGTAGGTTGCATGAACCTCTCTAGGCTTCATTTTCGTCATCTGTGATATTCATATATTCAGTGATATTCATATCCTATGTGTTGTTGGGAAGTTTAAGTAAGAATGAATCTAAAAGTATCCATCAAAGTCACTGGTTCAGAGGCAGCCTCCAAGAAAGACTGTCAACTGAAAGTTGCTCCGTTGATAGAGCCTCAATGGAAGAAGCTCCATCTAAGTGTGTGTTGAGATGGACATTTGAGAGTTGGGAGTCTGTAGCAACTTGCAATTGTATTATAGTTGGTTCATACCATTCAAATATCTTTTAATATTTCTAGAAAGATGCTGATGATTCAGGCCTGTAATTCCAGCTTCTTGGGAGGCCAAAAAAAAAAAAAAAAAAAGATCATGGTTCAAGGCCAGCCCAGACAGAAAAAAGTTCACAAGACCTTATCTCAAAAGTAATAAGCAAAAAGCAGTACTAGATTTATATCAGGAAAGGTCTCACACTAGACAAAAGATCAGGCAGAAGGAATGAGAGGATGTGTTTTTTTTTTTAATGTTACTGGCTTTAATCCATAAAGAAGTTTACTTCTATAAAAGAAAATTAGAACTGTTAATTTAACTACATATATGTAGACATTTCTTAGCAGGTGATGCTTATATCAGATGAATCAAGCAATTTCCTTTCTTTTTTTAAAGTAGTTACAAGACATAATGTAATCCTTGTCCTAATTACTTTAGTAAATTAAAGAATTTTGGGGAAAAAAAGTTTTCTAAAGGGGAAAATAACAAAACAAAAATCAGCACTGGAGGCATGGCTCAAGTGGTAGAGCACCAGCCTAGCAAGTGAAAACTAAGCTCAAACCCCAGTACCAACAAAACTATCACTATATATATATATATATATATATATATATATATATATATATATATATATATATATGATAGGTATCTGATATATATGAATGAAAGCCCAGACCCTGAGTCCAAGCCCAGTACTGGAACAAAAAGAAGTGGGGGGAAAAATAATCCAGATCCACCATTTTGCTTAATATGAGCTCTAATTCCATCTAATTTTCATGCAAATGACATGAAAACTTACATTTTTCATTTAACTGAGTAAAACTCTATGTGTATAGAATTCCCCATTTTCTTTACCTAGTTATCTGTTGGTAATTGTTTCAGCTGATTCCATGACTTGGTTATATTGTGAGTAGTGCTGCTATAAACATGAGTGTGTAGATATGCCAAATTGGATTCCTTCAGGTATATACCCAGGAGTGTATAGAAGAATCATACAGTAGTTTTATTGGTAGTTTTACTTCCATAGTGGCTAATTTATCTTCCTACTGTGTAAGGGTTTCTTTTTGTGTGTGTATATGTGCTGGGGTTTGAACTTAGGATCTATACTTGCTAGACAGGTGCTCTACCACTTAAGCCATAGCCCCAACATTTTGTTTTATTTTTTCAGATAGAGTCTTGAGAATTTGCCCAGGCTAGCCTGGGACTGTGATCCTTTTACCTATGCCTCCCACAGAGCTAGGATCACAAACATGCATCATTCCACCTGGCTGATTTTGTTGAGATAGGATCTCTCACTGATTTTTTTTTTTTTTTTTTGGTCGGTCGTGGGGCTTGAACTCTGGGCCTGGGCGCTGTCCCTCAGCTCTTCAGCTCAAGGTGAGCGCTCTACCGCTTGAGCTACAGCTCCACTTCCGGTTTTCTGGTGGTTTATTGGAGATAGGAGTCTCATGGTCTCTCCTGCTCGGGCTGGCTTTGAACCGCGATCCTCAGATCTCAGCCTCCTGAGTAGCTAGGATTACAGGCGTGAGCTACCAGCGCCCGGCTGATTTTTTTTTTTTAAGTCTATACTGATCTCAAAAATCTAGAAGGTCTTAATTTCCACCTCCCAAGAAACTGAGATTATAGATGTGACCTACTGTGCCCCATTCCTATAGGGTCTCCCACCTGCTATCCTCACCAGCTTTTGTTATTGTTTGTTTTCTTGAAGATAGCCATCCTGACTAGTGTGAGAGGATATCGCCATGTTATTTTATGTACTTTGATGAGAGTAGTGGGGTTTAAACTCAAAGCTTCTTGCTCTCACTTGGCTTATTATGGCTTTTTCACTCAAGGCAGGCGCTCTGCCACTTGAGCCACACCTCTACTTCCAACTTTTTGCTAACTAATTGGAGATAAAGGCCTCATTGACTTTTCTTCCCCCATGTGTCTTCAAACTCAGCCTCCTGACTAGCAAGGATTACAGACATGAGCCACCAGTGCCCCAGTTCAATGTTATTTTAATTTACATTTACTTGATGACTAATGATATTGAGTTTTTTTTCCCCATGTATTTATAAGCCTCATGTGGGCTGGAGCTGTGGCTCAAATGGTAGATGCCTGACTCGAAAGCATGAGGCCCTGCATTCATTAGTATTGTCAAAACAAAGAAACAAAACCAAGCAAAATAAATGCACTGGCCATTTGTATTTCTTTTGAGACTTGTTTGTTCAGTTAATTTACCCATTGGTTGATTGGATTGTTTGTTCTTTTGGAGTTTCATTTTTGAGCGCTTTTTAAAAAATTATTCTGGATATTAACCAATCTTTTCCCCTTCCTTCCTTCCTTCCTTCCTTCCTTTCTTTCTTTCTTTCTTTCTTTCTTTCTTTCTTTCTTTCTTTCTTTCCTTCCTTCCTTCCTTCCTTCCTTCCTTCTCTCTCTCTCTCTCCCTCTCTCTCTCTCTCCTCTCTCTCTCTCTCTCTCTCTTCTTTCTTTCTTTCTTTCTTTCTTTCTTTCTTTCTTTCTTTCTTTCTTTCTTTCTTTCTTTCTTTCTTTCTTTCTTTCACTGGGGGTCCGTTCTGGGGCTTGAACTCTGGGCTTGGGCACTGTCCCTGTGCTCTTCAGCTCAAGGCGAGCGCTCTACCACCTGAGCCCCACCACAATGCCACTATGGTTTTCTGGTCATTAATTGGAGATAAGAGTCTTGTGAACTTTCCTGCCTGGTCTGACTTTGAACCTAGATCCTCAGATCTCAGCCTCCTTGAGTAGCTAGGATTCCAGGCATGAGCCACCAGCACCCGGCTAACCAATCTTTTTGAGCTCTTTTTCTATTCTGGATATTATTCAATCTCCTACCAGAGGAGTAGCCTGGAAAGATTTTCTCCCATTCTGTAGGCTGAGTCTTCATTCAGATTATTGTTTCCTTTACTGTGCAGAAGCTTTTGTACTTGATACGATCCCATTGGTCAATTCTTCTTATTATTTCCTGAGTTATTGATGTTCTATTCAGAAAGATGTTGCATGTGCATCTGGAAGTGATTAAGGTCTAGAGACCTCTTGAATCACTCCTTTTCACACTGTGGACAGTTGGTCTCAGGCCAAGCTAACATCAAGCATGGGTGGAGTACTTCATTCACTCTGATATGCAACTGCAAAAATCTCATGGCCAAGAGTATGAGAGTAACATTCTAATATAGAAAGTGCCCAAAGAATGGTAAACAGAAATGCATTCTACTACAGAGGTCAGCCAACGCTGCAAGGAACTCCAGTGTCAGTCTTGCGGTCCCTGGCGACCTCTCAGGAGGCTGCTGCTGCTGCCGTTCCTACAATCTCACTCCTGGGCTGGCTTCCTGGTTGGATGACCCCACTTTCCAGGTGGCAGGCGAAGCTAGTCCAGCCTCTCGCAATAGCTTGCCAGGCCACCACAATTCCTAGTTCCTGCCCCACCAACCTGCCCAAAGGCTTTCCTCCGAGGTCTTGCCAAGAGAAACAGAGTCTCCAATCACTGCTCACATGGGATGAGAGTCATTTTCCTTTATACAGCTTTCCAAAGGTCCAGCTAGAGTCAGAGCCCTTTCCCCATTCCATTCCATTCCATCCTGTGTGTGTGTGTGTGTGTGTGTGTGTGTGTGTGTGTGTGTGTGTGTGTGTGTGATACACACATACACATATATACAAATATATATCTATGTATATTCACATGTATGTGTACATGTTATGTACATATACATACACACATTTGTGTGTATATATTGTCTATGTATGTTTATATGTCCTAGGGATCAAATTCAAGGTCACACTTGCTAGTCCAGACGTTCTACCCCTTGAGCCACTCTCTTCAGATAGTCGCCACTTTGCCCAGCCATTGTGCTTGTCCCATAGTTGAAATAATAGGTACATACCACAGTGCCCAGCCACGGATTGAAATGGAGTCTCTAGAACTTTGATGTCCAGGCTGGCTTTGAACTGAGATACCTTTATCTCTATTCCCAAGTAGCTAGAATTACAGGCTTGCGCCACTTGCCCAGACCAAATACTGTATTGTTAGCAGGCAGCTTTTTGTTACAATTATGACTTGGTAAGAAGTTACAAGTAAGTGAAATTCAGAAGAGTAGGCCCTAAATGAGAGACTCTTGTTGATTATTGCTGCAGTAAAACTGTATTTACAGCCGTGAAAATTCAGAATCCAGTTCAGCTTCCTGCAGTGTGACCTTTCCATAGTTTAAATTCTCAGTAAGTCACCCTGCTAAATTAGTTAATCCATTGAGCTTCAGGCAAATTTCTAAAAGGTTTGGTCAAGAAAAGTTTTGGCATAAATAACCAGTGTAGTTCAATAATGCCTTTCTGCTTAGTCTCCTTCACTGAGGGATATGAGAAACCTTTATTTTTCTTGGATACAGCCAAACATTATCCCTAATTATGGAAGCTACTCAGAAATTGGTTAATTCAGCAAAAACAGTTGTTTTCAATAAGGTCATAGTCACCCTCTTCCCACAGAAGTTGACTTCATGTGGTTTTTGCATAGCTTAGAAATTTGAACTGGTTTCTAACACATCCTTTCAAGAAACTGACACCAAAAAAAAAAAAACCAAGCTGTAAATGTCTTATAAAATTTAACATATAGCCGGGCGCTGGTGGCTCACGCCTGTAATCCTAGCTACTCAGGAGGCTGAGATCTGAGAATCGCGGTTCAAAGCCAGCCCGGGTAGGAAAGACTGTGAGACTCCTATCTCCAATAAACCACTAGAAAACCGAAAGTGGCGCTGTAGCTCAAGTGGTAGAGTGCTAGCCTTGAGCTGAAGAGCTGAGGGACAGCACCCAGGCCCAGAGTTCAAGCCCCATGACCGACAAAAAAAAAAAAAAAAATTTAACATATATTCACTGTATATTCTGGGCACTTCACTTTAGTCAAGTGAAAACTTATGTCCATCTTACAGAAAGACATGCCCGTTAATGTTCATAGTCATTTCATTCCTTTTGTCATGGTCGTTTTGTAATAAGAGTTTTGATAAATAGCCTGTAGTTCCAGCTACTTGCAAGACTGGGGCAGAAGGCTCTCCTGTGCCCAGGAGTTCCAGGCCCGTCTGAGCAAAATAGTAGTGAGACCTAATCTCCAATAATGATGATGATAACTTTGCAAATGAATCTCAAGTTCTGCTTACCTCAGTCAACCCAAAATATTGTAGGTGGATTTTGCAGTGGCAGTAGAGGTTAAACCCAGGGCCTGCTCCACCATTCAGCCATACACCCTGCCACTTTTGTGTACATTGTGTTTTTGAGATAGAGTCTTGCTCATTTTGCCCAGGCAGGTGCCAAACTTTCAATTCTCCTCTCACTAAGTATTTGGGATCTTATGTGTGCGCTACCTCACCTGTAGGTAGTTTTATGTAGAGGTGGATGTTGTACTACTGCTGAGGAGCAGGGCTCATCTAAGCTTTCCTGGTTCAGGTCTTAGAACACTGTGACAGAAGTAACAGCAGTTCCAGAGACTTGAGGGATCCTTCAGGTCTCCTGTTAAATCAGAGTGGAAATAGCTCTGAACAGGGGGTCAGGACTCTTGGGGTGAAACAGCCTACACTAACTAAATCCATCTGAAGGGCCTGCCAATACTCAATGATTAGAGAGAAGCAGCGGTTTGAACTTGAAAATGGCATTTCCACCTCTCTTCAATCCATCCTGCACCCAGGGGCTCCTAGAACAGGAAATTCCTTGGGATACTGCCTCTCCTTCTAACCTCTGTGCTGCTACTTCTGCCCAGAAGGGCAAAGCTCTCCCTTGTGCTGAAGCGTTGCTTTGTTTGATGTGGGTTTGATGTGGGTTTCTGCACATCCTCAACTGGACAAGCTTTCAGCATGGAACTATTTCAAAAGCAAAACCAAACCAGTTTTTTTGGTGATTGTATTTTGTTTTCTTTTCTTTTCTTTTCTTTTTTCAGTCATGGGGCTTGAACTCTGGGCCTGGGCGCTGTCCCTCAGCTCTTCAGCTCAAGGCGAGCGCTCTACCACTTGAGTCACTTCCAGTTTTCTAGTGGTTTGCTGGAGATAAGAGTCTCACAGACTTTCCTGCCCAGGCTGGCTTTGAATCGAGATCTTTAGACCTCAGCCTCCTGAGTAGCTAGGATTACAGGCATGAGCCACTGATGCCCAGATGTTTTCTTTTCTCTTTGTCTTGTTAGTTCATTTATCTGTCTTTGAGAAGGCAAATGGGGGTACAGAAATGGAAGGACAAAGGGTGAACAAACGCAATAGTGGCACTCACTAGATGTTATGTTGAAAATGAACTATATAACTTGTGAGTGGGGCAAAGGGCTATTATGAGCCTCTTTTTTTTTCTTCTGCCAGTACTGGAACTTGACTGAGTTTTTTTCACTCATGGCTGGTACTCTGCTATTTGAACGATACTTTCACTCCTAGCTTTTGGATGGTTAGTTGGAGATCAGAGTCTATGGATTTGTCTTCTCAGGCTGGCTTTGAACCTCAGTCTTTAAATCTCAGCCACCTGAGTGGCTAGGATTGCAGACATGAGCCACTGGCACCCAGCTGAGCTCCCCTTTTAGCAGGAAAATAAAACTTAAAAAGGAAAGGAAAAGCACCCCTACCCCCGCTTTTTTTTTTTGGCATGGGGTCTGGTGCCTGTTATGGGCAGGTTCTCTGAGCCTTTCATCCACAGGCACTGGGAGGATCTAACCTTCCCCTTACAGCAAGACAACACCTGCTCCCTTGCAAAGGGCAGTGGGTGCAAAGGGCAGATCTTCAGGCCACACCCACTGCCCTTGCTCACTACCCAAAGTGCTCTTCAGTCTCCTGGGTGAGCCACAGTGGTCACACACATGGCTCTGAGGAATGGCTGCCTCCTCTTTAATGGTGCCCCTTGTCCACTGTGACTGCCAGCATGAAGTTCACCTGTTGATAAGACTTGGGACTCTCTGATCTCATCTGTCTTCTCAGGAACAGTCACGTAAACCAAATCTTATCATGCTGAAAGTTATGTGGAGAGCAGGGAGAAACATCTGACTTTCCACAGAGGCCACGCCTCCCTCCAGGGGGAAGTTGATTTTGAGACTACATGATCTAATTTTGGATGGTGAGCAGCTCTTAGATGATGCGAGGTTCCCTTATTTAATCAGCCTATCCTCCTCCCCCAAAACATAAGATTAGGGGGTACAGCCAGTGTAAAGAGGCATGAACCAGGCCTGTAATCACTTTGTCAGAGGCCACGTTGACACACCATGGCCTGAGTAAGAGTTGGGCTCTAAGTCAACCATGGTAATTTGGTGTTTTGTTTCATCTAATTTGGCTGTACTGTACCTTCCCAGAAAACTTTATCCCTGGAAAAAGAAAGGAATAATTTAAATATAAAGAATCTTGACTTCCACCATCTTTTTCTAATAGTGAAAACTTAACCTACACTAGTCTAAAGGTTAGAACATAAAGTAGGTACAATAATTTGAGGCAGACATCTGTAAACACAGGCTTTAACTATGAGCCAATAATCAGTAGCTACTAGTCCAAGCATGAGAGAAAATGCCTGCCCATGTGGGAGGCAGAGATGAGAAGATCGCAGTTTGAGGCTGGTCTGAGCAAAAAACGGAGTCTGATGTTGTTGTAATCCCAACTAGACAAGAAGTGGAGATAGGAGGATCACCATCTGAGGCCAGTGATAAGCACAAAGAGTGAGCTAAATCACAAGAGTGGAGGTTTAACTCAGGTAGTAGAACACCTGCCGAGCAAGTGCAAGGCCCAGAGTAAAAAACCTCAGTAAAGTCAATAATAATAAAGCAGCAGAAGCAACAGCAGCAGCAGCTGTCTTAAACTATCAGATTAGCAAATATTAACAGTTCCAATATTGTCAGGATGTGAGGACAAAAGTAGTGTCAAATTCTGCTGATGAGAGTGAAAATTGAAGGTTATCTCATGATATATGCCATAATAATAAGTGTTCATTACCCGAACTACGTAAAGTCCAGATCTAGGAACTTATATCAATAATTGGACAAGGATTCAAAGTTGTTTGAATATGAGTGTGAATGAAGTATTGTTCAGGAAAGAAAAATAAACCATGTAAATGACACATAAGCTTGCTTAGGCAGATTAGAATAGAACATCATGAATTACTAAAACTCTATGTTATTATGGAAAGGTATCCTGGATGTATTGTATAGGGGAGAAAAAGCAATAATAGCACAGCAATTCATGTTGGATCTGGTTCAATAAAAGAAAATTATCTTCCTACCTAGGAATTAACTTAATTAAAGAAGTGAAGGACCTCTACGATGAAAAAGTGGAAAAACCTCCCATGCTCTTGGATTGGAAAAATCAACATCATGAAAATAGCAATACTTCCCAAGGTTATCAATGCGATACTTATCAATATTCCAACCTCATTCTTCAATGAAATAGAAGAAGCAATCCAAAAATTCATATGGAACAGTAAAAGACCTGAAATAGCAAAAGTGATCCTTAACAGAAAGAATAGTTTTGGAGGAATATCAATACCAAATTTCAAACTCTACTACAAAGCCATAGTAATCAAAACAGCTTGGTACTGGCACAAGAACAGACCTGAGGACCAATGGAATAGAATTGAAAACCCACAAATGAATCCACAGACCTATAGCCATCTAATCTTCGATAAGGGAGCTAAAATGGAAAAAAGCCAGTGGCAAAATTGGTTAATCATCTGTAGAAAACTAAAGCTAGATCCTTATAAATCACCCTGCACCAGAATCAACTCCAAATAGATCAAAGACCTTGGAGTCAAAGCAGACACCCTGAAAACATTACAGGAAGCAATAGGAGAAACCCTAGGTCTCCTTGCCGCAGGCTGAAATTTTCTTAATAAAGACCCAGAAATGCAACAAATCAAAGAAAGGTTGGACAAGTGGGATTGCATGAAGCTACAGAGCTTCTGCATGGCAAAGGACATAGCTATCAAGATCAATAGAAAGCCCATGGACTGGGAGAAGATCTTTACTAGCCATACAACAGATAAGGGCCTCATATCTAAAATATACTTGGAATTCAAAAAATTAAATCCCCCAACAACAAATCCTCAAAGAAATAACTACCAGATAAATAAGTGGGCTAAAGACTTAAAGAGAAACCTCTCTGAAGAAGAAATAAGAATGGCCAATAGACATATGAAGAAATGCTCAACCTCTCTAGCCATAAAAGAAATGCAAATCAAAACAACATTGAGATTCTACCTCACCCCAGTTAGAATGGCTATAATGCTGGAGGGGATGTGGACAGAAGGGAACCCTACTGCATTGTTGGTGGAAGTGAAAACTTGTTCAACCACTTTGGAAAGCAGCATGGAGGTTCCTCAAAAACTCCACATAAAGCTCCCCAGCAATCCCACTTTTGGGCAATTACCCAAATGCTCACAAACAAGACCACACTAAAGCTACCAGCACAACTATGTTTATTGCAGCATTATTTACTATAGCTAAAATATGAAACCAACCCAGATGCCCCTCAATAGATGAATGGATCAAGAAAATGTGATATATAGATATATATATATATATATATATAAATAATGGAATTTTATGCCTCCATCAGAAAGACTGACATCGCCCCATTTGTTAGGAAATGGAAAGACTTGGAAAAAATTATATTAAGTGAAGTAAGCCAGGCCCAAAGAAACATAGGTCCCATGGTTTCCCTTATTTGTAATAACTAGTATATGTCTGGGACAAGCAAAAAAGGTCAAAAGCTATGTACATATGACCAGATAAGATGATGTTAGGGCTGGGAAGGTGGCTCAGTGGTAGAGTGCTTGCCTTGCATGCATGAGGCCCTGGGTTCGAATCCTCAGCACCACATAAACAAAAAAAGCTGGAAGTGGCGCTGTGGCTCAAGTGGTAGAGCTCTAGCCTTGAGCTGAAGTGCTGAGGGACAGCACCCAGGCCCAGAATTCAAGCCTCACAGCCAAAAAGAAAAAAAAAAACAACAAGATGATGTTAAGCGAAATGAAACCCAAGATAGGGACACAAGTGTTTTTTTTTTTTTCTTTCTTGCTATTGATTCTAACATATTTATAATGTACCATGTGATTTTTTTTTTTTTGTTTCTTTGTATGTTCCTCTCCCACGGTATAAACCCTGTTTTCAACTGTATTTGATGTCAGTGCCCTGCATCTTGTGTATACACTTCTCTAATTTGGGGAGGGGAAAGGAAAAAACAAAATGTTTAAATAGGGATACAGGTTGATCCATTGTAACAATGAGATGTACAAGACACTATGTTGAAAAACTAACTTCACAATTTAGGCAGGGGTGGGGGGGTGGGGGTGTGTGCAGGGAGTAGTTGTGGAGGTGGGAGAGAAGGGATGGTAGGGGAAAAACAAGAAAGTATAAAAAATAGAGTAAAATTTTAATTAAAAAGTTCACTCCAACTTTGGAAGTGGATAAGGATAGGGGAAAGTCTAGAAGGAATTATTGAAAAGGAAAGCTAGACACTGGTGGCTCGCATCTGTAATCATGGCTATTCAAGAGGCTGAGATCTGTAGTTTGCAATTCAAAGCCAGCCTGGGGAAGGAAAAAGTCTGTGAGACTCTTATCTCCACTTAATTAGCAAAAATCTGGAAGTAAAGCTATAGCTCAAATAGTAGAGCACCAGCCTTGAATGAAAAAGCTAAGTGACAGCATCCAGGCCCTGAGTTCAAGCCCCAGTACAAGCGTGCATGTGCGCGCGTGCGCGCGCTTGCACACATACACACACCCGGTTAAGGGACAATTAAGACTTCAAATGATTGCTGTCTTTATCTGTATACTTTCTATCCTTCTTGAATTTGCACTGTTATTTATTTTCACAATAAGAAAGCTCCATGAGGGCAGTTTTCTTCCTTCTTGTCTTTATTTGTTTACCTACCTATTTAGTTTTTTATATTTTATTGAAAAACCAAAGGGCTTTTTGGAGCAATTTTATTGTTTTTAAAAGTTGTAAGAACCCTTAGCTTTAAACTAAAAAGTCAGCCTTGATATCTAAGGTAAATTAATTTCAGTGTATATGAGGAAAGCCACAGAAAGGTTATAAAAATCAGGTATTTCATGGATATTTTTAGGTTCACTAATTAACTAAAAAAGATACATCCCCCTGTTGAAGCTGATATATAATTAACATATCTAAGTCTTCTTTGTCATTTTTAAAAGTAACTTCATTTTGGAATCTTTTTAGAATTATAGAAAACCTTAGAAGACGGAACAGTTCCCAAATGCCCACTTCCAGTTTCCTCTACTATTAACGTCTTACATATTATGTCTCATTTGTCACAATGAATGTACCAGTATGGATAACTTATTATTAATTAAAATATATGCTTTATTCAGAGTCCCATAGGACTCTGTTGTCCTTTTCCTGTTCCAGGATATGAAATCACATTTAGTTTTCAGGTTTATTTAGATCTTTATTTTGGGTGATCTTGACCATTTTGAGGACTACTGATCTTGGGTATTTTGGAGGCTATTCCTCAGGTGAGATATCTCTGATGTTTTTCTCATGTTTCGACTGGGATGCAGGTTACTGATTGGAAGACCAAGAGGTAAAGTGCCATTCTCATTTGCATCATATCCAGGAAGCACTATGTACATCATTTATCATTTGACATGGGCCTTGAGCCCTTGGCTGAAGTACTTGTCAGAGTTCTCTACTGCAAAGCTATGGTCTTCCCTTTCATGCACTGTGCTCTGTGGAAGGAAGTTACATGTTTGGAAGGACAGCCCACACCAAAGTTGTGGGGAGCTGGGTTCCAGCACCTTGCAGGTGAAATAGCTCCAGGAATTAACTAGTTTTTCTGCATGGCAGGCTTATGTCTCCTCCCATGTTATTTATTCCATCATTTATTTAGCCATTTATTTTCATCAGTTATTGCATATTGCATATTTATTGCTTATAGAGTCCTAATCCTTTAATGTGCTCAAATTTCTGCATTGACTATTGAGTGCTTTCAGTTTTTCAGTTGTGTTCCCTTTTGTGTATCTCCAGTGATATAGACCTTGCTGTGCATGCATGTTTGTGTGTCTATCTGTCCACTTGTCTATCTGTCTGACATAGGACTTCCTACAAGTTGCCCCAAGTTCCTCTCATTTGTGTATTTTCTACCCCAGTCTTAGAATCAGTCTTTCCTCCAAGGACCCCTTAGTTTCTTTTATTGAAGAATGGTATTAGAAATAGAATATGACAGACTACCTAGTTGTATGCTGTGGCTCACACCTGTAATCTTAGCTACTCAGAAGGTTGACATCTAAGGATTGTAGTTTGAAGCCAGTTCTGGCACAAAAGTCCATGAGCTTCTTATCTTCAATTAACCAGAAAAAAAATCTGGACATGGAGCTGTGGCTCAAGTGATAGAATGCCAGCCTTGAGCAAAAAAAGCTGAGAGTACCAGACCCTGAGTTCAAGCCCCAGTATTGCAAAAAACATGAAATAGGTAATATGCAAGCATTAGGATTGAAGTTGCAGCTGTGGTAACAAAGTCAGTTTTATTTTTGAAAAGTGAAGTAAAATCTGTGATGATGAAGGCAGACAATGGGCCCCACAGCAGACTAAGAGTCTGGTAGGAAAAAGGACAGAACTAGACACTTGGGAGAAAGGTAAAAAAGGATCATGGGAGACTTGCAGAACAAGAAGAGGCCATCTGGTTCTGTCCTTATTCCACTTCAAATCTCTTCCTGAGTGGCCAGTGGGCTGAGCAAGGAAGAATGTCCCCTCTTCTGCTCTATCCCAGGTTCAGTGAAGACCACATGGAAGGTGTACAGGAATGGGTGGTCGAGCTTCTACAATGATCTGTGTCCCAGGCCAAAACTTACTGAGTTACATTTGTGATGTGACACCCAGACACATATCTGCTAGCTACTCTTTTCCTTTGCCTAGAAGTACCACAAACCCACCTAGAACTGGGAAAATCTTGTCATGAGAACCTTGGAAGAGGCAAACTGTTCTCAGGCAGGGGCCTGGGAGAGGCTATACTCACTCTCTCTGCATCACCCAGAGGTTGTGCCATAGCATACAACTTGTCCTGGCAGGTAGAGGCTGGTGTTTAGAGTAAGGTAAGAGTTAATGCCTGCACAGTCCTGGCTCCCCATGGAGGGGGCTTGCAGATCTGTGTATATAGATACATTCTTTATATAACTGAGGTTAACATTTAACTGTGCATTTTGTATACTATTTAGAAGCCTCTCCTAGGAGAGTTATCTGAGGACTGTCTCAATGCTGTGCATTGGGTTTGGGGTTCATCAAAGTGCTCTTACCTGTATAATTATTCAGTTATCTCTCATCCAGATAATTTGCTGCAATTCTGATAACAATTTTTGATGAAGTTGCCATTCTGGGACCTCTTCAGATGATAAAATACCACAAAAAGTGCCAGTGTTTATTTTCCCTGAGGCGTGGCTGAAGATACTGACTGTATCATTTACTCTGAGTCCAGAGCATAGCATCAGGGGCTCAAAGTCAGCGTGAGATTCAAAGGGAGATATCTAAGAAGTACTCCTGCCTACATGCCAGAGTTTGGAACGCTAAAGAAAGCACCTAGAGAGAGGATCTAGAGCTCCAAAGTGAAACCCAGGAGTAGCACATAGCTAGGGGACAAGGGGGAAGGGATGGATAAATTTAACAATATGGGCCAACACTCAGCTATGTGTGCTATTAAAGATAGGATGACTTCTCTTCTAAGCCAGTAAAGACCACATAAGTGAGACAGCCAATAGATTTTCCAGATTAATCATGCCTTTCTCAAAATAAGATATGAGAGCAGGAACAACAAACATGCCATATATCAATTATCATTAGTTGATAACTATAGTCTTTCCCATTGGGTTAGGACACAGCCTCCAGCTCATTTGCAGGACTCTGCATCCTTCTTACTCATCAGAATACACTCCTTTTCCATATGGGCTTTATGGCTGCTTATCTCATCCCTGCCTGCTGCCCCCAGTGCTGAACAATATCCTGTAAGATTCCTCTGGTTAAATGTCCCTAAATGAAAAAAAATTATCTTCTTTTCTTTGCCTGTAGTCAATCACACGAGCTTGATATTTAACAAATTTTCAAGTCCTTTTTTAAACCTTCATTCCCTGAAAGGAAAGAGGTCACATGCTGGAAAGGAAGAATGTATACTGCAGGTCTAGGATGTAAATGAAACTTAGTTTCTTGACTTGACACTATTGACATCTTAGAGCAGATAATCTTTGTTCTGGGGCCCATCCTATGAACTTTAAGGTCCTCCTAAACTTTAGAGGTTTCTCTCCCCCCACTCCGCTGGTTTCATCTACTAGCAACCCCCTTCTCAACCAACCAAAAATATTTCCAGACATTACCAAAAGGGAGGGGAGGTACAAATTGTCCCCTTTTGAGAACCACTGATCGTTGCCAAATCCTGTGTATTAGCTGTGGCAATATGGTCATTCATATTGTCTTAGAAAGAAAGGAATGTCTTATGCAATAGGATATTTTGTTCATCTCTGACCCAGTGGAGTCAAAACAAGCTTGGAGGAGAAAAAAAGAACAAAGTTGGGAGACTTGTGCCTCACTATTTGTCTTTCTTTTTATCCTTTTTTCTAAGGGGTAGAGTGAGCATTCTGAGAATTGAATCCAGGACCTTCCTACAAAGTTAGGCAATCCTCTGCCATTGATCTACACCCCAAGTCCTACATTTCCTAATTTCAAAACTTACTAAAAGCTATCGTGATCAAGACTTTGTGTTACTAGAATAAGGTGCATAGTATATATAACTCAAAAGAACAGAATTAAGAGTTCAGAAATATATCCTCACGATTACATTCAACTGATTTTCTGAAAGGATGCCAAAACAATTCTGTTGGGAAAAAGAATGGTGTTTTCACCAAACAGTGAATGGACAAGTAGTATCAATGTTCAAAAAAATGAAGATGGACCCTATCTTACACTATATACAACAATGAACTCAAAACTTACCAAAGACCTAGATACCAGAGCTAATGTATAAAACCCTTAGAAGAAAACATTGTTATAAATCTTTGGGACCTTAAAATTAATTACATATAACACTAATGCACAAGTGACGAAAGAAAATAAATATATACAAAATAAAATCCCTCGAAATTAAAAATGTTTGCACTTCTAAGAATGTGATGAAAGAAAAGATAAGGTAACTCACAGAAAAGGAGAAAAATATGAAAATCTATAATTTAGACTCTCTTAAAGTTAAGTATGTTTGTATTTCAAAGGAGATGAGAGAAAAAATAGAGAAGGTAACTTACAGAAAGGGAGAAAAATATGCAAATTTTTCATCTGATAAAAGGCTTGTATCTAGAATATACAAATAACCCCTATAACTAGTAATTAAAAGGACAATCCAGTTGGATACTGGTGATTCAAACCTATAATCCCAGCTACTTGGGAGATGAAGACTGGGAGAACAGGAGGACCACAGGTCTAGGCCAGTCCAGGCAAAAATGTTTGCAAGACTCCATTTCAATAAGTAGGTGAGTATGGCCACAGCTCATGTTTGCCATCCTAGCTACAAGGGAGGCTAGACAGGGGAATAAACAAGAGATCCATCTCCATCAGTAACTGGACTTGATTGTCTATGCCTGTTATCCTAGCAACATGGGAAGTGTAAATAGGCAGGTTCAGTACCACTAAGAGCGGAGAGAAGGGGTCTTCTGATGGCTCAGCTCGTCTAGGTTTTATAGTACTTCTGTAGCAACAAAGACAGAGTTAGGGGAGTTCTGACTCCTAGAACCTCCAAAATCACATGGGAGGGAAACTAAATAATACAATCCCCCTTTTCCTCCATAGATGTAATTTGACAAATGCCCCCACCTAGCAGTAGTAGGACTGGATAAGCAAAAGAATCTAACAACCCAAATCACGAGGATACAGTTGTGAGCCCAGAGTAATTGTTGTCTTCTTTCATTAGGTTCCAAAACAGCCTTGTATGGATTTGGCAAGCTAGAGCTAAAAGATAAATTTAACCAAAAGACAAAGGAAAAGCTGGCAGATTTCAGTGAAATCTCCCACTGAGAAAGGACAACACTGGCACCATCCTGGGACCAGCCAGGTTGCCCTTACCCACTTCCTATCAATGGCAAGTATGCCTCTGTGAAGGTTTTTCTGTGAGCATTCCTGAGAGGACTGTAATGGGTGCTATTTTAATGGCCACATGTGTAATTGCAGGTTCAGGGACTTGACCTGGGGTATAAGCAATCACAGATTTGCCAAGTATATTCCCCTGGAATGACAGTTTCCCACATTCTAGTGAACTGCAGTTCTATTTGATTTTTTACAAGGGTTGTTAACTAGTAACTAACTCCAGACATCAATTCCTGGTCAAAGTCCTTGAACTACACTTGCCTTGTGCTGTCTCAATGTTAACAATACATATACTTTGTTGGCCTTGAGCTTAAACTGGAACTGGAGGACAGAGTTCCTAGGACACCTTGCCTCCCTCCCATGGGTTCACCCATGTCTGTGCTGAGAATCTGTAACCCCAGGGTTACAGAGTAAATGCAACAGTGGCATAGACTGGCTAGGGAGACACTGTCAAGAGAGGAGAAGGTGAGCAGGGCAGTGACATTTGTTCCATATCTGGAAGTATGAGTAATGATTTCCTATGAGAAGCATGGTATTTGCAAATATAGCATTATCAGGAGCTGGCTGTGGGGTGGGGCCATGCCATGGGCTGGATGGGAAGGAAACTGATGTCACTGTGACTAGTTCATGAGCACTTCATCACCCCAGGGAATAGGGTATTCAGGTTTCAGGAGTGATCAGACATGGTTTTCAACTTCAAGGGTGGGAGAACTCAGTGAGGGTTTCTGTTTGTTATTTGTTCATTTGTTTTCAGACAATATCTATGTACCCAGAGTTGGTCTACCATTGGAGATCCCTTACTTCTTCCTCCAGAGTGCTGAGACTATAGATGTGCACCATTATGCCTGGAAAGAGAGTGATGGTGGGATTGAGAAGAACAGATGTTTCATTCAGAATTCAGAGTGGCTGGGCACAAGGGCCCCAGGAGAACTCAAGACAGGATGGAATGTACAAGGATCCAGCCTGGGCAGTGAGGCACAAGCTTCTGAATAATTACTTCCGGGCCTCTGCTTGCCTCATTTTATCCTATGGAGGCTCAATGCTTCAAGAAAGAGCCAAAAGTTAGGTCTGGGATCCTAAGTTTGGTATAAAAACAAGCAAACAAAAATCTGGAGCCAGGCACCAGTGGCTCATGCCTGTAATCCTAGCTACTCAGGAGGCTGAGATCTGAGGATCAAGGTTCAAAGCCAGTCAGGGTAGGAAAGTCTGTGAGACCCTTATCTACAATAAACCACTCAGAAAACCAGAAGTGGCACTGTGGCTCAAGTGGTAGAGAACTCGCCTTGAGCTGAAGAGCTCAGGGATAACACCCAGGTCTAGAGTTCAAGCCCCAAGACCACAACCACCACCACCAACAAAAACCTGGAGAGAGATAAATGAGTTATCTGAAGAAACCATCCACCCAGGCAGGGCATGGCAACCCTGCTAATGATCAAAGCAGGGGAGTGTAGTTTTCCTGTCCTTCAAGAGGAAATGATTTTGTGGTAACCAAGGTTCAACGAAGGGTAAGATAGTGGAGATGGTTTTTAAACTCCAACCTCACATTGGAGTAGTAAAGGCCCTGAACATTTCTGCTGTTTGGGATGAGTCCAGTAAAAATGTGCTAAATTAGAGGACAGAGGAGAGGGTGGGAGGAAAAAAAGATGGAAGAAAGAGAGGGAGCCAGGGAGGGAAGAAAAGGATGGAAGGAATTTAAAAAAGAAGGAAAGCCAGAAAGCTCCATCTCACTGATCTTAAGTGACAACCCCCATTTCCTGGTCATCATTCTAACCACATCCTCAGCCTCATCCTCGCCTTGGAGCTTTCTCTCCTGGTATGCTACTAACTCATGTTCCTGAGACAGCTCTTTTTATCTGGTACTTTCTCTCTGGCCACCTCCCTTATTATTACTCAAATCATCTATCTGGACCCTTGGCATTAGTGATCAGGGATGTGTCTGAAGGTAAACTATCGTGGTACCTACAATACTTGGTGGCCTAGACCTAGAGAAGTTTCTCTACAGGGCTGACTGTGCATATGCAGCTGGTTACTTGTGGTTATTTTGTTCCAAAAACACCAAGCATAAAATCAGACCAGTAGGAATGATCTCCTGGCATGGCAGTTTGCCAAAGAAATAACTGTATGGGTTGAGCCTCCCTAATCTGAAAGTCCAAAAGCTGAAATACTTTAAAATCTGAAACTTTTTGAATGCTGCTATAATATAATAAGTAGAAAATTCAAGCCAGGTACCAGGGGCTCTCTCCTATAATCCTAGCTACTCAGGAGGCTGAGACCTGAGGATTGTGGTTCAAAGCCAACCCAGCCCAGGAGGAAAGTCCATGAGACTCTTACCTCACAGAAAGGGCCAGTAGTAGTGAAGCTGTGGTTTAAGTGGTAGAGTGCTAGCCTTGAGCAAAAGAAGCTCAGGGACTGCAGCCAGGCCCTGAATTCAAGTCCCAGGACTGGCCAAAAAAATAAAGTAGAAAATTCTACCCCTGACTTTATATGACAGAGGTTCACAATAAAACCTGGGCACACTAAAAATATTCTATGAAAGTACCTCTGACCTAGGGTCTGTAAGACTTATATGAAAGATAAATGAATTTTATATTTTAACTTGGATCCCATCCTTAAGATAGCTTATTATACATATAAACATATCCCCAAATCGTCTCAAATCCCAAATCCAATACTTCAGATCCAAAGCATTTTGGATAAGGGATACTAATCAGTGCTCTTTTTGATAGAATCTCTGCCTCATCTCAAAGAGGTGCTCCAAAGCTTGGTGGTGGCCCTGATGCTAGGCCTGGTTGAGCCCCAGGGTCATGTAATGAGCCAAGGAGGAAAAATGGAGCACCTATTTGCTTGCTGCTTGGTTTCCTTTCTCTCTACTCCTCTCCACAATCCCAGGAGCCCTTGCTTCTTCATTGCCTTCCATAACTACCTCTGGGATTCCCTGGCTGACAGGACTCCTTTGGCTTCGAGAAAAGACACTCCAGATGTCCAGCATAGTGGCCTCACTTTGGATTACCAACAGAAAAACCTTACCAGGGGGATCCAGGAAGTGTTAGCTTTGTTTTCTTTTCCTGGTACTCTAACCCACATGGATTATCCACATTGCCCCCTGGGACGCAGCCTCTGGCTATGACATACTATAATCTCCACTGGAGGGAGAGAAGTCATAAACACACACCTGTTTAGGGCATGGCTACTTGGGAGCCTCTACACCACCTGCTTTCTTCAATCTCCTCTGGCTGCCCTCAATCTGCACAGCAGATTCTCGACATGAAACATTCAGCCCTGAACGGCCAGAGCTCACCCAATGCCACACACACAGAAATGTCTTTCTGTTCCTGGCTCAATGTATTTCACTCACAGACTGGACCACATGGGACTAAGAGGAGAGCATCTTGTTCTCTCTTGGCAATGATGCCTTCTCACTAGTGTCCCTCTTCTCTCCCCTCTATACAGTGCAGTGGGTGCCAGTTGTTTCAGGCTTGATTTTGAGGCAGAGAAATTCAAGGCCACTACTATATATGTTGTCCATTCTCAGCCTGAGGGAAAGACACTTGGAAGAGTTACATGGCCTGTGTGGTGTTGGTGCAAGACAAAGCAGAATAACAGGATGATGATGATGATGGTGATGATGATGATGATGATGATGATGATGATGATGATGATGATGATGATGATGATGATGATGATGTTAAGAACCTATCCTGGCCTTGGAGTATGCAAAAGCACCTCTTCTGCTGGGCACTGGTGGCTCATACCTGTAATCCTAGCTACTGAAGAGGTTGAGATCTGAGAATCACAGTTTGAACCCAACCCAGGCAGGAAAGTCCATGGGATTCTTGTCTCAAATTAACCATGAAAAAGCTGGAAGTGGTGCTGTAGCTCAAGTGGCAGAGTGGTAGCCTTAAACACAAAAGTTCAGGGATAGCGCTTAGGTCCTCTGTTTAACACACACACACACACACACACACACACACACACACACACACACACACACACACACACACACACACACACACACACACACCACAAACTCCTGTTCTCAAATGTTTCATCAGCCATCTGATATATACCATGAAGAATAAAATCATGAAAGTATATAGTTCTTCTGTTCATACACTGCTAAGGACTTACAGTGAGGAAAATCTCTTTCAAACACAGTTTCTGAACAAGAGCAAACTTGTAACCCTCATTAGCACTCCTAAGTTAAATTTTAGTGTTGATTTCACTATAGAATGAAGTTCTGGCTTTCAAAGTTCCTGAGCCACCACAATCTCTTCTGTGCCAATATTTCTTTCTTCTGTTTCAAGGTGAAGACTGTCCTGGCCTACCCTTCACCTTCCAAGATTTAATTCTTGTCGACTGGCTCTTTGGTAGGAATTTTCACTTATACAAACTCATGATATTCTTACAGCTAGCCCATTGCATTGTTTCGTTTCTCAATTTCAGAGATGAAATGAAAATCTTGGGTGACTTGTCCTGCCAGGCGCCAATGGCTCATGCCTGTATTCCTAACTACTCAGGAGGCTGAGATCTAAGGATCACGGTTCAAAGCCAGCCCAGGCAGGAAAGTCCGTGAGACTCTTTTTCTTTTTCTTTTTTTTTTTTTTTGGTCTGGTCATGGGGCCTGAACTCTGGGCCTGGGCACTGTCCCTTAGCTCTTCAGCTCAAGGCTAGCACTCTACCACTTGAGCCACAGCACCACTTCCGGCTTTTTTCTTTTTGCTTATGTGGTGCTGAGGAATCGAACCCAGGGCCTCATGCATGCAAGGCAAGTGCTCTACCACGGAGTCACCTTCCCAGCCCCGTCCGTGAGACTCTTATCCTCAACAAACCACTAGAAAACCAGAAGTGGTGCTGTGGCTCAAGCTGTAGAGTGCTCGCATTGAGCTGAAGAGCACAGAGACAGTGCCCTAAGCCCAGAGTTCAAGCCCCACAGCTGACAAAAAAATAAAAAATTATATATTTGTCCAACATCACCAGATAGCCAATGTCACACTGACACATGTGATGTATCTGGCCCCTTCCAGGTTCAGGGACATTTTCTAGCCCCAACAATAGCATTCTTGGTTATCTTGTTGGTTTTTGTACAACTTCCTCCCAGTCTCAACCATATCTTTCAAATGATTTGATGAGTCCTGTGACTGGATTTAAGTTTTCTTTTTCAGAGATGACCTTTCCCCCATATACCCTCTTCATCCTGTCAGTACTTAGAGCTTTGGCACAGACTACAAAGCCTCTCTGGGTCTCTGAAAAGGATAATTGATTCTCCCTGTCTGAAATAATCCTCCCTCTGTACCAGCCACTTTGGCTGCCATGGACAGGGGAAAGTATAAATTTGCCTCACTCGATAACTCTTCCAGCCTCCTTTTTCTCCTCCTCTCCTTCCTTCCTTCCTTCCTTCCTTCCTTTCTTCTTTTTTTTTTGTAAGTCCTAGGGCTTGAACTCAGGGCCTGGGCACTGTACCTTAGCTTCTTTTGCTGAAGGCTAGCACTCTACCCCTTGAGCCACAGCACCACTTCCAACTTTTTCTGTGTATGTGGTACACTAAGGAATTGAACCCAGGGCTTCATGCATGCTAGGCAAACACTCTACCACTAAGCCACATTCCCAGCCCTCTTTTCTTTTTTCTTTAGGGAAATGCTCTTTCTAATCCCAATCCATGTGTCTTAACTGTCAATCAAGGTTTTTCACCATTCCCTAGCAACAAGGAAGAAATGTGTAAAGATCAGATCCCTCCAACTATGGTGATTAGTTCATGAATGGGCACATGACCTGATAATTTCAATTTTCCCTCTCCAAGCAGTGATACAGGAGTATAGTATATGGGTCCAATGTCTTTTTCATTTATCTAGTTATTCCTAGAAAAGAACTGACTAGTTAGCAACTGTTGAGTCAAATATAGGTACAGTACATTTTAAATGTTGGCACATTTTATGAGATTGCCCTCTGGAAAGGTTGACACAAGTGTATATGTTTCCATCATTCTGTGAAAGTATATTTTCCACATTTTAGCAACACCTGGTGGTGTCAGTCTTTATACATGTGCTGCCTGTCTATCCCATAAGTGAGGACAGATGCTAAAAATCTGTTCCCAGCTCTCGTATTCCTTTTGGGCCATATTCCCACCTGCCTGTCCTTAAAGTTGCTTACCTTTGGCCTTCATTCTAAATCTTTTGATTCTTTATTTTTTTCATTCAATTTTATCACACTGCCTATAATCTGGTCCCACTTGACTAGGCTGGAAAGTGGTCTGTGTTTCACATATGCCCCTTTTCTCTCTAAATTTCTTGCTATTACTGAGAATGGTTTTAAAAACAATAATTAATTGATAAATGAATGAATGAATAATCCACTCACTGCCTGTTCTGGTCTGAGTGGTACCTGTAGTTGGGTCAGTGTTAGAAACACACAGATGATGTTCACATATATCAGACTATAAGGATTTCAGTATTGTAATAGTTGTACTAGATGCTGAGGATCAGGAACATGACTCTCCCATTCCAGGAAATGATACTTCATTCTGCCTCTGCTGTGTACTCAAAAGACATGGGCACTGATTGCAGTAAGACCATCTGTGTGAGAGACAAAGCAAAAGAACTCAAATCTTTCAAAAGGACTTGGGCCCAAGCAAGAGCAAAGAAAGCTGCAAGTTTTTGAAAATGTCTTATAAAAGAAATGAGGAGGGCTGGGAAGGTGGCTCAGTGGTAGGGAGCTTGCCTTGTATGCATGAGGCCCTGGGTTCGATTCCTCAGCACCACATAAGCAAAAAGAAAAAAGCTGGAAGTGTCGCTGTGGCTCAAGTGGTAGAGCGCTAGCCTTGAGCTGAAGAGCTGAGGGACAGTGCCCAGGCCCAGAGTTCAGGCCCCATGATTGGACCTCCCCCCCCCCAAAAAAAAAGAAGTGAGGAGCTGGTGGCCCAGGCCTGTAATCCTAGCTACTCAGGAGGCTGAGATCTGAGGATCATGGTTCAAATCCAGCCAGGGCAGGAAAGTCTGTGAGACTCTTATCTCCAATTAAAAACAAAAACAAAAACAAAAACAGAACACTGTGATAGAGTGCTCACCTTGAGCTGAAGAGGTCAGGGAGAGGGCGTAGACCTACAGTTCAAGCCCCAGAACTGACAAAAAAAAAAAAAAAAAGTAAGGATTAGAGTACTCTGGGCTCCCCAATTTACATGTAGGGGCCTATGAAGTCATGCCATATAGGATGCTTAGGGTCAGGGACCTTGAAGTTTCTGGAGTAAGGCCTCCAACAGATTTTTCATGTCTGTGAAGCTTTTTAGTTGTTGAGTTTGGAAAAACAAATCAAGGGGAAGATTTAGAATCCCCAGTGCCACACACTGCCGAAAGCCTAAGAGGAATGACAACCATTTCTGCATTAAGATAAGTGATGTTGAAAGCCAGTGGCTCACACCTGAAATCCTAGCTACTTAGGATTCAACCACAATCTGGCCAGCCCCAGGCCAGAAGAGTTTGTGAGACTCTTATTTCCAATTAACCACCAAAAAGCCAGAGGTAGAATTGTTGTTTAATTGACAGAGTGCCAGCCTTAAGCAAAAAGGCTAAGGACAGTACCCAGGCTCTGAGTTCAAGCCTCAGTACTGGAGCATATACATACAATTCTTGTCCAGGTTCTCTCAACTATTAAGAAACAGAATCAGTGGCTGGGAAGGTGGCTCAGTGGTAGAGCGCTTGCCTTGCATGCATGAGGCCCTGGGTTCGATTCCTCAGCACCACATAAGCAAAAAGAAAAAAGCCAGAAGTGGCACTGTGGCTCAAGTGGTAGAGTGCTAGCCTTGAGCTGAAGAGCTGAGGGACAGCGCCCAGGCCCAGAGTTCAGGCCCCATGACCGGACCCCCCCCCCAAAAAAAAAGGAGAGACAGAATCAAGCCTTAAATAAATGTCGTCTGACCAGGGTGGTAACCAAAATATTGAATAACATGACATAGACACAATGCAGAGACTGGGTAGCTGCTCCTGAGCCTTTTACCTCTCCTCCTCAGGGCCACAGCTAGTCTTGCATATTCCAGCCTCTTTGCTGATGGAATTGTCACTTCCAAGAAAGTCACTAAGTCTTTTAATGCATTTTTCTTTCTCGGTACTCCATTGTGCATCATGACTGTGGAAGATGTGGGCTGGAGTTGGCAGAGTATAAGACTGAAGGAGCCTGAGTCTCAAATGCTCAGAGGACATCCACCTTCAAATCTGAGAAACTGCTTTTGTCGTGAGTCACTATGTAGTTTTGTTACAGCAGCTGGCTTCACCCTAACTAGTTTATACCCCACCCTATTAGAACAGAAGCCAGCTATAGACATGGAGCAGAAGTCCCTTGGCAGTGTCTGTACCAGCCCAGTAATGGTTGGGGGAAGATAAATTCCAGGAACTTCCTGAACCCTGCAGCTTAAAAAAAGAATGAGAAGAATAAGACACAGGCACTGGTTACTGGGGATTAGGAAAGAGAAATGTTGTTGTTTTTTGTGGTGCTGGTCTTGGGGCTTGCACTCAGGGCCTGGGGGCTATCCAAAGGGCTAGCACTCTATCACTTGAGCCACAGCTCCATGTCTGGCTTTTTTTTGTAGTTTATTACAGATAAGAGTCTCATGGATTTTCCTGCCTGGGCTGGCTTCAAACTGTGACCCTCAGATCTCAGCCTCCTGAGTAGCTAGGATTACAGGTGTGAGCCACAGGCAGCCAGTGCTCCCCACCCCACCAAAAAGAAAGAAAGAAAGAAAGAAAAGTAGGGGGTGGGGAGAGGAGAGGAGAGGGAAGGAAGGGGAGGGTAGAAGAAAGAAAAGAGAAAGAAAAATGGAAGAGAAAAGAAGAAAAAGGGAGCGAATTCAAGCTTAGCACTAATCTTGCCTACACTGGGACAGATTATAGAAACCTTGAATGGCTGGAGAAATTCAAAGGAAACTGTAGTATATGTCTGTGTTGGGGTATTTGTGGATTTTACTAGCCAATGTTCTAATATTGTAACAAATATTGAGATACAAAGAGAAGGATACTTTTGGACTCTCAGTGTTGGAGTTCCAGTTCACAGTCACTCCATCACCTTGGGCCTGTCCTGTGGCAGCACAGCCCACAGTAGGAGTATATGGCAGAACCAAACCACTCACCTATGGCTGAGATGTGAAGGAAATGAAGAAGTATCTAATATCCCACTACTCTCTTTGAGGGCATACCCCTAAACGCCATTAGGTCCTACCTCTAAAGTTTTTCCAGGCTAATAACAATAGCACCAAGCTAGAGACTAAGATTTTGGCACATGAGCCTTTGGAGCATATTGAAGATTTAACAATAGCAGGGATGAACGCAAGAGAGCCAAGAATCACGTGACCTGGTCATCCTGAATGAGATAGCTTCTCCACTTGCTCATAAACACACTAACTGTGTGAGTTGTACCTCTGAACTGCAGTTATTTGTTTTTCTGTGACCTCTTGTATTCATTCAGATCCCCCTTTTTGCTAGATGGTATTATTCAAGAAAATATTATACTCTTTACTAAACATTTCTGCCATCCCAATCCATTATTGTTTTTAATTTCTGCAACTCCATGTTCTTACTGTAGGTTGAATATATGTGGAAGAATATATGTGGCTCACACAGCCAGGGCTGATGGCTTACACATGTAATCCTAGCAACTTAGGAAGCTGAGATCTGAGGATCATGGTTCAAAGCCACTCCAGACAGGACAGTCCACGAGACTTTTATCTTCAGTTAGCCAACAAAAAGCCAGAAGTGGAGCTGTGGCTAACACAGTAGGGCACTAACTTTGAACACAAAAGCTCAGTGACAGTGCAGGCCCTGAGTTCAAGCCCCAGGACTGACACCCCACCCCCCAAAAAAGGAATAATTAATACAGTTGTCTCTCAATAACTGTGACCAGCATCCAATTGGATACCCAAATTCACTGATTCCCTGGGATTTTATATCCAATAGCCTAGTATGTGCATGTAATCTATGCACATCTGTTTAAAATATCTAGATTATTTATAATATCTAGTACAGTGTAAATGCTATGTAAATCATTACATTCTATTGTTTTGGGGAGCAATGATAAGGAAAAAAGTCTGTAATGCTCAGTATAGATATGGATTTGGGTTTTGGGGGGTAATGGGGGGTGAAATGGGGCCTTGCTGGGAGCAAGTGGTTCACGCCTATAATCCTAGCTACTCAGGAGGCTGAGATCTGAGGATCACAGTTCAAAGCCAGCCCAGGCAGGAAAGTCTGTGAGACTCTTATCTCCAATAAAAACCACTAGAAAACTGGAAGTGGCACTGTGGCTCAAGCAGTAGAGCGCTCGCCTTGAGCTGAAGAGTGCAGGGACAGTGCCCAAGCCCAGAGTTCAAGCCCCACAACTGACCAAAAAAAGAAAAAAGAAAGACAGAAAGAAATGGGGCCTCACTATGTTGCCCAGGTTGGCATTAAATCACCTAGACTCAAGGGATCATCCTGCCTTAGCCTCCAAAGAAGCTGGAACTATGGTCCCATATCACCATACCTCACTGACATAGATTTTTGTTTTTTGAATATTTTCTACCCTAAACTGGTTAAATCCAGGGATGCAGAACTTCTGCTTCAGAGAGCCAGCTGTATTTGTTGAGTATTTGCCAGGCTTTATTCAAAGAATGTAAAATAGTTAATTAGAACCACCAAGTTATTCTTTGTCCTTTCATGTAAGGTCTACAGACTGACTATCTCCAGCCATTTCTGAAGGGAAGGGGAAGCAGGAAATGCTCATAGTCATGTTTTATACTCCAACTTAGATCCGTTGGCAAAGCCGAGGAGTTTCCTTGTTGGACCTATTATTGTATGTCTGATCTTTCTCCATATAGTAGGTTGAATTCTCTTTGGTGATGTTTTGAAATTGGCTATTGGCTGTGTACTGAAACATGGCTTTGCACTTTGATTTTTTGTACTTGGGCATCTTTTACATTTTTCCTCACTTTTAGTAATTTAAATATTTTATTTTCTAAGTAAATGTTCATGTAGCTGATAGTTGTTGTTAATGAGCTTTGACTCAGGACCTTGCACTAGCTAGTGTTCTATTTAAGCCATTCTAGCTATTTTTGTGTTGGTTATATTGAAGAGTTAAAGCAATTCCATTCTTGAGGCAGTGACCATTGGTTGCTTGTTTATCTCAGCTAGCAGAGCAACACGTGGTGGTAATCCAAACACCTGGTTGTGTGCCTTTATAAGCCCTGCAAATCCTTAGCTCGGGGCTCTCCTCCCAGGCTCCGCTGTGTCGGAGTGTAGGACGAGGCTCCAGCTACAGCCCGTCTAAATAAAACCTTGCTTTTGCATTTCGGGATGTCTGACTCTCGGTGGTCTTCTTGGTGGGGTCCTGCGACTTGGGCACAACAATATATTAAGATAACGCCTCATTTTATATACAGAGAAAGCCTAGACTTCAAGTCTCCTATTTGTTCTTTCTTGTATCACTGAGAACATTGATTGAGATAGAGTCTCATAAACTGTTTTTTTGTCCCAGCTGCCCTGGAATGGAAATCTTCCAGTCTCTGTCTCCCAAGTAGCTAGGATTTATAGACTTGAGCCACCAAGCCTGAATGATTATTGATGGTTTTCAATATCATTATTGAAATTTTATTCATGTACCACAGAATGTATCCATTTAAAATAGACAATTCCCAGTGATACAATCATCATCACAACCCATTTTAGAACAACGGGTGGTAATTTTTAAGTTCATGATTTTTCTTTTGTTTCCTTTCTGTCCTTATTGAATTGGTTAGGATCACCAGTAGACTCTTAAATAAAGGAATAATGGAAATAATGGGCCATCTTTTCTTGTTTCTGATTTTTCTGGGAGTACCTAATTTTTCACCATCAAATAGGATGTTTGCTAAAAATGTTTTGGTAGTTTTCCTTTATCAAGAGAAGAAAGTTTCCTTACGACTCTAGATTGCCAAGAATTTTCTGTTTTTACTTAGGCATGCATTTTATCAAATGAGACACTTCAAATTAGTTTCAGTTTCCCACAACACTCAACTAACACAGCCACTACTCATCCCAGGGATACATAGTTAATCCTTGGGCTACACAGTGAGGTTTTGTCTCAAAACACAGACAAAGTATGTGATGGGATAAGACAGGATGGATGGTAATATTCTATGACTCAGCTAGGAATTGCATTGCATTTCATTGTATTGGCAAACCTCAACTAATGTATATTAAATGTCTTCATTTCATTGATATGTATTACATTGATGATCTTCATTTGGGGCAAGAATACTGAAGTAGCAATTTATTTTTTGAAAAGTCTAAAAATAATATGGTTTAACAAATTAAATGGGTAGTTTGTGATCAAGCAAGTATAATAAAGTCTTTATGGTAGAGTCTGAGTCATGGGTGTTCTCTATAAAATTTGAATAAAATATCTAGTCTGTCTTGTAAAAGGTTTGTGCTGACATGGACTGGTTAGCTTCATACCAGGACCTATCACTTTAGAATATCTACCTTAAGGCTGGACATGATGGCTCATGTCTGTAATCCTAGTTACTTGGGAAGATTGCAGTTGAAGGCCTGCTCAGGCAAAAAACGTTCACAAGACTTCATTTTACTTGGTGGGGATGGGAGGCGGTGGGGGTGGGGAGAGGCAGGGGAGAAGGTCACAAATAGGACAGCATTTCAGGCTGTCCTAGACATAAAGCAAGACCCTGTCTCAAAAATAACCAACATAAAGCTGGGCACTGGTGGCTCACACCTGTAATCCTAGCTATTCAGGAGATTGAGATCTGAGGATTTCAGTTCAAAGGTAGCCCAGGCAGGAACCTCCATGAGACTCTTATCTCCAATAAACCACCAGAAAACCGGAAGTGTGCTGTGGTTCACGAGGTAGAGCACTAGCCTTGAGCTAAAGAGTTGACAGACAGTGCCTGGCCCAGAGTGCAAGCCCCATGACCGACAAAAAGAAAAAAAAAAAAAAAACATAAAAAAGGCTGGCAGAGTGGCTCAAGTAGTAGAATACTAGCAAGCCCGAGGCCCTGTGTTCAAACCCATGTCTCTCTTTGTCTCTCTGTCTCTCTCTCTCACACACACACACACAAAGTATCTCAAACAAAATGAAGAAATAATGGTAGAAATATGCTTCTCTGAGGCACATTCCTTCCTAATCACACCCTGTATTTCTTCAAAGGTTAATTAGTCATGTCAGAGCCAGGTGAACCAGCAGCATCCCAGATCCTGGTCCTTTCTGTTTTCTGAGACCCAGTTGTCCCTTGGCCATTCTACTCAGTCCCCTTTGCTCCAAATCTGAGAAAATAACAGGAAGCAAATCCTCTGGAACCTTGTTTACTGCTAATGATGGCACACTGAGAATGTGAGAAATTTCTGGAACTTAATTTGGAGCCAACGTCCAGTGGAAATAGTAGGGTCTAGATACATTAGCAATAGAAAGGGCCTTAGACTCTGATTTATAGGTAAGGAGATTAAAGTCCATGCTGGGCTTGTCCAAGCCCACATAGCTCCATGATCGCAGAGATGGTTCCACTCTTAGCCCAGTTTGGGCTGCAGCCAATGTGACATTTCTCAAGAGGCACTGAAAGGAAGAATCCCAGATCTGTGAAGTGGTAGCAGCTCATCCTGAGTAGGACTTTGGTTCAACCAGTTTGTGACCTTGGGCAAGTTACTTAAGGCCTAAAATTTGGTTTCCTCAGGAGCAATATAAGAAAAATAATTCTTATAATAATTTCCAAGTTGGGTATGATGAGGTTTATTACTTTATTGTTTGCAGTGCTGGGGATTGAATTCAGGGCCTCACACATACTAGGCAAATGCACTACCACTGAGCTAGATCTATAGCCCTGTTTTGTGGAGCTGTCTGTACAGTGCAAATCTGTAGGTGTTCACTGCACAGAAGCCACAGTGATTGATGCAATTGATTCACCCATTTGAGATTCTCAGAAGCAAGATTTTTGACTCTGATCTTACACTCAACTCAGTGTGACTTTATGTCCTCATGACAACCTCCAAGGTAGTAGTATTTTCCATGTTTTATGAGTAAGAAAACTGATAGGCATAACTGATTATGAATCTTCAAGTCTGAGTCAGTAACTTCTAGATGTTGTTTCTTGCAGGAAATGTCTCAGTAAAATGACTAACAGGCAGTTTATTTTTTAACCTCATATCATTTTTCCAGTCTGTTATCCCTTCCCTACTAAGGGGCTGGGGAAGAGAAAGTAGGATGATCCCACAGACCTATGGCCACCTAGTCTTTGATATAGAGCCAAAATCATTAAATAGAAGAAAGACAACCTCTTCCACAAATGGTGCTGGCTACACACATGTAGAAAATTGAAGTTAGATCCTTATATATCACCCTGCACCAGAATCAACTCCAAATGGATCAAAGACCTCAAAGTAAGAGCAGAGACCCTGAAAATATTACAGGAAGGGTTAGGGGATACGCTAAAGCTCTTTGACACAGGTCAAAACTTCCTAAATAAAGATCCAAAAACACAACAGATTAAAGAAAGGCTGGATAAATGGGATTGCATTAAACTGCAGAGCTTCTGCATGGCAAAGGACATAGCTAGCAAGATAAATAGAAAGCCCACAGACTAGGAGAAGATCTTTACTAGCTATACAACAGACAAGGGTCTCATATCAAAAATATACCTAGAGCTCAAAAAATTACCTTCCCCATAACAAATCCCCAAAGAACAACCACCCCATTAATAAGTGGGCTAAAGAATTAAAAAGAGATTTCTCTGGAGAGGAAATAAGAATCGCCAATAGACACATGCTCAACATGGCTAGCCATAAAAGAAATGCAAATCAAAACCCATTGAGATTTCACCTCACCCCAGTTAGAATGGCCATTATCAAGAAAACAAATAATAACAGATGCTGGTGGGAATATGGCCAAGAGAACACTACTACACTGTTAGTGGGAATGTAAACTGGTTCAACCACTCTGGAAGGCAGTATGGAGGTTCCTCAAAAGACTAAACATAGAATTCCCTTATGATCCAGCAATCCCACTCCTGGGCACTTATCCAAATGATCTCAAGCTAGGCCAAATTAAAGCTGTCAGCACAACTATGTTCACTGAAGCATTATTTACCATAGCTAATATATGGAACCAACCCAGATGCCCCTCAATGGATGAATGGATCAAGAAAATGTGGTATATATACACAATGGAATGTTATGCTTCTAACAGAAGTGAGGAAATAGAATTACTTGGAAAAAAAATCATATTAAGTGAAGTAAACCAGACCCAAAGAAACATAGGCTCTATGGTTTCCCTCATTTGTAATAATTAGTATATGCCTACAATAGTCCTGGCAGAGAATCATAATAGCTCAATAGCTATGTACATATGACCATACAAAATGATCCTAATTAAAATGAACTCCAAGACATGGAAACAACAGGTCTTTCTTTTGGTTGTTGACCTTGTTGTCATCAATGTACTGTGTCTAGTTCTTTCTTTTTCTTTTCTTTTCTTTTTCTTTTTCCATTGGTTTATCCCTGGCAATCTCTGTCTTTGATTCTGATACCCTCCATCTTGTATAAACATTTCTGATTTGGGGAAGGGAAGGGAAGTAACGAAGTGCTGAAAGAAGGACAAAGGATGACCCATTGCAACAACAATATTCACAGGACACTATGTCAGAAACAAACTTTACAACTTGGGGGGGGAGTGGGGGTGGGAAAGGATAATAGGAAAACAACAGAGGAGTAGGTAACAATGTTCAACAAGATATGTTGAACCTCTCATGTAACTGTAACCCCTCTAAAATTTTGAAAAGAGAAAGTAGGGCACAGTCTGACAATCTTGGGTGACAGAAAAAAGTGGGTAAGAGGGACTCATCTTCTCATGGAGCCCTGGAGCCTGACTTAAGAATAAACTAGTAAGCATTGTTAGATACTATTAAGTGCTGTTAAAAGCTATTAAAGTTATTAGTTCTATGTTGAGCTCTCATTAAGTCTTTATTATACATACCCTTTTAAGGGTTTCTGTGAATAACTAAAACTATCAAAAGCTGGCTGTTTCTGTTTGACAAGCTCTGTCTTTATGCCTGGCAGACTTGAGTTGAGGAGCTGTCAGCCAAGCAGTCCTTTTACTGGCAAGACTCAAGGGAACTACATTTCCCAGGAGTTTCCAAGGCAATCAAGAAAGTTCTCCATTCTTCCAGCATGGACCAGAAGGACTCACCTGTGACATCCTAAAGCAGGGACACTCAGTGGTTTTTGCTGGCTGTTAGCCTATGCATCGTGTAACTTGTCTAAAAGACAGCTCTGCCCCAGCTCAACTCAGACCTCAGACCCTGGATGTGGGTCCAAAAATACATGGGTTAAGCTCACAGGAGATTCTTGGGAGCAACAAAATTCTAATGGATCTATCAGAGGACAGTGAACTATCTCTGTAGTCTTACTCTATCCCAAAACAGGATCACTGATCTGAGCTGAGAGTCTTTTCTAAGAATATAATTGAAACCCAATAGGGGAAGACCCATAAAAATGGTAATACCTTGAAAATCAAAACAACTCTGAGATTCTATCTCATCCCAGTTAGATTAGCCAACATTAGGGATTCAAACAACAACAAATGCTGACAGGGATTTGGGGGAGGGGGGGGAAGAAACTCTTGCACTGTCCATGGGAATATAAACTACTCTGGACAGCACTCTGGAGTTTCCTCAAAAATCTAAACATAAACCTTCCCTACAACCGAGCCATACCACTCCTTGGCATCTCCCCAGAACATCACAAGCCAGGATACCATAAAGACACTTGGACATCCATGTTCATTGCTGTACTAGTCACAATAGCCGAGCTATGGAAATAGCATAAATGCCCTACAATAGATGAGTGGATCCAAAAAAAAAGGTACTTATACACCATGGAATTTTACGCGGCCTTTAGAAAGAATAATATTATGTCATTTTCAGGGAAATGGATAGACCTAAAACAAATTATGTTAAGTGAGGTAAACTAAGCTCAGAAAGACAAATGGTGAAGCTAAAACTAAAATACATGGAGACATGATAAATTATCCCAGACTCTAGGCACCTACCCACAGTGAGACCAAAGGAGGATATTCTGAGGGGAGGCATCCAAAGACACAATGTCTATGTGCCTCTGATCATACAAAATAATAGTTATTGAAATGAAAACAAAATGTGTTTCCTGCTAGGCATCAGTGGCTCTCCTAGCTACTGGAAAGGTTGAACATGCAAAGGATCATGGTTCAAAGCCCAGCCTGAGCAGAAAAATCTATGAGATATATTTCAATGGAGGGAGGATGAGTGTAATTCATACCTGTGACCCCAACAATGCAGGAAGTTTAAAATAGGTGGATCACAGCCCAGGTATGTTCATGGGCAGGAAGCAAGACCCTATCTCAAAAATTAACCAGAAAAAATCAGGATTGGGGAATTGGAGGCCTGACTCGATGGTAGAGCACCTGCCTAACAAGCACAAGGCCTTGAGTTCAAACCCCACTGCTGTCTAAAAACTTTTTAAATGTGTCTCCTCCCTCTTGCTACTCTGATAGCTCCTATTTTGACATGGTTTATTTGATCTTTGACAAACTCACTAAACGAAGATGATGGATGAGGTATGTTTGGCAACGCAGGGCCAACCAGAAAAGAATATAAAATGGATACGAGCATGAAGTGACCTAGCCAGGCAGGGGAGAAATGGTTCAGCTGGGAGGTCCTTAGCAGAACAATGTGGCCCCAGACTGGACACAGGCCCAGCAAAGGCCATCAGTGCTCACAAGGACTTATATGTTGGGAGCTTAGCCCCCAGGGTGGACCTGATGAGACCTGTATATTGGGACCTAGTGGGAAGCCCTTAGGTCATGGGTTTGCTGTCCTCAAAAGGAAATGCTGGAATATACTCTTTTGCAGGCAATTTATCATAAAAGCCTGAGACTGGCCTCTGAATCTCTCTCTGGTTTCCTGTATTGATATATGATTTCTCCCTCCCCCCTCCAGAGCCAGTGAAATGCTGTTTGAATTTTCTCTCTCCAAAACCGTGAGCTAGGGGCTGGGAAAGTGGCTCAGTGGTAGAGTGCTTGCCTTGCATGCATGAGGCCCTGGGTTCAATTCCTTAGCACCACATAAGCAGAAAAAGCTGGAAGTAGCGCTGTGGCTCAAGTGGTAGAGCACTATCCTTGAGCTGAAGAGCTGAGGGACAGTGCCCAGGCCCAGAGTTCAGGCCCCACGACCGGCAAACACACACACACACACACACACACACACACACACACACACACACACACACACACACACACACACACACAAAACCATGAGCTAAATAAAATTCTTTTCTTTTATAAACTTAGCCTGCTTCAGGTAATATATTAAAGCAACAACAAAAAACTGATAGTGTCACTCTTGAGCTTGGGGAGCGCTGACAGAGGAATTCCAAATGCTAAGCTATATGGTACCTAGGAAGCAGTCAACACAGATGAGACCCCACTCTGGCCCTTGTTAGGGGTCATCTGACCTAGGGGTGATTAGAGGTAGAGGAGAGATGGTTGGGATCCAAGCCAGTCTTTCTGTCAGCCTGCCCATCACAGGAAGGGGTCTCTGGGCCCCAAGTCCCTCACTTAAGACTACCAGAGAACCTACAGAACCAGGGTTCCATGTGACTTTTCTGCGCTGTTGAATGTGTGTGTGTGTGTGTGTGTGTGTGTGTGTGTGTGTGTGTGTGTGTGTGTGTGTGACTATGTGCATATGGAAGGCTCATGTGTCATATTATCAAAGAGCAAAGACCACGCTGACTTTTCCAAAATCACTCCTCTTGCTCTCCTCACACCTTTTTAGCACAAACCACATCAGAGAGTGTATCAGGGCCTTCCCAGCCAGATTTGTCTCCACAGCTGGCCCATGGGCAAGGGAAGTTGAGTGCTGGGTTGGTTCATTTGGAATTGATTAGCTCTCATAATGACCAGAGTGACAGGGCTTACACCATTAGCTACCCAATCTATGAGGAGTAAACTTCCATTACATTTATGCTGCACCAAGTTATATGAAAACAGTAGTTATCACTCCTTAGGTCTGAATTATATTATGAAAGCCTCAGTCATTCCCAAGACTGAAGGAAGGAAGTGTAGACCCAGGAGAAACATGGGTGGAGAAATTTGGTGAAGAAACAACTCTTCACCAAATCAGGTGGATGGATGGATAGATGGATGGATGAATGGATGGATGGATGGATGGATGGATGGAGGGATGAATGGATTACTCAAGGCATCCTAAAATCTACTTGCAGAGTCTCACTCTGAAGGTCCTTCCGTTTACTTTTTCTTGTGTTCTAAGGGCCTGTCTCCTTACCTAAGAATCCTATTTAAATACTCGAGTCAAGAGGACAGATGTTATGTGATATCTGTCCATAGCCATCACCCTATGCCCCTTCAGAGGCACAGTACTTAGTGGACAAGAACTCCTGACCCCATGGAGGCTGCAGAACTAGCCATGAATGGTGGTTAAATCAAGCATGGTGGTACAGGCCTATAACCTCAGCCCTCAGCAGGCTAAAGTAAAAGAATTGAGCTTAAGGCCTGTCTGGGATACTCAGCATTTCCTCAGCAATCATCTCAATGGGCTTTGGACAAAAACTATGTGTTAATTGAAACAATGTGTTACAGAGACTTCTCAAAGTCTATTCCAACCCAAATGATAGTTTGTGGAGTGACAGAGTTAAAGTTGTAAATAATTAAAGAGATTTCTAACAATACAGTACATTTTTTCCTCCTCCAGGCTTCCTCTCTTGTCCTTACCTATTTTTTTTCACAACTTACTGTTAAAACTCTACCTGGAATCAATCTTACTACAAACAGTACCCCAAACCCATCTCCAGAGACAGAAACTACTATAGTCCTGAATGCCATTAGGAAAACATCCTGGAATATTTGCATCTGGCAGTGGGTATCTTACTTCATAACCAAACTTGCTCATTGACAGACTATCATTGCAAATTTGGCCCCCTGTTCATCCCAGTGCTGTGCCAGTGTGTGGCTGGCATGAGATTAAGTTCTGTAATATATTAGCAGCAGAGTTACACGTTAAAAAAATAAAAAAGCCAGTTAGGTGCCGGTGGCTCAAGCTTGTAATCCTAGCTACTTAGGAGGCTGGGATCTGAGGATCATAGTTCAAAACCAGCTCTGGCAGGAAAATCCATGAGACTCTTATCTCCAATAAGCCACTCAGAAATCCAGAAGTGGTGCTGTGGCTAAAATGGTAGAGCATTAGCCTTGAGCTGAAGAGCTGAGGGATAGCGCCCAGGCCCAGAGTTCAAGCCCCACAACTGACCAAAAAAAAAAAAAAAAAAAAAAAGCCAAAGAGCTTCTGAATCCACAAGCTAGAGCTTGCTGAACATCGGCGTCATGTTTTTTCAAGGACCAGGAGCCCAAAGTCCTAAGATTCATGGAAAAATCTCATAAAGGTGAATTCATTCCACAACATTAATTTACTCTGTTCTAGACACTGAAGCTTCGAGGTTGAGCATCAGAGGTTGCTGAAGAAGACAAGGATTTCTTTCTGTAAAGAAGGTATAAGTAGTGCTTTTTCTCTTTTCTTCCTTCCTTCCATTCTTTTTTCCTCTCCCCCTTTTTTCTCCTCCTCTCTTCCCTTATTTCTTCTTTTTTTCCCTCTTCCTTGTTCTCTTTCTTCTTGTTCCCTTTTCTCTTATTTTTGGTCTTTCTACTTTCCTCCTTTCATCCCTTCCTTTTCCTTTCTTCCTGCTTTCCACTCATTTATTTTCTCAGTCATGGGATTTGAACTAAAGGCCTGGGCGCTGTTTCTGAGCTTTTTTGCTCAAAGCTAGATCTCTATCCCTTTGAGCTACAGCTTCATTTCCTGTTTTTAAGTGGTTAATTGGAGATAAGAGTCTCACAGACTTTCCAGCCTGGGCTGGTTTTTAATAATAATCTTCAGATCTCAGCCTCCAGAATAGCTAGGATTACATGTATGAGCCACCAAGGACTGGACTTTCCATTCCTCTTTTTCTCCTTTCTTCCCATCCTCACTTCCTTGTTCCTTCTTGTCTTACCTTTCATTTGCTCTGTTTTCCTCTTGCTCCCTTTCTCTTTCTCCTCCTTCCCTTCCTTTCTTCTTTCCCTCTTCCTTTCCTTCCTTCATTTTTCTCTCTGTTCATAATTGTGTGTGTGTGTGTGTGTGTGTGTGTGTGTGTGTGCCAGTTCTAGAGCTTGAACTCAGGATCTAAGAGCTTTTTTACTTAGGCTAGCGCTTTACCACTTGAGCCACAGCTCCCCTATGGCTTTTTGGTGGTTAATGGGAGATAATAGTTTCAGGGACTTTCCTGCCCAGTCTGGCTTTGACTAAGAATCTCAGATCTCAGCCTCTAGAGTTGCTAGGATTACAGGCATAAACCACAGGCACTGGACCCACAATTCATCTTTCAAAGTAACAACAAACAAAACAATATGGCTTAGTCTGAAATGACCTTAATCAATGCTAGTTTGTATGTTTATGAAGGTCACCTGGTAACAGTGGTGGAAAAAAAATCTGAACACAGATTTAGTAAATCTCCTTAGAGATATCACCTCATGGTGAAAATAGTTTCATATTTTTGTAAATAAAGATTTTAAAGATCAGTTTGAAATACAAGCTCTGGGGGTGATAAATATATACTTACTAGGTACCTGGGGAGGAAGCCATCCTAATATTGCACTATATGTAATTATGGCTTGGAATCAGAGTTGCAAACCCGGGTTTGCAAAGGGCTGTCCCTCAGACAATGGAGTTGGGAGTAAAAATGGTCTGTCCTGAAAAATGAGGTAGACACTCAAAAGGGCTCTTAACCAAATTAACGAATTTGCTGGACTCTGTTGGTTTATACCTGTATTCCTAGCTACTCAGGAGGCTGAGATTTGAGGATCACAGGGAGTTTGAAGTCAACCAGGGCAGAAAAAGTCTGTGACTTTCATTTCCAGATAACAAGCAAAAAGGCCAGAAATAGAGCTGTGGACCAAATAGTGGAATACTAGCCTTGAGTATAAAAGCTCAGGGACAGCTGGGCGCTGGTGGCTCATACCTGTAGTTCTAACTACTAAGGAAGCTGAGATCTGAGGATCATGGTTCAAAGCCAAACCAGGAAGGAAAGTCTGTGAGACTCATCTCCAATAAAGTACCAGAAAACCAGGAGTGGCACTGTGTGGCTCAAGTGGTAGAGCACTACCCTTGAGCTGAAGAACTGAAGCATAGTACCCAGGCCCAGAGTTCAAGTCCCATGACCAAAAAATAAAATGCTAAGGGATAGTGCCCAAGCCCTGAGTTCAAGCCCCAGCACTGGCACGTGCGCGCACACACACTCACATGCACACACACAGAGAGAATTAAAAGAGAAAAAAAGCTGTGTGCTGGTGACTCATGCCTGTAATATTAGCTATTCCGGAGACTAAGATCTGAGGCTCTTGGTTTGAACCCAGCCTGGATAGGAAAGTCTTTCAGATTCTTATCTCTAATTGACCACCAAACAGCTGGAAGTGGAGCTATAGCTCAAGTAGTAGATGCCTTGAAAATAAAAGTTCAGGACAGAGCCTAGGCCTTGAGTTCAAACCCCAGGATTGGCACACACACACACACACACACACACACACACACACACACACAAATTACTATCTCCTTAGAGGGGTAAGTCTGGTCAAAGTACATTGTATTCATCTATGGAGATGTCAGAATGAAACACCCTTATACAACTAATTGATGCTAATTTTTAAAATAGATTTAAAAAAAGTAATCCCACACTTACACAAGTGATACAGCTCAAGTGATCAAATGCCTGCCTATTAATCAAGCACAAAGCCTTGAGTTGAAACCCAAATACTGCCAAACAAAGCAAGCACAATTAAAACAAACTGAAAGCAAAATTATTGCAAAGGTTAAGATGCATTGTATTCATAAACTGTCATATTGGATGGAAACCCCTTTGTATACTACTTACAGATATTTTAAAATGTTGTAACATTGTTACTTCTGTGCAGCTTCTCCAGCTACTGTTCTCTCTACAGCCCCCACAACTGCTGGGGTAGGGGGCTGTACCCTCATCCTACTGCTATTTTCAAACCATTCCCTCCCTCCCTTCCTTCCTTCCTTCCTTCCTTCCTTCCTTCCTTCCTTCCTTCCTTCCTTCCTTCCTTCCTTCCTCCCTCCCTCCCTCCCTCCCTCCCTTTCTCCCTCCCTCCCTCCCTTTCTCCCTCTCTCCCTCTCTTCCTTCCTTTTTTTCATTTCTACATCAAGCACACAGCTCATCTTCCTTCCAATCTCATCAAATGCTTCCTTCCATCTACTTCTCTTTGCCACAGGCAGCCATTGAGCCAGGCTGCTTCTACAGTTCTAGGACTACATCTTACACAATGCAAGGGCAGAACCCTTTGCCAGAGAAGATTGTTCTGTCCTCCATACAGCTTCCTGGTTTGGACATGCAAGAATCACCTTTGGCAAAAGGAGGAGGCTGCAATGCTTGGTAAGAAATGTACGCATTATCCTGCCCATGTAACTGTAACCCCTCTGTACAGTATCTTCACAAATAAAATATAAAAAAAAAAGAATCACCTTTGGCTCACCCCCACTTCCATGGCTGCTCCTTCTCAAATCTCTCTGACTGTACATCTGGCAATGCAACCAGGTCAGAGTGGACCTTTGCTGTCACTCCTTATCTAGCTCATATTGCCTTAAGGACTGAATGACACTTATTAGAGTTATAGCTCAGACTCTACTCCAAACTCAAAACCTCTATATCCAATTTATAACCAGACCTCTTTATGTGGATGTCTACAACTTGGCATTGATCTTTCTGAGACAAGAAAAATTAGGGAACCTCCTCTTTTCCTCCTCACACCACTTCCTTCCCTAGGCATCGATCCACTGAGAGGTAAGGGCTGGATATGAATGAATATATTTTTCCTTGATGATCCTAGTGAAGTAACTAAGTTCAATTCACTTGTCAACAGCACTTAATTGTTGATAGTGGCCTGTTATGCAAGGTGGAGAATTACTAACACCTGGGAAAAGACTGCTATGGTTGATTAGTAATGTCTGCTGGGGCCTAGGGGGAGGAACTAGGCCTGTAATCCACATAGTGCTGCTCCTTGACATAGGGCTACCTTCCTAAACATGGCTGCTAAGGCTGGTTCCAAGGAAAATCCAAAAGAAGACTTGGGGGTAAGTAGTTTATTTGAGAGGGGACAGCAGGAGTATATAATGAGACAAGACAAGAGGAGGCAGCCAGTACAGCATAGGTCAATAAGTAGGTTATCACCAACAGTCTCTGAGCTCAACTGGCTACCTGTGGGAGGGAGCTAGGAATGAACTTCCAGTGCCCTGACTCAGGCTGTGTGACTTTGGACATATTTCTAGACTTCTCAGCATCATCCTCGTAACCTAGAGGAGAGAACTCCTGCTGGCTGGGTTGTTGTAAGAGTTTCCTAATACTTGTTAGGCCTCTGAGATCTCCCAGACCTTCAACGCATTTAGAGTTTACTGCATCCACTTACCTGCACAGTGGCTCTGCACGCAACCTCTTTCACATACATATAGAACACAAATGGCTTGAGAAGTCTGGGAAGACAGTCTTGAGCTGCCACTGGGGACATATACATAGGCAAAGGGCCCTCCCACCATGCCAGGCTGGAGATCTCCAACAGGCTATGGGCAGGAGAGGGCTATTTCCACTTTTCTTTTATGTCCCTATTTGTCTGTCTGTCTGTCTGTCCATATCTATCTATCTATCTATCTATCTATCTATCTATCTATCTATCTATCTATCTATCTATCTATCTCATCTGTCATCTATCTATTTATTTGGAGCTAGTATTGGAGCTTGACTTCAAGGCCTTATACTCTCACAGCCTTACACTGTCACTTGACTTCTTTTGCTCAAGGCTGGCATTCTGCCACTTGAGCCTTACCTCTACTTTTATCTTTTTTGCTGGTTAGTTGGAGATAAGAGTCTCACAGACTTTTTTCTGCCCAGGCTGGCTTCTGAGATCCTCAAATCTTAGCCTCCTGAGTACTAGGATTGTAAGTGTGAGCCACCAGCACTTGGATTCTTTAGTTTTTTTAAATCTTTGTGAAAGTTCTGCTTCTGCTTTTGTTTGATAATATCTATGCTCTATAATATAGTTGTATAGCTACATAATTCATACATAAATAGATGCATCTATTAGGGTATGTGCTTGAAAATATTTTATAAGGGGGTGATAAAAAAATATTGAGGGAGGAGTGAAATAGAGATTCATTTTCTTGACCTGAATATTATATACCTAGCCTCTTTCCTGCTGTGGATTCCACCACATCCTCTACCCTGTTTGTCTCATCTCTTCTCACAGATTTTCATCTTGGTGGAATTTAGTTTTTGTCTCTAAAACTTTATCAAGGAATCTGCTACTTGTTACACTGTAAGAACAACATAAGATGCTTAAGCAGTGTTCCTTCCCAGATTCAAATTTCCTTTCTTGTTCCTATTCCCAACTTCCCAGGGTTCCTGTTCCTCACTTGTACTGCAGCCAGACAACACTTTTGCTTGTCCCTAGGCTGACCCCAAGGGCTCCAGCCCTGTGTCTTTCCTCTAGAAGTGCCTCCCCCCAGCCTCCAGTTCTTAGTGTTACCTGACTGCAAAGCCCATCCAAGAGCCTGTGTATACCAAGAAACCATCTCCAGGAATCATCAAGGTCTAGAGGGGCCAGGCCCACAACACCATTTGCAGGACTCAGTGTAGAAAATGAAAACATGGTTCCATTGTTCAAAAAGGAAGAAAAAAGCTAGGCATGGTATCACATACCTATAAAATCAATTACTTGGGAGGCTGAAGTAGGATCTTGAGATCACGTGTGAGGCCCTAAGTTTACATGTGAAGACCTAAGTTAAAGCCTGATTATTGCCAAAAAATCAATTAAAAATTAAAAAGAAATAATGTTAACCAAATTAATGCTTTAAAAATATACAAAGGCAGCCGGGCGCTGGTGGCTCACGCCTGTAATCCTAGCTACTCAGGAGGCTGAGATCTGAGGATCGCGGTTCAAAGCCAGCCCGGGCAGGAGAGACCGTGAGACTCCTATCTCCAATAAAACCACCAGAAAACCGGAAGTGGCGCTGTAGCTCAAGTGGTAGAGCGCTCACCTTGAGCTGAAGAGCTAAGGGACAACGCCCAGGCCCAGAGTTCAAGCCCCACGACCGACAAAAAAAAAAAAAAAAAAAAAAATATATATATATATATATATATATATATATATATATATATACAAAGGCCTATTTTGTAATAACCTATCTACCCAACTTTTTTGGAGCTCTTCCTTGACAAGGAAGTTCAAAAACATGGCCTAGAATGAACTCATCTGGTGATCTGTGGTGTTAGCCAGGCTGGGGCATCTGGCTAGAAAAGGTGTATCTAGCCAGGCACTGGTGGCTCACACCTCTGATCCTAGCTACTCAGGAGGCTGAGATCTGAGGAATGCAGTTCAAAGCCAGTCCAGGCAGGAAAGTTCATGAGACTCTTATCTCCAATTAATCACCAGAAAACTGGAAGTGGTGCTGTGGCTCAAGTGGTAGAGCACTAGCTTTGAGCTAAAGAGCTCAGGGACAGGACCCAGGCCCAGAGTTCAAGCCCAATACCCACCCCTCACCCCCCCCCCAAAAAAAAACAAGAACAAAAAGAAAAGGTGTATCTATCAGATGGGCTGAATTGACACTGTGGTATTTCCCAGGAGATTTCCCTCATGTGACTAGAAACCATCTGTAGATACTTTGGGAAATTCTGGATTAATTAGTGGCTAAATATTTACCAACAAGAAATTGTCAGACTTTACTGAATGCCATTTCTCACACCTGTAGCCCTAGTTACTATTCAGAAGATCTGAGGTTTGATGTCAGCCTTCCCTGGGCAGAAAAGCCTATAAGACTATCGCTAAGATAACTAGCAAAAAGACATGCTGGAGGCATGGTTCCAGCGGTAAAGCACAAGCTAAGCAAGTCAGTGTAATAAGCAAGGTCCTAGATTCAAGCCCTGGAATCCCTATTGCCACCTCCTCCCAATAGAAACAACAGCAAAAGGAAAAAAAAAAAAAAAAAAAACAGCCCTTAGAGAAATGATCTCCTGCTTCACTTTTCAGTCAAATGTCACTTTATCAAACAACAGAGCCATAAAACTTTAAAAAGTACAAAACTGAAATATCACCTATAATCCTTTGGAAGATTTCCTAAAGCGTATTCAATGGTTCAATCACAGCTTCACTGATTTTTACCAGTTAACCCTTTGTTTATGTCTTGAATAATCATTAATATGCCTTTATACAAGTTACCCTTTGTATTTACAGACCATCAAAAGGACATTCCCAACATATTGTTTTCAATCTACTGTAACATTCCATCTGTACTTTTTTTTCCCTCTCTCTCATGAGAAACTTCACGTTGAAGTTTTGAGGTAAGCATTTTGAATGAGTCAGTTTCCAGACTTAACACATAAACCAAGATGCACATGCTGCAAAAGTTTGTAAGTTACTCACATTATTCCCTCTGCCCCCGTGCTGGTCCTGTGGTTTGAACTCAGGGCCTGGGTGCTGTCCCTAAGCTTTTTTGCTCAAGGCTGCTGCTTTGCCACTTGAGCCATGGCTTCACTTCCGGCTTTTTGCTGGTTAATTGGAGGTAAGAGTCTCATAGACTTTCTTGCCTGGCTAGTTTTTGTTTTGTTGGGTATTTTTTTGCCAGTCCTGGAGCTTGAACTCAGGGCCTGGACACTGAGCTTGTTTTTGCTCAAGGCTAGCATTCTTCCACTTGAGCCACAGCACCACTTGTGGCTTTTTCTGTTTATGTGGTACTGAGGAGTCAAACCCAGGGCTTCATGAATGCTAGGCAAGCATTCTACCACTAAGCCACCTTCCCCTGGGTTGGTTTTGAACCACGATCCTCAGATCTCTTTACCCCTGAGTAGCTGGAATTATAGGCTGAACCAACAGCTCCTGGCTCAGTTTTGCTTCCAGATACAGTCAATGTTTCCAGTACATTCTTTTAAATATGGTGTTTGTGCTTCTACACATAGTCACATGTATGTGCATGTGTGCCTATGCTTGCACAATACACTATTTTATATGCTTCTATCTGTTTCTCTAAGTTTCTACTAGGACATTTACTTCTTTCACCTGACTCTACTTGCAGTATCTTTTCCAATCAGTTCACAAAAATCTATCACATGAAAAGCCTTCTTAAGATGACTCATTTGACTCTTTCAATAGAGTTGTAGAATTCCAAGGGACTTTTGGACTCAGATATTATCTATACAAGCTGGAGAAAAGCATGATGTCCACAAATCCCTGGGTCAAAGGCTGACTGCTTTGAGATCATTTATCTATCCTCCTTGTCCCAGCATGCACCCTGCCCTGCATACCCCAGCCAAGGAATTGATGCTCTACCCTGGAGCTCTGACCAGACCCTCCTCCCCCACCAGCCACAAAGTTGGCTTCCCAACCAGATCCAACCACTATCCTCACAGGAAAAGTCTAAGTTCTGGGGAAAAAATTAATATGTTCCAAAAGATAAAAAGAAAACCACATAATCAACCTGAATAAATGTTTAATTAAATCCCTACAAAGCAGAACATCATGTCCACTTCATTAACCGATACATTTAATATGTTGAAACTTTTCATTACATTTGCCAAATGAATGGAAAATAACATTTCCTTCTTTGCAAGGTTCATGAGCTCTGTTGAGGGGTCACCAAGAAATATTGGTGTGTAGCTTGGATTCTATGATTTTAAACAGGAAAACTGTGAAAGTCATTTTTAAATACTTTTAAATTATTTCTCTTCTCGGGGGCACTGTCATACCTTCCCTCACACTCTCCCAGCCTCACCCCCAAGTTATATAGTTCATTTTCAACATAATGTCTAGTGAGTTCTACCACTGTATTGTTTACCCTTGTCCCTCGATTTCTTATCTCCCCTTCCAAAGATAAAGGAAAAGGAAAACAAAAGCAACAAAAAAACCTCTTGTTTCCATTTCCTGGCAGGCATTTCAATAAATATTATTTTATATGATCAGAGGCACACGGGCATTGCACCTTTGAGTTCCTCCCCTAAGAATATCCTCCTTTGGTCTCACTGTGTGTGGGTGCCTAGAGCCCTGTATAATTTATAATGTTTTTGTGTATTTTAGATCTAGCTTCTGCATATGAGAGAAAACATGCACTATTTATTTCTCTGAGCTTGGCTTACCTCACTTAACATGATTTGTTCTAAGGGTGTGAGAAGAGAATGAAACAAACAGGGTAGAGTGTAGAGAGAATCAAGAGCAAGATTTTCCTGAAAATGACATATTATTCTTTCTAAAATGCCATTGTGTATAGGCACCATGTTTTGGGGATCCACTCATCTATTACAGGGCATCTGGGCTGTTTCCATAACTTGGCTATTGTGAATAGTGCAGCAATGAATATGGATGTCCAAGTGTCTTTACAGTATCCTGGCTGTAATATTCTGGGTAGATGCCCAGGAATGATATGGCTGGGTGGCAGAGAAGATCTATGTTTCGTTTTTTGAGGAAACTCCAGACTGCTATCCAGAGTGGTTGTACTAGTTTACATTCCTACCAGTAGTTCAATAAGATTCCTTTTTTTCCCATATCCCTTTCAACATTTGTTGTTTTTTGAATTCACAATGTGGGCCAATCAAAATGGAGAGAGATGGAATCTCAGAGTTGCTTTGGTTTGCATTTCCTGTATGGCCAGGGATAATGAGCATTTCCTTATATGTTTCTTTGTCATTCTTCTTCTTCTTTTGAGAAGTCTTTCCTTAGCTCCTTTGCCCATTTAGTGATGGTTTCTTAGCTTTGGGAAGAGTTAATTTCTTGAGTTCCTTGAATATGCTGTATTTTAGGATTTTGCTGGTAAAGATATTCTGTTGGCTGTCTTTCTTGTTTAGTAACTATGTCCTTTGCTGGATAGAAATGTTTTAGTTTGATGTAATCCCATTTGCCAAGACTCTCCCCTATCTGCTGTGCCCTAGTGCTCTTTTCAGAAAGTTTCTGCCTATGCCTATGAGTTTTAGTGTTTCTCCTACTCCCCTCTTGCAGAAATTTCAAAGTTGCAGGTCTGATATTGAGGTTTTTTTAATCCTCTTTGAGGTGATACTAGTGCGTGGTAACAAACAGGGATCCATGTTTAGTTTCCTCATATGGATGCCCAGTTTTCCCAACACCAATTATTGAAGAGGGTAACTTTTTTCCACTGTATATCTCTGGCTCCCTTATCAAATATCAGATAACTGTAAGTATATGGTATTATTTCCAAATCTTCCAGTCTGAGCTATTGATCTTTGGGTCTTTTTTTGTCCCAGTACCAAGCTGTTTTTGTTATTGTAGCTCTGCGATTGTGATACCACCAGCATTACTTTTTTACCTAGAATTGTCTTTGACTATTGGAGGTCTTTTGTTGTTCCATATGAATTTTTGAATTATTTTATCTCGGTAAAGAGCTTCATTGGGATTTTGATGGGGATTGCATTAAATTTGTAGATCATTTTTTGGCAGTATTGACATTTTCTTTTCTTTTCTTTTCTTTTTTTTTTTTTGTCCGGTTGTGGGCCTGAACTCTGGGCCTGAGCGCTGTCCCTCAGCTCTTCAGCTCAAGGCTAGCGCTCTACCACTTGAGCCACAGCACCACTTTCAGCTGTTTTCCTTTTTGCTTATGTGGTGCTGGGGAATCAAACCCAGGGCCTCAGGCATGCAAGGCAAGTGCTCTACCATGGAGCCAACTTCCCAGCCCAGTATTGACATTTTCATTATCTATTCTCCCTATCTATGAACATGGAAGGTCTTTCCACTTCCTGATGTCATCTTTAATTTCTTCCTTCAAATTTTTATAGTTTTCGCTTAGAAAGGTCTTTTGCCTCTTTGGTTAGGTTCATTCTCAGACTTTTTTTTTTTGAGATTATTGTAAATGGAATTGTTTTTCCTGATTTCCCTCTCTGCTTGTGCATTGTTGGTATACAGAAAGGCTACTGATTAATGCTGAATCCTACTACTTTGCCAAAGTTATCTATCAGCTCTAGGAGTTTGAGGATGGAGTCTTTTGGGTCCTTTAGATAGAGGATCATGTCACCAGCAAATAGGGATAGTTTGACTCCTTCCCTGTGTGAATCTCTTTCATATCTTTTTCTTTTTCTTTTCTTTTTTTTTTTTTTTTTGTCAGTTGTGGGGCTTGAACACTGGGCCTGGGTGCTGTCCCTCAGCTCTTCAACTCAAGGTGAGCACTCTACCACTTCAGCCACAACACCACTTCTGGTTTTCTAAGTGGTTTATTGGAGATAAGAGTCTCACGGACTTTCGTGCTCAGGCTGGCTTTGAACCTCAATCCTCAGATCTCAGCCTCCTGAGTAGCTAGGATTACAGGTGTGAGCCACCAGTACCTGGCTTCATATCTTTTTCTTGCCTTATTGCTCTGACTGGGAATTCCAGAACTATACTGAAATGGAGAGAGTGGACATCCTTGTCTTGTTCCTGATTTTCCAGGAAGTGATTCAAAGTCTATCAGAGCATGAGTACAGATGATACATAAATACTGTGTCAATTTATAGAAAGGACTTCAGCATCCTTGACTTTTGGTATCCTTAGGTGTCCTGGGAGGGAGGACTATATAGAGGACTGTATGTGATTCATTGAGGGTTGTGTTTGATACATTATTGGAATGGGTTTTTTTGTGTGCACGCGCACACCCGCGTGTGTTTGTGTGTGTGTGTGTGTGTGTGTGTGTGTGTGTGTGTGTGTGTGTGTGTGTGTGTGTGTGTGTATTGGGCTTTAATTCAGAGCCTCATTCTATTACTTGGCTTTTTTGCTCCTGCTTGGCACTTTACCATTTGAGCAACACCTCTACATCCATTATTGGTGGTTAACTGGAGATTAAAGTTTTGCAGATTTGTCTTCCAAAACTGACTTTGAACCTCAATCCTTAGACCTCAATCTCCTGAACAGCTAAGATTACAGGTGTGAATTATCAATGCCTAGCATGGGAATGGGGACTTTGAAAAATACATTGGAGCTGGGTACTGATGGCTCACACCTGTAATTCTAGCTACTCAGGAGGCTGAGATCTGAGGATCATGGTTCAAACACAGCCTAGGCAGGAAAGTCCACCAGAAAACTGGAAGTGGTGCCGTGGCTCAAGTGGTAGAGCACTAGCCTTGAGCTGAAGAGCTGTGGGACAGGGCCAAGGCCCAGGCCCAGAGTTCAAGCCCCACAACCAACAATATGTATGATGGGAGAGAATGAGAGAACAGATTACACTATACGAAAGGAAATATACTTATTCACAGATGTAGGTGAAGGTAACCCTGCCTGTATATCACCTCTAAAATAACACTAAAGTAAATTGGAAAAAATATATTAGAGCTTGGCACTGGTGGCTCACCTGTAATCCTAACTACTCTGGAGGCTGAGATCTGGGGATCACAGTTCAAAGCTATCCCCCCAGTGAGGAAAGTCCCCATGAGACTCTTATCTCCAATTAGCCACACGAAAACCAGAAGTAGTGCTGTGGGTCAAGGTGGTAGAATGCTAGACTTGAGCAAAAGAGCTCAGGGACAGCACCTAGGCCATGAGTTCTAGCCCCATGACTGACAAAAAAAAAAAGATAAATAAAATAAAAATAATAAAAATATATGTTAGCATGTATTAGCGTCTAGGAAGGGATTGATTTCTGTGACATTTCACATCTATAAAAATATATTCCAATCAATCTCCATTCATTCCTATCATTCCCCCTTACTGCCCTCTCCTGGAATGGAGCTTTATAAAAGTAAGCATGAAGTCCAGGGGCTACACATGTCTAGCCTCTGGGATTGGCACATCTAGAAAACTCTATGCTCAAATAGAATCCCCTTCGGCTAGCAGGAGATAGGAATCATGCTAAATTAAGAGGAAGTTTGTCATGAAGGAGCTCTAAAAATAGTCCCCAGCACTAGGGCACAATATTAGTGGCTTGGGGAACTAGGAGACTCAGGCAGAATTGAGAAAGCTGGCCGAAACTGAAACTCCACATTAGAAAAGCTAGTAAAATTGTGTCATGAGAGCCAATGCCTTTATTGGTCTACATCCCCACTAAAATACAAGAAAATTCGGGAGAGAAAAAAAGAGCACATTTTTCCTTTAAAAATATTAAAGCAAAGCTGGTCACTTGTGGCTCATGCCTGTAATCCTAGCTACTCCAGAGGCTGATATCTGAGGAATGCAGTTCAAAGCCAGACCAAGCAGACAAGTTCTTGAAACTCTTACCTATAATAAATCAGCAAAAGGCTGGAAAGTGTGGCTGATGCGGTAGATAACGAGCCTGAATAGAAAAAGTTAAGTGAGAGCACGAGATCCTAAGTTCAAACTCAGTACCAGCACTAAAAATAAAAATAAAGCCAAGTGCCAGTGGCTCAGGCCTATAAGCCTAGCTATTTGGAAGGCTGAGAACCAGTGGACTAGGGTTCGAGACCTTGCTTGGCAGAAAAATTCATAACCCGCCCTTCTCAACCCATAGCTGGGCACAATGGCATGTGCTTGGCATCTAAAACTGAGTAAGGAGACTGAGACCATGAGGACCAAAGTGGCAGGTCAGCCTGGGCAGAAAAGAGAGAAGATGGATACAGTATGTGAGCCTGTGGTCCCAGCAACAGCCAGAAGCTCTGAAGTAGGAAGAACACAGCCTAGGCACCTGCCTTAGGAGGGAAGCAAGACCATATGGTAAAAATAATCAGTGAAAACCAGGGCTGGAGGCATGGCTAAGTGGTATTAAGTGAGCCTAGCAAGCTCAAAGTCCTTAGTTCAAACCCCTAGTACCACTACCAACAGCAATCACAAATTAATTAATTTATTTATAAAAATCTCACACTAGCAAAGGAAACACATCTCAAGTGTGAACTCAATAGCTTTGTATGTCTATTAGCATTTCCCCAGCGGGGCACTGGTGGCTCACGCCTCTAATCCTAGCTACTCAGGAGGCTGAGATCTGAGGATCGCAGTTTAAAGCCAGCCCGGGCAGGAAAGTCCGTGAAACTCTTATCTCCAATAAACCACCAGAAAAACGGAAGTGGCGCTGTAGCTCAAGTGGTAGAGCGCTAGCCTGGAGCAGAAGAGCTGAGGGACAGCATTCAGGCCCAGAGTTCAAGCCTCACGGACCGACAAAACCAAAACAACAACAACAACAAAAAAGCATTCCCCAGACAATGGAACCAATGTATTGATTCCATCAATCCTGAGCTCCCTCCAGGTAAAAATCTACCTCGGAAGACAGCTATTTTGATCTTTGTCACCATAAAATAGCCTCTTTTTGAGCCTCAAAGAAATGAATGACTACAGTTTACTCGTTTGTGTCTGCCTTTTTTTGCCCAACATGGTACCTGCAAGATACAGTCTTGTTGCTGAGAATGAGGTATTAGCAATTGTAGACTTACCCTTGGCCAGACTACTTATGCCACAGCCCTTTTCTTTTTTTTCTTTTTCTTTTTTTGCAGGGTGTGGGGAGTAAAGGGACAAGTGGGCACTGGGATTTGAACTCAGGGCATTAAATGTAGTAAGCAGGTACTCTACTACTGAGCCATGCCCCCCAGCTCCCAGAACCCTATTCTACATCACTAGATTATCATCTCTTACCTTCTTCCTTCACAGCATATGGCCACAGGAAAGGACAAATGAAGGTTTGGTAGAAGACTCATGATGTTTACAGTTTAAATGTAAAATTTCCCGAGTACAAAAGTTTCACATGATCTGCAACTCAGGGGAAAGCTGTACCAGGTGGGCACCGGTCCATTGGACTGTATGTGGAGCCACCAGGCCCTCTTCCAGGACCGAAGATTTCCTCCCCAGCTTCTAGTCCTCTGGGAGCATTCCTTAGGCTGCTTTCTAGAGGACACTCACATCCAGTGACTAGTTGACCCTGGATTCCACACAAGACCTTTCTCCACGGCCAGCCCTACTCCAGGGTGCCTGAAGGGGTTGGCTGAGGCTTTGTTGGGACTGTAGCTCACTACACCCTCCAGTTTCCTTCTTCACCTCTTCTACATTGACTCATGACTCCTGTAAACTTCCCACTCATTTGTCTTCATTCCAGGGCCTGTTTCCCTGCTATAGAGACCCCATAAGAATCTTTGTGTGGCTCTCCTATCTTCTGTGTCTTCTTCAAGGATAGAGGTGAAAGCAGCTTTTCCACCCTGACCTCTGATACTCTGAATGTCATTTGTTTAGAGAACTGCTTGCCCCTCATACAGGATCTTCAAAAGGAAAAGCCAAATACATGGAGACTTAAGCCAGATTGGCCAGATGGAATACTACATCTCTGAACCTCAGTCTCTTCATCTGTAAAATGGGCCACCTATAAGCCACCTCCCTTATAGGAATTAGAGCATGATCTCTCTTACTTTCCCTCTCTGTCTGTCTATCTGTCTCTCTCTCTCTCTGTGGCTCTCTCTGTCTCTCTGTCTCTCTGTCTCTCTGTGTCTCTCTTTCTCTCTCTGCTCCTTCTCCAGTTTTGATTTGGTATCCAAAGCTATTGGCTTAAGACTTTCCCATTCTGCCAAGTCTGAAGTCAGTCACTGATGGGCTAGAAAAAAAAAAAAAAAAAAACCTCCCAGTAATCTTAATGTAAAGTCCCCAAAATTCTCAGGGCTACAGGCTTCCTATTTCCCAATGTCTCCTGCGGAAGTAATAACACTAGCACTACCAGGGACCATCCTTGATAGACAAGTCATGACAGGTGCTACACCCAAGCTTTTCTAATCTTCACTGTGCCCCTTCTTATTACATAGGAAAAACTGGAATTCTGAGATGTTAAGTGACCTCTCCAAGGTCAAACAGCTAGAACCACCCAGGGTATCTGCTTCCTCTCAAGCTTTTGTATGGTTGGAACCAGGGCCTCACATTCTTCCTTCTGCAAGTTGGGTTTGAGGTGGGACTAGAAAGGTGAGCTGACCCTCGAAGGAACTTGCTTGGTTTGTGATGAGGGAGCAGGAAGCAGGGGTCAGATGTACTTCCTGTCTCCTAGGAAGATTTGCTTATTTCCCAAATTTACTCTGCAGTCCTGAATATTTCTCTCTCAGACTCCAGATCAGAGCCTGTGCTTGGACCAGCTGACTTCTGCTACACCTTCCCCTTCTCACTATTTCATTGTGCTGACTGCAGTGTGGGTATTTATGCCACAAAATCTGGAGAATACCACAAGACAAGGCTGCAGGGACTTTTGTCTTTAGAAAATCCCAGACTGTCTACTTCCCAGCATACTCCTGGGTGGATTCCTTTAGGACCTCTGTGAGGGGTCCTTCTTTTCTTTACCATCCCCCCCTCACATTCTTGGCCTATGCTAAGGATCCTCCACCCACGTGTCCCACAGCTCCTCCTCCTATCACTCCATCCCTCTCAAGCCACCCCACCCCACACTTCACCCTACAGCATGTGCCCAGTGCTATTTTGGGACAGGGTACCACCCTACTTCCGGATAGCGGCTTACTAAGGAAAGCAACAAATGACAACTGTTATAACAAGTCTTTGGTGACAGTTGTGTGAGAGTGTTGTCCAGGGTCAGAGGCCACTGCCCCCATAGGCACCATTCAGCTTGATGCCCCACTACCTGATACTTTCAGGCTTGGCGCCTCACCCTGCCAGGAAAGGCCCAGCCTTGTCACTGTCTAAGTGTTTTGTTGATACAGCTGAGACAACACTTGCCATTAGTTAAGGACTTTTCCTTGATAGACAAGCCAATCTGGGTGCTGCATAGCTGTCATGCTGCTTGAAAAAGAAAATGAGGCCAGGAGCCGGTAGCTCACACCTATAATCCTGGCTACTCAGAAGGCTGAGATCTGAGAATTGTGGTTCAAAGCCAGCCTGGGCAGGAAAATCCATAAGACATTTTTTTTAATTAACCACTAATTAACCAATAAAAAGCTGGGTGTGGAAGTGTGGTTCAAGTGGTAGAACACCAACCTTGAGCACGGAAGTTTAGGGACAGTGCCCAGGTCCTGAGTTCAAGACCCAGAGCCAACATAAAAAAAAAGAAAAAGTGGGGCTGGGAAGGTGGCTCAGTGGTAGAGCACTTGCCTTGCATGCCTGAGGCCCTGGGTTTGATTCCTCAGCACCACATAAGAAAAAAGCCAGAAGTGGCGTTGTGGCTCAAGTGGTAGAGCACTAGCCTTGAGCTGAAGAGCTGAGGGACAGCGCCCAGGCCCAGAGATCAGGCCCCACAACCGGACCCCCCCCCCAAAAAAAAAAGAAAAAGAAAAAGTGAAGGCCAGGCACAGTGGCTCTTACTTGTAATCCCAGCAATTCAGAAAATAGAAATCAGGAGGCTTTCAGTCTGATGCTAGCCAGGGAAAAGTTGGTAAGATCTTATCTTAGTCAATAACCTAACTGGGGTAGTTTATACCTGTTATCATAGCTATGAGAGAGGAATAGATAGGAGGATGGAGGTCTGAGGCCAGCCCTGAGAAAAACTTAAGAACCTACCTAAAAAAATAATAAGGTAAATAAAAGGCTGAGTGTCACTCAAGAGGTAGAACACCTATCCAGCAAGCACAAAACTCTGAGTTCAAACTTGAGTACTACCAAAAAGAAAAAACAAATCACCCATCCTCATGGTTCAGTAACTTGTGAAAAGTTTCCTAACTTGGTACCAAAACCTGTTAATTCCCTTAGATGATGCAATAGAGGGAGAGTTCTTTTATTGGCTTAGGTGTAGGGAAAATGCACAAAAGAGGATATATCGATCTCTTTCCTCCTCCAGATAAGCACCCCAGAAGATTGCAGGCCTGGACCCCAGACTTCTTCAAGTTGTCCTGCCCCAGAAAGCCCCTACAATTCCACCCTTCTGGAGGGGAGGAGCAGCAGTGCAGGGCTTTCCCTAGAGGGGAAGAAAGGCAGTGCGCATGCTCCGGAAGCCCTTGGGGGCCATCCCATAGTAGAGTGCAGGGGGTATTTGTGGGCCAGGAGGGGAGGACTCCCTCCCACCCACACTCTCCTTACCCCAGGGCTCAATACAATGTGGCCATTGACACTTGTGGCCAAATCAGCTTCTGGGTGCCATGGAAACCTCCCTTGGGAGCCCAGTCCTCCCACACTAAGCCATTGTCCCCTCCGCTGGCCTCTCCCAGAGAGTTCTCTCTCCCTAGCCCCTTCCCAGGCAGTTCCCCTGCTGTTTCTTCTTGCTGGCACAAGGCTGAGGAGCCAAAAATAGGCTCTACTATCCCCAGATGCTGTCCTCCTGGGTCTCTTTCATGTCCAGGAATTCAAAGGCAGCCCCAGAAGCAGGGCAAAGAGCTAGCTCTTTGATGCCCCAAGCCCCGAGAGTGGAGGGGACATGGACAGAAAGACACCAGAGGTGCCTGTCCATGGCCCAAAGGTGGAAACTGTTCTCCAGGCTGGATGGCTCTAGGTGGGCCCTTTACTGTGCAGGGCACAGAATGTTCTGGAATCAATCTGTCTGGGCTACGTCAGCCCTGTTTTAGGCTTTAGGTTCTGCCCATTCTTTTCTCCTCTCCCAAGTCCTGGAAACTTCCCCATTAGTGGCTCCTCCACTGGTCTCCCTAACATGTGCTTGGGCCAGGGCCTAAATGTGCAAATCCTGATGCAGAATAAAACCAGAAAAATGTCAGGGTCAGAAGAGGCCTATAATCCTAGCTACTCAAGAGCTGAGACTTGAAGATTGGATGCAAAGCCAGCCTGGGAAGGAAAGTCCTTGAGCCTCTCATCTGTAAATACCAGCAAAAACACAGATGTGGAGGGGAGGCTCAAGGAGTAGAGTACTAGCCTTGAGATAAAAAAGCTAAGGGACAGTGCCCAGGTCCCTGAGTTCAAGCTCTAATAATTGAACACAAAGAGAGAGACAGAGAGACAGAGAGAGACAGAGAGACAGAGAGAGACGAGAGAGACAGAGAGAGACAGAGAAAGAGGCCTGAAACATCAGACCTGTTTGGCCTCAGAGCTAGGTGAGCTCAAACCCCAGCTGGGTGACCTGGGACACTTTATGGAACTTCCCTTTGCTTCAGTATTGACCTCCTTTAGTAAGACATTGGAAGTATTTGACAAATAGGGAATTGTGTTTGCCCCAGTACCAGGTATATGCCTCATGCTACTAATTGTCCATGACAGGCTTTACCCCCAGAATTTTGGGCATCAAGGAGGGCTCAGGGAATAAAAGTAGAGTATTTTGGTGGCCCCCAAAATGGCTCTCCTAAAGCAGGAGTCCCTGGTTAGAGAATGAGAGAGCAAGAGGCAGGCAGCTCAGTGGCCCCCAGCAAGGAACTCCCTCACATTCTTACTGGGCTTTAACAGGGGGTGGCCAGTGAGTCTCCTGGAATGTCCAAGAAAAACAAACTGGTTATTCTGAGTGAAATTACAGCCTGGCAAAGGCTACTGGGTCTGCTTTAAATTAAACACAGCATTTCTGAGATTCTTTTCATCTTCTTGCCACTGTGGATTCATGGAGACATTACCTCACCTCACCTTCCTGCTTTTGGGGGGGAGGTGGGAGGGTGAAAGAGCTGGCAAGGTGTGGACCCAGGGGGTTCCACAGGAAGAGTCCTCTGGGTTCTGAGACTAAAAGGAACAGGACATCTATCCCTCCCACAGCTTGGCCTCCCAGGGGGCTGGGAGCAGGGGCTGGGAGTTTGCAGCCAGCCCTAATCTTGGTATTTAGCAAAAGAAGGGCAACATTTTCAAATACAGCTTCCCTAGGAAGTGCTCCAAAGAACTTTCTAGAAGTTTAATGAGTCCAATGTCTGTCCCTTGCTTGCCTTCTGTCCAACACTTAGGTTCAGGGTGGCTGTGCCGGCCAAATCCTCAGCAGAATGCCAGATCTTAGCTGGAAAGCTGGCTGAGGGGTCCCCCGCTGGATGCTTTGGTTGAGGGTGGAGTTCCCTATTGGTTTGGGAAGTTGCTTTTGGCCAGTTTTGCAGAGCCCTAGAAAATTCTGCAGTGTTGAAGTCAGGGAGACTCAATGTGTCAGCTCCTCTATGAAGGATATCACTTGGCTCCTGAATCCTGATCTTTCTGTTTATTTGCTTACAGTTATTGATTTACTTCTACTATACAGACCAGGCCTGCCTGAAACTTTGCAATCCTCCTGCCTTAGCCTCCTTAGAGCTGGAATTATAGGCTTGTGCATGGCTAGCTTAGCTTCGTCATTTTTTTGTTTCGGTTTTTTTTTTTGAGGGGAGAGGGGGGTTGCCAGTACTGAGGCTTGAACTCAGATGTTTAGCTCTGGCACTCTACCACTCAAGCCATACCTCCACTCCCAGCTTTTTGCTACTTCACTGAAGATATCAGTTTCATGAACTCTTCTGCTGAACTGAGATCCTCAGATCTCAGCCTTCTGAGGCACTAGTGCCTAGCTAGCTTCATTTTTTAAATGAGAGAAAGATCCTCCCTATCAATACTGTGATATGGAGTAAAGGAAAATTAGCAGGCTCGAAGCACTTTTGCTTCATGTGAAGTATATCCAAAGCTTCTGAGTTGTGAAAATAGAAAGTTCTCCAAGCTGCCTGATATATATAGTATATATAGTATATATATATATATATATATGGCAAGTTGGTTTTTGTATAGGATAAAGAGGATTTGAATGAAAAAGGTCACACAAAAAAAAAAAAAAAAAAAAAAAAAAAAAAGCCGGGCGCTGGTGGCTCACGCCTGTAATCCTAGCTACTCAGGAGGCTGAGATCTGAGGATCGCGGTTCAAAGCCAGCCCGGGCAGGATAGACCGTGAGACTCCTATCTCCAATAAACCACCAGAAAACCGGAAGTGGCGCTGTAGCTCAAGTGGTAGAGCGCTCACCTTGAGCTGAAGAGCTGAGGGACAGCGCCCAGGCCCAGAGTTCAAGCCCCACGACCGACAAAAAAAAAAAAAAAAAAAAGAAAAAGGTCACACACAGGCCTCTCAGAGGATGGAACTAGGAAGTGAAAGAAAGTTTGCAGTTTCTCTTCTTTTGTTCTGGCTCCATGTGTTCTGGTAGTTTGCCTCCCTCCTGGCTTTGGGGCCAGGCTCCAGTTCCTGAGGTCGATGTGGCAGTCTCATGCTAGATGAGTCACAGCTCAGGAAACCACAGCTGGTTCTGCTGTGCTATTTTGTCTTGTAATCAGGATTTGCCTGCTGAATACTGATTCTCTCTGTGCTTCCAGACATCCCATTCTCCTCTCTTCTCCACCTTGCCCTGTCCAGGGGCACTGGAATAGTCCATTGAGTTTGGCTCTCCCCTTTCTGGATTCTGGTTGGGTACAGGCAGCGTGGCAGCATCAGGAAGTAGAGGGCAGGGAGCAAATGCCATGGGAGCATCAGCTCTTCTGGCAATTGTCCTGTGGAAAGTGGGTTGACCATAGGGCAGCAGGATCCTGTACTAAAGGTCTAAACAACTTTCAGACCCCTGTCTTTCAGCTGTAGTTTATTTATGGCTCTTGTCACCTCCTCCCCTTGTTTACTCACACTTTTGTGGTGACAGATCTCCATTGCCACTGTTCTGGAACTGTATCTCTATCCCTCAGTTTCTTTTCATCCTTCCCATATCTTTATGAACAATCTATTCATCTTACTGTTGCCTGCTGAAACTCCCCCTCCCCTCCCTCCTGCTCTGGCACTTGTAGTATGTAAAGAAGCTAGAAGGTCTAGGTATGACTTCAGAAACAAAAAAGCCAGAAAGAAGATACCCAGAATCCTGCTTGAAATGACATAATAGTAATTATTATTATTATAACAGTTATATAATAATTATTATTATACACATGCACTAGATGGGATTCTTTTTTATTGTGAAAATACTGTACAGAGAGGTTACAATTACATGGGCAAGATAATGAGTACATTTCTTATCAAGCATTGTAGCCTCCTCCTCTGTTTCCCCTTCCCATCCCATCCTCCCCCCATTCCCCAACCCAATAGATGGGATTCTTTTGTAAGAAATTTCAGCTGGTGCTGGTGGCTTACACCTTTAATCCTAGCTACTCAGGAGGCTGAGATCTGAATATCACAGTTTGAAGCCAGCCAGGACAAGAAAGCCTGTGAGACTCTTGAATCTCTAATTAAGCCCCTTAAGCTTCCCCATCCTACCTCACCAAAAAATCCAGAAGTGAAGTGAAGGCTCAAGTTGCAGAACACCAGCCTTGAGGAGGAAAAAGAAAAGCTAAGGGACGGAGCCCAGGCCTTGAATTCAAATTGTACTACCAGCATAAAACAACAACAACAAACAAAAGCTCACCTCTCCATCATCACCATATGTGAAAACATGCTATGAGTTTGGTTGAGGCCTTTCTTCCTCCTCTCTTCCTTATGACACAGCTGCCTAAAAGTATCAGATAGGGGAACACAAAGCATCTTCAGTGTGTTACTCAAGGGATAGGGCAGGCTGCTGAGCAAGTATGAGGCCTAGTACCATAAAAAATTCTTTTTAAGAAGACATCTTTAAATTGTTGACTTTTCTTTTCTTTTATGTAAGGCTGGTCTCCAGAATACCTTTCTCGTCCTTCTTTGTTCCCATTTGACTCATGATATGAGGCTGGGAGACTGTTTCTGGTCGCTCTTGCCCAATCTGTTCCTCAGTCCTCTGTCAAATTTATCACAAATTGATCCAGGTCTGGGTCTGGTCAGGTTCCAGATCAAAACATTCTATGGCGTCCTGTTGAAGTGTCTGAAGTCTTTAGCCTGACATTGAGGTCCTGCAGTCAGTCTCACTCCAGTTTTCTGCCTAGGAACTCTTCCTCCTGACCAATCCTTCCAATTCTTTCTGTCTTTTGTTTCATACGCAGGGCATCTCCCCCTTCAGAGGGCCTTCCATGCCCTCTGAGCAGAGGAGGTTTGAGCTTCCATCATTCTCAGAGATCAAGGAGGAGGAGCTGAGAGAGGAAAGGAGAGTTCACACATTAGCTACATGTCTGGGCTCCCCCTGAGGCTGTCACTTGCAGGTGCACTGGGGACCCTATGGGAGCTTTTTTTGTGCTGATGCTTTGCCAACTCCATCCCAGAGGAGCTGAGAAGGAAACCTGGGGCTCTAGGCACTGTTATCTCCTCTCAGGCCTCTCTGGTATCTGCATGTGTTCTCTGGTTTCATTTCATGATGGTGCCTGCTGCCTTCTGGGCCCCCAGGATGTCTCATGTGATAGCCTGGACTGAAGATTAAGCCAATCTTATGGATCACTGGAGTCTGAGCTTCCTGGGACTCTTAAGCACTAGATTGTGTCCTATTTTTAGATGGAGAATTCTGACCTGCTTTGTGAATGTCAGGGGTGGGGGTAGGTATGCCTTCCTTTGCTCATATAGAAGCCTCAAGTATTCTATTACTTTTTAAGTTTAGTTCAATCATTAGTTGGTTTCAGACTATACGTGTGCCTGCACGCACGTGCAGGCACACACACTCAGTGCTTTGATCATTCATACTTTTGATCATTCAATCCTGAATTTTAATTTCTTTGATTATAGCAACAAAAATTCTTTCCAACAGAGACCTTACATGACAACACTATAATAATGAATATCATGCAACTAACTTTTGGGTAGTTGATTATACATGCATTAAGAAACCATAGACTGGGCTGGGAAGTTGGCTCAGTGGTAGAGCACTTGCCTTGCATGCATGAGGCCCTGGGTTCGATTCCTCAGCACCACATAAGCAGGAAAAAAAAAGCTGGAAGTGGCGCTGTGGCTCAAGTGGTAGAGTGCTAGCCTTGAGCTGAAGAGCTGAGGGACAGTGCCCAGGCCCAGAGTTCAGGCCCCATGACCGGACCAAAAAAAAAGAAACCATAGACTTATATAGAAGTTTTCCAATCCTTGGGAAAATGCTAGAATAGTTAAACATTAGATTCAGAGTACTAAGAATATAAGTAGGAAATGAAAAGGACTTAAATTGAAATATTTTTTAAGTTAAGATAAAAGTATAATTATCAGGGGCTGGGAAAGTTGCTCAGTTGTAGAGCGCTTGCCTTGCATGCCAGAGCCCTGGGTTCGATTCCTTAGCACCACATAAGCAAAAATAAAAAAGCCCGAAGTAGCACTGTGGCTCAAGTGGTAGAGCGCTAGCCTTGAGCTGAAGAGCTGAGGGACAGCACCCAGGCCCAGAGTTCAGGCCCCACGACTGGACCAAAAAAAAAAAAAAAGTATAATGATCATTGGTTGGTTGTAATGGCTTACAACTGTATTCCCAGTAAAGTGGGAGGCATATTAGGTCCAAGACTAGCCTGGACAAAAAAAATAGTGATACTGCAGCTGAAAAATAACTAAAGCAAAAGGGATGGAGGAGTAACTCAAGTGGTAGAGTGCCTGCTTAGCAAGCACAAGTATGCATACATACTGTAGGTATATACTGATCAATGAAAGCCCATATAAGCCTACTAAGAATAAGCCAAGCCAAACTAATTTTACTCTCTCTCTCTCTCTCTCTCTCTCTCTCTCTCTCTCTCTCTCTCTCTCTCTCTCTCGTTGTTGTTGGATGTGGGGCTTCAACGCAGGGCCTAGGCACTGTCTCTGAGCCTTTCTGCTCAAGGCTGGTGATCTACCACTTGGAGCCACAGGGCCACTTCTGGTTTTCTAGTGAGTAATTGCCCAGGCTGGTTTTGAACTATGATCCTCAGATCTCAGCCTCCTTAGTAGCGAGGATTATAGTTCTGAGCCACTAGCATTGGTTTATTTTCTTTCTTTATAGTCATAGGCTGATAGGTTGGAACTTTCCTATAGAAACAGACTCAGAAAAGCATTTTGGTTTTCACTTGTGTGAAGAGGAAGCTTCTCACAAAAGCTGTGGTACCTGAATGCTAGTGAAAACTCTAGTACTAGCCCAACAAACAAACCTTTGCCACAGTAATTGACACTGTTCACAGACACTTAGTTTCTCCTCTTCTCATCCAGAGCACGATCTCATTTTTTTTTCTCTCTGAAGTTAGATGTTTTCATGCCAACTATTTTGACCAACAAAATCTTTGTGGAAGGACATTCCATGATGAATAAACTAATATACCAGTTAGCTCTTGGATGAACTCACAGGCAGTGAAAGAAGCCAAGTCTGGACAGCATTATTAGCTCCTTTGCAGCGCAGACTAAAGAAAGAACCTTTTGAAGACAACAGTGGCAATGACATTGGAGACCAAGCAAGTACTTTAAAGTGACAAAGGCCAGCTGCCAATTGACTTGGGACCCCACTTTGCACATCCCTGAGTCCCAAGTGTAGAGACATTAGAATTCAAGTCATCAGAGAAGGGAGGTGGGCAGGGGATGCCAGGGTGTATTGGCTGATGGCTGGTTTATGACCCTATCTGCACCTTTGGGCCCCTCATTCCTTCCTGGAGGTGACTAGGGGAGCACAATAAAGTATATGCAAATACATTGAGAGAGAAAATCTTCCAAATCATTTTCCCACCACTGTGGATATTAAAAGTCATCTCAAAGAAGCTCTTAGTTGTCTCTTCCCCTCGAATTTCAATAGTCACTCTGAATTGTACTGAGGCCACAGGGCCAAGATACAGCACGAGCTTTGGAATCCACACAGGTCTGTTTCTCCTAGGATCCTCCATCTGTAGAGATGGCTCATGAGGACCAAGGAGGATTCTGGGAAAGCAGGATTTAGTCTCCAGCCATTTCCCTTATAAATATCCTGTTATTAGGACTTTCATCATGATCTAGAAGAAGCCCTACTGGACACCCTTCTCCTGTAAAGGAAGGAGGGCAAGAGGATTTGAGGCATATGGAGAAAGCAGCTACTAGCAGTTTCATTTCCAAGGGACACCAGCCTCTACTGAGGCGCAGAATGAGAATGAGCTTAGAAGGCAGCATTGTAGCAGGGACACAACTGTATGGTACAGGATGGAACTACTTTTTTTGGGGGGGGGGGTGTCCGGTCGTGGGGCCTGAACTCTAGGCCTGGGTGCTGTCCCTCAGCTCTTCAGCTCAAGGCTAGCGCTCTACCACTTGAGCCACAGCACCACTTCCGGCTTTTTTTTCTGCTTATGTGGTGCTGAGGAATAGAACCCAGGGCCTCAGGCATGCAAGGCAAGCGCTCTACCACTGAGCCACCTTCCCAGCCCTGGAACTACTTTTTAACCAAGATGCAACAAGGTAATAACAGAAACAACAAAAAAGAGGGGAGAGGAGAGGTTCCTAAGATCAGCATGCCTTAACTTGTGAGGTCAAGTGAGGCAATCGACAAGAAGTATGTTGGAAAAGTAAGAAGAATTATACAGACACGAAGCCAGGGCTGCTATCTGTTCTCCATTCTTTTCTTGTATACATAGATTCAGTACTGAGATTTAACTGAGCTCCTAGCTGCTCAACTAAAGACTTTATTTCTAGCTTCCTCTGCAGTAAGCTGTGGCCTGTTTCTGGTAGGTGAGAATAGGTGATTAGTAGTACTTTGTACTAGGCACTCATTCTTGAGTGTAGGAAGGACTTGGACTACGATAGGATGTTGTTTTTGTGATTGTTATATACAATAAGTAGCAAAGCTGAAGGAATTTTGTAGATATAATTAAACTCCTTAATCAGTTGACTTTAAGCTAATCAGAAAAATTAGTTGGGTAGGCATGACTGTTAAATAAGGTTAACTGAGCCTTTTTGTGAATATTTGCTGGGGCTGGGTGCTGTCCCTGAGTTTTTTGTTGTTTTTTAATCAAGACTAGCATTCTACCACTTGAGCCACAGCTCAACTTCTGGCTTTTTGGTGGTTAATTGGAAACAAGAGTCTCACAACCTTTCCTGTCCAGGCTAGCTTCAAACTGTGATCCTCAGATCTGAGCCACTGGCACTGGCCTATAATCTCAGTATATCCAGACTCATTCAACTGTAATCTTTATTAATCTCTTTCCATCTACAAATTTGGGGGTTAGCTTGTTCTTGTTTTTATTATTTTTATTTTTTGTCGGTCATGAGGCTTGAAGTCAGGGTCTGGGTGCTGTCCGAGTTTTGTTTGCTCAAGGGTAGTAGTGCTCTATCACTTGAGCCACAGCACCACTTCCCTATTTTATTTTTTTAGTGCTTGAGAAGCATGTAGTCAGCCTTGTTGAAGGCTCAGTATATGACCAGTTTGGCCTGACACAGACTCTGGACTGGCAGAAGCCTTGATTACACATGTATGTTCCTTTAAGTTGTTAAGCTGTAGTGATTTGTTATGTAGCAATAGGAGACAAATATGCCATGCTACGGATTTAAGAGCTCGTGAGTCCAAGGAGAATTTGTGGATAATCTGAAGGATGGGGGTTCTGAGATCATATTTACACCTTACAAAGATTCTCTCTGGATGCTTCAAGGAGGGTGAGGGCAGGAGCAGTAAGACCTATTGGGAGGCAACTCTAGTAGCAAAGGCAGGAGGTAAGAAGAAAGTTGCTAGGATACCACTGGAGATCAAGTACAGAGAGAGAGATGGATTGATTCAAAATATTCCTGGGAAGCAAATGGTAAATAGGGAAAGTGGAGGTTAAGTGAAGGGTCAATGATGTCTTAGGCCCTGGGCATACACGGTTCTTATGGGGACTCCCTACAAGGGGAAGCCTGTCTACAGGACGTTTCAATGAATTCTTAAGAAGTCTTTGTGCAAGTTAGGAATGCATTTAGCTGCAAGTAATCGAAAAACCAATGACTGGCTTAATGATAAAGATGTTGAATTATATCCCATAATAAAGACCTAAAAGTAGGAGGGCTAACGTTGGTTCAGCAATTTGTCGGAACAGAAAACGAGCCAGATTTTAAAAAATTTCTTTATTAAGTGATTACATAAATTTCACAGTATTGTGGGATAGTGATACTTAGTTAGTCACAAACATATTTTAACCTTCACAAGGAGGATTGTCATTATCATGGTCTACAAAGCTTGTTAACTCTAAGAACTCTGACAATACAACTATTTCTTCCAAATCGGGTGATAGGTACATTTCTTTCCTTTTTGCTTAGTGTAAGCTATTCCCTCTTTCTATCTTATTCCCTCCCGCCCATCACTGCCCTTGCGTTGCTTGGTTCACTTTCATCAATGTCCACTGCATCTGATGGACCCCTCTGCTGTCTGTTATCACGTTTCCTTCTGATTCTGTGCCCTCCTCCTAGCTTCCCTCATATGTGCACATGCATATACCATATATGGGGTGAAGAATTGAAAACAATAGATAAATTAAGAAGAGGTCCTTTGTTTACAGAGTCCTGTTTACGTTGTCATATCTTGTTACACTTCGAATTTAACATCCGCATGTCAGGATCATGTGCCGTTTGTCTCTTTGATCTTGGCTTATTTTGCTCAACATTTGTTCTACTGCCATCCATTTCCCTGTGAATGTCATCATTTTGTTCTAATGGCTGTGTAGTATTTCATTGTATATAGGTACCACAATTTATGGGTCCATTCATCTGTAGTGGGGCATCTGGGTTGTTTCCATATCTTAGCTATTGTGAACAGTGCAGCAATGAACATGCAGGTGCATGTATCCTGGTTGCTGTTGCTCATGGTAGATGCCTAGAGTGATATGGCTGGGTCATATGGAAGGTCTATGTTTAATTTTCTGAGGAGCCCCCAGGCTGCTTTCCAGAGTAGTTTTATTAGTTTACATTCCCACCAGCAGTGAAGTATGGTCCCTCTTTCTACACATCCCTGCCAGCAATGGTTGTTTTTTTTTTGGTGTTTTTTTTTGGGGGGTCCGGTCATGGTGCCTGAACTCTGGGTCTGAGTGCTGTCCCTCAGCTCTTCAGCTCAAGGCTAGCACTCTACCACTTGAGCACAGCGCCACTTCCGGCTTTTTTTTTCCCTGCTTATGTGGTGCTGAGGAATCGAACCCAGGGCCTCATGCATGCAAGACAAGTGCTCTACCACTGAGCCACCTTCCCAGCCCCATTTGTTGTTGTTTGAATTTAGGTATATAGAACATTCTGGGGTAAGGTAGTATCTCAGAGTTGTTTTTATATGCATTTCCTTTATGGCCAGGGATGATTAACATTTCTTCAAGTGTTTCTTTTCCTTTTTTTTTGGTCATAGGGCTTGAACTCTCTGGGCCTGGGTGCTGTCCCTTAGCTCTTCAGCTTAAGGCTAGCACTCTACCACTTGAGCCACAGCACTGGTTTTCTGGTGGTTAATTGGAGATAAAGAGTCTCACAGACTTTCTTGCCTGGGCTGGCTTTGAACCACAATTCTCAGATCTCAGCCTCCTGAGTAGCTAGGACCACAGGAATGAGCCATCAGCACCCAGATTTTCTTTGCCATTTATACCTCTTTTGAGAAGTCTTTTTTTTTTTTTTTTTGTCGGTCATGGGGCTTGAACTCTGGGCTTGGGTGCTGCCCTTGTGCTTTTCAGCTCAAGGTGAGCACTCTACCGCTTGAGCCACAGCACCACTTCTGGTTTGATAGTGGTTTATTAGAGATAAAGAGTCTCAAGTACTTTCCTGCCTGGGTTGGCTTTGAACCTTGATCCTCAGATCTCAGCCTCCTGAGTAGCTATGATTACAGGCATGAGCCACCAGTGCCTGGCCTGAGAAGTCTCTAGCTCCCTTGCCCATTTAATGAATAGTTTGTTAGATTTGGGAAGGATTAGTTTCTTGAGTTCGTGCATATGAATCACAGATTCTTTAATTCAGGTCTAACTAGAAAAGTTTAATCCAAGATCAATACTGTAAGTCTAAATCTATAGTTAATGGAGAACTTTGCCAAACTAAGAATGCTGACATAGGTGCTTTTGGAAGACCAGCCCTGAACCAGCCATTGTTGCATAAAGGAATATTTGCAAATATTTGTACACCTGTTTTCATCAATGTACGTTAAAACTAAGAAGGACTTTTTCCTAAAAAATAATAAATTTAAAGTTCTAGTAGTAGTATTTTAAGAATCATTGCTTTGCAATATTGAGACCAGAGTATGATTATTGTAGTAACATTTACCAGGATGTTTGCTGGAAAATTTGTGTTCATGTAAAGTTGCAAATTAAAAGGGGACATAGACATTTGTGCTTTTTTCATCCATGTAGCTGGTAATTAATTAACTGGCTGAGTGTACTGCAACCTGGTTAAAAATTGGGCTTTTTTTTTTTTTTGTATTGGGCTTGAGGGCTTGAACTCAGGGCCTGAGCACTATCTTTGAAGTTTTGTGTTTAAAGCTAGAGCTCTACCACTTGTGTCACAGCTCCACTTCTGACTCTTTTGGTAGTTAACTGGAGATAAGAATCTCATGGGCTTTCCTGGCTAGGCTGGGTTTGAACCACAATCCTCAGATCTTAGCCTCCTGAGTAGCGAGGATTAAAGGAGTGAGCCACCAGTGCCTGGTGTGGGCTGTAAGTGCCTGGCTTGGGCTTCTGTTTGTAAAGAGTCAGCTGAAGGAGTGTTGAATAGGGCGTGCAGTCAGAAAGCTGCCTTTGCCGTCATCTCCTCATGGGCTGTTCAGCCCTAGTCCCCCTTCCAGGAGCCTACTATAGAAGATAGGTGATGGGCAGAAAACAAGATGTGGAAAACAAAAAACAAACACACACACACACACACACAGACACACAACAACCCTTCTGTTCTTACAATGTGATAAAAATCAAACAACTTTTCTGGAGTAAGGAGACTTTCTGAGCCACCCAGGATGCTTTCTACTGACAGACTTTGCAATCAGAGGGACATGGTCCCTTCTTAGTACAACTCTGAGGGAGAAGGCCACCCTCCCCAGTGCACAGGTACAGGGCTGAACTAGCCCTTCCCCTTCTCTCTCTAACTCAGATCTCAGGGACACTACTCCTTGGCTGGGTTAGTGGAACTTCCAGGAAAATTCTGGGTTTGGGGCAGGAGGATCATAAATTTGAGGCTGCCTGATTTAGATATTTTTAAAAAGAAACAGGGCTAGGGTTGTAGCTCAAATGGTAGAACACCTGACTAGCAAGCATGAGGCTCCTGAGTCAGATCCCAGTACTGCCAAATAAACAATAATGATGGGGAGGAGGAGGATGGGAGAGGAAAGGAGGAGGAAAGGAATGGGGAGGGAAGGGAAGACAGTAAGAGACAGAGATATTCTCCACATGTATGGAAAGAAATTGGGTTAGTAGGAATGTAAAATGGTGCAATTACCATGGAAAACAGGCAGGATGATCCTCAAAAAAAAATTAAAAAGAATAGCATACTGTCCAGCAGTTTTACTTCTAGGTATATATCCAAAAGAAAATAAGGCCTCCGAAAGACGTGGGCACCTCTGTTCATAGTGCTTTACAACAGTTGAGAGATGGAGGTAACGCAAATGCCCACTAATGGACAAATAAACAAAATGTGATGATATATCCATCTTCTGAAATGTTAGTAGCCTTAGAAAGGAAGGAAATCCTGACACATGGATGAAGCCTGAGGACATTATACTCAGTAAAATAAGAAAGAAAAAAAAAAAGAGAACTGTATGATCCTATTTACATGGAGTAGCTAGAGAAGTCCAACTCATAGGGAGAGTAGAACGGCAGTTACTAGAAGCTAGTTTGAGAAAGGAATGGGAGGTACTGCTCAATGGATAACATATAATTGGGGGCAGGGTACAGGGCAGATTTGGTTTGTTCCCTAGAGCCTCTACAGTATGACAGTGTTGAAATTGCAGGTTCTCCCCAACCTTTTTTTTTTTTTTTTTTTTTGCAGTACTGGGATTTGCACTTCAGGCCTCACACTTGCTAGACAGGTGTTCTACTTGAGCCATGCCAGTAGCCCCCCTAGAACTGTGAGCTAAACAGACCTCTTTCCTTTATGAACTCTCCAATCTCAAATATTTTGCTATAGCAATACAAAATGGATGAACACAAGAAAGAAAGGTTCAAGTTTTGGACTCAGAATGGGACAAGGTGCTTCATCTATTACTCCCTGATTCAGGATGAAAAATATCTCAAAGACTCATGGAAACATTTGTAGGGGATGCCAATAGTGACTCCGGTGAGAACTTACGAAGGGGATTATGAGCAAGCCAGCACAGCAGTCACCTCCTGAAGAGACAAGGAAAGGTACCTAGGACCTGTGGCTGGCTGACACTTCAGGGTTCTAAAAGGACACATCTGTCATGAAAATGTAAATCTGTTAGAATTAAAAATGATTCTGCACCCTGATCCATCTTCCTCAAGTCTGGCTTGGGCCTATTTGTTGATCTTTCCAAAAACTCAAATGCACACTCAAGAGAAAGAACACTCCAGACATTTTGTTGTCCTAACTTGTCAAGGAGGCCACCCTCAGAGCCTTCTGAACCAAGTCACCACTCAAAGGAGTACCAACAGGGTACCACAGTGAGATTCTTTGCTCATCAAGATTTGTAGGCTCCAGAGCATCTATTTAAAAACCAGGTGAGGTACTTATCCACAACAGGGAAGAGACAGGTGGAAAAACACATATACAAGGGCAGAAGACCATTACCTCCTGTCTTGGCACAGGCCAGGAGTCTGACTGAAGTTACACACAGTTCTGCTATTATTTTAGGCTGGCTTCTTCACGTTGGCACTTTTTGGTGCGATGGAATCAAACATTCTTCCTTCTGCCAGCTGGCCCTATCACTAGGTTATCTTGGGATCTCCTCTGAGGAGTCTGTTACACCTCTAGTATGAGGGGTTCAAACAATCAGTGCCTAACTCTGCAGATGGGCCCTGGGAGCAAGTTCCATGGGAACCTTTCCTTCCCCTCACCCATGGAGACCATCCTATTCCGCTGTGTCCAAGTCCTGCTGATCCTGGCAGCCTCTATCATGGGGTACTGGTTTCCTCCTGTGTGGGCACAGGAATGCTTAGCACATTCCTCTGGCATGGGATACCTTTAACCTCAGCCCTACCTGAGGCCACCCCAGCAGGATTGGCGTAGCTCCTTCCCACAGGATTTTGTCTTGTGCTTCTGACTCCCGGGCCGGAGTTGCAAGGGGATACCCAGGGGTGGGCGAGAGTCAGAGGTAGAAAGTTAATAGAAGCTGAGATCAAATGTCACATCATCAGAGGGACCCAAGATATGACTGTGCCAAGAAAATCCCAGTCTTAGGTTCTAAACTTCCAATGCAGAAACCACAAACCAAGGGAAAAGATAAAAAATTATAGTCGTTTTTTTCCTCCCAACAGCTAGTTCTAGCAATGTTTATTACTCAGCCTGAGTTGAAATAACATTAGACAAAAATAGAAACAGCTCTGGTTTTACAAAGTCTCTGTCCAAGTCCTCTCTGCTGCTGTGCTGCAGGGAGAGGGCACCTGGAGGATCCCAGACAGTGCAGGGCCTTCAGGGAGGCCACGGGCTTGGTGCCAAGTAGAGAGCAGAACCCTGAAAGCCAGTCAACTTGGCCCAGTAGACCCAGGGGGAACCTGGAGTTTGAGGGAGCGAGCTACCTACCAGGACCTGGGACACATGGCTCCTAGCCTTGGAGCCAGTCTGGTCTAGGACACAAAGCAACACAGCAGCAGGGATAGGGCTCTGCCTCAGGCACAGGGAAGTGGCCTGATACAGGATTATGCTACATGACCCTTAGCCTAGGAAAAGAGCCTGGGGAGGACCCTGAGGATTTGGCTGGAGTGAGAAGGTACAGCAGGTTTCATGTTTCTGCTCATCAGAAGCCCACCTGAAGTCACTGGCCACTCAGAGCCAAAGAGATCTCACTTCCCTGCTGTAAAGATGCCTGGGGTCACCAAAATACTGCCCACCTTGGTCTTTCTGGTAAACACGGGGCTTCTTGTCCTTCTTTGCTCCTCCTGTAGCACATGAGAAGGTCTGGCTACCTCTGAAGGACATGGAGGAACCTTGAGATGTGGAGGGTGAGGATGGGAACACTGCCAGCCTAGCCCAGAAGCCAAGGTCACTGAGGTGTTCTGGAAAAACACGGTCAACTGTCTTGGAGTCCAGTCCACTCACACGGCAGGACAACCAGCTGGCACCCAGATCTTCAGGGCTGAGCAGACAATGTCTTGGTGGCTATCTCAGGGGCTGCTTGAGTTCAAACAGGCCTGTTCCCCCCTTGACAACTTTCCCCACCACAAGGCAGGCTGAAGGGGACCTCAGTTCATCGTGGGATCCTGTAAGAGACACAAGGGCCTACGTCAGGGGGTGGAGGGAGGAGTGGTGTGATGGCCCTGCAAGGGAGGCTCTGGAACTAGTCCTGAGTCCTCGAGGCTGACATTAGATACTGCAGTGTGGCATCTTCATTTGGAATTGGGGAAGCCCCCACCTCCCCCTTTCTTCCTTCAGAGTGCAGAGGCTACTTTCCCATCTTCTGCCAAGATCTCACAAGATCTCACCAGCATCAAGATGCTGTGAATAGTGCCCTGTGGGCTGGGCTATTTGCCCAGGGCAGACTCAGGAGAGGGTAAGCCTGGCACCTGTCCCACACTGACCCATCATGGTGGCCTGCTTCAGAAACTGGAAGCTGGTTTCAAACGTCATCTGCTGCAGAGGGGAGGAGCTGGACCGGATCCCGAAGCGATTCAGTGGCTTGTAAACACCCTCAAAACACATATAATCAGCAACCAAGGAGAGATGGCGAGGATCGACTGCAATGCCTGCCACAGAGGTCATAACATCAGTGACAAGGAAGGGGATGAGCTGGGAGTGTCACCTGACATAAGCCAGGGTACCTCCAAGTTAGTGCCTGCCTCAGGGTCCAAACCCTGAAGCTGTTCTCAGTACTATTCTGTCCTCATCCAGCACTGTGACCCATGTCTTGCCTGTGGACCTCGCTTGTCCCCTGCATACTGCCTCCCACTCCCATCTAGCAGCACAGGAAGTGAGTTCTTGCCTTGCTGTTTTCACTGGGGATTTGGAACCCTGAAGGCAAAAATGGGGCCAAGTCATCAAAGGGGAGCTTCTTTTTTTCTTTTTTTTGGTTGTGGGGCTTGAACTCTGGGCCTGGGCGCTATCCCTCAGCTCTTCAGCTCAAGGCGAGCACTATACCACTTGAGCTACAGCGCCACTTCCGGTTTTCTAGTGGTTTATTGGAGATAAGAGTCTCACGGACTTTCCTGCCTGATCTGGCTTTGAACCACGATCCTCAGATCTCAGCCTCCTGAGTAGCTAGGATTACAGGCGTGCCCGGCTTCAAAGGGGAGCTTCTTGGAAAAGACCAGGAGCCATGGAGATGGGGCTGTTACCCACCACATTTCCTCTTAGGGGCTTTCAGAGACTCTAGTCTCCTGCAGACACACTCAATTGTACCTGTGTTTGGCTTCCTGCCTCAATGCAAGGCCCACACCAGCCACACTGCTGGTGGTGCTCCTCTTACCATACACGGCAAACACATCCTTGATCTCCTTCTCGATAACCCGCAGTGCTGCCTCGATGCCGTAAGTGTTAGCCATGGCATGGATGTCATTGGAGTAGAGGCGGCGCAGGTCCAGCACCTGGGCAGGGACAGAAGGACTGACTTCAGAGCCTAAGGCTCTCACCATCAACACATATATCTCCCACCCACTACTCTCTGCCTGTGCCTGGCAGCTGAGAACAGCTAATGACCAAGTGTGGAAAGGTGGCCCAGGACTAGAGGGGAAACTACTGGCAAAGAACTAGCAGCACACTAGCCAAACCCTCGGGTCTCTTTTGCTGCCACCAGATACTAGAAGTAACTCAGATTCACTAAATAGAAAGTAATTTCTTGTTATTCTTTGTTTGAGCCTGCTTACTTGTAGTACTGGGGGTAGAACCCAGGGTCCTGAATAGGCCTGCCAGGCACTGTACCACTAAGCTACATCCACAACCCTCATTATTTCTTTATAATAATGTAGAGAATATAATTTTATTATTCTTGTAATGGAGTAACCTGTTTTACTAGCATGGACACTCTCTTGGGAAGTGGAGAGCGTACCCTCAGCAGTGATCCTCAAATACTTCTGCAGGGCCCACAGGGCAGAGGGCAGAGAACAGAGACAGGTTTTTTTCTATGGGGGTTTGTGAGGGCTCATCAGGGGCCATGGTTTGGGAGCTCTGCACTATGGCTGGAGGGGACATTTTTCTGGCCACAGCCATGTTCCACAGGAGACAAGTGAAGACAGGCAGCCTGCCTGGCACATGTTGTTGAGAATTCATGAGAGTACAACCTATGCCAAGCTCTATGGAAGGGTGGGCTCGTTCCTGCTCATGTGCCTAAGGAAGATCTTGGTAAGAGGCTTGGGGCAGTTAAGGGTGGGGACACAAGTGTGCAAGGCTAGGGGAGAATAGGTCAGAGGGTCCCAAGTTCCTGAGTGGTCTGTGGGGAAACCCTTGTGCTTGAGCACTGAGAACCTCAGAGGAAAGACCAGATGTCCTGGTGAGCAGGAGAGACAGGAACACAGTGCCTCAGCAACACTGGGTTGGGGCCAGGGTCTCCTTTACCAGACAGTGAGCAGCATCCAGGCCAGCAATGTGGCAAACCATTTCTTACAACTCTATACTAGGAAGGTCTTCATTTCAAGGTTAAAAATTGTACTCAAATGTGTCTATGACACTCTGGGTTAAAGTTCAGCAGGCTTTTATACTGGAAGTCTAAACAAGACTAATAGACATTATGAGTCCCCGGAGGGTGGGCAAGGGGACAAACACTTGGTTTAGAGCATGGAAGGTTCAGGAAGAGCTAGTGTCGATCAGCTGCTGGAGGCTCAGCTTCTAGGGGTTGTGTCCAGAGATAATGGGAGGTCAGGCCAGCAGACATGCTAGAGAATGACACGCACCTCAGCATATTTGAACAGCTCTGGGAGGTTGATTCCTTCTGTGTTCAGCACAAGTTCCTTCTCATTCTCACTGTTGGTTGTTTCATTCAGGAGGCACCTAGTGATGCCCTTGGTTGTGTAAACAATGGCACTGTGGGCCAAGGACACCACCAGGGAGCTCATGTCAAAGTTAATCTTCATCAGAGGGAGCTTCATCGTCACCTACCAGAGGAGAGAAGATGCTATTTCCAGCCCTGTGAACAGAATAGGGGTCTTCTGGCTGAGACCCAGGAATACCTTCAAAGCCCTTTCATTAAGTAACACTCTGGCTGGAGGAAGGGGACCCCGTTGTGTGAGGTGGCAGGGTAACCTGAACGCAACTAACACCCTGGCTGGAGGAAGGGAACCCTATTGTGTGAGCTGGCAGGGTGACCTGAACACTGGTGGCTTCACAACCACAACATGGTCTTACTGTCCTTTCAGTCAAAAAACCCACAGTACTTGTTTTCTTTGCCTGGGATGCTGTCAGTGAGTCCTGTTACCTATATTACCATATGGGACCACCAAATTGATCCAAGGAAGACAAAGGCTAATTCTCTGTAATGTCAAGGCATCTGAACCATTCCTTAAGGGAACCATGCAATCTCCAAAATGGTGACCAGGGGATGTGTGGGAGGAGGGGGGGGGGGTTCCTACTTGGTGATGGAACAAAGCTTCCATCACCACTGTTTGGAAAGTACCTATAAGGCTTGGAAAATGAGATTCAGAGGGGGCTTAAGGGCGATATGTGTGCATTGTGCTTTGGGGAAAAGGGTCTATAGCCAAACAGATTCTGAAAAGGACATGGTATTAAAACAAGAACAGCCAGCTGGGTACCAGTGGCTCATGCCTATAATCCTAGCTACTCAAGAGGCTGAGATCTGAGGATTGCAGTTCAAAGCCAGTCCAGGTAGCAAAGTCCATGAGACTCTTCGTCTCCAATTAATCACCAAAAAGGTGGCAATGGAGCTATGATCAAGTGGTAGAGTGCTAGCCTTGAACAGTCAAGCTCAAGGCCCTGAATTCAAGCCCCAGGACTCTGTGTGTGTGTGTGTGTGTGTGTGTGTGTGTGTGTGTGTGTGTGTGTGTGTGTGTGTGTGTGTGTGTGTGTGTGTGTGTGTGTGTGTGTGTGTGTGTGTGTGTGTGTGTGTGTGTGTGTGTGCGCGCGCATGCATGGGCACGCACACGCACACATATACAAAGAACAGCCACTTTCAGAGGCCTGCACATGGGAAAAGCAGGCATGGGAGCATGGTGGCCCCACTTCCCAGCAGTCTGGGAGCTCTATAGCAGGCCCCTACCTTTAGGGCATTCAGTGGACTGGACTAACCCCTTGGACCTGGAGGGGTGGCCACTGACCTGGCACCACAGTCCTTCTTTGGTGTCATACTGGTAGTCTTCAATGAATGAATGGGCCTCACGCACAGCCTGGACCCGGCGCTGCACAGCCTCAGCTCCCTGGGGTCCCCGGTGGTGGCGGGGAGGTTTCTGGGGCAAGTCTTCTTCCAGGCCTGAGCCCACTTCCTCATCTGAACCATGGGCCTGAAGGGCACCACCTTCACCATGGATGTTCCCTTCTTCTGTTGTTTCCTCCTCCTCCTCCTCCTCTTCCTTCTCTTCCTCTTCCTCGCTCTCATAATCCACCTGGCAGGAAATGGAGTTCAGGCTGTCACTCAGGGCTCTGCCATCACCTGGACATTGTCTGTGGAACAAGTGCCCCTGGCAAAGGCTGTGTCTGGCCTGGTCCCCACACTCCTGGCTTCTCTGTGCTGGTCTTCCTATTTCCAGCCTCTCACCTGAGATTGCCACCTTCTCTCCTGACGTTTCTGGGGCCCTTTGGAGGAGGAGTTTACCCTCCACTTTCCTGACTCACCCACTCAGCCTGTGAATTCCCTCCATCTCTCTAACTTCTCTTCTTCCTTGTAGAGATTATGAGAGTAAGGGACTGGTTTGGATATTACATAAAGGACATCACATTTTCATGATAGAAACAGGAGGCAGCTTGACATCTGGAAACTTGAACCTGATTCATATTCAAGGTTAGCCAGATATGAAGGGCAGCCCTGGCTTCAGATTTCTGGTGGGTTCCCAGGAGGCACAGAGGGGCAGCTTGTGTTAAGGGAGAACCCCTCAGGCATGGTCACAACCCCTTCACCTCCAACTGAGTCCCCCTCACCTCTTCCTCTTGCTTCTCCTTGCGTTTAGTGTCAGAGGCATCAGTATCCCCCTCATCAGCCTCAGCATCCACAATGTTCCCCTCTTCTTCTTCATCACCTTCCTGTTCTCCCTGTGGTTTGAGGTAAAAACAAAATGATTAGTCCTAATATTTAGTGCTTGGTGAATCCATTTGCCTACCCACCAACTTATCCATCCCATCCCATCCATCCATCCATCCATCCATCCATCCATCCATCCATCCATCCATCCACCCACCCACCCACTTACTCGCCAACCCCTCTTCTTACCCATCTAGCCATCATTACCTCACCTACCATCATCTACCAAACTGCCCATCTTCTTACCCTTCTTCTTACCCTTCTTACCCATCAATCATCTATCTACCTCCTACCTACCCAGGATCTACTCATCTAGCCCTGGAATCTAGGTCTTTTTTCAAAACTTGAGTCTTTACTCTTACACACACCACTTATACAGTATCTCATGTTTAAACTTTAACAAAGGGAAGGGCAAAGGGGAAGGGGCTCTGGGGCTGAGGATATAGTTCAGTGGTAGAGTAATTGCTTAGCATGTGCAAAGACCTTGGATTTGATCCCCAGCACAACTGAAAGAAAGAAAAAGTGCTACCACTCACCAAATCATTAAAAAAAAAAAGATGGTTAAAAAAAAATAGTGTTCCAAATATTTTTAATCAGTCCCATTGCAAGTAGCAATGAAGAAGGGCTATTTTGGTAGAATACTAAATATTTTAAAAATCAGTAAAACCTTCTTCCTCCTGACCTTGACTCCTCTCCTTTTGAGTGAATTAAGATCAAGACTAGTTTTCAAAAATATATGTGGTCTAGGCCAATCCTTCACTTAGTAAGAGGAGACATCCAGAGAGAAGTGACCACATAAGCAGATAGTATATCAATCTGTGCCCTACCTCAGCAGGCTTACACTGGCCCTATAAAGTGCTGGTCCCTGGTAAGAGACCTGCCATACTGGTCCTCAGGTCTGGCCTGCTCTGATGGCAGAAGAGGAATTGTTATTCCAAGACTCCTTTGCCAGTGGTGATTTTCTGCTCCTTCTCTTTTCATATTGAGTTTCAAATTCTCTGGTGTTGGGTTTTTGGGGGATTTTTTTGACACTGGTCCTGAGCTTGAACTCATAGCTAGCGTTATACACTTACGCCACACTTCTATTTCCTGCTTTTTTTGGTGGCTAATTGGAGATGAGTCTCACAGACTTTTCTGCCCAGGCTGGCTTCAAATTAAGATTTCAGCCTTTTTTTTTTTTTTTTTTTTTTGCCAATCCTAGGGCTTGAACTCAGGGCCTGGGCACTAACCTTGAGCTTCTTTTTACTCAAGGGCTAGGACTCTACCACTTGAGCCATAGTGCCACTTCTGGTTTTTCTGTTTATGTGGTACTGAGGAATCGAACCCAGGGCTTCATGCACACTAGATAAGCACTCTATTAGCCACATTCCCAGCCCTCAGACTTCTTAATAGCTAAGATTACAGGCTTGAGTCACTAGCAAGCAACTTCTCTGTTTTAAAATAGCTGTTTGGTCCCTGCCAGTGTTCTGATGGGCCCCAGTTTATCTGGCCTTAGAAAATCAAATGCAAAACAAAACAAAGTCACAACCAGAAGCTTCAAAGACTCCACATACTATTAGGCAAGGCCCAACTGTTCGGATGAAAGCCTTTTACAGAGGAGTCTTTAAGAGCACAAATGGATGTCCTGAGGTTTATCTGGGCCATTGGTGTCTGGCAGCCTCCTTGGCCTTGCTCATCAGACTTAAAAAAAACATGTGGTGCTAGGCACTGGTGGCTCATACCTGTAATCCTAGCTACTCAGGAGACTGAGATCTGAGGATCGCTGCTTAAAGCCAACCTAGACTCTTATTTCCAACTAACTGCCAGAAAACTGGAAGTGGAGCTGTGGATCAAAGTGGTAGAGCACTAGCCTTGAGTGAAAAACTCAGGGACAGTGCCTGAGTTCAAGCCCCATGAGTGACAAAAATAAACAACAAAACATGTGGTTTGTTAGCTCTCTAAGAGTAGCAGATAAATGCTGAATAGGTAAGTGGAAAGACAAGCTGATACTAAGAACTTACAGAGCACTAAGAATAGCCATGAGGCCTTTCATACAAAGTACTACATACATCCTACATAGTTCCAGGCCTGGGACCATCTCTGTGCAGCCCCTCAGAGGCCTTCAGGACTCACTCACCCGAGCCCTCCCTGACTCCTCAGCATTATCAAGATCCTTCTGTGTAGCTCTTCGTGTATTCACACTTCTGAAGGTCGATTCTTTACTACTCTTCTTTCTGATGCACTCCATCAGGAGTTTAAAGAATCTTAGAGAGAAGAAACCCACAAGCCCCCATCAGTATCCATGTGTCATGTCCTCTGCTCCCTGAGGGCCAGATGCTGAGGGATTCCTACAAGAGATTAATACTCAGGACAGAAGCCATCTTCTCCTATACACTTGCTTCCCTCTAACTTCTGAGTGGCATTTGTTACATCAGAAAGAGCAGCCTCATAGACTGACAGTCCTGGTCTAGATCTCTATTGTCCCTCCTAGAGCATGTGGGTCTGAACATGATTAACAACTTCCTGAGTGTTAACTCACTCATCTGGAAAACCTGAGTATTCATATGTTTTATATAATTCTGTTTTAAGGATCAAAATGACCCTATATCTGATACCTTTCCCAGGGAGTGGCAAAGTATGTGTTAAGTGAGTGTCAGTTGTTGGTGGTCTCTAACCAGGACAGCAGATTCAACTGAAGGAGAAAGGTATCCAACCTGGGTCCAAGACTTTCTCTACCTGTCAACTATAGTATTTCCTGAAAATGGTGCTGCCTCTGTCCTGGGTGTGGGAACCCTGACAATTAGATGAAGGAATGAAGACTAAAAAAACTCATTAGAGTATCAAAAGGCAGCAATAACTAACTTTTACCAATGAATACTGTCAACAGATTAGAACCAAATCAATTTCAAAGAACCCATTTGACCATGAGAACATGGGGATCCATCCTTGGCCCCTTCTTTCCCAATTGCCAATTTTGAAAAGTCCCTTGGGGCTTCACCCTGCCCTCTCCCTATTACAAGATAACCTTTTGCTTCTTTTTCATCTGGCTGTAAGAGCACACCAAACTAGAAAGTACTGGAACCTTGGAGAGCCTTCCCACACTCCCTCCAATTATCTGGTGTTCTCTGAAGCTTCCCCTGTATCCTTCCTGGGCTAACCCTGGGGCAGTACAGGGTTGAGGCTCCTCACTCCAAAGAGTTTAGTTTGAATTTGAAGAGCAGGCAGATCAAACATTTACTATTTTGCAGTAAACAAGAATAGCATCTTCTCTCCCTTTTTTTTAGATTTTTAAACAGGCACATAGTTTTGTTGAGTTTTGGTATTTGTCAGAAAAATGAGGCCCAGTGGCAACTGAGAGGCTATCCAGACTCTAGACACAAGAGGAAGCAAGTCATGGCTTTAGAAAGAACTGGGAAGAGAGGGATGGGAAAATGTTTTGGAAAGGACAGGCTCAAGTTCACATTCATGTCCCCATTGTGTCCAAGCAGAGATGAAGCCCTTGATCTTGTCCATAATGTGGGACTGCTCTCACCTTGCTCACAGGTACTACAAAGAAGAGGAGGAGTGGGGTGCTTCCCTCTGCTGGGGTTACTGCTTATCTCCTCAGGTCCCACGTGTGGTCTGTGTCGATGTGTGGCAACAACTCATCTCTGAGGCCCCACCCAGACATTCCCAACTGCCCTCAGCCTCACTGGCTGCCTCCTCCCATCCCCAATCATCCTCTGGGCTTTGTTCTAGCCTGCTCTGCCAGAGACTTTCCCAGTCCTTCTGCCTGCTAGTGCTGTACCTATCCTTCAAGGCTGGGTCAAAATGCAGATGCAATTTCTCCACAAGGACTCCTATGATCCCCAGCCAGAACCCTGTCTACCTTGCCCACATCTTTTGGTGACTAGGACTGATGAGAATTGGGAGAGGGTACAATGAAAAAAGCTGATCAGCAGTATGCGAGTGTTTCTGAGGTGCAGCCAGTTTGTCCTTCTGTGACCTTGCTAAGAGTAAGGGAGATGATAGCCCTCAGTGAATAAAGGCTGTGCTATTTGTCAGTGTGTGCCAACTGAAGGGAACAGGAGTGGTTGGCAGAGGGACCTCCCCTCCCACATAAATAATTACAAGCTGGGAAGATGACTCTTGGCTGTTTCTGAAAGTGTTAGGCAATATCCTCACCATTTGCTGCTTGTAGAGTCAGATTCACAGACATTCTAACTACAGAGACAGCCATGGGGTCGATCTCAGGCCAGGACTGGAAGCCAAAACCTACCCTTCTCCCGTTGCTTCTACTCTGTGCTCTTTCAACTTACCAGCCCAGCCCATCTTATAGATAACACAAAAATATTCAAAGTGATCGGTGCCAGTATAGCCATCAGAGACTGTCCTGCCTATGGACACCTCCATCTGGCTCCTCTGTCCTATTTTTCTCTCTAATTTATGGGACTCAAAAGTCTCTCCATGACTGGGAGAGAAGAAAGGGAAGAAGGTAGCAAAAAGAGGAGGGAGAGGGAAAGGGGATAAAGGAGAAACCGCTTTAGGGGGAGAGTGGCTTTTCTGTAAGCACATTCCCAACCCCCTTCCATTTCCTTTGAGCCCTGAGGTCTTAAAGTGGTTACTGCCAAGCTTGATAAAGGGACTCCAAACCCACAGCCTAGTTCAGTCTGCTCTGGCATTCATCTTGTCTGAGTCCTCAGAGTCCTGCTGCTGAAGTCACTAAGACTATCCCTACCGGAAATGACTGCACATGCCTTGTTTATTACAGCTTTTCAAGTGTATAAACATAACACAACTAGGATGAAAAACTACTTCACTGTTGGGAACAAGCCAGGGCTGTCATTTATCAGGAAGAAAGTTTAAAAAGTAATTTACTATTTTCAGTTCCATGAGGTAATGTCAGTAAATGAACTCTAACCACAGCCTAGCATATCTTTGTGGCAACCTAGCTGCTGTGGAGTCTCAGGTGAAGAGAAATGGGCCAGGCTGTAGACTCCATCCACTCTCCATCATTCTCAAGAGGTAATGTGATCCTAAGTCCCACTTCTCAGAAGAGGGCTTCCAGGCCAGTACAAACATCTGTTGCACTTGCTCCTCTCTGTTAATTAATGAGCTGGCAGGATGGAGCCCCACATGACTGTCACTGTTCCCAGTGTTCCAGAACATGTGGAGCACCTGACCTGGGTAGGTGCTGATGCATGTCCTCCCCAAGACCCAACTAGCAACAAGCTTAGAGCTTTTATCATCTGAAGTAGGATCCACCTAGGGAATGGCCTGAAGGGCTTAATTTGGATCCAAACTCTTCTACCCTGATACCCAACATCTTATAGGCCATCTGCGTAGAGGATTGGCCTGCAGCCAGACCTTACTTATGGGGCAGGGAAATAAAGAATCAGGTCTTGGCTCCACTCCTGTTCTCACTTGCCCCAGTGACCAACTTTGGTGGCTTTGTGCAGCTGTGAGATGGTTGAAGGAAGAGAAACTTTCTTTTCTGCTCTGCTACCAATTCTCCATATCTGAGCAGCTCTGGGAAGAACCAGATGGTCTAGATTATAGGCAGTGGTCAATGGCTCCAGGTCCAATCTTCTCTACAGATATAGTTTCTCTTGTCTACTGGGCTTTTAAAAGGATATGAATTAGTTACAGTTCCTCTTAAAAAAGCAAAAGTAGAATCCGGCATCATGGCTCATACCTGTAAAACTAGCTACTCAGGAGGTTGAAATCTGAAGATTGCAGGAAGCCAGCCTGTAGAGAAGTCTGTGACACTCTTATCTCTAATTTACTGCCACAAAAGCCAGAAATGGAGCTGTGGCTCAAGTGGTACACTGCTAGCTAGCCTTGAGCACAAAAAGCTCAGGGATGCCAGGGCTTTGAGTTCAAGCCCCAGGGTTGGAAAAAAGAAAAAAAAAACATGAAAGCAGGCAACCAGAGAAAGAAAGAAAGGAAGGAAGGAAGGAAGGAAGGAAGGAAGGAAGGAAGGAAGGAAGAAAGGATGGAAGAAGGGAGGAAGGAAGGAAGGATGGAAGAAGGAAGGGAGGGAGGGAGGGAAGGAAGGAAGGAAGAAGGGAGGGAAGGAGGGAGGGAGGGAAGGAGAGAAAAAAGGAAGGAAGAGAAAAAGGAAAAAAGAAGGCAGACTTTGTTTTAAATCAGAAGATCTAGCCACTGTGGCTCACATCTATGCATGGAGTAACCAATTCCTTGAGATAGGTTCCACATGCTTCAAGTCTGCCAGTCCACTTTACTGGACTCTGCTATCTCCTGCATTCTGCAGCCTTTGGAGTTTGCTACTATTAGGGTCAGTGTTGAGTCAGAAGTGCTTTTGTGGTTCTTTTCTGCTTTCTCCAGTCATAAAGAGTCCACCCTCCTAACTCTGTGCAATCAGCATTGTAGACTACACTTTTCAAATGCCTTAGAGTAGTCTAAACTTGAGAGAAAAATAAAGTTCACCAGATAGAAATGCCTTTGTAAGAAGCTACAAGCAACCTCAAGTTATTAAACCAGGGTTTAAAAGCAGTATGACACTGTTCATTACTGACAAACTGTAAACGTAACAGGAACCTCATTATGCTGCCTGGAATTATATCCCATTACTAACTCCATGTGCTGGGCTGACATCAGAGGCACCACTGTGGTGGGACTTCCTTCTCTCTCTTGTAAACATACTTTCACATCTTCACACTACATGCTCAAGAGGATGACTTCTTGAGCCATCAACCCAAGGTAATGTGTTGTTAACTAATTCACACTTACAAGCCAGATCAGGGTGAGGTTTGTGGATGAGGCTGTAGGGTCTGCAGTTCCTACACACTTCTTTTACAGAGCTTGCTGGGAAAATGCGCACCATCTCCTGGAAGCCTGTGGCCAGGAGTACTCTATGGGCCATAATCATCAACAAATATGGCCCGAATTCTGACCTTGTTTCCATGAAATGCAGGATGTCCTCAGGTCTCAGGCACTTCTCCTGTTGGTAATAGGCATGCGGCAGGAACTCAAACCTCAGCTCATACACCCGGAATTTGTTCTGTTTTTCCCCCATGCAGAAGGACTCCTGGACATCAACTTTCTGCAACACCTAGAATGAGAAGAGCAGAGAACATGACTTGTCCATGTCCCAGGAGACTGCGCTGCAAGTGGACTGTGGGAAACCAAGGGTTTGAAAGGACAGCAGCTAGGGACACAGGGTAAAATCCCAACCCTAGTGAGATCTGCCTACATGAGTCCTTGGAGAAACAGGGTGGAGGCCCACAGCTTAGAAGCCATCTCCAGAGTATCATAAGCCTGGGAGGAGTAGGAGCCTTCCTGTGTCTCCCTAAAAGCAATGCTGGTAAGCCAACCCAAGAAGCATTCTTACTATACTTGTTAGGCACACGAAAATGCTGCAGAACTAATGGTTATCTTAAAAGGCTCTTGATCCATCCCTTAGCCTCTCTCTCCCTAGTAGGAAGGGTCTAAGCAGTCAAAAGTCTGCTCTACAGATGGGAGGACAGAGCATCCTGCCTCTACCCAGTGTGCTACCCAAGCCCAAGAGATACTTACCTCCCCTAGGCACACCCTGGTGAGCTGCTTCTTCAGGCTCTTCACTCTCTTCAGGGCTTTCTTGGTGTTGAAGACGGGGACACTCATCATGGGTGTCTTGATGTTGGCACTAGCCACCATGAGAATCTCCCTTAACCTGTTACAGAATAAGGGCACATCATTGTAAGAGGTAACCAGATTAGGGAATCTGTTCATCTGAAGCCTCTTCTAAATATATGAGTTTTTCTGGGATGTAAAAACCCTTGGGATCTCACAAGGGAAGGTTAGGAATCAGCTCTGCCCCATGGGACATAGAGAGACTCTCCTTGTCTGACTTCTCCCTGGAGCGCTGGCTCATGAATTCTTGCTTCCTAAGAAGTAAACAATAACCAGAAAAGCAAGTCAAATCTGCACTGTGGCGTTCCTTCTATGCTCTACCCATAAACTCAGCCAGCTCACGGTGGACCTGACCTCTTGTAGTCCACAGGAGGGTACTCCACAGTTGAGAAGTCAACAAGGCTGCCTAGAATCTAATTGCCAGAAAGTGGCAGATCACAGACTGATTGTCATGGATCTGAGTCTATACTCTTTTCACCTAGCAATTACACTGCAGCATGCATCCATGTACTTAAAGGGTCACAGCCATAGGAATGGCACCCCTGGAGCTGAGTAACCAGATGGCCTTCGTTGGGATGTTGGGGATTTTAAACAATGCAATCTATAAGTATCCCTGGTAACTCTAATACAGGAGTTACCAAAGGAACAAACAGAAATCTTAAAAAGGCCTAAGCATTGATCTGGCCACAGAAACTAGTTAGACTCTGGAAATTCCAACCCTAATAAGCACTTTGATGAGCCCTAATCTCACTCACACTTGCTCCCTTCTTGCCCCCCATCAAACGACTCCTTTCCTGAGAGAACTAGGGCAGATCTCATCCATTTACCCTGCTAACCTCGCACCTTGGAATACCCAGGGTGACGTTCATCTCGCCTCTGCCTGCGAAGTGGAAGGTGTTCAGAGTCATCTGTGTGGAGGGCTCCCCAATGCTCTGGGCAGCCAGCAGTCCCACAGCCTCGCCTGGGTCGCACAGCGAGCGCTGCCATTTTAGCTGCAGCAAGGTTCTCAGCCTGGAGAGAGTAGGGGGCAGTGGGAGGTCAGGAGGAGGTAGGTGACTTCCATCAAGTCACCTGAAACCAGAAACCCAAACCCTCCCTCCTCCCTCTTCCCAGACAGGCTTCTCCTAGGCAAATGATCTCTCTCATCTTTAAAAAGATTCCTGCAAGTCACCTGCAATGCCCTAAAACTACCCAGTAAACCTCTTAGCCGGGTGGTAAAGCACTAACCATCCTTGCTCAGACTGTTTGTGTTGGCAGCAAAAATGTCATTATGTCCACATTGGGCCACTTATTACAGGATCCTGAGCAATAAATTTCTGGGATCATTTCCATTTTCCTTTGTCCTTCTGCCTCCAAACTAGTTTTGGCAGTTTGGAGTCTACAACTCCTGCTGTATGAACTGAGAAAGAAGTTCAGGTTCACTAAGCAATGGTACAATCTTATTTTCTTTATTACTATAAGTGGATGTAGATCTCATCAGAATTATCTATGAAAGTCAAATTGAGTACGATAGAGCACTCTGCAGACTGAGGTTGGAAAATCTGTGAGTTTGAGGCTAGCCTGGGCAACCTAGCAAGATCCTGTCTTGAAATAACAAAAACTTAACAATAACAAAAAACCAAAATTAAACAAATATAACAAAATAAGAACCCCAAACCCAAGCAAAACAAAACATTAAGCATGTACTAACCATCCTTCCTATAACAGCTAGCCCTTTACAAACTCTGTATTACAAGGAATGACCATGTGCAGTGAAGGGCAGTGGCTCAGTAGAGAGAAGTAATAAAGCTACATTTCCATGTGAGTTCTTGTAGGGCCTGCTATGGCAAATGCAGCCTCCTAGGCTGCAGGGATTTAGGTGGGAGTTGGAGAGCTTTGAATTTTTCTCTTTTAGGGGAAGCCCAGCTGGCAGCCTGGACAACTTAGCTAGGATCTCCAAGCCTGACTATGCTAAAGGGATAGAGAGAATCCTGGATTTCTTTCCAGTTCTTACACTCAGGCAAGTGTCTTTGCTCATTTGTGTACTGCTCCCCAGTATCCAGCTGTCAGTCTTACTCCTGAACCCTCTGTCAGCCAGTCCCTACACCTCATCTGCTATCACAGGGGTAGGACTGGGGGAAATGACCTCAGGTCTGGCACTGCACTCTTGGTGAACTTCATGTAAAGCTTAGGACCAAAGCAGAGCAGGCATCTCTGGGCCCTTGTGATAGTCTGACCCTCTGTGCAAGTTTGCATCATGCCTGGCTTCCTGCCTACCTAGACCAAAGGGGGGGGGGAGAGAGAGGGGGAGGGAGAGAGAGAGAGAGAGAGAGAGAGAGAGAGAGAGAGAGAGGAGTGTGTGTGTGTGTGTGTGTGTGTGTGTGTGTGTGTGTGTGTGTGTGTGTGCACTTATCCATGCTGAGGTTTCCACATAGACCTTCTTCCTTCAACCTGGAAACTCAAACTCAAAAGTATCAGTGGAGTCACTGGATCAGTTGAGATGCAGTGTCCTGGGACAGTGAGTGACCTGTCTGGGTCAGAGTTGGCAGATACTGAATGGTGACCAGACTGGTTCTTTTACTCATAGCCATGTCCACTACACCAAACTCTGGAGAGTGGACACTTCTGTCTAACTGTTCTCATCTGCCTCAGTATCCATTAAAAGCTTCCTACTGTCTCAGATCCCGCCCTCCTGCTGGAGTCTCAACTCTGGAGGCGGCCCTCTTCTTCTCCAGTGGGCTGGCTGAGACTGAGAGGATTCCCTCCACACGTGCCATGCTACAAATTAGTGTTTCACCTGTCGAGAGAAAGCTCTGATTTCATGTAATTCTTCTCTGCTTGAGCTGCCCATTCTTGACTGTAGTCATCCATCTTTTTTTCAAATGTTTCTGAGACAGATGCAAAGTAGATGTCCGGGCGCCACACAGACAGACTGGGGTCAGGACAAGAGGCTGCTTTCTTCTGGTATTTCCACCTGCTCTGTTCATCCAACTCATACCACATCTGTAACATCTGAATGGAGGGAAAGATGAGTCTCAGCTACATGGGAAGCTAACTAAAAGGAATAGGGCTGTCCTCTTGGGAAAACCAGTGGCATGAGGAGGCTCAAAAGCATTGGTTTAGATAAGAGCAGGCAGAACACTAAGACAGAAAGAAACCTGACTCCACAAGGTAAAAAATAACACAACAATGTAAACAGGGAAAGGGAAGCTGTTGACCACGATTGTCAGTCCTCATTCTGGCCCATCTAAGCGCAGGTAGAGGGGCTACATAATTTACTACAGATCCAAGTGGGATTGTTCTGGAGTCAAATGGAAAAGTGTAATGATTATGTTAAGATACTGTCACTAGGAGAGAAGTGACTATGTTGGATCCCTGTTAACCTCAGATCCAGTCTCTTCACACATATTGTATCCAAAGTGAATGATTTTAAAAGAACCTCTGTTTCTGGCTTATACTAGCATCATAGGCAACTTCTAATAGTATCTCTACTCATGGTTCTACCTATAATTACACACCCTCTCCAAGTCTAGTTACTACTCTCCCTGATCCTTCATACCAAGGTTGATAATGAACTCTGAAGTCATCAGCTGACTGGTCCCAAGCCCTATCCACATCATTGTAAAAGAGTCCCCTTCTTATAATCTTACTTAAGCACCACTGGTGTCCTGACTGATTTCAACACAATACCCGGTATTAGGGAACAATTCCATATCTTTCAAACCGTTCCCAAGGCTTGGACATGCCAGAGAATAGGGATACCATCTCTCTTTATCACCTGTTGAGTTTCTGGGCTGCGGCCATTCTGGTTCTTGCCCTCGAGGTTCAAGGCTTTCACAGCTGCCTGCATCTTTTGGGAGTAATTCAGGAAGGCACCTTTCCTTAGCTGGGCAGTAGAATGCTTGCTGTGCCATTTTTTAATGGCTCTGAAGTGACGGAGAGCTTTCTGAGGATCTGCTCTGGACAAAACTTCATGGAGATGCTTTGATTTCATTATCACCTAAACAAACCACGCACATACAAGATGAGAGATGGGGTGTAGCAGACAACACATGCTTCATAGGACCTATATGTCTTTATAATACATCTCAAAAACTGAGTACTGGTGATCCAAGTCCTTGCTGTACGGATCAGATGTAGGAGCTGGTGGTCTTAGGGGATAAAGGCACACTCAGAACCCCTCTAGGAATAGAAAGGAGATTTAGAAAGAAAGAAGAGGCCAAAGAGGGTGGCCAAAGACCAAGGACAAGCTCCAGAAGGGAAAGAACCAAGAACCAGAGCATGACCTTCAATTCTACCATCAGCTCCATCATCTTGGACAGGTCACAGTCAGTTTCATTTTCCTACTGTAACACAGGGTGATTGAAAGTTCAGACAATGGAGATTGTCATTACAAAGCCACAAGGCAGCAAGAACATCATAAACATGTATCCGGTGATCTGGGTTCAAATGCTGGCAATACCGTTTTCACCAACTGGTTATGTCAGCTGCATATTTAGCTCCTTCAGCTGTAAAAACAGCAGGCCACTTCCCCCAGAGAGTTACCACCTCCCACAGTTGTGGTGAGGATAAACCCAGCACTCAGCACTGGTAACTTTCAGTTAGAAACCAAATGTAGCAATTGCCTCTAAATAGAAACTGTTACTCCAGAAATGCTCAAGCCCCATCATCACTTCAACTGATCAGGCCTGTGGCCTGTGGCTCTGAAAATTTTCAAGTGTGTCAAGACACTGGTGGGTGCTTTACAAACCTTTCCACTCAACTTTCTCACAGCTGCACAGATTGGGTGGCTTCAGTTCAGGGTACTCTCAGAATTCTGGTTGTGATAGAGGCCTGATGCATGAACAGAGATTGGTAATATACCTCATAGTTGCTGGCCAGGAAGGGAAACTGCTTGGGCTGCAAGAACTGCGTCTTGGGGATATCCAGGCCATCTTCCCCATATAGGAACTGCACCACGCTGCCATCGCTGTCACGGACTGTCAGATCATACTGGACAACAAGGCCTTCCAAGTGCTTGATGATACACCTAATAAGGAGGCCATTGGGCTCAGTGACCATCAGGCATACACCTCTCAGAAAGGATCTCATGGGGAGGGAGTAGTATAAGGGACTGCTGTTTTGCATACAAACAAAACTTCAGGACAGGACAGAGCTCTGGTATGCCAGGGTCTGAGCTCCAGCATCCCTTAACCTGGTAGATCTCCAAGAGGAGACTAAGAGCTTGGCTTCTACTCTTGGAGATGGCCTCCCATCTGCCCAGTTGCTGGGTTTACTCCCTGCCCTTTCCCTCTCCTGTACCACATATCATCCTGGGACCAGCATCCTCAGATCCACAAGTAGGCAAGACAGGGAAACTACTAGAATCCCCAAATCCTCGTGTCAGTGTGGTGAGTGTTACAGATACTGAGGGACCCCAATCAGGAACTAAGTACTGCTGGATGACAGTAGTTCACAAGTGTAATCCTAGCTACTAAGGAAGCCAGCCAGGGCAAGAAAGTCCATGAGACTCTTACCTCCATTTAACTACCAAAAACCCAGAAGTGAAGCTGTGGATTAAGTGATAGAGTGCTTAAGCAAAAGCAGCTCAGGGACACCATCTAGGCCTTGAGTTCAAGCCCCAGGACTGGGAAAAAAAGGGAACCAAATGTTAATCTAATGACCTGTATACTCAGTCCTCCCATTGCCAGCTGCTTCCCTTGACTTCTCTTGCTTTCTGCCCTTGTCCTGGATGTTTTGTTACCTTTCTGGCTACTACCTCAGTTTCTTTGGTCACCTTAGGAGCCTGGTTCCTTCCCCCTGGTAACGACTCTGAGCTCTAAGGACACAGCACAGTGTTAGTCACATCTTTCACAGCTCCCAGAGCCTGGCAAGGATGGTAGCATCAGCTGTGTGACTCAAGCCCTGGGAAAGGACAGGAGCTGGCCCTGACTGCAGAGCACTGCTAGCTCTGCAGATAGGATCCGATGGACCACCTAGGTGTTTCTTGATCCTACTCTAGCCCTATCCACCTCAATAACCACAGGAACCACAGGAGAAAACACCAGAACACTGAATGCAGGCATGGCAAATCTAAGCTTAGAAACAGGACAAAGCTGGAACCAACAGGTAGAATGCTGAGGGGAAGAAATGGAGTGGCATCCCTCCAACCCTGCTCAGTTCTTTGAGGATATAACTTTAAAGGCAGGCTCAAGAGGCAAGAGAATGGGGCTGGAAAGGTGGCTCAGTGGTAGAGTGCTTGCCTTGCATGCATGAGACCCTGGGTTCTATTCCTCAGCACCACATAAGCAGAAAAAGCTGGAAGTGACGCTGTGGCTCAAGTGGTAGAGCACTAGACTTGAGCTGAAGAGCTGAGGGACAGCGCCCAGGCCGAGTTCAGGCCCCATGACTGACCAAAAAAAAAAAAAAAAAAAAAAAGAGGCTAGGGGATTTACACCATTTCCATCATTTCCCATTATCATTTCTTTTTATGATCATCAGAATTTCCACTTTCTGTAAAACATAAAAGAATTCCCTAAAAGCTTAAACTCACACTTAGCATTAATGAACCAAAGGGCAGGTTCACGCAATCGCTGTGTGCTGCTTCCTCCTAGGGTAAACCAAGTTTGAAAAATTGCCACTTCTGGGTTTTTCTGTTTATGTGGTCTGACAAATCAAACCTAGGGCAAGCACTCTACTGCTAAGCCACATTCCCAGCCCCAATAGCTTCTGTTTTCTATCTTCTTGCGTACCCATCAAGATTATTTTTGTGTGTCTGCACTGATCCTAGAGCTAGAACTCAGGGCTTGAGGACTGGCTCTGAGCTTTTTTTTTTCTTGCTCAAGGCTAATGTTCTACCATTTGAGCCATAGGTCCACTTCCAGCTTCTTGGTGGTTAACTGGAGATAAGAGTCTCATGGAAAGCTGGGCACCGGTGGCTACTGCCTATAAACCTAGCTACTCAGGAGGCTCTGATCTGAGGATCGAGGCTCTGATCTGAGGATCGAGGTTCAAAGCCAGCCAGGGCAGGAAAGTCAGTGAGATTCTTATCTCCAATAAACTACTAGAAAACTGGAAGTGGCACTGTGGCTCAAGCCGTAGACCACTCGCCTTGAGCTGAAGAGTGCAGGGTCAGCGCCCAAGCCCAGAGTTCAAACCCCATGACCAACCAAAAAGAAAAAAAGTCTCATGGAATCCTACCTGGACTGCCTATAAACTGTGATCCTCAGATCTCAGCCTCCTGAGAAGCTAGGATTACAGGCATGAGCCACCAGTGCCCAGCTCTATCAAGATTTTTAAAACATTTTTTTTTAAAGAAATCAACCAAAGACTCTTCAGTAAGAGGTAACATGTGCAGGGCACTAGGATAGCAACCCCATCAAACAGCAGCTCACAGGTGCTTTTACCTTTGGAGATAGCCAGAACGGCTGGTTTTCACAGCAGTATCTACCAGGCCCTCTCGCCCTGCCATGCAGTGAAAGAAGAACTCCTGTGGGAGAAAAGAATATGGTCCCAAAGATGCAGTAGGCACTTTCTGCAGGGCTACTCAGGCTGACACCCCAAGCAACCTTTCCTGACCAGATAACTCTTCCCCTCCTAGGTACTGATTCCTTGGCTTTGAAGAATCCAATGGCCTAAGTTACTTCTGTTGTCCCATGGTCTCTGTTATGCTGCCTAAGGTGGAGGAACAGAGTACCAGAAGTAACAGTTCCCATCTAGATGAGTCAAATGCCTCTCCGTATCCGTATGTGCCATCCTCAGGGCCATCCTCCACACCTGATTTCCAAAGACAAGTGGCCCTGATGCTCTGACCCTGACTGGTTCAGTCCCACACTTGCATTCCATTTCCCAACAGTGGTCAACAAAATAAAACAAAACCACCACCACCACCACCAATCACAAAAAAAGTGGCAAAAGAAGCTTTATAAAAAATTTTTCTTTCTTTCTTTCTTTCCTTTCCTTCCCTCCCTCCCTCCCTCCCTTCATTTTTTGTGGACAGAATCATGCCATATTTCCCTGGCCTGCTTCAAATTTGCAATCTTTCTGTCTCAAATTATATATGTCTACTACTATAATTACAATGAGTAAGCAGCCCATATATAATTTATGTATAACCATTACTGTAAATTTAATGGGAAATGCATCAAAATTATGATTTTTTTTGCACCAGTGAAACAATAAAGTAGCTATTAACAAAAAAAGAATATATTTACAATTATAATTAGCAAATGCAGATATATACATGTAAATATAGACACACACATGAATAAATATGTAAAACTCAACCCAAAACTTTATGATACTATCCCATCCTAACTAGGTGGGAAAAATCTGAGATTTGCTTTACCACTCTACTGTTTTCATTAAATAAAGGAATGCTGGGCACTATCTACTCCAATGACTTCTTCATTTATTAGAGGCACAATCAGAATTTGGAAAATTCTGTTCTACCTCAACCTACCTCCATCCCTTAACACAGACCACAGATGACCACTGGAGAGTCCATGTGAGAGAACAGAGAAGGCTGCTGAGTGGTTAATAGCTTTGAAACAATTCACACTCAGACTTACACAACTCAGACTTAGTGAGCTGCTCACGGGGTTACTCTTTCAGAGAAACACTATACTTAAGGGAAAAAAAAGGGCTAACATACCAAAAGCCATTTCTGACAAGTGTGAGGGGAAACCCTTCTTCTAGGGGAGAACTCCATGTGCGAAAGCAAAACTAGGTATCTTCTATACTCATTAATCTTCCCACTATGAAGGAGTTGGGGAAGGGAAGGAACCTGAGAGTTGGGAACTTTGCAAAATCAATCTCTATGATGCTCCTTTTGGCAACATAAACATCTTTGTGTGAGTGACATTCATTGCCTTTTCCAGCTGCTTCACATATTGCTAAGAACTGGCCTAGAGAGGTTGCACAATTCTTTTTGTTTTCATTTCCCAGCAAATATTTACTGAGTGTCTATCCTGTGCTAGCTCTGGCATTACAATGAGAAATGTTACACAGGTGTGTCCTCTTGGGATCCTAGGATCTAGTGGACAAGAAGGAAGTGACTTGATCACTCTTGCTCAGATTGGTCAATGGGGTAACAGATCACCTATCACTGAGCCTAGAAACAGAGAACAAAGTAAAAAAAAAAAAAACCAAAACATACATACCGGAGGTCTAATACCTGTGAGAAACCTTCCAGTGACAAAGCCACCAGCCCTGGGGGTGAATTCATAAGGTTCAAAGCAGGGCAATGATTTGCCAGACGCCATCAGTGGAGGTCTCCGACCTTCCAACTCAATCTGACCCAGCAGGCAAGAGATCTGGGGAAAAGGAAATCCAATGAAACTCTTGATTCCTATATGTGGTAGTGCTTTGTTCAAGTAAGGAAGGGATAGCCTACTCTTCAAGGAAAGATGTGTGGAAATTAAAACTAGGGAAGCTGTGTTGCAAGAAAAAAATAAAACCAAGCACTAACTTCTTTTTTTGACTGATCTGGATTTTCACAATTGGGCAGGTTGAAATGGGTGATGTTTGGACAATTAGCTGTATTTCAGAATCATCACGTTTTACATATAAGAGACTTGAGGTTCCTAACGGTGAAACAGAAGCCTATAGAAATGTAATTTATTGTGATCCTGTCATCCTAGATCCAAAAGAGTACTCAGCTATCCAGGTATTTGCTTCGAAAACAACCTGTAAATATTCAAGGAGAAAAGAACAATAGGTCTACATTTCTCTTTAGTCAGAGGGCTTCCTGTGGGCCTTCAGCCTTCTAAACCCACTCCCATTGGGATCATTTATGAGACAATGATCCTTAAGAGCCTTTTTAAAAAGTTCATCAAGGAGCTGGGAAGGTGGCTCAGTGGTAGAGTGCTTGCCTCTCATGCATGAGGCTCTGGATTCAATTCCTCAGCACCACATACACAGAAAAAGCCAGAAGTGGGTGCTGTGGCTCAAGTGGTAGAGCGCTATACCCTTGAGCTGAAGAGCTCAGGGGCAGTGCCCAGGCCCAGAATTCAAGCTCCATGACCCACCAAAAAACAAGTTCATCAAGATTAAAAAATAATAATAAAACAACAGGAAAATTTGTGAAAATGGTTCTATAGCATTATGGAAATCTGAGATCTGAGGAGACAATGGGCCTGAAGTAATTTTAAGGACAAGCTCATAATATAATATTAAGTGAAAGAAGCAGATCATGCAATAGTGTAGGCTCTCAGCTGAGATTGAGATTTTACATACAGAGAGTGCATATATAACATGAATCTAGGCAATACAACATTTAAGTTTATAATATATATTTATATAGGGGCTGGGAAGGTGGCTTGCATGCCTGAGGCCCTGGGTTCGATTCCTCAGCACCACATAAGCAAAAAGAAAAAAGCCAGAAGTGGTGCTGTGGCTCAAGTGGTAGAGCGCTAGCCTTGAGCTGAAGAACCGAGGGCTAGCACCCAGGCCCAGAGTTCAGGCCCCACGACCGGACCCCCCCCCCCAAAAAAAAATTACTGCCACATAAGCAAAAAGAAAAAATGTATTTATATAGCTAACGTTATACATACTTGCATATTTCTATCTCTATCTTTCCATATCTGTGGTTAGTGGCTGTATTTATTTCTATATGCTTTGTATCTTTTTGTGGTTCATTTTTATACAGAATGTAGGTCCTCTTAAAATCAGAAATGATCCTAAAAGCTGCCTTTTGCTATCAAGTCCCCACTCTGGCATTTGTTCAAACCTGCATCGTGTTCACAGTTGAACCTTTGGCTCCAGACTGCACCATCATCTGTAGGTTGTTCTCCGGAAACTGTCTGTGCAGGCCAAAAGGCATGCATGCCTACGGATTAAATCAACACACTGGTCAGTAACTTTGCCATTTTAAATTCCAGGTTTACACACTTAAATGATATAGGAGCAATAAAACCAGAATATCTAGAGCTTCAGATCAAATCCCATTCAAGGTTAAGGGAAAGCCTTGGTTAGCATGCATCCTTTAGCTAGAACCCATAGAGAGAAGTCAGATGGGTGCCTCCTTGCTTTGTGCTGTGCTATTACATCCTTTCAAGAGCTATAAGCTCCATTTTTCTGGTTAAAAGGCAGCAAAAAGGGAGACAGAAAAAGGAGAAGGAAACCAGCATACCTAGTTTGTAATTCTGAAAAGGAGCTGGTTAAGAACAAAATCTAAGGTGATGCCTTTGCAAGCTGGTACCACAGAGGTAGATTACAGATGCCCACATGACACCCACATTTACCAGCATCCCATCAAGCAGCTGATGGGGATCCTCACCTTAGCTCTAGGATCAGAAATAAGCAAAGCCCCATTGGAAAGTCCAGGGAGATGATTAGAGGACTATGCATTTGTTTAGGTCTTTGCCTAGGGTCCCAGGGACACAACCCAACACAGGGAAGGCCAGCGGGGTGGGAAGAGGTGAGTTGAGATACTTCTGAAGATAGCCCCTCACCAATAACACCCTCAGTTAGCCCTGGAAGTGGCACTACCTTCATCCCCACACAGAAGTGGGCAGGCACCTGTAAACGGACAAACTCGGTCTTCTCAGAAACCAAAAGGAGATGGACACCACAGATAAATTCTTTTTCTCTTTCATCAGTCATGGGTTTGAACTCTGGCCTGGGCACTGTCCCTGAACTCTTCAGCTCAAGGCGAGTGCTCTAATTGAGCCACAGTGCCACTTCCAGTTTTCCAGTTTTTATTGGAGAAAAGAGTCTCACAGTGGGGTTGGGAAGGTGGTTCAGTGGTAGAGTGCTTGCCTTGAATGCATGAGGCCCTGGGTTTGATTCCTCAGCACCACATAAGTAAAAAAAAGCCAGAAGTAGCACTGTGGCTCAAGTGGTAGAGTGCTAGCTTTGAGCTGAAGAGCTGAAGAACAGTGCCCAGGTCCAGAGTTCAGGCCCTACGACGACCACCACCACCACCAACAGCAACAAAAAAAGAAAAACAGTCTCAAAGACTTTCCTGCCCAGGCTGGCTTTGAACCACAATCCTCAAGATCTCAGACTCCTGAATAGGTAGGATTGCAGGAGTAAATTTTAATTTTTGTTGAGCATTGGTCTTACTTCTTTCTCTCCTTGTCAGGTCTCTAAACCTAGGAGGCAGGATAAGGGCCAGGTCCAGTCCTCTAAGCCATAGGACTGGGAGTCTCAGCTCTTGGACATGAGGGTAGAGAGAATCAGGTCCTGGTCTCAATCATGCAGATTTTCTTTCTCAGCCACCATAGGCCTATCTTGGTACTATGCATGTGAGCTCATTCCTGGCAACTCTATGAGACAGTGTTCCTCACATACCATACTCCCATATGACAAAAATCAATGAATGCACAGCTTGCTCATATCACTTACTAGAGGTCAATAGTGTGTATGAAGCACAACCAGGACCTGAAGATAGGTCTGCACCCCTGGTTCCACTGCATGAGCAACAGGAGTGTTTTGGGCTCTTCTTTTTGCTTGTCTAGAATCAATAACTTCACAGGAAAGACTACTTTCCTCATTCCCCTTTAGTGTAGTAACTCCAAAATAAAAACATGTAAGACAAGAAATATCACAAAGCATTTCTTTTCAGCACTAAGGCCTTTCAACACCCTAACTGATTTGGGAATGAAACCCTTGACTCTTCACAATGATATATTCTAACTGTCTCCCCTCCCTACTCTTACCCCAATCTGCTGTTAAAGGGACAAACTGCTCCATGGGTGAGAATCAAAATGTAATTAAAAAAGAAATCAGCATTCAGAAAGATGGAGATAAGTGCATGCACCACAGGGTTAACCTTGTTAATCTCATTGCTGTAATGGTTTACTTCCTCCTTGAACTTCATATCAATCATGTTAAAATCCCGCTGGTCTTTGCCAAGATGTGCATCCTGCCATTTCCCACGGACCTCATCACATGATGCAGCTTCTGGTAGGTTCAACGCAACCCTGACAGCCTAGAATAAAAAAGGAGGAACAGGTCAGAAGTTGAAGTCACATGAGAAGGATGTGGGTTTCATTCTGCAAGACATTTGACTAATCTGTAGTGGGCCCCAACCTTCTGTTCTCTCCTTACCCGAGGTCCGCAGTGAGTGGATTCTTCAATGATCTGCTGTCTCTTAACATCTGCCTTTGGCTTAACCAAAATGTCTTCCACATCTGTGAAGTGAAACAGGCAAGTTCAGTTGCGACCAGGTCTGACTTCACCTGTCTGTAAACTTGGTGGGACTTAGATCCTGAATAGAGTATAAGAAGCAATGAAATGCTGTTGCTATTAATTCAATTGATTTCTCCCATCTCTTAGGATTGTATTTCTCGTTTTACAAGTAAGGCACAAAGGTTAGATAGGTAGAAAGTAAGCCCAGGCTGGATCCATGTAGAGCTCATGCAATACATCTATGTGGGAGGAAAGTGTTAGAGATGAAGAGGTTTTTGATGAAAAGCTGGGTTTAGAGATGGAAGAGAACATCCCAGGTTGGGCTCCTGGAAGCCAAACATCACAGGGATTACCCATATGGTTGTATGGTATATAGGCCCACAGCCATGTCAAGCCTAGGCAACAGGGTCCATCTCTGTAGTTTCTTTCGCATTGTCAAGGGAGGATGAACTGCCTGTGTGGCTTAAAGCCCATTCTAGCTCAAAAACTTAAAGTAATACCACTTCACTGAACTGCTTTGCCTCTAACTGTGAGCACTACAGTACTCCAAATTTCTTCCATCAAGATCTGAGAAAGATGGCAAACAACTAACAGAACTGGCCAAAAGGCAAACATACCTGTAATACCTGTAACTGGAGGGCTTCTCAAGGTCACATATTGAGTAGAAGGGAAAGAAACATTCCTTCTGTGAAGTAGCCACTTCCCATGACAATGAACCTTGTAACGATGCTTTCTTCCTAAGAAGGGCTAGAGTGGAGCTAGCCTTGTGGGCCCATCCTCCCTGGAGTCATAATCCCAGCTTGGCCTTGTGGCATCTGAATCATCACCAACTCAGAGGCAATTCCCTTCTATGCCATGTGTTAAACAGAGCTACAAGCATAGCTGCTGTTTGTTAGGTTTGGTCTTCTGTTGTGAGTTAGGTGTGGAATCATCCTCTACTTCTCATTTTCAGAGCTCTCTGAACATCTGTTTCTAGTTAGCAGATATTTGTGCTTTTCCTAGACTACCATTAAAAACTAATTTACATTTTATAAGTGTGAGGTTCTTAGTCTTTATTCTTTCTGCCTGTGTAGCTCTCACATGGAATTAAGTGATCAAGCCAATTATAGGAATCAGGACACAGAAAGGAGAATTTCAGTCCTGAAATATACATGCTAAGGTGTTTATCCAAGGGTAGTATCCCAATAATAATGTGAAAAGTTACAAATAGTCTGCTTAATTATAGGAACAGGTTAAATAAATTACAGTATAACTAACCCTTCCTATCTATGGGTTCTGCATCTGTAGACTTAACTAACTGTGATTGAAAATATATGAAAATGAAAAAACTGTATCTGCACTGAACATGTACATTTTTTTCTTGTCCTTCTTGTAGTTTAACAATGATTTACCTAGCATTTATATAGTTATAGCATTAGAATTTAGAGATTAGAATTTAAAGTGCATGGAAGATTTACAACCCCCTCAGATACTAAACATCTATAGTCAGTAGTTACTAGGATGCTGATTGATATTAGCTGACCTCAAAGAGCACTTGTTAATACATTTGAGAATGATGTTATTCGGAGGAAAAGATTACAAAACAGTATGAGATAAAGGATTCCATTCTTTGCTGAATATAGTTCCACTGGAAAAGTCTAGAAAATACAGACCAAATCAATTCTAATGGTTATCTCTGACAAGTGGATGCTGAGTGATTTCAAATTATCTTTAAGTCTGCATTTAAATGTTTTCCATACAATTAAGTATATTACACAATTGAAAGTATAATAAAATGTGTAATACAAGTCTTACTGCAGGCCATTGACAAAACTCCCACTGTGGCAGGCCTAGGGATCCCACAATGGGACTCCCACTATGTTGGCATGTGAACCAGTCTACATGTATTCACGCTATTATGGTATCACACACTGTGGTGAGGGTTTAGCATGCAGCATTTTAGGGAATCCTCACAGGACTGCTACAGAAGGGCCTACACCAGTTCCACATACACAGCTGGGCCCTGCAGCAGATTTTCCAAAATCAACTCTACCCAGCTCACAGAGAGAAACAGCACACTTGTTTTCTGCATCACCGCTGATTCTTAAAATAGCATGGTCTCATGTCTAGGGAAAAATAAGGAAGCCCCTCTTCCTTAGGAGTACTCCCACGTGTCTGCCCCAGTGGTGTTCCCACAAGTGCCATCACAGCCTTCTGTGCTGGAAAGACACGAGCAGTTGTAACGGGAAAGCCCCTTTGTGGAGCAGGGAGGGCCCAGGGAAATCCAGGTGTTTGCAGGAGAGAATGGGAGTGTGTTTTAAGGACAGGAAAGCAGTATAAAGCATGAGGTTGAAAAGCGGGAACAGGATGAGGACCCAGATGGAGGAGGCTGCTGTGTGCAGTAGAAGAGAAACACCAGTTGTGAGGAGTCAGGATGGAAGCACTGCTAGGAAGCCAGGCCAGACACCCTTGAAAAAGGAATCTAGTTATTCCCTACAAAGGTCAGCAAAGCTGGGGGTAATGGGCCCTGAACTTACCCAAGGTAAATCCTCTGTAGAGCTGAAGGTAGGCAGTGAAGAGACGAGCCAAGCAGGTAAGAACCTTGCCACTGGTCTGACCCCCATAGATCTCATAGCAGCAGTGGACTAGGCCGTAGGCAGAGCTCCCATAGTGCGCCTTGTCCAGCACTCCACAGAGCAGCTCCCCTTCCCTGATGATCACCTGCACAGGGAAAGGCCATGAGTGCCAGGATGCAAGTGATATCTGGGGCAGCCCCCAATCCTCAACTGTGTTTACATACACACACACACACACACACACACACACACACACACACACACACACACACACACACACACACACACACACACACACACACACACACACACACACACACACACACACACACACACACACACACACACACACGGAAAGGCCATGAGTGCCAGGATGCAAGTGATATCTGGGGCAGTCCCCAATCCTCAACTGTGTCGACACACACACACACACACACACACACACACACACACACACACACACACACACACACACACACACACACACACACACACACACACACACACACACACACACACACACACGCATATTAAATAAAGGAAATGAATATATACTGTCCCATAGTTTTTGTTTGTTCAGGGACTACTCATCTCACAAAGTGCTTAGACTCCCACAAACTCTTCACTGTGATTATTACGTCCTCCTGCTTCTCCACCCACCCATACACGACATCAAGTATCCTTAATCAAGACTTTGTGAACAGATAATAATATCTAGAGCTGGGCATCTGTGGCTCTTGCTTATAATCCTAGCTACTCAAGAGGACAAGATCTGAAGTTCACAATTTGAAGCCAGCCCAAGTAAGAAAGTTTGTGAGACTTTTACCTCCAATTAACCAGCAAAAAGCCAGAAGTAGCCCCAGGACTGGCACAAAACAACAATAACAACAAAAACCAGCTAGAGCTTTACACTCAAAACTATAACTAGCCTAGGTACCTTCTCTCCCTGGTACCTTCTAGGTATAAGACAATAAAATCATTCTTTGATGTTGTTGGTTGTGGGGCTTGAACTCAGGACCTGGGCTCTGTCCCTAAGCTCTTGGCTCAGGGCTAGTGCTCTACTGCTTTGAGCCACAGTTCTACTTCTGGTTTTTCTGGTGGTTCACTGGAGATAAGAGTCTCACAGACTTTCTTGCCTGGGCTGGCCTTGATCTGTGATCCTCAGATCTCAGAATCTTCAGCAGCTAAAATTACAGGTATGAGCCACTGGTGCCCCCGCTAATAAAATCTTTTTAACATCCTCTAAGGTCTGAATCTGTACTTCCACAGTTAAAATATTAGAATCTAGTAAAAACAAAAGAACTGCTAGCTGCATGACATAATTAAGTACTTGATCTCAAAGGGCAAGAAAAGATTCTTCAGGTCTGAATGGAGCATCCACTAAGATCCTGTCACATGCCAGGTGCCAGTGGCTGGCTCATGCCTTTAATTCTAGCTACACAGGAGGCTGAGATCTGAGAATCACGGTTTGAAGCCAGCCTGGGCAAGAAAGCCTGTGAGATTCTTAACTCCAACAAACTACTAAGAAAAAAAAGCCAGAAGTAGAGCTGTGCCTCAAGTGGTAGATCGCTAGCCTTGAAACTCAGGAGCAGTGCCCAGGCCCTGAGTTTATGCCCTAGGACTGGCACCCCCTACCCCCCACCCCCAAAAAAAAGAGATCCTTTCACAGGGCTGTGGGGTAGCTCAGTGGTAGCATGAATTACAAGAAAGTATGAGATCCTGGGCTTGATCTTTAGCACTACAAAGGACAGAAACAGTGAGACAGAGAAAAAGAGGTAGGGGGGAGGGAGGGAAGGCCAGGAAAGGAAAAGGCACTGCTACAAAGCAAATTGTGATCTTCAGACTTGGGGATGCTCAAGCTTTTTGGAGTGGGAGTTTTACACTGAGGGTCAGATGGTGGAAACCAACCACCTGACTTTTTCTAAAACAAAAGCAGATAGTACCCTGGGCAAAATCCTTCGTCTGAGGCAAGACTCCAGTTTCTCTAAGTGTGTCTTCATTTCTATCTCTGTTTTAAGTCAATCTGTCTATACCAAGGAATAGAAGTCTCCAACACATACAACTGGGCAGTCCTACCTGAGACTCACACATGGAGTCAGGGTTAAAGTCAGGAACAGGCCGAGGAGTTTCTTTCACCCAGGCTTTCCCACTGATTTTAGCCTTTCCAGTTAAATTCAGTGGAATGTAGTCGTCTGGGATTATGTTTATGAGCAGTGTTGATACAACCTAGAGAGACAAAGAGGATAAATTGATGACAAGCTGAAGGTAGAAGAGGAGAAAACTGGTTGAGGACCTTCTGTCTCCTGATGCTGTTTTAGATACTCATGGGATCAGCAGACACTATCTCTAAAAGTTAAGTCCATCTCATCTTTTACCAAAATTACTTAGGAGCAGAAACAAAAATGCACCAATGAGAACGTCACTGATATTTTTAACTCCCTAAATAGTTCATCTTCAAGTCAACAATTTCCTAGATATGAATGAAATTTCCGATTACATCAGAGTAAGGTGAGGGGAAAAAACCCCAAATATAATGGGGTCAAAATAAAGAAACTGAGTGTGTGCATAAAAAAAAAAAAAAGCAAAGAATTACTTAACAAGGTTAAGAAAAGATGGTGTGGCTTATAACATCATGGTCTGCCAAAAGTGAGCCCTAACAATCCTTAACTGAAGTGAATAATTAAAGAACCCTTTTCAGAGGCATCCTGTTTACCTCAAAAGATACAATTAATCATATTCAATAACTTCCTTTCTGCGGAACAGCTTTGACTTTTAAGGAAGGCAGAGGTGCAAAGACTAGAACTGAGGTTTTTTTGTACTAAGGAGGCTGAAGGTATCCAACTAAGAAGCAGGCTGCAGTGATGATTCGAGGATCCTGGGTGCCCCAGTGTCTACTCCATCAGCCATTCATTCACTGTGGGGAGCATCTTCTCTTGGTCTCAACAGTCACAGATTTCAGGTCTGATTCACTTGGCAATTATATAGCTAGTATTTGCTATAAGCCAGGTATTGAAAAGAGAGTTGTGAACAACACTTATTCTCTGCCTTCCTTGGACAAAGAATGGAAAGAAATTAAAGGAATAAATGTAAAGATATGGATTTGAAAGCATGCTATTGTTAAGATGGCAACATATTCCCAAATATATCTGCATATTTAATGCAATCATTCCAACAGAATTCTGCAGGAATATTAATATGCTGATCCTAAAATTTATATGGAAATGCAAGGGATCTCAAGTAGCCAAAATAATCTTGGAAGTAGAAGAAAACTAGAAAACTTCTGGATGAATTTGGACCCTTGCCTTACTCCATGAACAAAAATTAACTCAATATGCATCAAAGACAATAAACACTTAGAAATAACCACAAAAACGTGAGCAACAAAAAGCAGATAAACTGAGCATCATCAAAATTTAAAACTTTTGTGTCAAATGAATCCACAGAATCAGAGAAAGTATGTATAAACCATTTATGTTATACAATTCTTTTCTTTGTCAATCATGGGGCCTGAAATCTGGGCCTGGGCATGTCCCTCAGCTCTTCAGCTCAAGGCTAGTGTCCTAGCACTTGAGCCACAATTGCCACTTCTGGCTTTTTATGCTTATGTGGTGCTGAGGAATCAAACCTAGGGTCTCATGCATGCAAGGCAAGCACTCTACCACTGAGCCACCTTCCCAGCCCTATGTGATACAATTCTAATATATAAAGAAATCTTACAATTTAATAAAACAAACCTAATTAACAAATGGATAAAGGACCTGAATAGACATTTATTCAAAGACAGCATTACAAAAGGCAAGGAAATATATGAAGAGATGTTTGATATAATCTATTATTAAGGAAATGTAAAGTAATACCAAAATGATAAACCACTTAACATCTGCTAGGATGGCTATTAAATAGAATAAAGCAAACACTGCTGAGAGTATACACAAATTGGAATCTACACACAATATTGGCAGGAATAAAAAAATGGTACAGTTACTTAATTAACTATGGTTTACAACAAAGGCTAAATAAAAATGTTAAACAAGCCAGGCACCAGTGGCTCACACCTATAATCCTAGCTACTCAGGAGGCTGAGATCTGAGGATCACGGTTCAAAGCCAGAGTGGGTAGGAAAGGCCACAAGTCTCTTATATCCAATTAACAACCTGAAAACTGGAAGCAATGCTATAGCTCAAATGGTGGAGCACTCGTCTTAAGCTGAAGAGCTGAGGGACAGCGTCCAGGCCCAGATTTTAAGCACCACAACTACAAAAAAAAAAAAAAAAAAAAAAATCCAGTCATTGTACTCCTAAGTTATATATGTATCCAAGGTAAATGAAAACACATGTTCACTCAAAGAATGAAATGTAAATGTTCACTACAGCTTTATTTGTAATGTCCAAAAAAATGGAAGCAACCCAAATTATCACTTTGCCAACTAAAAATTGACAAACAAAATAAGGTATACTCATATAATGGAATATTATTCAGCTGTAAGAAGGAATGAAATTCTTTATGCCTATAATCCTAACTACCAAGAGGGCTGAGATCTGGAATCGTGGCAGTTCTATTTGTTGTGTTTTGAGGAACCTTCCCATGCTATTTTCCCATGCTATTATTGCTCTACTAATTTACATTTATGTCAGCAGCTAATGAAGTCCCCCTTTCTTCTCTTCCTTGACAAGCAGTCTATTTTTAACATTTTGCTGAATGACAGAAGTTCATTGAACTGTTTCTGTGCCAGGTTGACAGGAACTTTTTTCTAATTATTCTGTGTCTGATTTGGTTGACTTGGTGATGTCTTGTGGGTTCATTCTTTGTTTGTACATGTGGCTATGTATCAAAAGGTAAGGAAATCAGAAAACCTACGACAGATCTGCATTTCCATGTTTATTGCAACACTAATCACAATAAACAGTCAAGAGAGAGTCAACTTAAACACCCATCAGCAAATGCTGGGTAAAGAAAATATGCTATAGACTGGGGGTGTGGCTCAAGTGGTAGGCAGGTTTGTCTAAGGGGCTTTAAGCTCAATCCTTAATATGGCTTAAAAACAAACAAACAAACAAACAAAATCCTTTCAAGATGGAGACTCTAAAGGATATTATATACTAACTGAAATAAACCAAGGCACAGAGGCAAATACTACGTTTTCATTACTGAGGAAGCCCAAATGCCTGATCTCATAGAAGTACAACATGGAATAGCAGCTAGCAGAGGCTTAGAAGGGTGAAGGACAGATAACAGGAATGTAGGGCTGGGAGTGGATAGGAGGAATAACCCACTATTAGCACAGTTGACAATTACTTCAAAATAGCTGCTTTTGAATGTGTCCATCAAAAAGAAGTGATAAAGGTTTAAGTTTAAGGTGATGGACAATCCAATTATCCTTATCTGGTCTTTATACTTTGTATGCATGATAAAAAATGTCACACGATACCTATTAATATGGAAAATTGTGTCAATTGAAAAGAAAAAACCCTTAAAGTCAATACAGTTCATTAATCAATGACGAGTACTTGTGTCAAGAAATTGTGGTGGTACATCCTTGTAATTCCAGCACTCAGAAGCCATATAATAATAATTACCAGGCCAGTCTAGACTACATAGAGATCCTATCTCAAAAAGAGTTGTTCAAGCTCTAATATCATAAAGGAAATGTAAATTAAAATAAGATGACACTACATACTAAAAAAACTTTTTTTGGAAACAAGATCTCTTTATATAGCTGACCTCAAACTCTCCATTTTCCTGCCTCAGCTTCCCAAGTACTTGGTATTACATGAATCTATCACCATGCTTGGCATATAACCATATGACAGCTAAAATTAAACAAGTAGACCAAAACCAACAAAACAAACAACATAACAATAGCATTAAGTTTCATTGAGAATAAGTAACAATCAGAACTCTATGCAATACTGGTGAAAGCATACACTACTACAAGCATTTTGGAAAACTGTTTATCTGTTCAATAAAAGACAAAGGAGTGTTGTAGTAGTAGCTCTGTTTCTAACAGCCAACTCACCAGGAAAACAGAAGACACACATTATCAGTGTCATTAGGGACAACACCACTACAGACTTGGAAAATAGAAAAGTTTATGAATAAAGAAATATTATAAGTGAATTTATTCCTCAAATTCAACAACTTGGATGAAATGGACAAATCCTTGGAAAAGTACAACTAAAGCTTCTTCAAGACTTCAAGAAGAAATACAAACCCCAGTAGTCTTCTATCCTGCTGTTCAGCTAGAAGAAATGATCAGACTGGATATTTTATGAAGAATAGAAATTTATTTCCCCAAAGTTCTGAAGGCTAGAAACTCCAAGATTGGGAAAACAGTATCTAGCTAAGGCTTTCTGATAATACCATCTGTGCTGAAAGATAGGTCTAGGGGAGGAATGGGGACAGGAGGCAGATGGAGAGCTAATAAGTGGCCCAAACTTAACCTCTTATAAGGAATTTTTTCCCAAGAGGGTTAATCCATTCACAAAGGTAGAGATCCTTCTCCTCCCCTCCTGAAGTACTGGGGATCAAACCTAAAGCTCTGTGCATGTTGCTCTATCATTTATATATTCCCAACCAAAGGTTCCACCTCAGTATTGCTGTATTGACTTTCTAACACACAAACATTAGGGGACATATTCAAATCATAGCAACTAAGCCAAAAAGTTTCTAAATAATAGCAACTAAGCTGAAAAAAAAAACCCTACCTATACATAAGCCAAGTAAACATCTTTATGAATAAAAACTAAATCAAAACCTACTCTCAAGTAACTCCAGTCCCTAATGTCTTCACTGGTGAACTCTACTAAACATTTAAAGAAATACCTGAGCAATGGTGGTTCTCACCTATAATCCTAGCTAGCTGGGAGGCTAAGACTTGGAGGTCTAAAGTACAAGACCAGTAAAGGCAAAGGAAGTTCATGAGAATCCAGATAAAGGAAGAAGCTGAGTATGCTGAAATGTGCCTCTCATACCAGGAGGATTTTAGTTCCAAGGTAATACAGGCAAAAAAAAAAAGTTCATGGGCTGGGAAGATGGCTCAGTGGTAGAGTGCCTGCCTTGCATGCATGAGGCCATGGGTTCAATTAGTACCACATAAGCAGAAAAAGCCAGAAGTGGCACTGTGGCTCAAGTGGTAGAGCGCTAACCTTGAGCTGGAGAGCTGAGGGACAGCACCCAGGCCCAGAGTTCAGGCCCCACGACTGACAAAATAAAAAAAAAAAATTTCGTGAGACTCTTTCTCAGTGGAAGAGCTAGGTGTGGTGGTGCAATCTGTCATCCCAGCTATGGCAGGAAATATAAAGTAGGTGGATCACAGTCTAGGCACTGATCTGGGCAAGAAGTGCAACCTTATCTCAAAATAACCAGTTCAAAGAAGGGCTGAAGCCATGTCTTAGTGGTGGAGTGCTGAGCACAAGGTCCTGAGTTCAAACTCCAGACACACACACACACACACACACACACACACACACACACACACACACACACACGTGTGTGCAACGTGTGTGTGTACCACTTACCCAACCAAACAACAACAACAAAATCATGGTATTAGAAAACTCACAGAAAATCAAAGAAGAGATAGTTTCCCACTTACTTTAAGGTATCAGACATTAGATATCAACATACCATACCTATGATACTCTGATACCAAAATCAGCCAAAAATATCATAAGAAAACGAAACACCAACAAAGATATTAAGCTAAACACAGATATAAAAATTATTCTAGCTAGGCATTAGTGGAATGTACTTTTAATCCCAGCACTTGGGAGGAGGAGGCAGGATTCCAAGCTTGAGGCCAGCCTAACATACTTAGATGCTGTCTCCAAACAACAACAAACCTTATGAGAGGCAGATTTTCACAAAATTAAGAGCAGGGAAACATTCAGGAGATCACCCAAAAATTTAAACAGAACTGGCAATAACTCAGGAATGAAAGCTTCTCCACCTCAACTGAGCTACAAAATGAATGCTAATTTCTTTCGCTTTTTCTGTCTTTTTTTTTTTACTACACTTGGTCAAAACTGACACAATAAATGCACCAATAAGGCAGATTCACTAACTTGATCAGTATGTATACTATCATTGGGTTACTTTGAGAGGAAATATGGTATGATACTTTGGGAGTTTGAAAAGTCCTAAGTTTGAATTCCAAGTCTGTTTCCTATGGCATTGGATAAGTAACTCAACATTTCTAAGTCTTAGTATTTTTTCATCTGCTAAAGAGAGATAGTATTTGCAGGTTGGTTATAAGGATCAGCTAAGGTATCTAAACCACTCAGCAAAGCACTTGGTAATTCCCCAAAAATATTACTATTATAACCACAGCATTACAACTCAGTTACCTTAATGAAATCACCAAGTTTAAGTTAAAAGCAAAACAGGGATGGGATGTATCTCAGTGGTTAGGAAGTGCAATGCTGGGCTCGATCACTAGGACCAAAAAACAAAGACTATGCAACTTATTCTTATAGACGCTCCCTTTAGCCTTCTTGGACTTACAGACCCCAAACAAAGGGAAAATCAGACTATTTTACAATTAGCTGTTTCTCTGTCTCTGGCTTAGCCTGGCCTCTCTTAAAAATGGAATTTCTTATACAGCAATTGTTTTCTCAATTACCTGCTTTCCAGTCCACAGTGAAAAGGGCTTCAGAATGGCAGGAGGAAGGAGCTTCACGCGTCCTACTTTGTCTGTGAGTCCTCGGTATACCAGCTCCATATACTGTTCTCGGGTGAAAAAGCAACCCCGAATAGTCATGTTTGCACCTGAAACCATGTGATCTTGGATCAGTCCTGCCAATGGCTGGCCATCCTACAGGAAATAAAGATAAAATATAAATCAAATCCTTAATTACTAATCATTTACATAGGAGTCTAAATATAACCAGGGCTTAACTCTGGCTCCTACTTTTGCTATTTGTTCACTGCTCTATGATATTCTACTTTTGCTATTTGCTCACTGCTCTATGTTAAAACTGCTTCAAACAAATCCAATTCTTCTAAACTTTGTTATATCCCATCTGGTTCTAGTTATTCCAGAAGACTTTTTTGGCATTTATGCATAAATTTGGTCTGGCTGTTGTTAGCTATATTCTTGTTTTTTTTGTATTTTGGTTTTATGCTTTACTATTTTTCACACATTTCTGGCCTGATTCTCCTGTAAACTAGTCACCCATTTAACAAATATTTATTGAGAGCCTACTGTAAGCTTAGGCACTGGGCAGACCTTTGGTCTACTCTTGAGGAAGAGCCAGACAGTAAACAAAGGACTGGATAAAAACACAATCACAAAGCATTTTAAATGAAGAAAAGATTGGGAGAGGAGTAGTCAGGAATGGTCTTTCTCTGAGGGGCAGTAGTACAACTATGGCCTGAAAGGTGACTTGGAGTCAGCCAGAAACAGGGAAAATGGAATTCAGTCACAGGTTCCTGGACAGGACCATGCAAGGCCTTGATGTGCATGTGGGCTTGTAATAAAGACTGTTTTCTACCAAATGCTACACAAAGGCTTTTATTAAAATCCAGATTTGGTTAGTACATTAATTTAATTTGACACTCTTACAACCTTTGTGATCTCCAGGCTCTTCAACCTTCTCTCTCAAGTCTGTGTTCATGGCAACATAAGGCAACGTAAGTAAAAATAGCTGTGCTCACTGATGTCTCATAAGAACTAGATTTCGTAGACTTTTCGATGTTTATAGGAATTGGAGAAAAACCCTGACTTACATCTAAAGAGTATCATTTAGTCATTTGTTAACTACTAGCCAATATTATGGTCATATTTCATAAGTAAGGCTAGAGAAACTCACAAAGGCAGCTATGGAGAATGGCGAGGAATTTAACCACATGTTCTAATTCAAAGGCTAAAAAGGATTTTTGTCAGATGGTCCAAATACTCTGGCATAATAGGCTGGATGTAAACTCAAAAGATTATTATTACAGAAGTTCTAAAAAGGTTCCATAGATTTAAGTCAAGATCACACCGAACACAAAACCCTTCTGAATACTTTGTAATTCATGTTAAAAACAAAACACAAAACTGTGCTCTAAATCTTATTCTGAAGATGCTTGCTTGGGGGAAAAATCCAAAACAGTATAACACATCCTAGTTTTGGGGGTCAGATACAGATTTTTCATTTTGTTTTCTTTTTAAAAGAATCTAAGTTATATGAAATAGTCTATTACTTAAAGGGCTCAATTGTTTCCAATGCAATCACTACATATTCTAGGGAGAAATGCTGATTAAAGCAAAATGACATTTAATTTTTTAAAAAATCAAAATGCTTAGTAAATAGGGCATTTGGTCTTGAATTATCTAGCTAAGTAGAAGTCAGATAAAGTTTTCTTGGAAAAGAAACCGCTAAAATTCCATTCATCTCACACCTGGAAGTCATACTACAACCTGATTTTACCTAACATATATGGCCAACAATAAAATATTCTTTAATCTCATATTACGGCTAAAGAAGAGAACTCAGAAATGGAATAATAAAGAAAAATGGAAACAAAACAAGTCAATAAAAATGACCAAATATCCAACCTAAGCAAAGCCCAAGTTTGATCTTTAACATAGCAAAAAAAAAAAAAAAAAAAAAAAAAGGACCAAAAACACACAGGTTTTCTTTAAATCAACGCTTGTCCACTTAGGACTCTGACACCAGGTATGTTGCATTTTTATAAATATTAGTAAAAATAAAAAGTCCCCTTTCTGAGGCTGGGAAGGTGGCTCAGTGGTAGAGCGCTTGCCTTGCATGCTCGAGGCTCTGGGTTCGATTCCTCAGCACCACATAAGCAAAAAGAAAAAAGCCGGAAGTGGCGCTGTGGCTCAAGTGGTAGAGCACTAGCCTTGAGCTGAAGAGCTGAGGGACAGCGCCCAGGCCCAGAGTTCAGTCCCCACGACCGGACCCAAAAAAAAAAAACTCCCCTTCTTGGAATTTATACTATGGGCTAAATAAAACTCATCAGAATGAGAGGTTTATAATTTTAGGGTTTTTTTTTGTTGTTGTTTTGTTTTTTTCTTTGGTTGGTCATGGAGCTTAAACTCAGGGACTGGGTGCTGTCCCTGAGCCACAACTCTACTTCCAGTTTTTAGATGGTTAATTGGAGGTAAGATTCTCATGATCTTTTCTGTCCAGGCTGGTTAGAACTGTTGATCTCAGCCTTTGAGTAGCTAGGATTACAGGCGTAAGTCACCAGCACCTGGGAGAGGTTTATTTTTTTTGCTGGTTCTGGGGCTTGAATTCAAGGCCTGTCCCTGAGCTTCATTTGCTCAAGACTACCGTTGTACCCCTAGAGCCACAATTCCACTTCTGGCTTTTCTGGTAGTTTATTATAGGTAAGAGTCTCTTGGACTTTCCTGCCTGGGCTAGCTTTGAACTGTGATCCTCAGATCTCAGCCTCTTGAGTAGCTAGGATTACAGCTGTGAGCCACTGCTGTCTGGCTTGGTGGTTTACTTTTGACAAAAGAAACAAAGTGAAGAGAACTTTCAGGCCATTCTCAAGTTTTGTTTTGTTTTTCTTTTTGAGAACCTAATTTAAGGGCTGGAGATGGAGTTCAGTGTTCTAGCACAAACAAGGTCTTGGTTAAATCCTAGCAATGGAGGGAGGGTGCAGGGAGTGGAGAAAAAGAAATTTACTAATGTAAGCATTTATCTGGGTTCTGTTTTTCTCCCTTAGGTGAAGCCCAAGCTAAAATTCACATGCACATGAGCATATGACAAGGCTCACATATTTATAAACAGGTCAGCATAAACATGAAGCTTCCTAATGCTTTATTCCTTATTCAACTGAAGTTAAGTATAGAACATTCAAGTTCATTGGTCTGCAGTCTTCACAGTACCTCAATTCCCTTGTAGGCTAATGACCACAGGTCTTTGTCAATAGTCACTTCCTGCTCCCTGAAATCAAAAAGCTGAAATGATCTGAAGAACTATGACCTGCCGAAACACCTCCACCAAGCCTCAGCCTCTTGTCAAATGGGACTAAGAACACATAGCTGAGCACAGAGGTCAAAGGTACTGGATTTGAGTCCTGGCATCATCATAAACTATTCTTTTGGTGCTTCTTCATTAGAAAGTGACACCTACCTCAAAATGCTGTTGTGTAAACTATATAAGAGAAATGTTTACAAATTAGAGTGGTCCTTTAGGCCTAGGATCTGTTCAGTAAGTGAACAGCACCACTCTAACAGCTACAACTGCTACTATTGACCTAAAAAGACAAAAACCCAAGCTTTTTATATTAGATAAATTATGTTAAATTGCCAAGTGATCTGATTAACCCTTTCTTCCAGCTTTTGGTCCTTCTGCTAATTAAGAGTCCACTAAAGTGGGCAGAGAAGGGAAATTAAACTTCAACTGACTCTTGAGCCAAGCCACTGTAATATATCAGGTGGGAAAAACAGGCTGGGTTGCTAGGCTCCTGTCTACCTGATTTCCTAAGTGGCAGATGGCTGATAGAAAAAGGGAAGTTCCAAGGAGCAGAGCGCTAATCTTTGTTGGACATCTCTGAGCAGCCCTGGTGATCCCTGAGTGCAAAACTTTCCAACTCTGCAGCAAAAACAAATTCAAGATGACTCTGGAAGCTTCTTGTCTGCTCTCCTACTTCTTAGCCTGGCTGTTGTAAACTGTATCAATTCTTAAATGTAAACTATGAACATAAATAGCATCTACTCTAAAGACTTTGGGCAAGGTGAAATAAGAAGCCTCCAAAGTGCAATGCAATGTCTGGCACTGAAAATGTACTTGGTAAATGGTACCTGTGGTTTTACATCATTATTCCTAGCTCTTTCAAATTCCACCACAATCCCAATGAATAACGTATAACTGTGAACCACTGGGAAGTAAATGGCTTACACTTGGAAAGGCCACAGATCATTAGGCAGGTGGTAAAGGGTAAGTGGGAACTAAAACATACTCTACCCTTTTTCCTGAAGCCTGGCCTCTTCTTGACTCTTTCTCTCCCACAAGTATATATTGACTTGGGGGACCTTGCCACTTTGGGAACAAGCCAGGTGAGGTGCAAGCAAATGTGTCCATTTGGAAGACTACTACATGAGGCTGCTTATAAGGACCAAATTTAGAAGGAGAAAAAGGAATTTAAATGGATGTCTTCATGGACTTCAGGGTGGACTTCAAATGAAGATCTGGGCCCTTGAGATTAAGTGGCTTCTTCTTTTTTTTTTTTTTTGTGCCAGTCTTGGGTCTTAAGACTCGGGCTGGGCACTGTCCCTGAACATCTCTGTGTTCAAGGCTAGCACTCTACCACTTGAGCCATAGCACTACTTCTGGTTGTTTCTGGGTAGTTTATTGAAGATAGGAGTCTCACAAACTTTTCTGCCGGGGCTGGCTTCAAAACATGATTCTCTGATCTCAGCCTCCTGAGTATCTAGAATTACAGGTGTGAGTCAGGCACCTGGCTTCAGTGGCTTCTTAAAACTCAGGCTTGGGGCTGGGAAAGTGGCTCAGTGGTAGAGTGCTTGCCTTGCATGCATGAGGCCCTGGGTTCCATTCCTCAGCACCACATAAGCAAAAAGAAAAAAGCCGGAAGTGGTGCTGTGGCTCAAGTGGTAGAGCGCTAGCCTTGAGCTGAAGAGCTCAGGGACAGAGCCCAGGCCCAGAGTTCAGGCCCCACAACTGGACTCAAACAAAACAAAACAAAACAAAAAAACAACTCAGACTTGTCAGAAATCATAGGATCAAAGTCATTGGTAGGCCATTACATTTTAGATGCTAATGTCTGCGAGTGACCAGTAAGTGGTGGAATTGAAACCTAACTCTCATATACATGATCTATCATGTAGCTACTAATCTTGGCTTTCTGGGATGACTGCCCAATTTTTCTTCTGACTTACATTTTCAAGACATAGCTGATAAAAACCTTTCCCTGTCTTTAGGCAATTAGAGGACCCCCCCCCCAAAAAAAATCTGGAATAAACTAGGACCCTTGCTGTTCCAAGTACTTCTGCCCTATAGCTACCCATTGACCCCAACAGCTGGTTGCAGCCCAGGTTCAGTGTGTCAAGTCAAGCTGGTGACAGCTGTGGAAGGGCCTCTGGGTCAGACCTACCTTGGGAACAAGGTACTGTTGATCAGTACAGGCCAGGACATAGGCCTCTGCCCGACCCAGCTCACTCTGAGGGAAGTGGGCATTCATCTCATCTCCATCAAAGTCAGCATTATAGGCCTTGCAGTTGGCATAGTGGAGCCGAAGGACTTTCTCTTCAGGTAGGATACGAGCATGGTGGGCCTGGATGGATGGTCTGTGCAGGGTGGGCTGTCGGTTCAGTAGAAGAATGTCTCCATTCTTTATATGCCGGCAAACCTGGGTACAGTGGAAAAGAGGTAGGTGATCAATGGGAACTTCAGAATTATTACTGCTCCTTCCATGGGCTCACCTAAACTGTATCGGCCTATCCCATGTTCTAGACAGCAAATGCCATGAAGTCTGGAGCAAACCCTAGAATCTGAGAAAGAACTTGCCAGACCTCTCTAGAAAGAATCTGCATAGTCTAGATCCTGGCTCTGGGCTCAGAGAAACAAGTAAGATCAGACCAGAGGTCTCTGTGAAATGTCTTCAGGCTTCCCTGACTAAATATTAGGTTTCTCTGAGAATTAATCTTAACATGAAAACAGATACAACTTCTGAAGGCTGAATTTCTAAAATGTAACCATGAAACCCCCTAGGGTTGAAAGAACTTGGCAGACTTCTCAAATCCCGGTCATGGTCACATGTATGTTATTCAAAGTATGATTTTCATATACTAGTAATACCTAATTTCATAGAACAGAGCTAGGACTAAAAAACAGGGCTCTAGGAAGTGGTGCTGTGGCTCAAGTGGTAGAGCACTAATTTTGAGCTGAAGAGCTGAGGGACGGCCTCTAGGCCTAGAGTTCAAGCCCCACAACTGATAGGAAAAAAAAAAAAAAAAAACTTAAAAAACAGGGCTCTTGATTCTCATTTCAGTCACCACTGAAAATAGTTGAACATGCCAGGTGACGGTGGCTCATTTCTATAAATCTAGCTATTCAAGATGCTGAGATCTGAGGATTGAGATTTGAAGCCAGCCCAGGCAGATAAAATTGAGATATTCTTCTCTCCAATTAACCAACAAAAAGCCAAAAGCGGAGGAATGGCTCAAGTGGTAAACTACAAGCTGTGAGCAAAAATGCTAAGGGAGAACTTGGGGCTCTGAGTTCAAGCTCTAGTACCAACAAAAACAAAAACACAAAACAAAATATTTGCCAGGTGCCAGTGGCTCATGCCTGTAATCCTAGCTGAGGAGGCTGAGATCTGACAGTAAGGGTCTGAAGCCAACCTGGGCAGAAAAGTCCATGAGACTCTTACCTCCAATAAGCTACTCAAAGAGGGTCAGGGACAGTGCCCAGGCCTGAGTTAAAGCCCCAGGATTGGTAAAAAAGAAAAAAAAATTTGATTGAACTTCAAAAAAATTCCTAAGAAATGTAAACTGTCATGTTTTGGGGAAAACAGCTTGAAAAAGCTATTAGAACATTTAAAACACACTTCCTTCTATAGAAAAAAAATAACCACTAATACAAGGTTATACAAATACATGTTTATGTGGCAGCATTTATAGCAGCAAAAAGTAGAAATAAACTGGGCACTGGTGGCACACACCTGTAATCCTAGCTACTCAGGAGGCTGAGGTCTAAGGATCACTATTCAAAGCCAGCCTGATAGGAAAGTCCACAAGACTCTTTTGTTGTTGTTATTTTTGTGTTTGTTTATTTTTTGCCAGTCCTGGGCCTTGAACTCAGGTCCTGGGCACTGTTTCTGAGCTTCTTTTGCTCAAGGCTAGCACACTACCACTTGAGCCACAATGCCACTTCCAGCCTTTTCTGTTTATATGGTACTGAGGAATCAGACCCAGGGCTTCATGCCTGCTAGGCAAGCACTCTACCACTAAGCCACATCCCCAGCCCTTCATGAGACTCTTAATCTCCAATTAACCATCAGAAAACCAGAAGTGGTGCTGTAGTTCAAGTGACAAAGTGCTAGCCTTGAGCAAAAGAGGTCATTTACAATACCCAGGCCAGAGTGCAAGCCCCACGACTGACGTTAAAAAAAAAAAAGCCGGGAAAGGGAGGTGAAGGGTAAACAAAGGAGGAGGCTGCAATGCTTGGTAAGAAATGTATGCATTATCCTGCCAATGTAATTGTAACCCCTCTGTACAGTATGTTCTCAAATAAAATTAAATTAAAAAAAAAAAAAAAAAAGCCGGGAGCCGGTGGCTCATGCCCGTAATCCTAGCTACTCAGGAGGCTGAGATCTAAGGATGAGAGTTCACAGCCAGCCCGGGCAGGAAAGTCTGTGAAACTTTTACCTCCAATAAGCCACCAGAAAACCGGAAGTGGCACTATAGCTCAAGTGGTAGAGCCTTGAGCTGAAGAGCTGAGGGATAGCACTCAGGCCCAGAGTTCAAGCCCCACAACTGACCAAAAAAAAAAAAAAAAAAGTAGAAATAACCTGACTGTTCTACAGAAGGAGTAATAAATTGCAGTACATCCACAATAGAGGATGTTATGCAGTGATGAGAATGGCTAAGGTAAATATATGCCAGTCTGGAAGTGTTTGTAAAAAAAAATAATAATACAGCAAAGAAAAAAATCTCAGTTGCACTTTAGGAAATAGGATCAAAAATTTAAAATCCAGCTCCTCTCTGCACATGACTGAACACATGCATGGAAAAAAGGTGCTTAGTAATACTAAGCTGTTACTATGGTCTTCAGGACATGAAGAAGAATAGTAGAGGCTAGAAGATTTAACATCTTTTTTTTGGTCAGTTGTGGGGCTTTAACTCTGGACCTGGGCGTTGTCCCTCAGCTCCTCAGCTCTAGGCTAACGCCGTACCACTTGAGCCACAGCGCCACTCCTGGCTTTTTTTTTCTGCTTATGTGGTGCTGAGGAATCGAACCCAGAGCCTCATGCATGCGAGGTAAGCACTCTACCACTGAGCCAACTTCCCAGCAGATTTAACATCTTAACTTTATACAGCTTAGTACTCCTTACAACATGAGCAGTTGCACATATTACTTCTGTAATAGGAATGAATATATGTATGTATGTGTTCATATAGAGATATTTGTGCATATATGTATTCATATATTACATATATATTTACATTAGTTATATGGGGGGAGGGGAAAGATTTTGTGACATTTCCACTCATGTTTACAATGTATTCCAATCAAATGTACCCACTCTATAAAAAACTATTTTTAGAGACAAGTTCTTGATATGTGTATAAACATATATACTTATATATACACATAAATATGTGTATACATATTTATATGTACATATATAAGTATACATATAAATACATAAGCACTATATATAAGTATATATACATATATAAGTATATATATTATACACATACATATATATACACTTATATATATAAACGTGTGTGTGTATATATATATACACACACACACTAAACTGGTCTTGACTCAGCCTTCCAAGTGCTGAGATCAGGAGTATAAAAGCACTACACCTGGTTACTTTGTAAAAACAAAACAAAACAAAACAACAACAACAAAACAGCTGGGTATTGTAGCTCATGCTTTTAATCCTAGCTACTCAGGAGGCTGAGAGCTGAGAATCATGGTTCAAAGCTAGCCCAGGCAACAAGATCCATGAGACTCTTATCTCCAGTTAATCACCAGAAAACCAGAAGTGGCACTGTGGCTCAAGTGGTACACACACACACACACACACACACACACACACACACACACACACACACACACACACACACACACACACACACACACACACACACACACACACACTGCAAGAGCGACAATACTAGGGATTGCACTTGCCAGAAGTGGCACTGTGGCTCAAGTGGTAGAGCACTTGCCTTTCAGGGAAAGTGCCCAGGCCCAGAGTTCAAGCCCCACGACAACACACACACACACACACACACACACACACACACACACACACACACACACACACACACACACACACACACACAGTTCAAGCCCCACAACAACACACACACACACACACACACACACACACACACACACACACACACACACACACAAAAGTGCCCAGGCCCAGAGTTCAAGCCCCACGACAACACACACACACACACACACACACACACACACACACACACACACAGTTCAAGCCCCACGACAACACACACACACACACACACACACACACACACACACACACACACACACACACACACACTATGCAAGAGCGACAGTACTAGGGATTGCACTTGCCAGGCAAACAATCTACCACTCATGCCACACTTTCAGCTCTTTAGCCTTTCCAGTTCATTTTTCAGGTAGGATCCCATTGTAGCCTGAAGCTTGCCTCAGACTGCAAACCTATCTATGCCTCCCATATCAATAGCATTGTAGGCATGCATCTCCTTTGCCCAGATACTTCTGTATAATTTTTTTAATAAAGATGAATTATTTTTAAGGAAAGCATAAAACATTGCTCAAGTGGTCTGCTCATTGTGGGTGAAAAAAACAACATACAGGTAGGTAAACTCAAAGAGAAATTTAACTACAAGTAATTGTAGTCAAAGGTAACTACTACTCATTTTTCTACTACTCATTTTCCCCCCTTACAAATCTGCAGTTGATCATGTCCTTCAGAAAAAACACCTCTCCAAAAAACAAACTTTACAGTTTAGGCAGGGGGTGGGGGAGGGAATGTAGTTGTGGAGATGGGAGGGAAGGGATGGTAGGGGGAAAACAAAGGAGGAGGCAACAATGCTTGATAAGAAATGTACTCATTACCTTGCTCATGTGATTATAACCCCTCTGTACAGTATTTTCACAATAAAAAAAAACTTACTTAAAAAAAAAAAAAAGAAAAAGAAAAAACACCTTTCCCACATAGCTGATCTTACTATAAGGTTCATTAAACCCCTCCTCTCACTGGGTGGCGGTGGCTCACGCCTGTAATCCTAGCTACTCAGGAGGCTGAGATCTGAGGATCATGGTTCAAAGCGCGCCTGGGCAAGAAAGTCCGAGAAACTCTTATCTCCAATAAACCACTAGAAAACCGGAAATGGCGCTGTAGCTCAAGTGGTAGAGCGCTCGCCTTGAGCTGAAGAGCTGAGGGACAGCGCCCAGGCCTAGAGTTCAGGCCCCACAATCGACCAAAAAACAAAACAAAACAAAACAAAACAAAAACCCTCCTCTCTTACATTATTTACCAAGCTCCCTAAGTTATGAACCTAACTCCACCCTCAAGTGTTTTGAAGCCCTTCCACTCAGCAGCCCAGAGGAATGTGGAGAATTAATAATACCTTCCCCTACCTCAAATTCCTCTAAGTCACAGCAAATAATAGGTTGGGAAAAACAACAGTCTACTCCAAGCAGGCTGCCTGCTGTCTACATTTATGAGGCTGCACTGGCAAAATGGTTAAAGCAAGCGGCAACAGGTTAGTAAGGACTGATTTCTTTCACCTTCTCTTCATTATAGTCAGCTTGGATGAAAGTCTCCTCTAGCTCAGGAAATCAAGCAGCAAAACCCTCAAATACTAAAAGGCAGGCCTAAATGCACCTATCATAGAGTCTATCTTTCCACTCCCTGAGGAATTCAATCCTTCTCCTTGTTTCCCTGACCCCAAGTCCCATGTTTCTATGGAGACCTGAACTCTAAGGATTCCCATGAGCATCTGCCCAGGGCACTAGCTACTGACTGCGTCAGATAGCCAAGGACTTCTTTGTTTAGCCTCTCAAGGGAGAAGCTGCCCAGACCTGTGGCCCAGACCCAAAACCCAACAAATCTGTGACATCCTCCAGCGTAAGCAAACTCACTGCAGCTGGGAAGGTCGGCAGGCCAGTCTGACAGGCACCAGCCAATCCAAACAGGCACCCTGTGCCAACCCAAACCCACGGCCTCTCCTTTCTCTTGTCTCTAAATAAACACTGTAGTGAAAATTAGTGTGCCCTAGTACCCAGGTCAGTTTCTAGAGGCAGGACTGGAGCCAAAGGCTGCTTCTGGGTAGAGAAGGCAGTCACTGGGCAGTGAAAAGACCTGAGGCTGCCCTGATTACGTATTCACTTCCTTATGAGGCCAGGGGAAGCACCAGAGATTTCCTGCCTCATTGAGGAAATAGACCTTTCTCCCTCTTACTTAAGCTGTGGTTTACCCTTACCAAACCATTATCTCTCCTTCCCAGTCATTTCCTCCAGCCCTTCAATCCTATCCTGCTCTCTATGTAACACATCAACCAAAGTCTTCAAAAGTACCAAGTTAGAATCACTATGCATTTTATTATGTGTGGAAGTACCACATGTAACATTACTGAGATTTTGGAAAGTGAAGTTAGCCATCCTGAGACTGTAGGTTCTGATGTAAAGTACTTTTCTTTCATAAAGTCCTTTCCTAGCTTTGTGTTCCTGTCTCCCCTACCCCCTGTCACATCATCAGTTCCAACATATTCTTCACTTTTTGGCACTCCCTCTATCTCAACTAGGATCCATACTCCACAAGCGTTTCCCAAATACCTCTGACATGCAGCGAACTGGGGAGTGGTGAACTAAGCATGATTTGCCTTGAATTCATGGGATTCAGGAACTCAACTCAAGCGTACAGATTACCTTTGAGTAAGTGACAACCCAATGCAACAAGAGCTACAAGTAGGGGGAGAGATACGGATGAACAGGATATAAGAGGGCCACATACAAATGGTAGCCAACCCAGGTTGTAGGGCTTGCAAATAGGTGGGTCACCTAGTTTTGTTAATGAAGTTTTACTGGCACACAGCCACATCCCCTCATCTAAACATGTTTTGTATTACATAGTAGAGTCTGTATCGCTCACAAAGCCTGCAATATTTACTGTCTGACCCCAGGGAAAGAAAGCTCTCCTGAGATCTGAAGGAAGAGGAATGGCAGGAGGAAAAACAATGCTCCAGGTAGACATTTGCCAAGTGTGAAGGGAGATCAAGCCAGCATGTTTAGTGGCTGCTGAACAAAGACTTGAAAGCAGGTTGGATTCAAAGGTAGGCCAGTGGTGAAAGCAGGACAATGTGAGGAGTTTCCAGCCTGCTAAGGATTGGAACTCAAAACTGGAAGACAAATGAAGGGATCATTCACGTTCCACCTCAACGCTCATCAGCAAACCTTCCATTCATTTCCTGTGAACTGACTTTAAGTGATTAGTATACTGCACAAAAACCAACCTTCCCGGAAGTGGCGCTGTGGCTCAAGCGGTAGAGTGCTCGCCTTAAGCTAAAGAGCCCAGGGACAGCGCCCAAGCCCAGAGTTCAAGCCCCACAACCGACCAAAACAAAAAACAAAAAGCAAAAAAACAAAAAGCAAAAAACAAAAACCAACCTTCCCTATCCTAAGCTCTTGCCCACTGTCCCTTTCAGACCCCAACCTATGAACTTACAGAAGTAACAAGGCATATGAAAGAAGTTGTCTTATTCTTTCACTTCTTCCTCCTACTCCAATGTCAGACATTTCTGGAACTTTTTGCTTTGCATTTCAAATGCCCTTTAGCTACTTTCTGCTTTTGCTTCTTTATCACAAGAGCTCTGAAACTTGACTGACCCTCCACTTTGCTCATAGATGACCTTTACCTAACCCTGAAAAACCCACAACCACATTTAACAGATAAATACAGACATTTGAGCCCAGCACTGTCCCTTCCTTCTTGTCCATTCTGCTCTCACATTCCAAGACTTCAAAGGTCTTCTATTTTCTTGATCCATTGAACTCTGCACTCAAAGACTTTAATTCTTTGATAGCTTTATATCACTGTCTATATTCTACAGCTCCTTGATCTAAGTTCCACATCTCTCTCTCTCTCTCTCTCTCACACACACACACACACACACACACACACACACACACACACACACAGAGTCTATATTCTACAGCTCCTTGATCTAAGTTCCACATCACACACACACACACACACACATACACACACACACACAAACACACACACACACACACAGTCTATATTCTACAGCTCCTTGATCTAAGTTCCACATCTCACACACACACACACACACACACACACACACACACACACACACACACACACACACACACACACACACACACACACACACACACACACACAGTCCTGGGGCTTGAACTCAAAAAGTCACACACACACACACACACAGTCCTGGGGCTTGAACTCAAAAAGTCTGGGTGCTGCCAATGAACTTTTGTGTTCAAGGCTAGCACTCTACCATTTGTGCCACAGTACTACTTCTAGCTATTACAAGCAGGTATTAGTAATTGCCCAAAACTGAAATGATAGTTAAAACCTAGTGGTTATTAGTTATCACTGGTACCAAGCACTTTCTTCCTACAAAATAGTTTCCAGGGCTGAGAAGTTGGTTCAGTGGTAGAGTGCTTGCCTTGCATGCATGAGGCCCTGAGTTCCATTCCTCAGCACCACATAAGCAGAAAAAGCTGGAAGTGGTGCTTAGGCTCAAGTGGTAAGGTGCTACCCTTGTGCTGAAGAGCTAAAGGACAGCACCCAGGCCCAGAGTTGACTGACAAAAAAAAGAAAAAAAAAATAGTTTCCAAACTTTAGCATGAAGAATGTTTGGTTAAAAAAATAGATACCTAAGTCCCAGTCTCACTGGGAGAAGTGAAACTAGAAGCATATAAGAGCTACTTGCAAGCCCAACAAAACTCAACCACCTTACTCACAATTTTTGTCCCTTGGGGCTTCGGGGCCCCCGTGGCTGGTGTCAGAAGCTGTTTAGCCACAGCTTCCCGCTGGGTTATGTCCACTGAGCTTAGAGCTGTGCGACTGCCATCCTCGTTGATGACCATGGAGGCTCCTGGATGCACATTGGGGCCATTAATGACTGCTTGCCTCAATTCCTGCACATTCCAGGGGGTAACTGGCTGAGGGTAGGTCAATTTTGTGGCAAACACCTAGAAATGAAGAGTAAGCATAAACATCCAGAGTAAGCAGATAAAGGTCACAGGGATTCAAAAAATAACTCAATAGGCTGGTTGACTTTTCTCCCAAATTGTGGAAGCTGTTCACTAATCCAAGAAAGCCCTTCAACAAGTAAAGCAAGGGCTGGGAAGGTGGCTCAGTGGTAGAGCGCTTGCCTTGCATGCTTGAGGCCCTGGGTTCTATTCCTCAGCACCACATAAACAAAAAGCTGGAAGTGGAGCTGTGGCTCAAGTGGTAGCTCGCTAGCCTTGAGCTGAAGAGCTGAGGGACAGCGCCCAGGCCCAGAGTTCAAGTCCCACAACCAGACCCAAAAAAACCCCACAAAAACGAAAAAAAAATAAATAAATAAGTAAAGCAACATCTGCCTGTTTTTCCACAGAGATATTTTGCCAGACTCTCTTAAAGGAATACACTATGCCTCCTTTTCTGGAAGTCTATCTGAGCAGAGTAATTCAAATGTTGCAGTTTATGTGTTTCATTTTTCAACCCATTTTACAGCTTCATCATTTTCCTATCAATAAAGTTAAAATCCCCTAAGGCATACAGCATGGGGTGCTTGAGGCCAACTGGCCAATACCTGCCACTGAATACCACTGCACTCCTACCCCACCCCACCTGCAGCACAAACTGCTTGTGGTACTTTCCCAGGCCTAGACATGACATGAAAGGCTTTCATCACATTGTAACCAAGGTGGCACTTCAGCTGAAATGGATTTGTAATTCTGATGCCTGAGAATACGAAGTGTGCTCCATTTGTACTAGGCCCACAATCCCATCTGCTCCCAGACAAATGAGTTTTCTAGTTCAGTGAGTCTCTTAGCTCCTGGATACCATAAATTCCTTTGATGTTTCAAAATGCAGGTAAAACATCAACTACACCAGAGTCTTACTTAAGAGAATCTTGTCTAACTTTTTCCATATCTCTAAGCAGTTGCACTTTATGAGCAGCCTCTCCTGGCCACCCTTGACCTTGTGATCCCACTCCCTGAGCTGTTGTTTTTTTGACTGATGCCTTGGGGACACTGTCTAGTAGAGTCTTGATGCATTTGTTTGTTAGGAGACAATGCTCTGGTTGGACTGGCTTCCTACAAGGTGCCAGGTGTCTAGCTCATTTTTAAGCTTATCTGACTTCTTTGCTCCCCTCAGCAGTGCTATGTAGGAAAGCTGTATGCAGTTTCACTCACTTTGCTCTCCCAAACACCCTGTGCTACCCCCTAGGCCTTCAGAATCCTCAAGCAGGGTAGAGGCAGGCAGGGAGGTAACTTCAGAGGTTTACCACAAGGGACAAACACAGATCCCAGAAAAGGGATGCTTACAACCCTTTAAAAGTAGAAAGTGAGGTTTCATTACAAGTCTCTCCCAAAGCCTAGGACATTCTAGGCACTATAAGGTTAAAAGCCAGTCTGAGTGGCCCTGTCCTCTGTCCAGACAGCAACAAAAATGCCCTGGGTCTCTCCTCCTAGGGCTTCAGACTCAGAAAAGTCACCACGGGGTTTTACAATGTGTTTCCTTGCAGCTTGGACTTAAGAGATGCAAAGATGGGAGGCACTGGGCAAGGGTGGAGCCTCCTCTGCCTCATCTCCTAACACAGCATGCCCTTATCCAGGAAGCTCAACTGTGCCCAAGAGAATCAAAACACTTCAGCTTTGCTCATTACCAGCACCCCCGAGAGAGAGGGTGATGTGTGAGGAAATGAGACTCTCCAGAGGGAATTAAACCATCTTCACATTATTGATCTCAAGGCTCATTAAGGAGGAAGTCGATTGAACAATGGCTGCTAATGAGCACCCTGATTTGAACTGGGGAGGAAGTGAGGAAAGGAAGCTGGATTACTAAGGAAACACTAAGGGGTTTACTCCAAGAGGAACTGGAAGGGATGAACAACATGTACATGCCTCCACTCTAGGGGACTTGTTCCCTTTCTCTGGTTACCAAAGAAGTACACATCCCCAATGGGACTGAAATTTGCCTTTTCCTGTCATGTACTCAATTGGATGAGGAAGATTTAAAGACTTTGGTGAAATGGACAGAGAGTGACATATGGCAGGGATAAAGATACTATATCCTGCTGGGAGCTCCTGGTGCCCCAGACATGGGTCTCCCTTGTAGACTGGCATCTGGAATCTTGCCAAGGGAAAAGAAACACACTACCATGCAGCTTCAAATCCCTTCCCCACAGGCTCTTCTTCCACTAGAACCACTATCATCTGTGTAGTGCACCCTATCTCCAGGCCTCTATGGCATGTCAATCTACTGCCCACAAGTGGTGAAATGAGGCCCTCCCAAAATACACACCATGGGAATGCCAATTTCATTGGTGTTGATGTACATATCTGGGCAGATGACTGAGCGTGCTGCATAATCTACTCGCTTTCCCATCATATGCTTTCGGAAAAGTCCTTCCTTCTTCTCCAGGATCTGTAGAGAGCAAAACAAAGTCCATACAAACCATTCAACAATTTAAGAATAGAATTTTTTGCTTCAATACAAGTATACTTCTTACGCATACACATCAACATGAGTTAGCAACTGAAATACAACTTATGGGTCACCTGTCTAATGCCAGGGTACTTTTCCATCATTAATTTATCCATCTCGCTATCAAACACGATATTGACATGGCTCTGAAGTCGAATCCAAATGTTATAAAGTTTGTCTGTGAGAGACTGGCCTGGAAGCATACTTAAAAAGGATCGGTCCATAGCAATTGAAGAGTCCTTTTCCTGGAAAGATAAAACCAAGAGACGAGATGATAAAAGCAAAAACCAACTGAGCAAACAAACAAATCTCTAAAAGGTCTGGCTTGATTTTATTCTTTTTATCCTAGTAATGACATGCAGTGAGCTCTGGTGTTTGCCTTTGAAGTGTAGGGATAGATGGCCAAAGTGCTAAGAGCCTCATTACATACAGACCAACTGGTTTCTTTCTGGTAATCAAATTAACTCAAAATCCCTAAGTAGGCTTTTTTCCCCCAGTTCTGGGGCTTGAACTCAGGCCCTAAGCTTCATTTTGCTCAAAGTTAGCACTCTACTACTTAAGCCATAGTGCCACTTCTGGCTTTTTTGTTTATGTGGTGCTGAGGAGTCCAACCCAGGGCTTCATGCATGCTAGGCAAGCACTCCACCACTAAGCCACATTCTGAGCCCCTATTTAGGCTCTTAAGACAGTTGCCAATACATCTGAATATCTCATCCCTCTAAGACAGGAGACCTTTGGAAGTCCTTCTCACATTGGTACTTACAAAGTTCTGTTATCCTGACAGAAAAATGAAGTCTCATATAGAATTTCAGCTTTCTTGGGGCTGGGAAGGTGGCTCAGTGGTAGAGCACTTGCCTTGCATGCTCAAGGCCCTGGGTTCGATTCCTCAGCACCACATAAGAAAAAAGCCGGAAGTGGCGCTGTGGCTCAAGTGGTAGAGTGCTAGCCTTGAGCTGAAGAGCTGAGGGACAGCGCCCAGGCCCAGAGTTCAGGCCCCACGACCGGACCCAAAAAAAAAAAAAAAATTTCAGCTTTCTTTATGCTTAAAAAAACTTCTCTCATCTGGGCGCAGTGGCTCACGCTTGTAATCCTAGCTATTCAGGAGGCTGAGATCTGAGGATTGCAGTTTGAAGCCAGCCTGGGTAGGAGAGTCACTATGAGACTTTCATCTCCAATTAACCACTCAAAAACCAGAGTGCTGCTGTGGCTCAAAGTGGCAGAGCAATACCCTTGAGCAGAACAACATCACCAAAAAAAAACAAAAACAAAAACAAAAAAAAAACAAAGCAGGTGGAATAATTTTGTACTAGGAAAACTGTTTGCCACACAACAATGTATATATTAAAATATGGGGTCAGGCACCACATGTAACCCTAGCTACTCAGGAAGCTGAGATCTGACCATCATGGTTCAAAGCCAGCCCAGTAAGAATCTTATCTCCAATAAACCACCAGAAAACTAGAAGTGGCGCTGTGGTTCAAGTGGTAGAGGGCTAGCCTTGAGCTAAAAAGCTGAGGGACAGTGCCCAGGCCCAGAGTTCAAGCCCCACGACCACCACCACCACCAACAAAAGAATATGGGTTGCCAAGTAGGCTAGGTCAAATTCCCTAAGCCTCTGAGTATTTAGCCAATTGTTTTTAAATATCTCTGCTCCTAGCTCTCTTTCTTCCTCTACCAATTCAAGGGAGAGGACTATGTTAGATGCTCTTAGGCTGCCTTAGAGCACCCTCTACTGGCTCTGTATGACCTAGCCATACATAGCTGGTTCTGAATAAACTAAGATACAGATCACTCCAAAGCCTTACTCTGTTTTCAAAGGGATACCTAAATACAATTTTCAGTGCTGGTCATTGGATCTAGTTATACTATAGTCTCACCTCCCAAACTGGACCAGAACCTTCATAACAACACTAACTGATTAGATAATTTAGGGACAACCAGAAAAAGCTCCAAGAAGGACTAGGTATCCAGAGCCTAAGTGCCCAGGTGACTAGTACCATCTTGTGAAGGGCTTGGCTGGCAGCAGGGCTATCTCAGCAGCTAGCTGGCAGTCTGAGAGGGAGATTTGTATACAGAAGACTGGAAAAAGGTATTTTTGTTTCTATCTAGACCATGTTTGAAAGAATAAGGACTTCAGTGATTTCAGCAAACTTAAAGAGTATATGATTCATTCTACCCTAAAGACTTTGTCTTTAGGTTCTAACACCTTCAAAGGGCTAGAAAATGTCACCTGGCACAGTCTTATTCTGAGTAACTCCACTGGTGTCTTATTGACACCAATGCTGGAGACCTTAATGAGCCCAAAATAGAACCAAGTGACATGAGCTCTGGGTTTTCAACTTGGGGAGGACAGATTAAGTATGAAATCTTACCACAGACTATACATACATTGTAGAGAAGGTAAGTCTAAAAAGTTGAAGTGACTCAGCCCCCAGCATAGTCACCTGGCACAGTCATAGGGAAAATCCTAGATTATAACCCAGACCTATCATGCTCAGGCACATGCTTGTTCTCTTAATAAATTCACAAATCCACAGCTCCAACTAAGGGTGCTGCCAGCTACATGCAGCATCCTGCCAGCACTGTCCAGCAGTGCTAACACTGCCTGGGGTTAGAACAAAGCCTGTGAGAAACAATGAAGCAGCCCTGACCTTGTCTGTGGTGAGTGCTACCACCTCACAGGGCAGCTTCTGTTCTTGGGCCATCAATGCCAGAAGTTTCCGGATTAGAACTACATCTTTTATGACAGCTTGTAGGTTCACAGTCTGGCCATTGGTAAACATTTGGTCCCCCAGGCGATTGACAGGACGATACCTGTAGAATAACATACAGAAATGACGACAAATGCTTGACAGGTGATACCAACAGAATAACATACAGAGGTGACATGAATCTCCTCACATCTTTCCTACTGTGCTCAGCACTACCTGCTGCCTAGAGCAGATGACAGCTTGCTTGATTTCTGAGTGCCCTTGACCCTTCTAGCCCTTGAGGTCCCTGCTCAATCCCTAGGCTAATCTTTTTCAGGTAAAATAAAGGGTATTACCTGGAGGGCGGCACCACCACAAAATCAAGAAAAAACATACTGGGATTGAATCTCGCTTCTGTGCCCACAGCAAGTCCAGAAAAGAGGTAATTCAAAAAGAATCCTGTATTTGAAATAAACCAAAGAGACCACTTAATCTATATGTAAAGGCATGAGAGGATAACAACAAAATCAGTGAGGGAAAGTAAACCTGAATATAGGATAATATATAGAGTAAAATCACTTTTTTTTCTTTATAAAAACAAATAAAAATAGCATCTGTGGCTATTATGAAGGTAAGAGGATGGTATAAAAATAAAGGTAAAACAAGGTAACTAAAGATATAACTACATTAAAAAAAGACTTCTTTCAATTCACAGAAGAAATTCTCATAGAAACCTTTAAAATACTTTCTATCTATGGGCATTTAAAACAGATGAGTTACAATGAACTTCCAGATATATTTTACTATATTAAGCCCATCTGTAGCTGTTATTTAATAATTAGACTCATTTATATCAAGTCCTTGGTGCTGGGTCTGACCTCCCCCACATTATGATGTCTCAAATTCAAACACTCTGAAGCCTGCCAGCTTCAGACTTGTAAGCTGATTTCAAGAGAAAGCGACAATAACCATAACTTTAAGAACTAAGAGTACAGGGTTAATGAGTCAAGGAAATTAAAGTCTGGAGAAGATACAGGCTATTTCTTTAGTTGGTATACCACCTTCATTCTTCCAAATGGCAAAAAGATGTTCTTCGGCACTGCTAGGTGTTAAATACCCTCGTTTCCCCATCTGAGCTTCCTCAATTCCTGAAGCTAAGAGAGAGGGAGGGATAGATTGGAACACAATAAATCAATAATACTCCAGTAATGGGATTTATCAATTCTATGTCCTCATTTTATAAACAAATCTTGCAACTTGACGACAAGAATCAATATCTAAGATAGCCATGGCTTTCATGTAGTTATTATAAAAAAACTTAAAAAAAATAGAGCAAAGCCGGGCACTAGTGGCTCACACCTGTAATCCTAGCTACTCAGGAAGCTGAAATCTGAGGATCGCAATTCAAAGCCAGCCTGGGCAGGAAAGGCCATGAGACTCTGATCTCCAATAAACCACTAGAAAAGTGGAAATGGTGATGTGGCTCAAGTGGTAGAGCGGTAGCCTTGAGCTAAAGAGCTAAGGCACAGTGCCCAGGCTCAGAGTTCAAGCTCTAGTACACACACACACACACACACACACACAAATAAAAATTAAAAAACTAGGTTTGTTGTTTATGCTAAGTCTCATCAGAGTCTTCAGTGTGAAGGATACATCTCCAGAGGAGGGAATTTATTTCTCTGCCCAGTCCATATTGTGAAGCCCTGGGGGAAATAAAATCTAGTAACATTATCTACTGTGGTAGAAAATGTGTTTTCTTTCTTCAAGTCTGGACCAGGCAGGCAGTTCTATTATTGCCACTATATGGCCCTGGAAACAAGCTCCAAAACGAAGCTTCTCTAAGCCACTCTTGATATATAGGAAAGCCAACTGTCTCTTTTTTAAAAAAGTATGAGGGCTGGGAAGGTAGCTCAGCGGTAGAGTGCATGCCTTGCAAGCATGAGGCCCTGGGTTCGATTCCTCAGCACCACATAAACAGAAAAAGCCGGAAGTGGCGCTGTGGCTCCAGTGGTAGAGCGCTAGCCTTGAGCTAAAGAGCTGAGGGACAGTGCCCAGGCCCAGAGTTAATGCCCATGACCAGCAAAAAAAAAAAAAAAGTATGAATACTCAGTCTCAATTTTCTCCCAAGTACCAAGGAAAGAACAGAGATGAGAAGATTGCCTCCATCTGCAGGGATCCAGGATCAATGTGCATTATAGGCACTAATACTTTCTTGAATTCTTTCAGTTCTTCAAATTATTCATCTATATTTGACATGTTTCAAAATCTTTGCCAGGCAAAAGTTTTAATGTTTTTATTTACAAGTTTTTTGATAAAAGACTGGAGGTATGGCTTAGCCATAGAGTACTGCCTAGTAAGAATGAGGCCCTGAGTTAAACCCCAGTACCATTAAAAATATAAATCTTTTAAAGAAATAATCATTTGAATAAACAGGGAAGTAGAAGACTATAATCCCAGCACTCATGAGGCTAAAACTGGAGGATTCTGAGTTTGAGGCTAGCCCGAGTTACATAGCAAGATTCTATTTCAAGAAACATGGAAAAGAAAACAGCAAAAACCATGTATGACACTTGTGGAGCACTATCTCATAGTGCCATCCATACATTGCTTCTCCTGTATAACAGGCCTGGGTTGAGCACTCCCCAGGGAACCCTCCAGATCAGATCTCAGAAGTCTGGATGCCATCCTTCTGCTGATCTACCAAATATGTAGCTGAGGAAGATATTGTGCAGGAAACCAGGTATTCCCAAAAATTTGAGACAAATCTGATGAGAAATATGGCCAATAAGCACCCCTCAGAACTCAGCCTGCTTACCTGGATCCTCTGTGTCCTTCTGGTCAGATTTCTTGTGCACCACAGCAGGGTACATGACTGTCAGCTTACTGTTGTGCTCCTTTCGGACAAGTGACCGCCCAGTCCTACATGAGGATGGTTGTGATTGAGAAAAAGGAACCCCAATGAGACGTTCAGTAATGGTTCTGAGTGAATAGAGAGAGCATTCTCACCCAGGAGAAGGGAAAGGTGGGTACCCCAATACTCACTTGCAGTGGGGACATCGCTTAGCAGTCATATGTGTCTTCCAGAAGTAAGCAATGAGTTTGCTCCTGCTCTCACACACATTTTTTACCTGTTAAAAGTCAGAGAACCTTGAAGTGTCATTTTAAAAAGAATTCATTATATATTTGTTTTATGGTTCCCACCATCTTTTTTAACAAAAGGAAAATACCTCTACTTTCTTATACAAATACTTCCCACAAAACTCTAAAATAACTAAACTCTTTCAATTATGAGTAATTTCTTTAAGCCTTCAGATTCTCATTCATAATACAAAACTAAAAATACAACCCACCTGAAAAAGCTGATACTTAGATAAAAAGATCATGGATGCAATGTGGGATGCTTGGAATATAATTAGTGCTAATCACATTAGAGTTTTTTTTTTTTTTTTGTTTTGCCAGTAATGGCATTTGAACTGAAGGCCACACATTTGTTCAGCTGGCTTGCTCTGCTGGTGCTCTTCTACTTGAGTTTGGCCTCTAGCCAGCTTTGTGCAGCTTAACTGGAGAGAGTTTCTATGACTTTTGTACCCAAACTGGATTCTAACCTTGATTCTTCAATCTCAGTCTCCCGAGTAGCTAGGATTACAATTATGAGTCATTGGCATCCAGCTAATTAGTCTTTAAAACAAACCTCTCTAGCTACCACTGAGTACCCTCCCTGATGCTCTCTTTCAGATGGACCTCAGGTTTTTGAGCAATGCATATCTACAGTTCTTGTGCAACGGACTCATACATGTTTATCGGGTGGGAATTTGGTACCCCACACGTGGACCTCACCTCAAACAAGTAGTATGATACCTGGGTATGAGATAAATCATATTTTAAGATTAGTGCTATGGTAATCACCTAATATCAATTTTAAAAAAAGATTAATGCTATGGTTGATTGTCTTACCACATTCCTTCACTGGACAAGTGAATATTTACACAGGTGTTATGGAGAGGAAGATGAGGCAACTGATTCAAAGAGAGGGTTGGAGAAAACAAAAATAACACAGACCCCACTATCAAAGTGGGTGCTTGCTGGATTTGATGCATAAATGATCTTTTTTTTTTGGGGGGGGAGGGAAGGCTAGCACTCTACCACTTGACCCACAACGCCACTTCTGGCTTTTTTCTTTTTGCTTATGTGGTGCTGAGGAATCGAACCCAGGGCCTCATGCATGCAAGGCAAGTGCTCTACCACTGAGCCATCTTCCCAGGCCCAAATGATCTAATCTTATTTGATCCTTTCCTCAGTCCTATGGGCAGCCATTCAAGATAAGGAAATAGATTTTGCAAGGTCACAGGGTTCATAAGTGGTAGAACTAGGACTATAATCAGCTCTGCCTTGGTAAGCCCAAAACATATGCAGATCACAGTGTAAAGGAACTGTGATAATTATGCTAAAGCATAATGTTACAGCAACAGAGACAAAGATAACTCACATGTGCACCTTGGGACCCCAAGAGGTTGTTCTGCAGAATTTGGGTTGTGTATTCTTCTAACTCTTCCTGAATTTCAGTGGCAGAAGGATCAGCATTTTCTTCCAGAAACTAAAAAAAGGAAAACCATATTACTACAGTAAATTAAGTAGGTGTTTGTCAAGCAGCACTGCCTAGGGTAACCATTAAGAGTGCAGAGATTAGTTGAAGGAAGTAAAAGAAACCATCATCAAAGCAGTAAAGCTAACCAAGTGCTGGTGGCTTACTCCTAATCCTAACTTTGCAGGAGGCTGAGATCTAAGGATCACGGTTCAAAGCCAGCCAGGTAGGAAAGTCCATGAAACTTAATCTCCAATTAACTACAGAAAACCAGAAGTGGTTCTGTGGCTTAAAGTGATAAAACACTAGCCTTGAGCAAAAGAGCTCTCAGGAACAGCACCCAGGCCCTAAGTTCAAGCCCCATGACCAACAAAACAAAAAATAGTGAAGTGAGCTAGCAATGTAGCTCAGTGGTAGAGAGCAACTTTGCTTGTTTTGCATGCATAAAAGCTGAGGGTTTGGTTCCCAAGCACTCTAAAAGAAAAAGCATCAGCAAGGTAACACTTGAAAAAAATTGAGAATATTCTATTTCTAATAATGGAAGGTTGGATTATTCAGACCACATTTCTTAAAACTGCAAAGAACCAATATGGGATATAAAATATTTTTAAGACATAATGCTCTGAAGAACTGACAAGACTAGTGAGCAATAACCAGACAAATCTGCAAGGAAAATAAGGATCTTGCAAACTCAAAAGACTGTATGATCTGCCAGGCACTTGTGGCTCTTACCTATAATCCTAGCTATTCAGGAGGCTGAAAAATGAGGATTACAGATTGAAGCTAGCCCAGGCAGTAAACTGTGAGACTCTTAGCTCCAATTAACTATCAAAAAGCTAGAAGTAGCCAGCTCACACCTATAATCCTAGCTACTCAGGAGGCTGAGATCTGAGGATCACAGTTGAAAGCCAGCCCAGGCAGGAAACTCTGTGAGACTCCAACTAACTACCAGAAAACCGGAAGAGGCACTGTAGTATGGCTCAAGTGGTAGAGCACTCGCCTTGAGCTGAAGAGCTCAAGGACAGTGCCCAGGCCCAGAGTTCAAGCTCCACAATCGACGGGGGGGGGGGGGGGGGGGGGGGGGGGGGAGGGGGGGGGGTGTCGGGGGGAACGGGGACAGGAATAGGAAGAAAAACCTAGAAGTAGAGCTGTGGCTCAAGTGGTAGATTACTAGCTTTGAACAAAAAGCTCAGGGACAGTGCCCAAGGCCCTGAATTCAAGTTATAGGACTGGCAAAATAAACAAAGAAAAAAACATGGACTATGTTTGTACAAAGTATTATGTGCCTCTGTGGAAAAAATGGGCATAGATGTCTCTTAGGTTTCCTGGAGATCTGTGCTGTGGCAGTGATGGATGTGTGTACATTTCCAACTCAACAATTTCTACCTTTCATTTTGAAGCCCTCAAATATTTAGGAGATGCTAATCAAAGTCAAGAAAACTAGAACAAAGTTAGGCATTTAATATACTGTTATTGCTCCTCAACCCAACAAACATGTAAGATGAGGACACAAAGAGCTACACTCTCAGAAACTACCAGTCCTTGTGTAATTGCTCATAGTCCAGGGCTCTGAATCTGGACTACAACAGTTTTGAGTTAGTAGTGGGCTGTTCATGCTTACAGTCATCTCTTGTTCCTTAGACTGAGTTCCCATGCATGCTTTCTTCCCCCTGCTGGAGCTCAGACACCTGACACTGGGTGGGCAATGCCTCTGGGTAGAATCCCACCTTACTCTGCCCACTGTAGGACTGAATTCTTCAGGAATGGGGAGGAAAAAAAAGAGGATCTCCCCCCATCCTCCCCCAGTTGTGGGGCTTGAACTCTAGGCCTGGGCCCTGTCGCTCAGCTCTTCAGCTCAAGGATAGTACTCTACCACTTTGAACCACAGTGCCACTTCCAGCTTTCTGGTGGTTAATTGGAGATAAGAGTTTCATGGACTTACTTGTCCGTGCTGGCTTTGAACTGGCTTTAAATTGCGATCCTCAGATCTCAGCCTCCTGAGTAGCTAGGATTACAGGCATGAGCCACTAGTGCCCAGCTGAGAAGATTTCTCTTTATGATAAGAAACAAGACAAGGAAGCTTACCACTACTTCAACATAATAACATACATCCTACAACCAAAACAAAACAAACATGAGAAACAAAATGTACATGGATTACACAGAAACAAAACTGGAGCTGATAAAATTGTGCGGAAAACTAAGAGTACCTATAGATAGAAATACTAGAATAGATAGACAATTTTACCAAGTTTCTTCAATCAAAAATTAATATTTTAGTATGCCAATACAGAAAATGAAAGTCTATCTAATGTACTTATTACAGCACCAGAAAACGTTTGAGTTTTTTTTGTTGTTTTCTTTTGGTTTTTTTTTTAACTATTTTTTTTTTTTTTGTCTTTTCTTTTTTGGTACTGGGGATCAAACCCAGGAGGTTGCACTTGCTAGGCAAGCACTTTGCCACTGAGCTACATCCCAACCCCAGAAAACGTTTAGTAAATAAATTATAAACGGAAAAATGTCTACTGTAGAACATTTTACTATAGAACTATAGGACTGCTACCCTATCCAAAGTAAAAATTCTGCATGATCAATGGCAGCATATCCTGACATCATGTACCTCCTACAGTGATGCCATATGCGAGTATCCTGTATCATGTCCACCGTATTCTTCATTTCTTTTTGTGGTACCAGAGATTGAACCCAGGGCCTTGTACATGCTAGGCAATCACTCTACAATGTAAACTACATACCTAGCCCTTTTGTTTACATTTAGCTTTAAGACAGGATCTTGCTAGCTTTGCCTGGGCTGGCTTTAAACAAGGAATCTTCCTGCCTCTGCCTCTTGGGTAGTTAGGATTAGACAAGGACTACTACACATGGTTTCATAGAGATTGTATTCTTGCTAAATGTGAATCAAATGAGGAAATAATCAGACAAATTATATGGTGAAAAACCCTATAATTTATCTGCCTTGACTCTTCAAAAAAAAAAGTCTGCATAATGAAAAAGGATTTTTCTATATTGAAATGTTCTTCATTAAAACAGAGTAAAGAGCTATACAAACAAAGGCAACATATAATCCTGGATCCCTGGAGGAAGAGGGAGAAAAGCTCATTAACTGATAAAACATCCTTTTATCATTTTCTTTTCCCATTACTCTATAACTTCATGGTTTTATATCCAGGGATTGATACACAGATGGCAACAAAAGATAAAACATCTCTAGTTCTCCACCATTTGGCTTTCCTGACTTCTATGACTACCATGACCTACCCTGTTCAGAATTCGTTCAAGCTCATAGACTGCTTGTAGGGCCCCAACTTCCAGAACCCTTAGCTGGCAGACCAACAGGTGAATTACAGCCCGGGGACAAGTCAGCATGTGGCAATTTAAACAGGAGCCTCGGAGCAACAGGTAGAGTTTCTAAAGAGTGGGAATTTAAAAACAAAACAAAAACACAACATTAGACAGAAACAGTACTCATGTGATTTTCAGTGCACCCACCAGATTTTTCCTTCCTTTAGTCAGTTTACTCCTTTTAGAATTCCACTTCAGCTTATATATTGAAGGCCTTTTTGACCCTAGACAAATATTCCCCTATGTTTTATGGTTTCATCTTAATCCATTAAAATTTGAAATTTATTTAGGATGTGTGGTCTAAGAAATCACTTTTACTTTATTGTGATCACACAATAATCTTTCTTTAATATGATTACCAAATAATGCACTAACTCAAGAATGCACTAACTCAAACTGTCAGGAATTTAGCCTCCTCTCTTCTGTGTTGAGATGTAGCCCTCATAAGCCTCTAGCAGTCCTACAACCCACACTTCCAAGACCACACGTACATCAAAGAGGAGAGGGTTATACACTGTCAGTGGAAGCTCAATGTGGCCCAGGTGCCCAGAGCAGTTGCTGAAGTCCTGCACACAGGTGGAGCATACTTCCTTGGAATCTGCAGGTCCCAAGGCTAAATCATAGAGACCATTTCCGGATGGGTTTCCTAGACCGTCCACATAACGAGGGTTCGTAATGGATTTAACACTTAATTTCCTAAGGAGAAAAACAAACAAGAGAAAGCTCAGGTACCAACATCTCTAGTGATAATAAGAGAGCAGCAGGATATAAACCAGAACTAACTCCAAGCTAAAACAGTTGAATGAAGGGAATATGATACATTAATGCTTATATATGCCCAAAGTCAAGAATATTAAACACAAGCACTCAAAGTTTTGATTATCTGTAACAGAGGCAGATCACAAATGCTTACAACAAGGACTAATAGTGCCAAGTACTAAGCACATAATTCTCCATCCATTTATTTAACAAATAGCTACTCAGTACTTACTAGTAATGTGCCACATCTAATTTTAGGAAATAGACAAAAACGTCTATGCTTACGGGCCTAACATCGTATTGTAGGAAGAGAAGATAAATAAAGTATACAGCCTGTTAGGTGACGGAATTTCAGTGCTAAGAAGAAAAATGAAAGAGAGGGAAGAATGACAGAATAGGCCAGTGGTTAAAGGCCACACTAGGGAGATGCATGAGTAAAGGCTATAAGGAGATAAGGGAGCAAGCCACAGTCTCTTGGACTTTACAGAAGAAGCAGGGAGTGTTCATGATGTTCCCTGTTTAAAAATTCCACAATTATCTTCTTAAAAACCTTAAGTAACCAATTATGTTTTTGCTTTTGGATGATAATATAACTGAAAGTCCTAGCTAGCAAACTGTTCCCAGTGATCCTGTAGCTCAGGAATTTATTCAACCATTTATTTAAGGATGATAAAAGGAGTTAGACATGGGCTGGGAATGTGGCTTAGAGGTAGAGTGCTTGCCTTGCATGCATGAAGCCCTGAGTCTGATTCCCCAGTACCACATAAACAGAAAAGCTAGAAGTGGCTCAAGTGGTAGAATGCTAGCCTTGAGCAAAAAAGAAGCTCAGGGGCAATGCCCAGGTCCTGAGTTCAAGCCCCAGGACTGGCAAAAAAAAAAAAAAAAAAAAAAAAGGAATAAGACACACAGGAAGCTTAAGGCTAGCAGACAATATGAACATAAACACAAAGTAACTAAGACATAGTATACTAGGTAAAGAAAAACCTAAGAAACAAAGGACTCTGAACTGAGCTTTCAGAAGTGTGCATGGGGGCTGAGGATTTAGCTCAGTGGAAGAGGACTTGCCAGGCGAGTGCAAGGCCCTGAGTTTGGTCCTCAGCTCTGGAAAGAAAAAAAAAAAGCTATAAAAGACCAAAAAATAAATAAAGAAAATAAGGCAACTAGAAGTGTGCATGTTTGATGAGAAACAGAGAGAAACAGGTCTCTCAAGCAGAGAAGATACTGAATGAAGAGGAAACAGTTTGAAGTAAGGGTCAGATGTTAAAGCATGACAGCAGTGTGCCAATGGTTTATGTGGACTAGAGAAGGGATATTGTTTTATTTTGTTTTATTTTTTTGGGGGTCCGGTCATGGGGCTTGAACTCTGGGCCTGGGTGCTGTCCCTCAGCTCTTCAGCTCAAGGCTAGCGCTCTACTACCTGAGCCACAGAGCCACTTCTGGCTTTTTTCTTTTTGCTTATGTGGTGCTGAGGAATCGAACCCAGGGCCTCAGGCATGCAACGCAAGCGCTCTACCACTGAGCCACTTTCCCAGCCCCAGGATATTGTTTTAGCTAGAATCAATACTAGCCTAATCATGAGTCCAGGTTATGCTAAACACTATCCTTTATTTAAGGGCAGTAGAGAACCTTTGGAGAGCTTTAAGGGTTACAGCAAGACTACATTTATACTTTTGCAGGATAATTTTGACAGCAATGTGGAAATGGACTAGACTGGATAGGTATGAGGGGGCATGGAGAGAAAAGACAATTCAAGCGTGGCATAAAGGATTTGACATGTAATATAGTGAAAACCATTGTATAAAAAACCAATTATTGGGTAAGATACAACCAGAGTTCAATGAATGAGATGTCAGGAGATTTCTAAATCATTTCCCTTTATCTGGTGACCATTTTGCACTAAACTATGTACTGTTTTGGAAAGCAATGTCTTCTCAGTTTGGGGGTATAAGGGTGAATGTTGAGATTTTTTGACGAATAAGTTTAAGATCTCTATGAATTTCCAGTGAAGGCGTCAGAAAACGAATGAAATGGAAATTCAATGGAAAGATCAGGAAATCTGCACTAGAGATTTAATTTTGGAGTATTAATCATGAAAGTAGTGTGATTGCCTACAGACAGACAATATTTTAAGACGGGAAACAAAGCATTACCAGAATTTGGCCCTAAGACACTCCAACATTTAAGAGAGGAACAGGCCTGAATCACCTACATGTCATAAACGCCTAGCAAAAATACCAATGATACAACAGACTGATCTTGTAAAGGAGGAGAAAGAACTTGTCATGGAAAAAGTGGACGGAAGTACGATGCTGGAAGAGAGAGAAGTTTCTAGAGTGTGTTCAAGGCTGTCCAATGCGGGGCCCCAAACCAGGACCTAAGAGAAATTCCATTAAGTAATTTCCGTAACTAATACAGCGAGGTCCTGGCCTAAATTTACAGAGATCTGGAGGATAAGCACCTTACAGACAAGGTGTTTCACTAGCCTCCGGAAGACATTACACGTTCCATACGTAGGGGTTAGTGAGGCGGTAAGTGGTAGGTGAAGCTGCGGGGCAGCGACACGCCCGGGCCCGCCGCATTCTAGGTGTGACGCTGCGGACTCCCGCCGGGTTCGCACCGCCGGCCGGCCGCCCAGCCGGGCCTCCACGCAGTCCACCCCACACTGGCTGGACGCAAGTTCTTCTGGGAACCGTAGTTTTCCGCGCTGCCCTCCAGAGCCCACCTCCTCAGGCTTCCCACCAACTCCTTACTTGAGCTCCTCAGCCGAATACATGCCGAAGGAAATGCCTTGCAGCCGCCGCCAAGGCAGGTTCTTGGAGACCAACATCCTTCGAGAAAGGCTTCAGATCCGACCACCAGAAGAAGGATAAACTACCAGCAACCACCACCGGCGAATGCCTGACTTCGGAAAACGCCAGGAGCCACCATGTGGTTTAAACTGCGCGTGCGTGAGGGAAATACTGACTGGCTTATTTACATGGACGAGACCACTTTCGCTGTGCCGTGGGGGGGATGAGTTTCATGATTCACCTTTTTCCTCTTGAAAACCCCGACAGATATAAGACGCAATAAAACAGTATATTAAAGAAATTTCTTCCGCCTAAATGAAAAGTATTCAACCTTTAACTCTTGTGGCAAACATTTTTTAACCACGAGCTTGCAATCCCCCCATTTCTAGCTGAGCTATTCCGGTCCCGCCTATGACCCTGAAATTTGAGGGCATTCCCAACATGCTCTGCGAAGAAGCCAAAGATGGCGGCGGCTGCGTCTGCCCGGTGGCTGCGGGTCCATAGCGGGCTTTGCTTGCCACAGACGAGAAGTAGAGGGGCAGGTGTGTGTGCACGAGGACTCAGATGCAGGTAAGAGAAACTTGGCAAAGTTACGAGGAAGATCCTGAAGTCAAAGTTAGTTGTTTTTTTCCCCTCAGGCTTTGTGGAGAGGGAATGGCGTGCGCATGCGCTTGCGCGTTCTCCTGTCCTCGTGTGTTTCTCCCCGCCTCCCTCGGGCGGCACGAGGAGACGCAGATTTGAAAGTAGGTTCGAAATGTATGGATCGTGTGTGTGTCTGTGTGTGTGTGTTCGTATACATTCATACACATATATGTGACTGGCCTCGGGGATTGAACCCAGGACCTTGCGCTTTTGCTTGGCTTGCTTATTCATGACTGGCGCTCTCCCGCCTGAGCTTTGCCTCTGTTTCAGCAGATTGCTTGTTAGTTGGAGTCTCTTGGACTTTTCTGCCCCGGCTTACTGCAATCATCCTCTGTTCTCTGTTGGGTACCTAGGATTACAGGTGTGAGCAACTAACGTCCAGCCCGAAACACATGTTCTGTCTCCTTTTTTGGTGCTGGCCCTGGAGCTTGAACTCAAGGCCTGCGCGGTCCTTGAGTTTTTGTGCTCAAGGCTAGGCCTCTACCAATTGAGCCCACCTCTCTACTTAATAGATTTTTTTTGGGGGGGGCGGTTAATTGGCAATAAGAGCCTCACGGACTTGTTCTGCTGGGGCTGGCTTTGAACCGTGATCCTCCCATCTCAGCCTCCTCCTGACTAGCTAACCTTACAGGCTTGAGCCACCGGCGCCCGACAAAATACATGTATACTTTATGGAGGTGTTCATTGGTTGTTTGCCGTACCCTTGAGTTGGTGGAAATGTTCGCGAAAGTAGGATCCTGCCCTCGTGGCGCTTACATTTCAGTAAAATGACTTGTAAAAAATAATTTCCCCTTTCTTTCTTACTCTTTCCAGTCTGGTCTGAGGCAACCGGAAGAAATAATAGATTTTCCCAAATGAAAGTCAGTGGAATGAGGGAGAGAGATGGAGGTGGGGTACTTATATCGGTATGTCACAATGAAATGCCTCCTTTCCCTGTAAAACTAACAGAAGTCTTTTAAAAAGTAAAAGACTGGGGCTGGGAAGGTGGCTCCCTGGGTTCCATTCCTCAGCACCATATAAGCAGAAAAAGCCGAAAGTGGCGCTGTGGCTCAATTGGTAGAGCGCTAGCCTTCAGCTGAAGAGCTGAGGGACAGTGCCCAGACCCAGAGTTCAGGCCCGACGACCGACCGAAAAAATAAAAGGTAAACCCAGCGCTGGCCTGTAGTCCTAGCTACCAGAGGCTGAGATCTGAGGATCACTGTCCAAAGCCAGCCCAGTCAGGAAAGTCCACGAGACTCTTATCTCAATTAACCACCAGAAAACCGGAAGTTGTGCTGTGGCTCTGAGTGGTAAAGCTGGCCTTCAGGGGAAAAAAAAGTTTTCAGACAGTGCCCAGTCCCTAACTTCAAACCCCATGACAGCAAAAAATTTTAAAAAAATAAAAAAAGGTAAAAGGCAGTCTATAATCACCACTGTGGGCTGAATGTTGTAGGAACTTTGGACCAAAGAAATTGATATGTTTTCACAAAGGCACAAAAAAGGGATATGGTTAGAGCTTGGAGTTCTTTATTAGCTTTAAAAAAAAATCACTGCCAACAGCGGTCTTGTGGAAATATGGAAGCAATAGTGTATAGTGAAAGGTTGAAATAAACTAATTTTTATTTTATGTATGTTATGTTGGAATTGAACTCAAGACCTCATGTGTAGTAATTTTTGCATCTATCTGAGCTACATACCCAGCTCAAGATTGATTCAGTTTGCTTTTTCTTCACTTTGATGATAGACAAATTTTCTCATCAGTTGACTGGAGCCAGTAATAAGCCATCTGAAAACTGAGGAATAAGTAAGCTGTGTAACTTACTACACGCACAAGCCTACGGATGCTTACTCATGCGTATGTACTTTCCCTCTATTACCCTGAAAATGAAATGCAAAAACATTGCAGTTGGTTTGGCTGAAGCCTATACATACTTCAATTCCAGCCCTTTTCCTGCTAAGTGATTCTACCCAATTTTTACATGACAATAGCATCCCTTATCATTGTTAATACAATAGTGATCTTGGTACTAATGTTGTGAGAAACAGGTAGCATGACTTGAAAAAACATCCTTAGCAGAGAGGTATTTGTGCCTTAAAATGCTGTTTTGGAGGCTGGATTTCACCCGTTGAGAGAGTTTTTGTTTAATATGCTTAAGAGCCTGGTAACCCCAGCACTCTCAAATAACCCTCCACCACCACCACCACCCCCCAAAAAAGTTGCTAAAACAATGCCTAACGCTAGATAATCAATGGAGGAAGTATTTTATGTGTAATAACTTTTCTGAATCGTTCTGATGCCATTTAGATGGTAATACATGGGTCATATTAACTGTATATTATCTGTAATGCTGACTATTTTTAGGCTATTCAGTAAGAATAGGAATGTAATTAATCCATGAGTGAGATATTTATTTATTTGTCTTTTCTTTTTTGGTACTGGGGATTGAACCCAGCTAGGCAAGTGCTTTGCCACTGAGCTACATCCCAGCCCATTTTTTTTTTTTTTTTTGTCTGTCAGTTGTGGGGCCTGAACTCTGGGGCCTGGGCGCTGTCCCTCAGCTCTTCAGCTTAACACTAATGCTCTACCACTTGAGCCACAGTGCCACTTGCAGTTTTTTCTGCTTATGGGTGCTGAGGAATTGAACTCAGGGCCTCATGCATGCAAGGCAAGCACTCTACCACTCAGCCACTTTCCCAGCCAGAGTGAGATATTTTAAAACCTAGTAATGAGCTAATCAGTCTGTGTTTTGGGTAAAGAGAATTTGAACCTCTGGGGAAAATAATAAGTTCCCAATCTGAATTAAACTTAATTTATTTTGGTATATTTCTGTTTATTAAAAGTTGAGCCAAGTGCCAGTGGCTCTTGTGTTAGATTCCTCGATACTCAGGAGGCTAAGATCTGAGGCTCATAGTTTTAAGCTAGACAGGATAGGAAAGTCTGTGAGACTCTTTATCTCCAGTTAACCACCAGAAAACCAGAAGTGGTGCTATGGCTCAAAGTGGTAGAATGCTAGCCTTGAGTGAAAAAGCTCAGGGACAGCACCCAGCCTTTTTTTTTTTTTTTTTGTCGGTCATGGGGCTTGAACTCTGGGCTTGGGCGCTGTCCCTCAGCTCTTCAGCTCAAGGCGAGCGCTCTACCACTTGAGCTACAGCGCCACTTCCGGTTTTCTGGTGGTTTATTGGAGATAGGAGTCTCACGGTCTTTTCTGCCCGGGCTGGCTTTGAACCGCGATTCTCAGATCTCAGCCTCCTGAGTAGCTAGGATTACAGGCGTGAGCCACCGGCGCCCGGCAGCACCCAGCCTTTAAGTTCAAGCCCCATGACCAGCCCCTGCCAAAAGTAGACTATAAGACAATAAGGTCATAACTGACTTTAACTTTGTCATAATTGTTTTAAATAAGATATGCCTATACTATTAAGAGTATTGTCCACATACAAGCAAGAGCTTAACCCCAAAGTGTTTTCGATTTCCAAAATTGAAGTTCCATTGTTTTTTAAACCAGCTGTTTCAATTGTTCCAGTGCTATGAAAATTTTACTTTTCTTTCCTTGATTTTTTTTTGTAATATAAGTGCCTGCTTTAAATTTTTTTGGCCTTCTTTTTTCTGTATCTTGTATCCATTCTTTTTTTTTTTTTTTTTTTGTCAGTCATGGGGTTTGAACTCTGGGCCTGGGCTCTGTCCCTCAAGCTCTTCAGCTCAAGGCTAGCACTCTACCACTTGAGCCACTGCGCTACTTCTGGTTTTCTGAGTGGTTTATTGGAGATAAGAGTCACACAGACTTTCTTGCCTGGGCTGACTTTGAACCGCGATCCTCAGATCTCAGCCTCCTGAGTAGCTAGGATTACAGGTGTGAGCCACCAGCGCCCAGCTACATTCTTAAACCATATTGAACATATATAAGCTTTTGTCCAGTTTGATTGGGATAACTTGGAAATTTTGATTCAAAATGCACTTAAAAGGAAAGTTTTGTTTTTGTTTCTTACAGATTTTATTCTGGAAGTGCAGCCCTCCAAAAGGTTGAAGGAACTGACACAATAGGTATACATATGTATACATATTTGTTTATGAAAAAGTATTGAAATAATTCCACTTTTAAAATCACATTGTATTCCTTTGTAGTTGTAATTAAGAAACATTTATTTTGTTTATTTCTCTAAGGGATTGAAGAAGTAGTCATTCCAAAAAAGAAAACTTGGTAAGTATTCAATCATTGTTCATTCTGCAAGTAGTTGAATGTTTCTTATAAGGGTCTGAACCATGTAAACAAACCTTAATAGAGACTAACAATGATTGTTTTGGAGTATAAACTTTTTGTGAGTACTGGTACTGAAGCTTAGACTCAGGGACTTACTTGTCTTTTGCTCTGTTTTGTTTATGACTGGTATTCTACCACTCAAGCCACACCTCCAGTCTGGCATTTTGCTGATTAGAAATCAGATTCTGGGCTGGGAATGTGGTTTTAGTGGTAAATGCTTGCCTAACATGGAGGAATCCCTAAGTTCAGTTCCTCAGTGCCACATACACAGAAAAGGTTGGAAGTGGTGCTGTCGGGCAAGTGGTAAGGTATTAGCCTTGAGCAAAAGAAGCTCAGGGACAATGCTCATGCCCTGAGTTCAAGCCCCATGATTGGCGAAAAAAGAAAAGAAAGAAGAGTCTCACACATTTTTTTCCCTTTGGACTGTGTCCTCAGATCTCAGCCTTCTGAGTAGCTAGGATTACAGATGTGAGCACTGGTATCTGCCTAAACCTTATTTTTAATAATACAAGTTGTACATATACATTTACTTTAGAAATGGATTGATAGATAAACCCTTTTAATTTTTAGTAACCATATGACATTTCAATGTATAGGCATTCAGATTCATTTCTGTCTTTATAGCCTAATCAAGAGAATCAGAACCAAGAAAAGTAATGCAGTTATGTAGAAATGAGGCATTTCCCTGATGTTTTTCAAGTTATTGCCAACCTCTATCCCTAAAGAAATACTATAGGAAATGCCACAGAGTAATCATTTGGAGATTGTGCCACAACCTGCTGGAGTCACCTGCACATTTTATAATCTTATAGTTGTCTGTTAAATTAAGTAACTTTATATAGACAGCTAGAAGGAATACAGAATATGAGGTCAAGTCTGATTGTTTGATATTAATGAAGTTTATTTTTCTTGAAAGTACAGCAGTTTGGCAATGCATAGGATTGTCTAATTGGCTTTAGAGCCACCCATGGATTTGGTTTAAAATGTGTATTCCTGCAGATATTTTTTGTCAACCCTAAATTATGAAACCCACAGATACACAGCACAATGAGATAGCGGGACATGATGGTGAAAGATCCTAGTGGTAAGGGGCCAGGCAGACCTGTTGAAAATACAGTATTAGAATATGGAAAGTAAGGTAGTTGATATTAGTTGGGAATCTAAAGTCTATATGGTCTGTGAGCTAAGAATGGGTGTTACATTTTTATAGAGTTGGTAGGGACTCAGAAGAAGACAAGATGAAATGTTTAAATTGTATGAAACTCAAATTTAGGTTAAACTTTTGGAGGACAAACTTACTTGCTTGTTCACATAACTTTAGCTGCTTTTATGCTATACTTCAGAGCTACATAGTTTAGAAAGTATAGTTTGCAAACCTTAAAATATCTTTCCCTTTACTGGAAAACCCTTGGTACAAACCTTCTGATTTCTAGGTTTGGGAATCTGTGCTTTCAGACCCGGGAGAGAAAAAAAGTCTGTCTTTGTGAAGGATCTTTAAAGCTATTTCTTGAACCACACAGATGTCATGGAAGACCTGAATAAATTGTAGGGAGTCCTTGTGTATTTTACTGTATGAATATGGTGTGCTAAAAGGTGGTCTAAAGAGGTTAATGACTGATTGAAAAACTATTTTAAGGAGGACAAAGGAGTCCGGTTATAATCAGTGCATAGGCAACTGGATTCAGAAAAGAAATGCAAGTAGAGGATATGGGAAAATGAAGGCTCAAAGGTATTTTTTGATGGGACACTAAATTGGAACAAGAGGAGGGAAAATTGGCAAAGTCAAAATTTACTGTCTCTGTAACTCACTGATAAACCACTCAGGAAGAACACTCGCATATAACCCAAGGACATGGATGAGAATATTCTACATAACCTAGGGCTAGAAATAGCCTGCATGCCTATTGTTCAATGAATGAATAGTAAAAATGGTTATCATGCCATAAAACACTTGAAGTTATTAATTAGGTCTATGTATATTTATGTGGATAATACAGTCAAACATAAACAAATGTATAGTAACAACTTTTATTTTGTTTGAAATAGGGCTTTACTAGGGGCTGGGAAGGTGGCTCAGTGGTAGAGTGCTTGCCTTGCATGCAAGGCAAGGCATGAGGCCCTGGGTTCTATTCCTCAGCAGCACCTAAGCAGAAAAAGCTGTAAGTGGCTCTGTGGTTCAAGTGCTAGAGTGCTCACCTTGAGCTGAAGATCTGAGGGACAGCACCCAGGCCCAGAGTTCAAGCCCCATGACTGACCAAAAAAAAAGTGGGCTTTACTATGTAGCATATGTTGACCTCAAACTTACCCTCTTTTCTCAGCCTCCCAGGTGCTGGGATTGTATAGATGTGTGCTACTATGCCTGATTCCTTTTGTCTTTTTTTTTTTTTTTGAGTAGGTAGCTTACATGTGAATGAAAGAACCTTCAAAAATTCGGGAAAAAATGCATATTAAACTCAAGTTGGGGTAGAATCACAAGAAGACACCAGACACTTTAGCCTTAACCTGTAAACCTAGAAATTGGTTGTTACAGTACTAGGGATTGAACTCAGGGCCTTAAACACCACTCCTGATGCTTGTACAGTAAGCACTTCTGCCCTGTTTTTGTTTTTTAGGCTTTCTTTTTAAAAATAATTTATTCATTGTGATAGTTTTTTTTTTGTTGTTGTTGTTGTTTTTTTGCCAGTCCTGGGGCTTGAACTCTGACTGGGCACTGTCCCTGAGCCTTTCTGTACTCAAGCTAGTGTTCTACCATTTGAGCTACAGTGCTACTTCCGGCCTCTCTGTTTATGTGATGTTGAGGAATTGAACCCAGGGCTTCATGCATGCTAGGCAAGCTCTCTACCACTAAGCCGCATTGTCAGCCTGTGTTGGCTGTTTAAAGTAATATGATCTGTGGTTCTACCTACCAGAGAGGCTAATATTGGGATGATTATGATTGGAAGCCAGCCTATGCAGAAAAATTTGAGACTTTTTTTTTTATCCCGGAGACAATGAGAAGCCTAAAAGTAAATGGTTTGTGCCTGCCATTGGTAGTTCACATCTAATCCTAGCTCCTCAGGCTGAGATCTGAGGATTGCCTTTGGAAGCTAGCCCTGACAGACTTTATCTGAGTCCCTGAGACTCATCTCCAGTTGACCACTGAAAAGCCAGAAACAGATGTGGCTCAAGTGGTAGAACACCAGCCTTGAGTGAAATAGCTAAGAGACAACACCCAAGTCCTTAGTTCAAATCCCAGTGCAAGTATACATATGCATATGGGCATGCATGGATCAAGGCTCATGCATGTGCCTAGGCAGAAAGTACAATCCTATAATAAAAAAAATAAGTAGCACAGTAAGACCTCTGGCCTCAAGGCTATAATCCTAGCTACTTGGGAGGCAAAGATCAGGGGATTGTGGTTCTAGGCTAGCCCACACATAAGATTATTTGAGACTTAATGACTGGGTATAATAGCATACAACTTGCTATCCCCAGATACACGAAAGGCTGGATGCAGTGGCACATGCCTCCCATTCCCAGTTTACACAGGGAAGCACAGTTCCACTTCTGCATTTTTTCTGTGATTAAGTAGAGATAAGGGTCTTATGGACTTTCTTGCCCAGGTTGGCACTGAACCATGATCCTCTGATCTCAGCCTCCTGAGTAGCTAATATTACAGGCATGAGCTACCAGTGCTGGGCTTGTCATCAGGTAATATATATAGTTAGGCGGTGCTACACTAGGAGGTACATCAGAGGGAATCTGGGAATTCAGTAAGGATGCATATAACAGTAGGAGCCATTCTCTTATTTCCTAAGTTAAGAACCAACAATGTGGATGGTAAAGGCAATAGTGGTCCTGAAAGAACGCATAATAAGAAAGACTGAAGGCTTGAATCAAGTGGTAAGAGTACATGTCTAGCAAGCAAAAGTCCTCAGTTCAAATGCTAGTATGTATGTCCCCCTCACCCCCCCACCCCCAAAAAAAGTATGTAGGAAAGTAGATTTAAAAAGCTACAAGACAATTTTATTAGGTGAATGTGGAAATCATTAGCCCTAAGTAGGGTGACATTAAGGGCTAGGACAGAGAGTACAGTAAAGCAAATGGAAGAACATATATGAACCATCATCATTTGATGGTGGCAAAAGAACTACATTTTGCTCATTTGTTCTTGGGAGATAAGTACTGGCTATATGTGAAACCTAAATTGAATTATTGACTAAGAGTAGAATCACTGGTTCTCAGTGTGAAGAACCAAACTGGGGTTTTGTTTTTGGTAGTAATACTAGCTTAGGCTTAAGCACAGGGCTTGGGCACTGTCCCTTAGGTGGATTTTTTTGTTTGTTTGTTTGTTTTGCTCAATACTGGTGCTATAACATTTGAGCCACACCTCTACTTCTGGCTTTTTGCTCATTAATTACAGATAAATGCCTCATGGATTTTACTGCCTTTCAACTTGGATTCTCAGATATCAGCCTTCTAAGTAGCTATGATTGTAGGCAGAGGCACCAGCACCTGGCTCACTTGTCATTTTATTCTTAGGGATAAAGTGGCTGTTCTTCAGGCACTTGCATCCACAGTAAACAGGGTAAGTAAGATTGTTAAAACCTTGACTTAGTTCATTGCCATTTATCTCTGTATGTAGTGTTTATATACCATATTACTGTTTTGTTTTTTGGGGTTTTTGCCAGTCCTGGGGCTTGAACTCAGGGCTTGGGCACTGTCCCTGGCATAGATGAGTAGTTTGGTATAGTGGGAATCAGGAATTTGATGTGAAAGGAGATGAGGTAATATCATGGATACTGCTGTTTTTTTAATTTTAACTTTTAATTTTTTGCCAATTCCAGCTTTTGAACTGAGGGTCCCAGGCTTGTTTGGCTGGTATTCTACCATTTGGTCACACCACCAGCCTGGCTTTTTTGCTGGTTGTCAGCGTTCCCTTGTAGCACCCAGCTGCCTATTGAAGAATTTTTAGCTGGATTGTGATACAGTCAAAAAAGTTCTTTTCTTTTTTTTTTTTTTTTTTTTTTTTACTTTTTAAATTTATTTTTATTTCTTTATTGTGAAAATACTGTACAGAGGGGTTACAATTACATGGATAAGATAATTAATACATTTCTTACCAAGCATTGTGGCCTCCTCCTTTGTTTCCCCTTCCCATCTCCCCCCACCCAAATAAATTCTAGGAAAGACAGCAATGTCAAAGTAGGAAACTTGTATACTTGTAAGTATGATGAAGACCTTAACAAACCCCTTTCCCTCTAACCTAGTTCTTTTACCATCTTCCTCTTGACTATTCCAGCCTTATAATTACTTAGTCTTAAGTTTTGAGAATTGTCTTATGCGTCTTTCTGTCTTGTTTTACATTAATAAAACTATCATTTATCTTTGAAAAGATGACCCTCCCTAATAAAACTGCGTGGGATATATTCAATTCTTCCAGCAGCAAGTAATCACATGTGAAAAGGCTACCAAAAAGGCTTAGTAAATATTATTCAGGCAAACTATAGCTAACATACCAGGTTCCATACTTACAGAAGGAAAGTAGTTGAAAATAAACCACATTGGACAAAAGCTTAAGCCCAGCAAGCCATGTTTACCAGGTCTAGGAATGTTGAGAATATTCACAGAATCCAAGGTCCTGAATACCAGTTATGGACCATCCTTAGAAACAGGCCTTTTGACAGATAGTGCTTTCAGGCTTGCTAATTTTCTATCCAATATCCACATTCCAAACACTTGTCATCAGTACTACCACTTAGTCATCTTGTGTTTGGTTGAGTTCAATGAGAAGAGCCTCACTTGTGGCATGGCTCACAAATGGCTGCGAAAGCTAGAGCGAGAAACTGCTTCCGAACTTTTCCTTTCTAGCTTCAGGGAATCTGCCTCAGGCAACTCCTAGTTACTAATACGAGGTGTCAAGGACCCCATTCAAGAGGTTTAAAATACAGGGTGAGGTTTTGCTATTTATAAAGCCCCAGAGGATGAGGTAGGGGACTGAGGAGAATAGTCTGTATTCCTAAATTAATTCTAAATGGACATTCTGTTCAGATGACCTAATTTAGAGTTTAAAATAGTAGAAGTCTTAGCATACAGGTATGGGGATTTAAGCCATTACTTATGTAAGTTTGTTGTAGTTTTGCCTGTCCTAGTGCTTGAGCCAGGGTCTGAGTGCTGTCCCTTAGCATTTTTGCTCAAGGCTAGTACTCTACCATTTGAATCACAGCTCTGCTTCTGGCTTTTCTGGTAGTTAATTAGAGATGAGTCTCACAGGCTTTTCTGCCCAGGCTGGCTTTGAATTGTAATCCTCAAATCTCAGCCTCCAGAGTAGCTTTAGGATTACAGGTGTGAGCCACTGGTGCTCAGCTCTTGCTTTAAGTTTTGTATAACTGTAGAACAGGCTTATTGAGTTGATAGTACAATGATATGTTAGTAATGTGTTTTCTGTTTCCTTAGAGACATATATAATCTGTATATATGTTTATATGTATATTACATGCAGGTATATTATGTGCATGTAACTAAAAAATCTGGGACTCTATCTCCAATTAACCAAAATGCCAGACTGGAGGAGTAGTGTGTTTTCTTGCCTTGTACAAGAAAACAGAGAGAGAGAAAAAAAGAAAACTGAGCAAGAGCACAAGTTCAAGCCCCAGGACACAAAACAAAAATCAGTTTACGGAATTTATGTTCATAACTAAAATTCACAAGGCTTTATTAGATCTAAAAAGATGTCTGTTTCTTTACAGGACCCCACAGCTGTCCCTTATGTATTTCATGATGACCCTTACCTTATACCCACATCCGCTGTGGAATCAGTGAGTATTTTCATGTAACATTTCTAGTACCTCTTTTTCTTCTTAATCTTACTGGTTAGTGTGTATAGTTAGTGACAAATTACCAGACTAAACCATTACTTTTCAAAAAAATTTTTGCTGTTGTCTTTGGGGAATGTTTTAGTTTTTACTTAATATTAGGGCTTTTTAACACTGGAACGAACTATTTCAGTTTAACTGTTGTTTTATATACTTTGAGATCTAGATAAAATATGGCCTGAAATTGTGTCACCTTCATTAGGAGAGTTGGATATATAAAGTACTAAATTGGTTTCTTTAATAGGGTGTCTTACCCTGAATCCTGGGCTGGCCCTGAATTCAATCCCCCTGCTTCACCTGCCCAGTGGCTAGGATTGTAGGTGTATACCACCATGCTTCATTACATAATTTGAGGTCTTATTGGGGTTTCATGTATTGTTGCATTCTTGCAGGAAGAGAGGAATTTTTTTCTGGGCTTTGAACTTACTCCAGTCTAAATTGCATGTAAATGCCAATTTGTATGTATTGCTTTTTTCATATAGCGTTCATTTTTATTGGCAAAGAAGTCTGGAGAGACTGCAGCAAGGTTTATTATTAATTCATACCCCAAGTATTTTCAGAAGGACATAGCTGAACCTCATATACCGGTAAGGACAAGGAGTTATGTTTTTCATATAACTTAAATCATATTTTCATAGCTAATATTTACTATTTGAGTCCTCTCAGTATTCAAATGAAACCCCTTTACTAACCTTCTCTTGCATGGATTTGCTCTTCAGCCTCATATTTACCTCTTTGGCTTCTGTTATGCTACACTCTTAATCATAACTATTCCTTTCTTGTCTCTTTTATTAGCTCTCTGTCCCTAACAAGTGATGTCTTTCTCAGGTTTCTATTTATTGTCTTTTTATTATTTGTTCTCTCTGTTTCAGTGATCCTCATACTCTATTTAGCATTTTGTGTATCTAGGTCAGTCCCTCTGCTTTGACATTATAGATAATATTTTGACTACCTCTTTGTTTTCAGTCCTGTAGTACCCTGAAGTACCTGGTGTCTATTTACTTAGTACTATGTATTTAATTCCATTAGTACATTGGGGAGCAAAACAGACAACATTCCCTCACACACACCCTCCACACGTGCGCGTGCATGCACACACACACACATGTTTATGAGCAGATATACTTACCTCAATTCTTTTTTGCGGGGGTGGGGGGGGCCGGTCGTGGGGCCTGAACTCTGGGCCTGGGCACTGTCCCTCAGCTCTTCAGCTCAAGGCTAGCACTCTACCACTTGAGCCACAGCTCCACTTCCAGCTTTTTTCCTTTTGCTTATGTGGTGCTGAGGAATTGAACCCAGGGCCTCATGCATGCAAGGCAAGCACTCTACCACTGAGCCACCTTCCCAGCCCCACTTACCTCAATTCTTAAGTCACTCCCCCAGTCTGGAATTTTGCTGGTTGATTGTTTGAACCTCTGACTTTTCTGCCCAGGCTGGATTTGAAGGTCCACTATCACTTGAAACCTTGCAAAGGCCTCCTTTCTCCATGGTGGGCAGCACCATTTCATGTTATATTCTAATGATTTCTTTTTGTTCTTTCGGTGCTAGAAGTGGAGCCCAGGGCCTTATGGAAGCATTATACCTTCAGACCTGTAAATATTTGTTTAAGCCTATTTTCTCCACTAGACTTCGCAGTCTAGGACTTTAATCATAGAGAATATCTCTTCTTTTCTTCCTTTGTCTTAATCCTTAGTTCCTCGTGTACTGCCTTGAGTGAAATATCTATATCAAAATGTAGTTGAATAAATTAGTGAATGAGTTAAACTCAGCATACTGTGGTGGAATTGAATGTTTAGAAGAAAAGCAGCATCAAGGATAGAGACTTTGATCTTTGCAATTTAGGTGCATTCTGACACCTTTGGTCAAGATTGGGGATAAAGAGGAAGAAAAAATTGTAAAGTTATGTAGTTGGGACCCCTATGGGTTTTCAGATATATATTGGATATTTATATTTGAGACTTGTAAATTCTTAAGGTGGGAGATGCCCGTGCAACCTTGCTTCAGACTAAGGAAGTTTATCATTTTGTCTTTATTTTTTTTCCCAGTTAAGATTACCTACTAAAACATGTATGTTTACATGCTAAGTAATGTCTGGTGCAGGAAACATGAATTAGAGCAGTAAAGTTTATCTTGGTATATTGATGCTAAAAGCTCTGTCTTACATGACTGTCTTATCTCTTATTTGTGTTAACTAAAACCAATTTGCTTTCCTAGTGCTTAATGCCTGAGTACTTAGAACCTCAGATTGAAGGTATAAGTGAAGCTGCCCTGAAGGAACGAATCAAACTCAAAAAAGTTAAGGCTTCTGTGAACCTCTTTGATCAACTCTTACAAGCAGGTGACTGACTCATTTTAACTCAAGTCCCTCTAGAAACATGGGATGGCACTTACATAATCCATATAGTTTTGAATAAAAGTTACCAGTAGGGTGCTTGATCTGCTTGATAGCTGTGTTGCTTCTGTTTTCAGTAGTTTAGTAAATACTTAATGTTCCACTTTAGTTTTAAATTGTATATACTTTATTAATCATGCTATAGCACTGGTAGAGAAGGTACGTAGCCATTCTTCCTTAGCTTCTGTTTTAACATTAGGCATTTATATACATTAGTCAATTTTTCTATATTCTTGGAAGTGTATTTAGAAGGGTGAGCCACATAAGCCATATAAGAAATATTTAGTAAAGCGAGGTCTTGATATTGTTATAGATATCACTGACCCAAATTGTTCTATGACCTTGAAAGTCACTTTCTCAGAGCCTCTAGAAGTTTTTGTAATCCCGGTGCTGTTTAGTGATTTAAGATAAAGATGTACTAATGTGGAATAGAAGAAAACTGGCCTAAATCATTCAATGTAGAACTGGAAACAAGAAACACTTGCATAAGGCTGTGTTTGAGAATATTAGTTTACAGCCTGCTATCACTTTATATACAGGTGAATGATGAATGATGCTTGTTGAACTTGAACAACACAATATAAATGAGCCTTCAGATTTCCAGTGCTAAGGTTTTTCTTTTTCTAGTTGTACCTATACTAGTATTGGTACAAGCCAGTTATTCAGAAGCATAGCTCAGTAACAGCGCCTACATACTAGGGGAGGAAATCATAGAAAATCTTACTACCAAGCACCTAGTAAATACTAACATTCTGCTAGGCATTTCACATACTTAATTTCACACCTTATCAGTTGGTGTGCTTTAGTTACAGCAACTTTATGCTGGTTGTTTTTGGATAGGGACCCATTTTTTTTTTTTCAGAATCATGCAGCTTTGAGATATAAGGCCTAGTTAAGTTTGTTTCTCCTTTTCTCCCTTCCTCTCTTGTGCTAATACTAGAACTTGAACTTTTTTACTCAAGGCTAGCACTCTACCACTTGAACCATACATCTATCTACTTCTGGCTTTTTGTTGGTTAGTGGGATATAGGTGTCTCATGGATTTCTCTGCTCTGGGTGGTAGAACATCTGCACCTAGTGTCAGTTATGGCTTATGTCTTCTCTGTACCTCCTCTTCTTTTCCTGAAGTGCATTTTTACTTGATTTTTGTTTTCTATTATTGTAAAGATGATAGTAAGGTTATAGTTGCATAAACCAGATAATGAATACATTTCTTGGAAAATATCACTTGATGTACTTTATGTAGAAGATATGACCAACTAGAGATGGTAGAGCTCCACTTGTGAGCAAAAAAGTCAAATTAGAGCATGAGGCCCTGAGTTCAAGCCTCGGTGTACACACATACATACACACACGCAAGGAAAAAAAGCTAGATTTGATTTGAGAGATAGAGTTGCTTTTCTTTTAAAATAGTAAATAATAGCTCATGATTTTCTTTCCTGTGTCCTTTCTTCCTTTTTAACAATTGCTAAGAAGGACCATAAGGTTTTGGGCATTGGAGTTTGTAAATTTACTTTTAAAAGTCTACTATAGGGGCTGGGAAGGTGGTTCAGTGGTAGATTGCTTGCCTTGCGTGCATGAAGCTCTGGGTTTGATTTCTCAGCACTACATAAGCAGAAAAAGTCAGAAGTGGTGCTGTGCCTCAAGTGGTAGAGTGTTAGTATTGAGCTGAAGAGCTGAGAGACAGTGCCCAGGCCCAGAGTTCAGGGCCCACAACCAACAACAACAACAAAAAAACCTCTATAGTCCAGGAACCGGTGGCCCATGCCCATAATCCTAGCTATTCAGGAGTCTGAGATCTGAGGATTACTATTCAAAGCCAGCCCAGGGAGGAAAATTCTTGAGACTCCTATTTCCAATTAACTGCAAAAAGCTAGAACTGGAGCTATTGCTCAATTGGTAGAGCACTAACCATAAGCAAAAGAGCTCAGGGGCAGCAGCCATCCCCCAAGTTCAAGCGCAAGCACTGGCACACAGAAGAAAAAAATGTCTTATTATAGACAGGCAGTTATGCTAGTATTTCTAGGCGAGTTTTTAGTGAGAGTCTGGATCTAAGCAAAATAATTGTATTCATATTTTTTCAAATGGATCTGGGCCAGGATAAATAAGTAGTTATAGTTTGAAGCGTATTCGTTTTATAGAGGAGATGGTTTCTCTAAGACCAGTGGGATACTAGTGACAGGGGTGAGGTTGATTTGAATTCATTGTAAGCATGGGTAGAAATGTAAAGAAAATAAACTGCATAAATTTAATGGGCATATACTCAAGTTTCATCTTTGTCAAATTATACAGGTGAGACTTTTCAGTCAAAGTATTTAAGTTGTTGAGTGAATGATGGCCAGACTACCTTGTTTCAGACTAGAGAAGCTTACTGTTCTGTTTCTCCCCACCCTCCAATTAGAATTAATTGATAGAGTTGTAGGTGGGACTAACTATGTAGACAAGAAAAAAACACTGCTAGTGGAAAAGTGAGTAGAGTTCCTACTAAACTATTCATTCCTTAATAAAGTGGTAGGTGATAGTATATAGCCAAGAAAATAACCTCTAGTGGAAAAAGTGAGTAATTTTAATCTAATAAGTTTTTGTTTCTTTTCTGTTTTTTGGTGCCTATCCTGGGGCTTGAACTGAGGACCTGGTCACTGTCACAAAGCTTTTTTGGCTCAAGGCTAGCACTTTACTATTTGAGCCACACCTCCACTTCTGGCTTTTTTCTTTTTGGAGGGGGCTGGGGCAGAGATTGAAAACTTTCTGCCCAGGCTGGCTTTGAACCATCACCCTCAGATCTCACCCTCCTGAGTAGCTAGGATTACAGGTGTAACCCACCAGTGCTTGACCTAACAAGTTTTTGTTTTTAGGTATTTGAAGGTTTCTTTCTCTTTTTCTCTTCTATCCATAGGAACCACTGTCTCCCTTGAAACAACTAATAGTCTCTTGGATTTATTGTGTTACTATGGTGACCAGGAACCCCCATCTGATTTTCATTTTCAACAACCTCAGCAGTCAGAAGACTTGGTAATAACTTTTGGCATTAATTTCTTTGTTGTTTTGTTTAAAATGTAATGTCTTCTCCAAATAGGACAGATGCTTGTGCCATGTGTCAGAGAGACTTCTCTTTTAGCTTTTTCTTTCTGGTCCTAGGATTTGAACTCAGGACCTGTTTCTTTTTTTTTTCTTTCATTTTTTTTTGTTGCCAGTCCTGGGGCTGGAACTCAGGGCCTGGGCACTGTCCCTGAGCTTCTTTTGCTCAAGGCTCCACTCTACCACTTGAGCCACAGCATCACTTCCAGCTTTTTTCTGTGTATGTGGTACTGAGGACTCAAACCCAGGGCTTCATGCATGCTAGGCAAGCACTCTACCACTAAGCCACATTCCCAGACCAGGACCTCATTCTTGCTTCATTACTTGGTTGGCACTTTACCACTTGAACCACATATCCATTTTAGTATTTTGCCAGTTATGTTGGAGATGGACTTTTCTGCTCATGCTGGCTTGATCCTCCAAATCTCAGCCTCCTGAGTAGCTGGGGTTACAGGTGTGAGTCACTAAGACCTGACTTGGAAGAGACTTCAAGAATTGTTTTAACCTTAGCTCCCTTAGAATTTTTGTTTTTGTTTTATTTTATTGATTAATTAGTTGGTTGTTATTGGTGCCAGTCATGGGGCTTGAACTCATGGTCTGGGTGCTGTCCTTGAGCTTTTTTGCTCAAGACTACTGCTCTTGAGCCACAGCTCCACTTCTGACTTTTTGGTGGTTATTGGAGATGAGTCATAGATTTTTCTGGCTTTGAACCTTGGTCCTCAGATCTTAGCCTCTGAGTAGCTAGGATTATAGATGTAAGCCACCAACTCTCAGCTCCTATTTTGTCCACACCTGTCCCATATGCAGACTAAGCTTTGAGAAGATATGTTTGAGTCAGCCTTTCTATCATTCAGGTGACAATGTGATGTAAAATGGTCCAGAAAAATCTCCAATGCCATGACCCTCAGAAGTGCATGCTTATAAGGGCAGAGAGGAGCAAGGCCAGAGATACTACAAACATTATTGTGCCATAGGCTGCCTGCAGGTGGAGTCATAGCTTCTCTCAAACCCAATAGTTTCACTTTTAAAGTAAATTACAAGGGGTTGGGAATGTGACTCAGTGGAAGAGTGCTTGCTTAGCATGCATGAAGTCCTGGGTTTGATTCCTCAGTGCCACATAAATAGAAAAAGCCAGTAGTGGCACTGTGTCTTGTGGTAGAGTGTTAGCCTTGAGCAAAAAAAGCCCATGGACAGTGCCCAGACCCTCAGTTCAAGCCCCAGCTCTGGACAAAAAAAAATTTTTTTTAAATAGTAAAATAAATTACAAGGAATCCTTTGGATCAGCTGAACACAAATATGTGTGTGCCATTTTTCATAAGTATTTGCTTTTACCTGTAATTGCAAGTAAAACAATCTAGATATCTAATAGTGGATTATCAAATTTGGTAAGAATGTTGAATGGCTATTGAGAGCAATAGTGTAAATGCTTATGAGTATGGAAAGTAAATGCTTATAAGTATCATGAAAGTACATCAACATAAAGGTTGACAATCCTGACCTGAAACCACTGATCCAAATATTTATAGCCATATCCTTTGGGATTGAAACTTTTTGATCACCATTAAATTGAAAATTCTTTACTTGCTTGTTATCTTTGCTTATAGTCAAAATTCAGGCATGTTAAATACAGCTACTTATAAAATTACCATAGTATTATTACGTATCTAAAATGTTTATGACCATAGTTGAATTTCATATTTAGACTTGCGTTGTATTTCCATGATATCTCAATATACATTTGTATTTTATTAAGACTCCAAACTCAGTGGTGGGTTCGATTCCTTAGCACCACATAAGCAGAAAGAAAAAAGCCGGAAGTGGCCCTGTGGCTCAAGTGGTAGAGTGCTAGCCTTGAGCTGAAGAGCTGAGGGACAGTGCCCAGGCCCAGAGTTCAGGTCCCACGACCAGACCCCCCCCAAAAAAAGAGTCTCATGGACTTTCCTGCCCGGGCTGGCTTTGAACAGCCAATCCTCAGATCTCAGCGTCCTAAGTAGCTAGGATTACAGGCATGAGCCACTGGTGCCCAGCTGGATGCTATTTTTTAAAATTAACACTTACTATGTGTGCAAGGTGTATTCTCATCATTCTTACCCCTCTATTATTTTATCTCATTCACTCTTAAAATAATTTTGACATGAAATGAATACTACTAAATATGAATGAAGCTACCTGTAGCCTGTGGAGAAATAGGTGTACTTTTTTTTTTGACTGTTACATTCTTGTGGCAGACCAGACATGTCTGATTTTCCTCTGAATTGGCTGAGTTGAATTCAAGAAACTGTGGGTGTAAACATTTTACTGTGTTTCTTTTTGCTTTCTGCTATGTTTATATTTTTCTGAATTCCCATTTCCTTTCAGAATATTAGTAGTATAATGGGCATTGAATTGTCTTGCTTTTAATTTGTCTTGGTATGATACATTCCAGGAAGAGGCCACTGAGGAAAATAATGAAAAAGCTAAGACAAAGGCTGGTCATCCCATTGGAGTTATGTGGAAGTATGTTACAGTTAACAACTTATATAATTCTTTTATGATATATGAAGAAGTTATTGTTCCATTTCCCTCAGGAAAAGATGTAGTCCTATGATATTCTGAAATACAAATTATTTTTATTATGCAATTTTTACTCATGTAATTGAGATCTTTCTTCTTTGGTGTCTTTTTTTCCCTTGTAAAATGATCTTAATGTGGAACTCAGGCTATCCTCTCAGCCTCCAAGAGCTGGGATTATAGATCTGTGCCACTATATCTAATTTAGGCTTTTTTCTTTAAGCTTTTGACCTCCAGCCAGTAGGTTAAGAATCTGTTCAAGGGTTGGGCTTTGTTTTGTTTATTTTAGTTTTATTTTCTTCCATTTAACTTGATGTACACTTGATGTGGTATGGTTCCTTTGGTATTTTCATCAGTAGTGTTAATATTTACCTAATTCTGAATTTTATTTTATTTATTTATTTATTTATTTTGGTCGGTCATGGGGCTTGAACTCTGGGCTTGGGCACTATCCCTGTACTCTTCAGCTCAAGGCGAGTGCTCTACTTCTTGAGCCACAGCACCATTTCCAGTTTTCTGGTGGTTAATTGCAGATAAGAGTCTCATGGACCTTCCTGCCTGTGCTGGCTTTGAACTGTGATCCTTAGATCTCAGCCTCCTAGTAGCTAGGATTACAGGCATGAGCCACCAGCACCCGGCCTCAGTTTTTTTTAATTTTATTTTTGTGTCTGTTCTGGAGCTTGATCTCAGGGCCGGGACATTGTCCCTGAGCCTCTTTTGCTCAAGGCCAGTGCTCTACCACGTGAGCCACAGCTCTACTTCTGAAGCATTTTGGTAGATTATTGGTGATAAGAGTCTCATGGACTTTCTTGCCTGAGCTGGCTTCAAACCACTGTCCTCAGACTTAAGCCTCCTGAGTAGCTAGGATTATACATGTGAGCCACTAGTGCCTAGTTGATTTTGTTTTTCTTGCTACTAAACATACATAGAAACTAGAATACAATGCCAAATTAAGATTACTATTCAGCAAACAACTATTCAGCAGATTAAACAATGTGAATAACATTTACATGTGAGAGTTTAAATTGAGAAGTATTCTGTGAATGTGGAAGGGATGCTTCCATTAACTAACAAAGGAGAAAATCAGGGTACAGGATCATAGGATAGAGATGGCTTTTTTTCTTTCTTGGTAAAGGAAGAAGAAATAAATGTACATAGGCTGGCATATGCCAGAAGGATTCAGATGGGAACTGTTGTCAGTGGTTGCCTTTGGGATTTCTATTCCAGGATTCAAGAGGGGTAGGAAAACCTCACTAGTGTGGCTAGTAATATAATTTGGTTTTTTTTTCTTTTAATCTGGGCATCTTTTACTTTGCTCGCAAAATTCTTTTGTTTGTTTGGTAGTTTAGTGCCATTCCTGGGGCTTGAACTCAGGACTTAGCCTTTTGCTAGTACTCCACAGCTTCACCTCCTGCCTTTTTCCTCCTTTTTGTTAGTTAATAGGAGATAAAAATCTCAGAGACTTCTTTTCTTCCCACTCTGGCTTTGCATCTTGATCCTCAGATCTCAGCCTCCTGAGTAGCTAGGATCATAGGGGTGAGCCATCATTGCCTGGCAATGTTTCCATTTTGATTCTGCTTACACTCACTAACTGTAAAGTTCTGGGCAACTTAAAGTTTTGAGCTTCATTTTATCCCCACTTTCAAGATGATAATAACGAAAGGTAAAACCCATCAACTGCTTATCACATTGCCTGGAATGTATTAAGCTGTAAGTAAATAATCGAAGTTACTACCAGTTTTCCTGGTTAACATGTAATCTCTTTTGTCTAGACCAAAAAACAATGCTGAAAGAATCTTTGATCTAATGCCAGAGAAGAATGCACATTCTTACTGTACAATGATCCGAGGAATGGTTAAGGTAAATTTATCTTCATTTTTAAGTCCACTAACTTGATTTCTTAACCTCATCTTAAGTTTCCCTTACTGAAATGCTTAGGCCTAGAAATGGTGTTTTAAACTTGGAATTTTTAGGATTTGAATTCTGTGTACAGTATTATGAGATATTTGGGCTATGGAATTAAGTCTACAAAAACAATTTCTTCCAATAGCTGTAACAAGAGAACTTTTTGAAGCCTCTGTCAAGTAATCCAGGCTGGACTCAAATTTGACCCTTCTGTCTTGGTCTTGTACACTCTTCTACCACCTCTACTTGTCACAACTGAAAATGCCTCCAGGCATTGCCCCGTGGCCCCTGGGTAGAAAACCACTGGAATAAAAGATAAGCTTCATGAGAATGGGAGCCTAGTCTGTGTTATTCACTACCATATTCCCAACCCTGGAACAGTAGATATACAGGTACTTCTGTGATGAATAAATTTGGTGATGTTGTCCCTTTTCCCTCTAGCACCGAGCTTATGCACAGGCATTAAACTTGTACACTGAGTTATTGAACAACAGACTTCATGGTGAGTTTGGGAACTCCCCTATACCCTTCTTTATATTTATTTATTTCAATGGTTTTTTTTTGTTTTTTGTTTTTGTTTTTTTTTGCTAGTCCTGGGGTTTGAACTCAGGGCCTGGGTGCTGCCCCTGACCCTCTTTGTGTTCAAGGCTAGTGTTCTACTACTTGAACCGCAGCACTACTTCCGGCTTTTCCTGAGGAGTTTATTGAAGATAAAAGTCTGAAAGATTCCTTCCTGTGCTGGCTTCAAACTTAGATCCTCAGAATTCAGCTTCTGAGTATCCAGGATAATAGGCATGAGCCATTGGTACTCAGACCCTCTTTTTTTTTTCCTCCCAAGAACTTGTGCAAAGTTATTGGATCTTGGCTTTTGTCTTTAGCCCAAATTTTGACTTCTATAACATTGGTAGAGAGCCAGTTTTATGAACATGTGGTGATTAGCCAAGGAATACATAGGTTTGACCATTTTGTCTTCTCCTTGGCTGTTTAAAGGCACAATCTTCTACCCTATTGTTAAAGCAGCTTTCCTTTACAGCTGATGTATATACCTTCAATGCATTGATTGAAGCAAAAGTATTGATGAGTAATGAGAAGTTTGAGGAAAGATGGAATAACACATTGGTAAGTATAATCCTCAATTTGTCTTCTTCACTAGAGTTAAGGCATTAATTCTACTAAAAAGATTTAGGATGAATACAGCATTCATTTGAGCATATTTGGCAGTCAGTACTCTAATCAGTTACCTGTTTACTGCCTTTCCAACAATCCTGTAAGTTAGGTTGCTCTCTGACACACAAGAACCAGAAAGGATCAGACAGGTGGGTCTTATATCTAAGAGGTAGGATCTCAGTCTTTGGAAATGAGGATGGTTAAAGCAGTAGAGTGACTATAGTAGGAAGCTCAAGTTCTTAAGTTCAGTCCCTTATATACTCCCTCCTAAATAGAAAAGTGTAAAAGATAAGATTGTTGATCTTCTTCCTAATTAGCAACAAATTCTTAAATTGGGGATATAATTCTTAACCTGCTTCAGATATTGCCAAAAAGTCAATTTTCAACTTTTATATAATTAGCAAATCATCTAAGAATAAAAAATGTCTTGCTTTGGATTCAACTAGGAACTGCTGAAACATATGATTGCACAGAAGGTAAAACCAAATCTTCAGACTTTTAATACCATTTTGAAATGTCTTCAGAGATTTCATGTACATGGAAAATTTCTAGCTTTACAAACCTTACGTGAAATGAAAGCTATCGGAATAGGTAAGTATACATGCTGACCAACCTGCTGCTGGGCAGCAGGTTTCATGGCCATGGACATAGTATGGTCTATAAAGATTTGGGGACTTATGGGGGTTCTGGAATCAATTCCCCATGGATACCGAAGGAAAACTATTGTGGGGATGCCTGTATCATCTTCATGTTCTTTATAACAATTTAGTGTTGTTTTAGTATTTTAGTTTTTACTTTAATAGATCTTAAGTTGAATGATTTTTTTGGGGGGGAGGGGAGGATGCGGTTGTGGGGCTTGAACTCTGGGCCTGGGCGTTGTCCCTCAGCTCTTCAGCTCAAGGCTAGCACTCTACCACTTGGGGCATAGCGCCACTTCCGGCTTTTTTCTTTTTGCTTATGTGGTGCTAAGGAATTGAACCCAGGGCCTCATGCATGCAAGGCAAGCGCTCTACCACTGAGCCACCTTCCCAGCCCCCCTTTTTTTGGGGAGGGGGTCCAGTCGTGGGGCCTGAACTCTGGGCCTGGGCACTGTCCCTCAGCTCTTCAGCTCAAGGCTAGCGCTCTACCACTTGAGCCACAGCGCCACTTCCGGCTTTTTTCTTTTTGCTTATGTGGTGCTAGGAATCGAACCCAGGGCTTCATGCATGCAAGGCAAGCACTCTACCACTGAGCCACCTTCCCAGCCCAAATATGTTGTAGTATATTGTGTATATTTTAGTATTTACTTTATGACCGGTTGCTTGGTAATGGATTCTTTTCATTATGCATTACTATTCTCAGTGGAATATCAATAATAGCATTTCCTTAAATACCAGGGTTTGCTTAATTCTAGTATTTGCTTTAATACTAGTGCTTTGGTAAAATGTATTTTGTTTGCACAGCTGTGTTTTACTATATTCTTTATTTTTTCCTTTCACCTGGTAATTTGAGAACCTTCGCTTGCAACATACCACTATATTATTCAGGTGTTTTATCAACATGGTACGTATAATATTTCATTAAATTTATGTAGAAAATAGTCTCCTTTGGGTTTATGCAAATAATTATTGAAATTTGCCTTCTCCACATACAAATTAATAGAAAATTAAACTGAGTATAATGACACAGACCTGTAATCCCAGCATTCAGAAGGCCAGAGCAGGAGAATCAAAAAGTTACAGGTTGGTCTGGGCTACATAGCAAGATCCTGTAGGTAGGTAGGTAGGTGAGAAGGTAGAAATGGAGGGAGGGAAAGAACATTCTTATATACATCAATAATCAAACAATTTTTAAGTTAACATCTTCAGCCTGAGTAAAACATTATTCTTGAAGGTAGTAACTGTGATATAAAACTGGAGCTGGTGGGGAAGAGGCTTATAGAGTGTACCAGCATTCTTGGCATATAAAGAATAAACAAATGATATTTTACTCTGGGGTTCCTTTTGTTCTCTAGAAATGAGCTGTTCTGTACAATAGCCTTGTGTGGTTAGTGAAAATTAAGTTTAAAAAATGTGGCATTAAGCTGAGCACCAGTGGCTCATGCCCGTAATCCTAGCTACTCAGGAAGCTGAGATTTGAGGATTGTAGTTAAGAGCCAGCCCAGGCAGAAAAGTCCCTGAGACTCTTATCTCCAATTAACCACCAGAAAACTGGAAGTAATGCCCAGGCCCAGAGTTGAAGCCACACAGCTGACCAAAAAAAAAAAAAGTGGCATTAGAGTTCAGAGGACACGTGTAGCAAATGCCTACCACAGCCGGGCACTGGTGGCTCATGCCTGTAATCCTAGCTACTCAGGAGGCTGAGATCTAAGGATCATATTTCAAAGCCAGCCTAGGCAGGAAAGTCCATGAGACTCTTATCTTCAATTAACCACCAGAAAACCGGAAGTGGCACTATAGCTTAAGTGGTAGAACATGAGACAAATCAAACTGAGAAACTTGGAACTGTGATGGAGAGAAAAAGTATATTTAGTTTACTATCTCAGTATCTAACAAGAATATTGGTATGATTAGTGAAATTTATCACATGGTTATAGAATGATGTCTACAAATTATTGATATATTGGCCAATGACTATCTTTGACGCCCAATTTATGATAGCCTTCTCAGAATACCTATAGAATTCTGGCAACCAGATACTGAAAATTACAGATTTTATCCACATTAGAATGCAGTACAACCAGTTGCCAGAGCTCATTCACTTCTGTAATTCTAGTTACTTGGGAAATTGGGAATAGGAGGTTCACAGTTCAAGGTCAGTTGCAGCAAAGTTTGAGAGACCCCCTTCTTAACCCATACCTGAGAGCAGTGGCAAGTACATGTTATCCTAATCTATTTAAAGGCCAAAATTTTGAGCGCTCACCTTGAGGTAAAGTCTTAGGGCCAGCACCTAGGCCCAGAGTCTAAGCCCCATGACTGACCAAAAAAAAAAAAAAATGCTTACTACTTGCAGTGATTGTAGATACATAGATAGAAATCTTTTTTGGATGGAACTATCCTATAACTTATTGGACAGTATTAGTATAGAGGAATGTATGCCCTATTCTGAAACCTTCTGGGAGGGTTTTGAGGCCTCCTTTGTCATATGCTCCTAGGAGTTAGTCTCTATGGATGCTGTGTTCTCTTTGTAATGGATTTTAGAGCCAGGCTCCCCAGAGTTGAAATTCCAGCTCTAGCATTTATTTACCAGTTCTGTCAAGAAGGACTGGATACTTTACCTGCTACATAACACCACCAGGATATGATGTTGTAACTTCATATAGTGTCTTGTAACCATGCTTGGAAGGCACTAAAGAATCCTTGGGTTTTTACCCAATTGTCCCCTAAAGAAATGACCATTGAGTTTAGCAGTGATGGTTCTAGGTATTTCTTCCAATGATAGACTTAGTAAAAATAAGAAGGAACCCAATCTCTACCAAACTACACACACAACAAACATAATGTAGGTACTGCTTATTTTCATGCCACTTTTCTGAAAAGATTCAAGAAAAAAAGAGAAAAGTAACTAGAACACATAGAGACTTCTGATTCTTCCAGATTTTATACACTTGGAAGCTGAGAGGTAAAAAGTTTCGTGTTTTCCCCTTCTCAGCTCTATGCCAGGCATTAAATTCAATATGGAGCAAGAAGATGGGAGTGCCACTGTCCTAGGTACTGTGAGTTTTGTTTTAATATAGAAGAATGTGGACTTAAACCCATTTGTTTTGCTTGGCAGGAAACTCTTCCAGAGAACCATCCCTCATTATTTACAGTATAATGAAAGAACTAACAGGGAAGAAATTTTATCCAAAGGATCTAGATGATGGTATGTACAGAAACTGCTTATATTTTCCCCTTATAGGCATTTATTATTTACCCAAGCACCAGTCTAGCCTGTGTTGAGGGCAAGATTTTTAGCTTAGTAATATTTGGGGTGATTATTATGAGAATGGTAAAAACCGTATACTATATGCTTAATTTTATTTTATTTTGTTATAATATGATATACAGAGGGATTATAGTTACCTAAGAAATAATGAGTACATTTCTTTTTCTTCTTTTTTTTTGTCAGTTGTGAGGCTTGAACTCTGGGCCTAGGTGCTGTCCTCAGCTCTTCTGCTCAAGGCTAGTGCTCTACCACTTGAGCCACAGCACCACTTCTGCCTTTTTCTGTTTATGTGGTGCTGAGAAATCGAACCCAGGGCCTCATGCATGAGGGGCAAGAACTCTACCACTGAGCTACCTTCTCAGCCCTTGAGGACATTTCTTGTCGAACATTGTTACCCCTCCCTCATCTTTCTCCCAGTTTCCCTCCCCCCTTATTGATATTTCTTTTTATTTCTTTAGCTTTGTCTTGCATATGAACTGTCTCCATTTTGTTTTGCTTTTAGTGATACTAGTGTTTGAATTCATGCCTTGTGCTTGCTAGGCAGCCACTCTACCACTAACACTTATAGGCCTTTTATGTGCTGGTTATTTTTTGAGGTAGGGGCTCGTCTAGTTAGTCTTGGACTGCAATCCTGTTTGTTCTAACTTGTGTCACCAGAATGATGTGTATATGCCACAGTGCCTAGCAGTTGTCAAGGAATCATGAAGTTTATTCCTGGAATGGCCTCGAATCGCCAAATAATACCCTATTTGAGATCCTGTACAGTAGCTTGAGCTCCTGTGCCACCTATTTGTTGGCAAAATTTTTATTTATATTTCTGATGTGAAAATATATTTCATCCATACCAACTAAAGCTCTTATGAACTTTGATTTTCAGATAAGTTTTTTCAGTCTGCCATGAATGTTGTAAGTACTAATTTTTGTTGTTTAACTTCATTTTCTGTACTTTAATGTTTACTTTCCTTAATTTTATCTGTAATTGGGGGCTGTGATTCTTTCATTTCCTCTGCTGTTCATGCTTTTGTTTCTATATTTGTTGATAATATATAGTTTTAGATCACATAACTCTACCCTTTGCTTATGCTATACATTACCTTTTTGCCTTTTTTCTTCTTGCAAGCTTTAGCAAGGATTTAGTAGGGAAGAATAGAAAGAGAAACATCGGCTTCACACACAGGAAATGGGAGTTAGACTCTTATGTTGCCTTTTTCATGCCTCTAGACAGATAAGCTTTCCGAATATTTTGTATTTATCCCATTAACTTTTCAAATTGATAAACTTTTCTATCATGCTGATCATTAGAAAAATTTCACAGGATCTCTGCATGAGTACAGTACATCCTGGTTCCTAAGGAGAACTCACAATTTTGTGTAGTTTCTTCACTAACGTGCTCAGACACACCTCAGCAGTGGTGTATTTGTTGACAGCAGTCAGCATCTCATAAGAAGGAAGAGCCATAACTATATTGTGGGTGGTTTCTGCTAATACAGTGATGCTGGTCTGAGCATTCCATGTCTTCTCTAGTATTTGTTTCTAAAGATTTAATTGCTAAGTCAAAATAGCTTTGTAAATTTATAAAAGTTGAGTCTTCAACTCCTCTCTTGAATTCCTTTTATTTGCTATCAACCATTAAATTGAATAAGTATAAGTATTTACACAGGAAACTAACATTTTTCTTTATTAGCAAGTTACTACTTTGCTTGTAAGAATGTCAGTGTAATTCTACTTGCAAATTTTCAGTGCTCTTCTCTCCGAGATCTAGAACTTGCTTACCAGGTACATGATCTTTTAAATACGGGAGATAACCAGAAATTCATTGGAATTGATTTTCGTCGTAATTTCTATTAGTAAGTATATTGGAAATGTGTCCTTATTTCTTGTTTCAGTTAGTAGATTCCACAGATGGGAGGATTTTAGTGACTCTTCATAGCTCACTTCTGGTGTTATGTACCATAGTTGTACTTAATAGTACATACTAAATGAACACTTAGAAAACAAAGCAGTGGTAAAATTGCCAGATTTGGGAGTCTAGTTGTACAACTAGTACTTTGAGATTTTCCTTTGCAACATTTTAAATTCTTCAGACTTATTTTTAAATTGTAACAGGATGTGTTGGTCCATTAAGACTTTTTTCTCAGGCTGGGAAGGTGGCTCAGTGGTAGAGTGCTTGCCTTGCATGCATGAGGCGCTGGGTTCGACTCCTCAGCACCATATACACAAAAAAGCCCAAGACTGGCAAAAAAAATGGCTTTTTTCCTCAATCTCTTGGTTTTGGTTTTAAAGATCAAGATTCTGGAGTCTGTAGAGGCTCTGTCAATGGGTTTGCTGGAACATAAAATGAGGGAATGTGGCTTAGTGGTAGAGTGCTTGCCTAACATGCATGAAACCCTGGGTTTGATTCTTCACTACCACATACACAAAAAAAAGCTGAAAGTAGTGCTGTGGCTCAAGTGATAGAGTGCTAGCTTTGAGCAAAAGAAGCTCAAGGACCTTGCCTAGGCCAAGTTCAAGCCCCAGGACTAGCACCAAAACAAAACAAAACAAAAAAAAACATGAAAGAGCCACCTGTTAATTGTGAGAATGGTTTTCCATGTGTCCAACTCTTTGCTTTACATGTTTGTTTTGAGGGAAGGCAGCACTGAGGTTTGAAGTCAAGCCCTCATGCTTAGTAGATTGACACTCCAGCTGAGCCATGCCTTTAAGCTTTTTTTTTTTGCTGGTTACTTTTAAGATAGGATCTTTCTTTTGTCCAGGTATTCAGCTGGACCATGACCCACCTATTTTAGCTTTATATGACAAGTTCCAACTTCCTTCTGTCAAGGTAGAATCCCAGGCATTCACCTGCGAGAGCTGGTCTGGAACCTAATCTAAATAGATTAGGATAACATGTATTTGCTACTGCTCCCAGGTATGGGTTAAGAAGGTGTCACTCGGGGCTAGAAAGGTGGCTCAATGGTAGAGTGCTTCCCTGGCATACATGAGGCCCTGGGTTTGATTCCTCAGCACCACATAAGCAGAAAAAGCCGGAAGTGGTGCTGTGACTCACGTGGTAGAGAGCTAGTCTTGAGCTAAGAGCTCAGGGACAGCGCCCAGGCCCAGAGTTCGGCCCCATGACCAACCAAAAAGAAGGGGGGGAGTCTCTCAAACTTTGCTGCCCAACTGACCTTGAACTGTGAACCTCCTATTCCCAGCTTCCCAAGTAACGAATTACAGAAGTGAATGAGCTTCTGGCAACTGGATGCACTGCATTCTTTTAATGTGGATAAAATCTGTAATTTTCAGTATCTGGTTGCCAGAATTCTATAGGTATTCTGAGAAGGCTGTCATAAATTGAGCATCAAAGATAGTGCATATTAAGTCATTGGCCAATATTTCAATAATTTGTAGACATCATTCTATAACCATGTGATAAATTTCATACCAATATTCTTGTTAGATACTGAGATAGTAAACTAAATATACTTTTTCTCTCCATCACAGTTCCAAGTTTCTCAGTTTGATTTGTCTCATGGAACAAATTGATGTCACTTTGAAGTGGTATAAGAACCTGGTACCTTCAGTAAGCTGATTCATTATTTGTCATTTATCTTGATAACTAAATTTGTAATTATTGCTCCTGGTGAATATTTGGATTAATACTTGAATTTCATTCATCAGGTGTTCTTTCCACACTCTCATACAATGATAGATCTTCTTCAAGCATTGGATGTGGCCAATCAGTTAGAAATGATCCCTCAGATTTGGAGAGGTCAGTATCAGTTTTATGTTTAGTAAATTTCCATTGTGATTAATAACATTGGTAAAGGCCTAAATTTCCATTTTTAACTGAAAGGAACCCATTAGTTGAGGTGTACTTCAAAGCCATTACTCAAATTGCACTTTAGATGAGTAAACAGTTGTTGAAAATGAGCTCTGGGAGCTGGGAATGTGTCTTAGTGGTAGAATGCTTACCTTGCATACATAAAGCCATGGATTCAATTCCTCAGAACCACATGCACAGAAAAATCTGGAAGTGGCACTGTGACTCAAGTGGTAGAGTGCTGGTCTTGAGCAAAATAAGCTCAAGGGCACTGCCCAGGTCCTGAGTTCAAGCCCCAGGAGTGGCCAAAAAAAAAAAAAAAAAGATGTACAGTGAGGTTATAGTTGTATAAGTCAGGTAAGGAGTACAGTTTTTTTTCTTGCTTTTTTCGTTTTTGCTGGTCCTGGGGCTTGAACTCTGGGCTTGGGCACCATCCCTGAGCTTTCAGTCAAGGCTAGCACTCTACCACTTGAGCCACAGCACTACTTCTGGCTTTTTCTGTGATTAATAGGAGATAAAAGTCTCATTGACTTTCTTGAAGATGGCTTTAAACCGAGATCCTCATTTCTCAGCCTTCTGAGCAGCTAGGATTACAAGTATGATTCATCAGCATACTCAGCAAGAGTACATTTCTTTTTGGACAGTGTCACCCCTTTCCTTGTGCTCTCCCAGTTTTTCCCTCCCATCCCACTCACAAGTTGTACAGTTCATTTTCAACCTAGTGTCCAGTGAGTACCACTGCTGCATTTGTTCACCCTTTATCCCTCCATTTCTGTGCTTCCTCTTACTTGTTTTTATTTTTCCCATTTTACATTTTGGTGATCAGTGTTGCTTCTCTTTGTCCTTAAGATAGTAAAGAATATGGACACACTTTTCGCAATGAACTAAGAGAGGAAATCCTGATGCTGATGGCAAGGGATAAGCATCCACCACAGGTAGGAGCTGTCTTCAAGTTATATTACCATTATTAGATATGTATTAACCAATGTATCATTTGGTATTACGCCTATTTAAGGATTGTTCTCTTTATGATACATGGAAGCATATGTTGTTCTTAGAAAACAGCTTTTTCATTCCTGTCGTCCAAAACACATAGGAAAATAGTTGCCAATCCTGACAATAAGAGCAACCTAGTTTTAAAAATTCCAGCTAAAAGAAAACTTGTAGTTGAAAGATATAAGTAATATAATTATTTATTTCAAGCCAAGCTTCTTTTTATTGAATTACTTGTAAATCCATGTAATATGTTGAGATGGTAAAATATATTGCTCAGGAATTTTAATGGTCTTTTGGTAGTTTCCTGAGCTTCAATTCTGGTGAGACCACTGGGCAGTTCTGACTCTTAGGTCCTCTCAGCTTCAGGTGGTATTTGCTGACTGTGCTGCTGATATCAAATCTACATATGAAAGCCAAGCAGCCAGACAGAGTGCTCTCACTTGGCCAGCCAACTCTCTCAACTGTATAGCTATCCTCTTCTTAAGAGCTGGGCGAGCCCAGGAAGCCTGGTGAGTACAAAATGGCAAGTGTAAACCAGAAACATTTGTGTTTGGTTCTAAAACATTTACCCCAGTCCCTGAGTAGAGGTCCTCTAGTTTAGCTGGATGATGACATAGTTTATCATGAGCCAACCTAGAATGTATACTAAGGTTTCATGGGAACTTGGAAAAAAACAGCTAAAAAGCAAATTTATATGTATAATACATTTAAGCAGGGGGTACAGTTCAGATGAGCTGAAAGCTGAGAATTCTCTCTGAATTTGTGACTTTCCGTTTGCTTTTTTTTTTTTTTTTTAAGTGATACTGGGGTTTGAACTCAGTGCCTTAAATATCCTGGGAAGGCATATTTACTATCTACTCCTTGAGCCATACCTCCAAAGCCCTCAATTTCTGACTTTTGTTTTCAGTGTCTCTGGGCAAATAAGTCACTTGGTAATCATTATTAGATGTGTACTAACCAGTGTTAGTGTTAGTACACTTGGGATCCAAGACCAATTTAAGGATAATTGTGTTGGTTTCACATGTCATTGTGTAGTGTTCTGCTGCCACATGTAACCTCACTTGTCTGCTTCCACAAATGAACAAAGTGATCAAAGAAACTCTGAAAAAGACTTTGGTCATTTATGTTATCGAAATAACGTTTTCAAGTGTTTGACCTACACCTACCTAGCGTAAAATATGAGCCCTGAACTTAGACTTCTGGAAACATTTATGAAACATGGCTCTGGTAAGAATCCATTCTTGGTTTGTGTTGCCATATTTTGGCTGTGCCTTTATCAGCATATCATTCAGATTGTCAGTGTCCCTGATTTGGAAGCTTGTGCATATTCATTCGGAAAAATGAATAAGCAAAAATGACAACAAATTGATAGTTATAGGAAAGCCACACTTAGTTCTCTGCTATAATTTGTGTTAAACGTAAATGTGTATTTGAAGGGTAAGTTTGAGGATCTGTGCCTACCAGTTTCATGTGGCTTTTCACTGTCTCCAGGAAAAGATGCCTAACTCTTGCATATTATCTGCTAGCACCTGTGTTGCCAGCACTATGCTGGTTAGGTCGGGCGAGTTAGCAGTTACTTGCTGTGAACCAGGCTATGATGATTGGCGCAGGGGTACGGACCTCAGCTGAGTCATGGGAGCTGAGTGTATGTGTTTCACCATTGTCCTGCATGTGGCAGGTTGGTGGTGTGCACTTGCATGAGAACGTTGCCTTAGTCTGAGCCTGTTCTTCACAACCGAGTTGACTGGCCTAGGATGTTAGAAGAGGCAGGCTAAGCTAGAATGTAGGCTGTGTGACCTCTCTGGAGTGAATAGATCATAACACCAGCCACTTCTCAGGTTTACTGTTAGCTTGTAATGTGTGGATATGTGTGGAAGTGGTGAGTGAGGACAGTGTGTTTAAGCACCTGAGCTAAAACTGATGTGCAGATAGGGAGGGCTGGGGATGAGAGGAGCCAACTGTTGTGTGTCTTCAGGAACTTAAGCATATAGTTAGGAAGAAAAGGACTGTTTGAAAATCTTGGGGAGAATAGCTTCATTTAATTGCCTTCTATTTTTCTATTAGTAATCACCTTTTCCTATCTCCTCTTGCACAGGAAAATGTTGGGACTTTTCAGAAAGCATAATAAAATCCCTAGGTAAGATGAGTAACATGTTTTGCTTGGTTTAGGCTGGAATTAGCCATAAGGTCTTTGACTTACTGTGGATTGGATTTGCTCATTTACCTCAGCCACAACATCTAGCCACCCTTTAGTTAGCAATGTCCCACCATCCAAGGCATTCTGAGGCAAACAGCTTTTTTGTGCTCAGTGATTGGGGTTATATTCAGTTAGGTAGTCCTCAATGAAACTATATTGAGAGTTGGAAAGGGGCTCAGGTGTAGAGTGCTTGCCTAGCATGCATAAGGCTTTGGGTTCAATTCCTCAGCACCACATAAGCAGAAAAAGCCAGAAGTGGTGCTGTGCCTCAGGTGGTACAGCACTAGCCTTGAACTGAAGAGCTGAGGGACAGCGCCCAGGCCCAGAGTTCAGGCCCCACAACCAACAAAGAAAGGGAGGGAGGAAGGAAGGAAAGAAACTATATTAAATGCTCTATTGGAACTTTAAATTTAGACTTTATGTAACTTAACTTTGGAAGCTGCCAGGATTTTATTAAATGAACTTACATTGGCTTTTGCCTATAAATCTATAATGAGGTACATGGGATCAAACTCAAGGCTTTGCACTTGCTAGGCAAGTGCAGGTCCTCTTCTGTAATTTTGCCCAGGCTAGCATTGAACCTTGATCTTCTTTGATCCTTCTCCACCTCCTGAGTAGCTAAAATTGCTAGCGTGTACCACAATGACTGGTTTATCTGAGTCTTTGGTTAAAGGGTAGGACATTCTGTTTAGTCCTTTACACATTTTGCCTTGTTTACAGAAATGAGTTGCTGAATGAGTTTATGGACACTGCAAAAGTATCTGATAGTCCTGATCAGGCCATTGAAGTGGTGAAGCTGGCAAGTGCCTTCAGCTTGCCTGTTAGTAAGGCCCTCACCCAGAGAGTAATGATGGACTTTGCAATCAACCCAGAACAAAAGTAAGTGGAACTCGGGGCTGGGAAGGTGGCTCAGTGGTAGAATGCTTGCCTTGCATGCATGAGGCCCTGGGTTTGAGTCCTCAGCACCATATAACAGAAAAAGCTGTTAGTGGGGCTGTGGCTCAAGTGGTAGAGTGCTAGCCTTGAGCTGAAGAGCTGAGGGTCAATGCCCAAGCCCAGAGGTTCAGGCCCCATGACCAGCAAAAAAAAAAAGTAAGTGGAACATCTTCACTGACAAGGAACAAACCATGTTTCACCTGTTTAGATGTTTATCGCTTTCTCCAGTATTTTGTTCTTCCAAGATGTAGAAATGACTATCGTTTGTTATACAGGTCAGGGAAGCCTTCCTTGTAGATTGGGGCTGTTAGAACCTTTTTCTTTGTTCTTACAAATGAATGCTTCTACAAGATCTGTTTTTCTGATTTGGGTGAATGTCAGGCACTAAGCTCCCCAGCTCTGATAGCTGCAGTGTAACCTGCAATGTCTTTTCCTTACAGGAAAGCCCTGTCCAACCTAACTGCATTGAACAGTGACAGTGATGGGGACAGCAGCAGTGACAGCGACAGTGACAGCGACATCAGTGAAAGCAAATAAAAATGAGGTGGCCTTGCTGTGACTGGAAATAACATGTAGATTTGGCCCGTTTATTACTGTGCAGTAGATAAAATTCTGACTGTAGATTAAGGTCATAAAATTTACTGAAAATCTACAGTGCTCAAAGTTTATCATTTAAGCAGCAACACTGCTATCTTACACATATATAGCACACCCTTGAGGGACCATGGCTCTTGGTCATCACACCCTGCAACATTGCCATCATCAGCGTGCTGGTGTTCTATAGCTCTTCTTAGCTTATGTGCTGGTCCTTCATGACTATGAGACAGGTTTTCGTGAAGTTATATCATAATTGCTGCTGGATCAATAATAACCCAGTTTTGATTGCATTTAGATACTTACTTCATAATTGATTAAACCAGATTATAGTAATTTAGGCTCCAAAGCAGCAGAATGAAGACTGAGTAAATACGGTAATAATGTACATTTGTGTTTTCCATTATTTGTCTTAATCTTCCCACTAGAATGCCTAAGTGTGATTTAGGGACAGAAGTATGGCTCAGTGATAGAGGTCTTGCTTTAGCTTACATTGGTCCTTGTTTGAAGTTTAGTACCAACAATATTCAATGAAAATTTATCTCATTGTTGGCATCATTTTTCTGCTTTTTTTTTTTTTTTTCTGCTTGAATTCTGGGCTTGGGCGCTATCCCTCAGCTCTTCAGCTCAAGGTGAGCGCTCTACCACTTGAGCCACAGCACTTCCTTTTTTTCTAGTGGTTTATTGGAGGTAAGAGTCTCACAGACTTTCCTGCCTGGAATGGCTTTGAACCGTGATCATCAGATCTGTCTCCTGAGTAGCTAGGATTACAGGCCTGAGCCAGTGGCACCTGGCTTTTTCTGCTATTCTTTATGGGATAAATGAGGACTGGGGACAAGGGTGTGGAATGTCTTATTGACATGATCCTGTATTGCTAAAGGGCCTCTGTCTAGCTTTTGTTTTTTGCTTTTTGTCAAAAGCTTGAACTTGGCTTGGGCACTGTTCCTGAACTCTTTGGCTCAAGGCTACCCTTCTACCACTTGGAGCCACAGTACCACTTCCAGTTTTCCGGTGGTTAAATGGATGAGTCTTTTGGACTTTCTTGCCCAGGCTGTCTTTGAACCGTGATCCTCCGACTTCAGCCTCTTGAGTAGCTAGGTTTAAAGGTGTGAAACTCAATTAGAGGAGCATTCTTCAATTCGCAGAGACTTCTACCACATCCTGCTTTTGCACATGTCGTTCCCAGATTTACTAAGGCACTCTATGATTCTGTACTCATCAACCCTGCCAGGGTTTTATACTTAGAAGGTACTTGTTAACTGCATTCTTAGTTATATTTACTAGTCTCCCTAGGCCAAACCCATGATACATCCTTGGAAACCTAGGCATTTGGTTTGTTTTCACCTAAAATGTAAAGTCTGATTTGAGGAATGGAGGAAGGTGGCAGTATACTGATGAGCTAATTAATAATCAACTTCTAAGAAGTAGCTAGCTAACTGCAAGGCACTCTTCCCCTTATGTCTCTAGCATGTCAGCACCCTCAGGTCACAAGTCCCTTAAGTGTGTATTCAAAACTCCATGAAGTACATATTCAATAGTCCTTAATTGGGTTGCAACCCTCTTCCCACCCATGCCTTAACTGAATCATGTTACTGTGTAGCTAGTGACCAAGACTAACCTGCCTGGACTAACCTGTCATATCACTATGTGGATTTGTAGCTAATTCTCACAGTGGTGATTATGTGCAGCTCAGTAGTTTTGATTCAGGGATACACATAATCCAGATCTCTTCCAGGCAAAGAATGTTCGTTAAGTTTTTGTGAGAAAAATTAAGGCCTATAGGATGTGTTTGGCCTCTATCAGTAAAAGATGTTTCTCTATACCAAAGTAAACGGAATCTCCTGTTTTTGCTTTTGTCAGCTATGTCTTCAATATTCTTATTCCAATCCTACCCCATCTTCTTTACCTCCACTTGCTCCCACCTCTCTGTTCATAAACATGTACTGAAAGGTTTTTTTTTTTCCTTTTTCTTTTTGGTCGGTTGTGGGGGCTGAACTCTGGGCCTGGGTGCTGTCCCTCAGCTCAAGACTGGTGCTCTACCACTTTAAGCCACAGTGCTACTTTCAGCTTTTTTCTGCTTATGTGGTGCTGAGGAATCGAACCCAGGGCCTCATGCAAGCAAGGCAAGCACTCTACCACTGAGCCAACTTCCCAACCCCAGAAAGGTTTTTCTTATTAGATTCTAAAGTTGATCCACATTGTTTGTTCAGTTTGGAGCAGCCTTTTTGCTGTCTCCTATACTGCCTTAATATTAGACATCTTGACACAGCTCCAGCACTACATTTCTGAATGATCTTATTAAAATAAGTGGCTCTGGGCTTGGAATGTGGCTTAGTGGTAGAGTGCTTGCCTAGCACACATGAAGCCCTAGGTTTGATTTCTCAGTACCACATACACAGAAAAAGCCAGAAGTGCTATGGCTCAAAGTGGTAGAGTGGAGCTTGAGCAAAAGAAGCTCAGGGACAGTGCCCAGGCCCTGAGTTCAAGCCTTAGGACTGGCAACAAAAAAAAATGAAAGAATAAAAAGAATCAGGTCCTGAGTTCAATGGGTCCTTGATACTACAGGAGTCATCATTTTTTAAGTCCCATGCAGTACAACAGTTTTAGCTGTTGGTACAGGAAAAACATGACCTGCAACTAAATTCACGCATTTATTTTTTTTGTCGGTCATGGGGCTTGAACTGTGGGCTTGGGTGCTCAAGGCAAGCCCTCCACTACTTGAGCCACAGCGCTACTTCCAGTTTTCCGGTTGTTTATTGGAGATAAGTCTCACGGACTTTCCTTCCCGGGCTGGCTTTGAACCGTGATCCTCAGATCGCAGCCTCCTGAGTAACTAGGATTGATTACAGGCGGTGAGCTACCGGTGCCCAGCAAATTCATGTGTATTAAATAGATAATATGGGGAGGCAAACTCTAATCAGAAAAGCATAGATGATTAAAAGAGGTTGCATTTTTTTTTTTGTTTTTTGGTTGGTTTTGGGTTTTTTTTTTGTCGGTTATGGGGCCTGCCTGAACTCTGGGCCTGTGCTCTGCCCCTCAGCTCTTCACCTCAGGCTACCACTTTAGTCACAGCACCACTCTGGCTTTTTCTGCTTATGTGGTGCTGAGGAATCAAACCCAGGGCCTCATGTATGTGAGGCAAGTACTCTACCACTGACCCACCTTCCCAGCTCTAATTGCATTGTTTTATAACTATGCCATAGGTACCAGCATTTATAGCATATAAGCAACCCCATGATAAAAATCACAAAGTAGCCAATGAGATCTGAGGCTATTGAAGCTATCTGAGTAACTTGTAAAAATAAGTAAATAAGTAAGATAAATGCCTAAGAAGCAATGGCCAGCTGTATGCCAGTGACTCATGCCTGTAATTCTCGCTATTCAGGCTGAGATCTGAGGATCACAATTCAAAACCAGCATGGGAAAGAAAAGTCTGAGACTCATCTCTAATCAACCACCCAAAAAGCTGGAAGTGGAGCTGTTGCTCAAGTGGAAGAGCACTAGTCTTTATCTAAAGAAGCTCAGGCCCTACCGAGGCCCTGGTACCAGAAAAAAAAAAGGCAGAACTCCCCAAGAAGGGAGAGAGGAAGGAGTCTTGTTCAATGGTGTGTCAGAATTAGAAGTAGCAGATTGCTAGTTCACTAGAACATCTGATTGGGGACTTTTAACAATAAATATTAAAGTCAAGCAAAAAGGCTTAAGACCATTGAATGGTTTCTTGATATTAGATAGTATAGATGGTATTAATGATAATCAGATTTGTCAAGACTCCATGGATTTTAAACAATTACTGAATACCATTAGTTGGTATATAAACATCACACCAAGAACTAAGTCCAGAGGAGAAATGTTGGACTGTTAACTGGTTATGTGCCAGTATGCTAAACTTCAGGACAATGTGTGCTTCAAACTGCAGGAAATGACATCAGTTTTTGTAATGGCTAGAACTTTCTAATGATGTGGACAAAAGTCCAAACACACGTAATTCTGTGATATCTTTTTTTTTTTTTTTTACTTAAAACGCAAAGGTGTGCATATGGACATGCACGCCTGAGCATAGCAGATCATAGCAAACTTTTCATTGATGGTCACACGGTCAACAAAGTTTGAAAAAGACTGAAATCTGACAGATATGACAGTCTCTAGGCCTATAAATAGGCAGGATAATTTTATAGAGTCACTTAAGATTTAAAGGTAAAATGGAACATTTCCAGAGAAAGGAAATGTTTTTGATTTGGTTGATGTAAATCCATGAGGTAGGACACAGGATAATCAGAAAGGTACACAGTTCTGGGCAATGAACAACTAGTCCGCCCAACGCCAGTAGTGGTTCATACCTGTAATCCTAGCTACTCTGGAGGCTGAGATCTGAGGATTTGAGTTCAAAGTCAGCTCAATTATCTCCAATTCACTACCCAAAATAAAAACCAGCAATGTACAAAACAGCTCATACCTTGAGTTTAAGCCCCAAGACTTGGGGGGGGGGGGGGGGGGGAAACGGCAGTTAAGAGCTGCCCAGCAGAACCTGCCCACGGTAACTTTACTGAGGGTTTAGTACTGCAGAGGGTCATGTCTAAACATTTTTCAGAGCTCAGTAAGATTTAAGACTCAAGATTCTGAAAACTAAAAATTTTCCCCAATGCAGTTCTTCCTACAATTGCCACTTTACTGATTCTAGCCACTTAGCCCTTCCAGAACCTAGCTAACAAAACTAGCAAGCTAGAGAAACTACATTTACTTCATATGAGTAAGCTGTAATGGCCATAGATTGGCCTTTTCCTTGTACCTAGATGAATCAAACTGAATGAAACCTAGACCCATAGAGTTCATGGTTCTGGTAACTACTAGACTCCATAAAGACAGACATAGTCTTAAGCCCTTTTAGTGTTAATCTGTTCTACACTTAGTTCAGGCAAGTTTCTTTAAAACTGGCTGGAACTGGAGAGATGCCAGGTGCCAGTGGCTCACACCTATAATCCTAGCTACTCAGGAGGCTGAGATCTGACGATTGCAGTTCAAAGCCAGACCAGGGAAGGAAAGTCCTTGAGACTCTTACCTCCAATTAACCACCAGAAAACGAAATGGTGCTGTGGCTCAAGTGGTAGAGCGCTTACCTTGACCTGAAGAGGTCAGGGACAGCGCCCAGGTCCACAGTTCAAGCCCCATGACCTACAAAAAAAAAAAAAAAATGGAGAGCTTTTATCCAGAGCCTGTAGAGGACTTGAATACAAAGTAGCACACTTTAAAAAGACTGTCTAAAATTATATTTAGTTATGATTTTGAAACCAAACATTGAAGCTACCATCCATTTATGTTAAATAAGGAAACATGAATTTTAAAAGGTTGAGACACTCCTGCAAGCAATCAGGTTTGAGAATAAGGCAACCCAGTTTAAAGATAGACTGAGAACAAAAAAGTAAAGAAAGTGGTGACTTGGCTATATGTGATCTCCAATTGCCAGTGGTATGAAATCTGTAGAAATTAAGCTGATGTGCCTTAACTGCCCCAGGCTTTTTCTACCTTTTCCCCAACCTTAGTTATTTGTTGATTCTATGGTCTTGTTGTAGAGCTCTAATCTCTTTATCACTAAAGTGTAACTGAGGACACTTCTGGAAGACACCTGTATTTGGAATGTGGAAGAACAATAAGGCATCCCATCCCTTAATAACCTGTATAAGGAACTACTAAGATTTGAAAGCCAGTGGTCTTTTGTTATAGAATTAAACCACCCAGTGTTGCTTTTGGTGAGCTGAGATAAAATATTTAACTTGGCACATTTGCAATTTCATGACATTTTAAAGGGAACAGAACACTGAATTCCAAACAGCCTATTATCTCTTAGGAAGGTTCCACAGACTACAGTAGGTATCCAGAGCGCTTCTACCTTCTGAAATTGTGGAAAGTTCATAAAGCAAGTATTCCAGTCAGAAAAACTAAGTGTTGGTATATTTGGAAGGGAACCCAAGGAATACTAACATCATCTTAAACCAAATGAATAATGTACTGTTAATCTTATAAGGCTGACACTATGCAGAAATTTGAATCAACCCAAGTTCAGGGTAGGTGTGTAACCACTAGAAATTCCAAGTATAAAACCACCATCTTCATGTTTTACAGATAAATGCTAGTCACATAAGTGTCCTTGAGTCATTTTATGAACATGAACAACAAAAAACTTAGGGGGGAAAAATGGCCATATTATTTAAAGATGGTGATGAAAGGAGTGTTTATTCAAGGTGGCAAGGTAAAATGAGAATTCTCTGCATTTTAGAGCAGTTAGATGAAACACTACAATATTAGTCCCTTTCTTCAGATTCTAGGCTCACTATATTGAATACATTCAGGCTGGGAACGTGGCTTAGTGATAGAGTGCTTAGTACCACAGAAACAGAAAAAGCCAGAGTGGTGCTGTGGCCCAAGTGGTAGAGTGCTAGCCTTGAGAAAGAAAGAAGCTCGACAGTGCCCAGATCCTCAGTTCAAGCCCCAGGACTGGCTGAAATAAGCATTCAAATGCTAGAAAACGGCAATACTAGCAATGGTTCTAGAACTGCTTCATATAAATACATAGGTGTATGTTTTCCTATAACAAAAAAGTTTTGGTTGCATATAAAGGCCCTCAAGCTTTAAAATTATTAGAATAATGTATCCCCAACTGAAAGTAAAGTGACATTTGAACTTGCACATCCCTCTTGTTTTAGACCAGCAAGAACCAGTTTACCTATCAGTCAAAGCCAAGAAGCATGTATGTAACTTCTGGTGACCCAAAAGTTCCTACATCTGCTGTTGCTGCTCATTGGTTCACACAACAAACTGGAAATGGTGCTTTCTGAAAAGGGATAAGGTACTCAAGTTTTCATCATGTTGCTTTATTCAGTTTGCTCCAAGGGCAGAATCAATAGTAGGGATCACAAACATTATTTTGATTGGCTCACAAGCCTGATCAGTAAAACCTGAAAAACAGGAAATGTTACACAAGTTGCAAAGAAAGCACTCCTGGAGTTCATTGACATGATAGCAAGTGGAAAGAAGATAAATGCAACAGGTGTTAACATTAAGTACAGGACTGTAACCTGCTTATATGTCTAGACAATTCTGGAACCCTTGTTGCAAACCCTTATATTGCTGCTGATTTCCTTTGACATGAAATAAGACATTACACATCTTTTCCTCAACCTTACTCTTCGTGTACTTTAGTGCTTCCTAATCCTACGGCGCTGGCATATGCTGTCAGGATCTCCACTATCTGTTTAGTTTCTAGGGTCATTCGGGCTTCCTTCAGCCAGTCCTGGGCCACACGTCTGGACTCCCCTTTCAGCTGATTGACAAATTTTGCTGCTAGCTCCAGGTCACCATGCTCAATGCAATAAGAGGCATATGACAGTAATTTAAATGTGTTTATATCCTCAGGGCAGAGTTCTGCTGGTGGCTTCAGTTGCTGTGGCGGGAATAGGAGCAGGGACTGCAAGTAGGAGAGAAAGTACTGGTACAAGCTATTTCTGGTTTCATCAATCATTGCTACCCTTCCAGCTAGTTTTTGGACAGCATAGAAACGGGCCCTTAGGGTCTCTTCACTGTACACCCCCCGGGTCAGGGACTCTGGAGGAAGAGCTGCAGTTAAAGCTTGGGCAAATTCATTATCAGAACAGTTGACTCTGATGGCCTCTACCGCATTCTCCAGCGGGATAGTACGCCTGTCTGCAGATGAGGTCTTCATACTGTACTTTAATGCCTCCACTGAAAGCCAGAGTTGGTGGGCTTTTCTGGCTTCTTCTTCAGCAACTGCATGACCTACAGAGGGAAAAAGGCAAAACTGCTTTTCTCTCTCTACCTGATTACATATGTTCATAGAACAGATGTGCCTTCAATAATCTAAATCTACACATGTGGAAGATGAGACCCAAGACAGCCTTCTACAGCCCATTCTATCATATTTCTTATATATTCTTGCTGTCATAACAATCTTTTTTTACTAAGGTCATGGAGAAAACAGAGGGATATATATGCACAGTGTAAGTCTCCATCCCAAATTCCTTATTGTGAGACAAAAATTTCAGGTTAAATAGTACACAGAAGTCATTTCAATCTACAAGCTCTTTTTGTCATTCACAGGACTTGAACTCTGGGCCTGGGTGCTGTCCCTGAACTTTTGTGCTTAAGGCTAGCACTCTACCACTTAAGCCACAGATCCACTTCCAGCTTTTATGTGTTTAATTGGAAATAAAAGTCTCATGGACTTTCATGTCCAGAACTGAGTTCAAAAACATGATCCTCAGATCTCAGGCTCTTCAGTAGCTAGGATCATAGGCATGAACCACTAGTACCCAGCTTGCAAGCTCTTTTAAATCAAATGGTTTTAATCTTTAGTAAGTGAGAAAAACATGAAGGCTAAAACTTCTGTTTAGGCCACCACTGCCACAAAAAAGTCAAAGACTTCAAAAGAACTTACTAGATTAACACTAGGTCTTAAAATTTCCTGAGTACTGAGCTTATTTTCATTGTTACAGAACAAAAAAGATCCCAAAGGAATTCCAAAGTCTCTTTTGTCAACACTTCCAGTGTTAAAACATATTTCTTTCAATGTGGCACATAAAGGCCTCAACATAACTGTATTTGGACAGGAGAGAGCAAATTACCTCCAGATAACTCTCTGGGGACTGTAGAAGTTAACTCAGGGCCACACTAATATTTAGCTCCACTACTGCATAAGCATAGAGTATAGGGTAAATTGCCTTGAAAATGGTACTCATACATGTTTTTTAGATTTCATTTTTAGATCCTCTTTTCTAATTTCCTCCTTCCATATCCAAACCTGTCAAATCTGGAGCCAACTTTCCAATGAATGAAGAAAAATTTGCAAATTATAGGGATAGCATCTGCACATGTCCTCCACTAACCTTTTAACAAGAAATTACTCTAAAAATGTTCTCTAAACAGGTGCCAATGGCTCACACCTGTAATCCTAACTGCTTAGGAAGCTGAGATCTGAGGAACACAGTTCAAAGCCAGCCTGGGCAGGAAAACTGTGACACTACAAAACAAAGTGGTGCTGTGGATCAAGTGGTAGAGTGTTAGCCTTGATCACAGAGGGACAGTGCCCAGGCCCTGTGTTCAAGCCCTACGACTGACAAAAAAAAAAAAGAAAATGTTCCCTCTAAGTAGGTGCTATGATAGATAATGCTCACTCTGAACAGCCTGCTCAATTCCTCTTAATCTTGCATAGGCGGTGTTTATATCCAGAGTAAAGCTATCAACTTGCTCTTGACTGCGACGACGGAACTCTAATTCTTTTTCAGAGAGTTTCTCAGACAGATCCTAAAATAAAAGAATGTACAGAGAAAATAATGTAACTTGCCAGCAACTACTACACCTCCTGAACCTCTAGTCTTTAAAATCTCGTAATAGTCATCATGAAACTCCTGTATTGTAAGGTATCAAAAATTTCCCCACTTATATTTGATTTAAAATTCTCTAAAAATTTTGTTAGAGCCTAATATTAAAGAAAGCACACTAGAAAAAAAGGCTTTTACAGTCAGCCTTTAAATCTTCAACTTTAGAAACTACTCTGTTGCTAAATAAACATCATAAAATATATTCTAAATCCTCTGCATACTAACTTAAAAAAAATGTCCACCCAGCCAGGTGCCAGTGGCTCATGCCTGTAATCCTAGCTACTCAGGAGGCTGAGATCTGAAGATCATGGTTCAAAGCCAGCCCAGGCAGGAAAGTCCGTGAAACTCGTCTCCAATAAAAACCACCAGAAAGGGGCTGGGAAGGTGGCTCAGTGGTAGAGTGCTTGCCTTGCATGCCTGAGGCCTGGGTTCAATTCCTCAGCACCACATAAGCAAAAAAGAAAAAAACCAGAAGTGGCGCTTTGGCTCAAGTGGTAGAGCGCTAACCTTGAGCTGAAGAGCTGAGGGACAGCACCCAGGCCCAGAGTTCAGGCCCCACGACCGGACCCCAAAAAATAAATAAATAAATAAATACCACTAGAAAACTGGAAGTGACACTGTACTGTAGCTCAAGTGGTAGAGCACTTGCCTTGTGCTGAAGAGCTGAGGGAAAGCACTCAGGCTCAGATTTCAAGCCCCATGACTGACAAAAACCCCAAAAAACAAAATGTCCACCCAATAGAATTTAAAATACCTTTTCATGTGGGCATAAATTTTAATTTCCTAGAAGGCTTCCTTTACTTGCCAAGCCTCATTCCTTCTTAAGACACAAACTATAAAGTATGAAGACTCCAACTAGGGTTTATCTGTACATATACACTGAAATATAAAACTACATATATGTGCATCTTTGTGAACACACACATAAAACATCTGATTATCACCAGGTGCTGGTGGCTCATGCCTGTAATCCTAGCTACTCAGAAGACAGATCTGAGGATCACAGTTCAAAGCCAGCCCAGGCAGTAAAGTGCATGAAACTCATGTCAAATAAGCCACCAGAAAACCATAAGTGGTGCTTTGGCTCAAGTGGTAGAGCACTCACCGTGAGCTGAAGAGCTGAGGGACAGCGCCCAGACGCAGAGTTCAAGTCCTACCACCAACAAAAAAAAAATCTAATAACAGGCACTGTTATGCAAAAATGAACAGTCCTGCAGATATACAAAAGCTCCACTTCCCATAAAATTTTTCTCTATTCCTTAACAACCTCAGAGTACATTAAAAGGAAAAAAGAAGAGCTAGGGGTATAACTCCTACATTGCTTGCCTAGCATACATAAGGCCCTGGATTTAATCCCCAGTGCCACCCCCTATTCTCTCCACCCTAAATGAAAACCTAATAACATAAGTGCAAAGAGAGCTTAAGAGAAGTTTGTCCTTCACAGTGGGTCCCCACCTTGTCATATTCATACTTTAGTTCCTGTTCTTGCACCCTAAGAACATCTCGTAAGTGATCAGTGTGGGCAGCTGCCTGTCGACGAAGCTGGGTTCTCATTTCATTCTCCATGGCATCTCTGACTTCCTCTACCTGCAAAAGCAAACAGTAATGATTAGTTCTTGAGTCTCCACATATACCTATTAGGCAGGACCTAATGAGACAATGATGACAGCCTCCTGTGGCCTCAACCTCTGTACACATTCTATATTCTGCTTCTTATAGCAACCAGAAATCTTAACACTGGAAACCAACTCAAGGTCACACATCTGTGGCAAAAAAATAGTACCAAAATCCTCCATTGAATGTCCACATTGTTTACTATAAAATCCAACTTTTCCTCATTATCAGTTTTGGGTTTGAGCTCAGGGACTCAAACTTGCAAGAAAGATACTCTACCTCTGCGCCACACCTCCAGACATTTACAGTGCCTCTTATTGTGTATTTATTTTGTATGCCTGTAATCAGGACCTCACAGTCCCTTGGGGGGGGGGGGGGGGGGGGGTGTGTGTGTGTGTGTGTGTGTGTGTGTGTGTGTGTGTGTGTGTGTGTGTGTGTGTGTGTGTGTGTGTGTGTGTGTGTGTGTGTGTGTGTGTGTGTGTGTGTGTGTGTGTGTGTGTGTGTGTGTGTGTGTGTGTGTCTGTGTGTGTGTGTGTGTGTGTGTGTGTGTCTGTGTGTCTGTGTGTGTCTGTGTGTCTGTGTGTGTGTGTGTCTGTGTGTGTGTGTGTGTGTGTGTGTCTGTGTGTGTCTGTGTGTGTGTGTGTGTCTGTGTGTGTGTGTCTGTGTGTGTGTGTGTCTGTGTGTGTGTGTGTCTGTGTGTGTGTGTGTCTGTGTGTGTGTGTCTGTGTGTGTGTGTGTCTGTGTGTGTCTGTGTGTGTCTGTGTGTGTCTGTGTGTCTGTGTGTCTGTGTGTGTCTGTGTGTGTCTGTGTGTGTCTGTGTGTGTGTGTTGGTTGTGGGGCTTGAACTCTGGGCCTGGGCACTGTCCTTCAGCTCAAGGCTAGTGCTCTACCACTTGAGCCACAGCACCACTTCTGGTTTTCTAGTGGCTTACTAGAGATAAGAGTCTCACAGACTTTTCTGCCCGGGCTGGCTTTGAACTGTGATCCTCAGATCTCAGCCTCCTGAGTAGCTAGGATTACAGGTGTGAGCCACCGGTTCCCAGCTTGTCCCTTAGCATTTTTACTCAAAGGTGGTATTCTACCGCTTGAGCCACTGTTCCACTTCTGGCTTTTTGGTGATTAAAGACAAGAATCTCCCAGACTTTCCTGCCTGGGCAGGCTTCAAGCTGCAATCCTCAGATCTCACCTTCTTGAATAACAAGGATTACAAATGGGAGCCACTGGCACCTAGCTTGCCTTAGCTATTTTTTTAAGATTTATTTCTGGCTAGCACGGACCTTGATTCTATATATCCTTCCCATATAACTGGATGCCTGACAAGTGTGTGCCAACACAGGGCTTTTTATTGGCTGAGATGGGGTCTCAGACTGACTTCAAGCCACTATTTTCTCCTTCTATTTTCTCAGTAGTTAGGATTATTAGGTGTGTGCTATTGTGCCTTGCCTGAAATAGCTTATTTTGACATGAATTTAGACTCAATATGGGCCATATCAAACCAAAAAATACAAGGGGCTGGGAAGGTGGCTCAATTGTAGAGTGATTGCCTCACATGCATGAGGCCCTGGGTTTGATTCCTCAGCACCACATAAACAGAAAAGACTGGAAATGGGCTCTGTAGCTCAAGTAGTATAGCCTTGAGCTGAAGAGCTCAGGGACAGTGCTCAGGCCCAGAGTTCAAGCCCCATGACCGTCAAAAAGTAAAGAAAATTAAAAATTAAAAAAAAAATTTATATATGGCTTGCCTCTGAATTGCCTTGAGTCATATAACAAATCTTTTAACAATTACTATACATGTGTATATTTACACACACACACACACACACACACACACACACTAGACTATATTACAATTACTATAAATTATTTCTTTTTTTTTTTGGTGCTGGTCCTGGTGCTTAAACTCAGGGACTAGGCACTTTCTCTGAGCCTTTTTGCTCAAAGCCCAACTTCACTTCTGGATTTGGGGTGGTGGACTTTCCTGCCTGGGCTTGCTTTGAATCTTGATCCTCAGATCTCAGGTTCCTACAGGAACAGCCACCAGTGCCTGGCACTTCAAAAATTCTTATGCACTGTCATTCATCAATTTATTATATTGTTTCTGAGGGGAAAAAATGGAGTTGATAACTGGGCACTGAGTAATAGCCACACCTGAAATTCTAGTTACTCAGGTGGCTGAGACCTGAGGATCAAGATTCAAAGCAAGCCCAGGTAGGAAAGTCCATGAGACTCTTATCTCCAGAAAACCAGAAGTGGTGCTGTTGCTCAAGTGGTAGAGCACTAGCCTTGAGATGAAGAGCTGAGGGACAGCGCCCAGGCCCAGAGTTCAAGCCCCACAACTGACAAAAAAAAAAAAAAAAAAAATTGGAATTTTGGCCAGGCACTGATGGCTCACATCTATAATCCTAACTACTGAAGAGGCTGAGATCTGAGGAACACAGTTCAAAACCAGCCCAGGCAGATAAATCTGTGAGACTCTTATCTCCAATTAGAAAACTGGGAGTGGTACTGTGGCTCAAAGTAGTAGAGCACTAGCCTTGAGCAAAAGAGCTCAGGGACAGCGCCCAGGGCATGAGTTCAAGCCCCACAACAAACAACAACAACAAAAAAAGATTTTGAAATTTTTGAGCCAGATATGGTAGCATATACCTATAATACCAGCATTGGGAAGACTAAGGCAGAAGGATAGAGTTCAAGACCAGCCTGAGCTAGATAACAAGATCTTGTCACAAAAATAAAGTAAAACTTAGGCTAACTACTAGGAGGCTGAGGTCAAGACACTGTGGTTCAAGGACAGCCAAGGAAGTTTGAGACTCTTCCCGAAATGAGTTCATTGGTGCCTATCTGTCTTCCTATACTAGCTATGAGTGGAAACCTAAAGTGGAGAGGTCATCATGGTTCAGAATGCACCCACATGGGAAATGAGACCCATCCTTTTTAAAAAAAAAAAAAGCACAACCAGGAACTAGTAGCTCATGCCCATAATCCTAGCTATTCAGGAAGTTAAGATCTAAATCACTGTTCAAAGCCAGCCCAGGCAGCAAAGTCCATAAAACTCCTATCTCAAATTAACCAACAAAAAGTGGAGGTGGAGTTGTGACTCAAATTGTAGAGCACAAGCCTTCCATTGACAAGCTAAAGGAGAGCATGAGGCCCTGAAATTACATAAAAAAGAGCTGGAGATGTGGCACAGAGATAGAATGTCTGCCTAACAAGCAAAAGGCCCAGGGCCTAAAGAAAAAAAATGGAATGTATATTAAGCAAATTGGGTACTCAGTATATTTAATAAGAACTATGTACAAGTTGGATGCAGAAAAATGGATGCAACTAGAAGACTGCACATTGAGCAAAATAAGCCAAGCTCAAAAAGAAAACAGCATGTTTTCACTTATATGTGGAAGCTAGACCTAAAAGACCTACATTTGTGGACATTGCACATACAAATATACACACATATATACCTATGTATGTTGCACATACATACACATATGTAATTATTTATATGACTAAAAATAAAACGAATCAAACAAAGAGCCTGAGGAAGAGAAAGGGAGGGGAAAATGGAAAAAGAATGTGAACATTAGGAACTGGTGGCTCATTTCTAAATCTACCGACTCAGGAGGCTGAGATCTGAAGATCAAAATTCAAAGCCAGTGTATGCACACAAATCCAAGGGTTTCTTATTAACCAGCAAAAGGCTAGAAGTCATGTGACTCAAATGATAAGGCACCAGCATTGAGCAAAAGCCAAATACAAGGGCCTGAGTTCAAGTCCCAATATTAGGAGAGAGGGAGAGACACAGAAAGGAGGGTGGGAAGGAAAAGGAAAGAAAAGGTAAAACACAAGCCAAGAAAAGGAGGGGGTAAATAACCATGTGACACACTGCAAATACATGAGGAAGAATTGAGAAACTCAAAAGTAGACTGTCAGTGGGGAGGGCCTAGCAGGCTAGTAAAATAAAGAAGGCTAAATACTATGAAATAGATTGTTTACAGCTATGAAAACAAAACAAAGAAATCTACAGGTGATGCTATGGGGTAAGTGGGTATAATGTGATAGAGGGGATGAGATTGATTTGAATAGAGTATGTGTGGAGATGTAACAGTGAAATTCCACACATATATCAATCCCACACATATATAAAAAACAAAACAAAACAAATTGCCATGATGGTAACTTGAACTATTGGTAAAGATTAACCAAGCATTTTCTGGCTTGAACAATTGGGTAGAGGGTGATTTATTTAAACAAGCTGAGTGTCTTGGAGATAGGTTGAAGTAAATCAAGAAATGTTTTGAACATTTTGTGTGTATGTGTGTTTGGTCAGGGGCCTGACCTCTGGGCCTGGGTGTTGTCCCTCAGCTCTTCAGCTCAAGTCTAGCACTCTACCAATAGCCATAGTGCCACTTCCAGCTTTTTCTGCTTATGTGGTACTAAGGAATTGAATATAGGGCCTTATGCTTGCAAGGCAAGCACTCTTTCACTGAGCCACCTTCCCAGCCCCTGAATATTGTTGAATTTAAAGTGACTGTTTAAAACCAAGGTAAAGATATGGAAGTAGAAAGTAGGCTGCTAGTTTGGGACCTAAAGTCAAAACAGATTTCAGAGCTTAAGAATCTTATTAAGGGTAAACTCCAAAGCCACAGGATTAGATAGCACTAGGAGATGGTTCAGATGGAGAAAAGCTTTCAAAACCAATCCCAGGCATGCCAGCACTTGACAAGCTGAGCAAGATGTCAAGGGCAGCAAAGTGACTGCAATGCCAGGAGGATGTTTGAGGTCTGGCAGGTAGGAAAAAAGAGCTTTGAGGGTAGGTTAAGTAGTCAGATTCCTAAATCAGACTATGGACATCATATTCAGTACCTGATATGCATGATCCATGATATTCTTTCATCTATTTTTAATCACCTAACAACACTGGCAGAAAAACAAAAAACAAGATCAGCCTGACATATCTAGTGAATCAATGATTTGCTAGTATTATCTGCAGAAGACAATCAAGTTAGATTCAGTTTATATGTCAATGATTTTCACTTCTACCTTTTTGTCCTGTTCGGCCTGTATTTCATCTCTGTGGCGTTCTAATGCTTTTGCCACTGCAGCGTCAAATGCTCGCTTTTCTTCTGCCTTTTGTTGTTCCAAGGCTAAGGCGATGTGTTGTTTTTCTATGGCTTTCTGTTGCGCTAGCTCTCTATTTAGCTGGTCAATGCGACGATGTGCATGAGCAATTAGGGAGTTTAGATCATCAGTTGAGAGTTTATCAGCTAAGAAGATAACCACATTAAAAAGTTAATAACTTTACCAAAATTATGTCTATAAAAGAGAATTTGCTTCATGTGCGATTAATGTTACAGCTTTTCATTTCTTTTTATAGCAAATGGCAGCTAACTTGAAATTTAAATTCACTAACGCAAATAGAAGTGGGTAATGTAGAAAAACTAAATTTTGTCAATTCCAAGCAAAGTAATATAGACATAATAATTAGTTCTCTTCTAGGAGCCCAAATTAATCCTAATCTGACCTAATTGTTATCTGACTGTCTAGTTTAATTTTGCTTCTAAAGACAAAGTCTACAGATGCAATCACTTCTAGCCTTTCTTTCACATGTAACTATCATTAGTCAAAAAGGTATCCAATGTAAGGCTGTTTTCTACTAAAATTCCCATCAAATTAATATTTTCATATGTTTCCCTACAAGAGTGTTGCTTCTCTTCATAAACATGTATTATCAGCTGGGCACCAGTGGCTCATGCCTGTAATCCTAGCTGTTCAGGAGACTAAGATCTGAGGATCGTGACTGGAAGCCAGGCCGGGCAGGAAAGCCCATGAAATCTGCAATCAAAGATGCCCAAAAGAATCACGTGTGGAGCTTTTATAAACATTCAGATGCAGAATCTTTTTATGTTTCACATTCCACAGTGTTCTAATATATAACACAAATTAAGAACATGGCTCCAATATCAAAATATAAAATGTGGAGAATTCTATAAGACAAATGATTCAATTCCACAATAAATTAAAAAGAAAGATGGTATTAAAATTCATGGACAATCTGTAATGGCTCACACCTGTAATCCAACTCAGGAGGCTGAGATCTGAGTATCGAGATTCAGCAAGAACATCTGTGAGACGCTTATGTCCAACTAACTACCAGGAAACAGGAAGTGGTGATGTGGCTCAAGTGGTAGAGCCCTTGCCCTGAACTGAAGAGCTCAGGGACAGCACCCAGGCCCAGAGTTCAAGCCTCCTGACCACCACCACCAACAACAACAAAAATTCATGGAACATATTCAATGTGTGGAACTTCTTTGGAAATTGACCTGAACCAAACAACTCAATTTCATCTTATGAAGTTTTAATTAAGAATATAAGACAAGGGCTGGGAATATGGCTTAGTGGTAGAGTGCTTGCCTAGGATTCAATTCCTCAGGACCACATAAACAGAAGTGGCACTGTGGCTCAAGTGGTAGAGTGCTAGCCTTGAGCTGAAGAGCACAGGGACAACACCCAAGCCCTGCGAGTTCAAGCTCCATGACTGACAAAAAAATAAAAAAATATAAGACAAAACTGGGTATGGGTGGGTAATTGCTAAAGTTAGGTACCATGAGAGTTTATTAAAACTTTCTCCCTGCTTTTTAATGTTTTCAATTATCTAAAATAATAACACAAATAAACATATGTAATTTATATATACATATACACATACCTCTTACATACACAGGTTTCCAATCACTTGAAATATGTTTGTTTCTAAGAATACATAGCTGTTCAAACATCCAATTTAGATTTATCAAATGTAACCTGATTCTACTTGCTATTATTTAAATGGCTTAACATATGAGTCATAGATATGATAAAAGACTAGTCTTTTAAAATCCAAGGCAATATCTTTAAATGTAAAATACATGTAATTACTCACCTAGATCAGAAACACCTACAAAGAAAGACAAGAATGGCTTTTAAAAAACAACGTGCACACTTTGATTATTGATCATTAAATAGAAACATCCAAAGGGAAACAAAATGAACCAGAAACTTAAACTAGGAAAACGTATTTTAATACTTCAAAGCAAAGTACATTACCTAAAATGTAAAGGTTTTATAAAACAATACAGATCTAGGTAAACATTTTAGTAAACAAGAGAACCATTGATATTAAAAGTAGTTTAGGCTTTAAGACTCAGTATTTCATTAAAGCAACCAAATTTTCTCCTAACTGCATAGTTCAAAGTATTTCACTAAGTCACAGTTTTGGTGGTTCTCAGTTCCAGGCCTCTTCTATTTAAAACACTTATGGAATTAATCCTCTTAGGGGCATTGAGATAGTCTAGTTCTTATCTGCAACTCTCCTGCCATGGCCTCCTGAGCATGGGGATTAACAAGTACAGGCCACTAGTTTCTTTAGAAAACTTTAAACAGTAAATTCTACATTAAATGTATACTTAACCTGTGCAAACTAATCTAAGAACTATGCATGATTTTTTTTGTCTCTTGTCGGTTGTGGGCCTGAACTCTGGGCCTGGACGCTGTACCTCAGCTCTTCAGCTCAAGGCTAGCGCTCTACCACTTGAGCCACAGCGCCACTTCAGGGTTTTTTCTTTTTGCTTATGTGGTGCTGAGGAATCGAACCCAGGGCCTCAGGCATGCAAGGCAGGTGCTCTACCACTGAGCCACCTTCCCAGCCCCCTTTTTAAATTTTTTTTAAAGCCAACTACCAAAAAAAGTAGTCAATTGTCTTTCCTGGTCTTCATTTTCAGTTTTCCAGACACTCATCAGTTCACCCTCAGATTAAACAAGCACCTTTTTATCTGTTTTCCTTGCCCTTAGCAGTGAACTGTCTTGCTAGACAGGGCAGGATATGCCTTAATTCTAAAGATCAAGAAACGAAGGCTTAGGGCTGGGAATGTGGCTTAGTGATAGAGTGCTTGCCTAGCATACATGAAGCCCTGGGTTTGATTCCTCAGCACCACATAAACAGAAAAACCTGAAAGTGGTAGAGTGCTAGCCTTGAGCAAAAGGAGCTCAGGAACAGTGCCCAGGCCCCGAGTTCATGCCCCAGGACTGGCAAAAAAATAAAAGGACCAAGATGGCAAGTTGGAAGAGCCTATCCTAAAAAAGAATGCGTTTTCCAGTCTATTACAACCACATTGCTCTTTCTCTTGAAAGGCCAAGTATCCAAAACTGCCAGAGAATAGTATAGCAAGAAGCTAAGAAAAAAATTCTGGCCAATTACTTAGCCTCTCTGTATCTCAGTCACCTCATCTGTAAAATGGAGATGAGAACAAAAGTTATCTCATAGCACTGTGGATCTTAAATATATTAGTACATATTAACTGTTTAGAAGACTATGAGGTGCAGTATAATGCTCTCTGCCCAACTGTGGAGAACACAGTATTAGACATGATTAATATTATAGGCTTACTTGTAATTTGAGAGAAATAAGAATACAAGCAAAAATAATACATCAAATAAGCTAGAACTGAGTTATAAAGTCTAAACATGTTCCTATATCAGGTGAAAATATCTCCTGAGGGCTAAGGTAATCATGAGATCATTCACCATCTCCAGAGATACACAAGAAATCAGTAACATTCATTAGCTCTCTGAATGACACTGTAGGGTGATTGGCAAGAAGTAAAAAGGAAAAACCACCAAATGGCATTTTGTTTTTCAATATTGTTACCATGTAAATGTATGTCCTATTTAATATACTAGTACAAATTAAAACAGGACTGCCAAAAATGTGTGTGTGTATGTGTTTCAGAGAACGAACTGCAGGGGACTTTCACTTTCTACATGACACTTCTTTAGCAAGGCTTCCTTCCTTCCTTCCTTCCCTCCTTCCTTCCTTCCTTTTTATTTTTTGTTGGTTGTGGGACTTGAACTCTGGGCCTAGGCACTGACCCTGAGCTCTTCAGCTCAAGGCTAGTGCTCTACCACTTGAGCCACAGCCCCATTTCCAGTTTTCTGAGTGGTTTATTCGAGTTAAGAGTCTCACGGACATTCCTGCCTGGGCTGTCTTTGAACCATGATCCTCAGATCTCAGCCTCCTGAGTAGCTAGGATTACAGGCGTGAGCCACCGTGCCCGGCTAGCAAGGGTTTCTTTACCTTGGCAGTACTAACTCTCTGGCCAAATAAGTCTTTGCTGTGAGACACACAGAAGGAGCTATTTCGCAAGGCGGCCATCTCTACCAGCTAGAGACTAGTAACACCCCCCACAGTGGAGTTATCACAGGTGTCACTAGACACTGCCAAATGACTTGGGTTGAGAACATCTACCTTAGTATCTTTCCTTATAAGTACACTGTATCACTACTGCCATCATCACAGCTCCCTGCAGTCTGAGCTGCAGGTGAATTCTCAACAATGTTGTCATGAAGTAGTGATAAGGTGTGCCTTAAGTAATTTATTACATATAGTTAGCATTACCAAAAGTTTTGATTTAGATATTTTAAAAAAAAATCTGGCCAGGCACCAGTGGCTCACACCTATAATCCTAACTACTCAGGAGGCTGAGATCTCAAGGACAGAAAGTTCTTGAGACTCTTATCTCCAATTAACCAGCAGAAAACTGGAAGTAGCCCTGTAACTCAAGTGGTAGAGTGCTCATCTTGAGCTGAAGAGCTGAAGGACAGTGCCCAGGCCTAGAGCACAAAAAAAAAAAAAAAAAAAAAAAATCCAGGACTGGGAATGTGGCTTGTGGTAGAGTGCTTGCCTTGAATGCAGGAAGCCCTGGGTTTGATTCCTCAGTACCACATAAACAGAAAAGGCCAGAAGCGGTGTGTGGCTCAAGTGGTAGCGTGCTAGCCTTGAGTGAAAGAAGCTCAGGGACAGTGCCCAGGCCCTGAGTTCAAGCCCCAGGACTAGCAAAAAGAAAAAGAAGAAAGAAAAAAAAAGAATATTATCACAACAAATTACACAGGATTCCAGATACTCACATACAGTGAGACCAAAAGAGGGAAAGAATCACAGAGGTGCAATACCCAAGCATGTGTATATAAAATAAAACACAGCCAAGAGCCAATGGCTCATGCCTGTAATCCTAGCTACTCAGGTAGCTGAGATATGAGGATCTAGGTTCAAAGCCAGCTCAGGCAGGAAAGTCCATGAGACTCTTATATCCAATTAACCACCAGAAAACCGGAAATAGCACTGTGGCTCAAGTGGTAGAGCACTAGCCTTGAGCTGAAGAGTTCAGGGCCAGTGCCCAGGCAGAGAGTTCAAGCTCCACGACTGACAAAAAAAAATAATACACACATGAACTCCAAAGACATGGAAACAAAGGACCTTTGATTTTTTTTTTTCTGATGACTCTGTATTCTTTTTTTTTTTTTTTTTGGGGGGGGGGGGTCCAGTCGTGGGGCCTAAACTCTGGGCCTGGGTGCTGTCCCTCAGATCTTCAGCTCAAAGCTAGTGCTCTACCACTTGAGCCGCAGCACCACTTCCAGCTTTTTTCTTTTTGCTTATGTGGTGCTGAGGAATCGAACCCAGGGCCTCATGCATGCAAGGCAAGCACTCTTTCACTGAGCCACCTTCCCAGCCCGACTCTGTATTCTTTACCTTATATATGGTGTATTCACATGCACATCAGTGGGAAGGGAGGGGTGGTGGCACAAAATCGAGGGAAAAGGATAAAAAAGTACAGCAGTGGAACCCACCAGACATTGATGAAAGTGAATTATACAATTCGTGGGTGGAGATGGGAGGGAGGAATAGGAGAGAATTAAATTAAGAAACAGATGCCACAGTGCAAACAGAAAATGTACTTATTACCTAACATATGTAAATGTCACCCTGCTGCACAGTACCTCTAAAACAATAAATTAACAACAAAAAAAAGTACTGTCCAGTGTGTCAATGTACTGTATACCCAATAAGATATGTCAGAGGCATATGGACTACATGAAGAACTTTAATCATGTTTAATAAGTTGCCAAAAATTTGAAAAAAGAAAAAGTATAAATATTACAACTGTACTTACTCATCCCTTTCCATCCAGAAACAACTTCTGGAGTAATACTGTCCAACTCTCGCCTAAAGTCATCCCGGGCTTGGACCACCAGCTCATGATACTGAGAGACAACCTTAGCCTCAGACTGAGCTGCTTGGACCTAGAAAATACAAGAGTTAAGCTGAGTAAAAAGTCCACATGCATACCAGGAAAAAAGAAATACAATGCCTTTATATCTTGATGGGAATGTGTAAATAACACAAACAAATCTGAAGCTCATTAAAAGGGGAAGTGTTTAGGAGTCAGGAGAACCAGGTCCTGGTGGCTCACAACTATAATCCTAGCTACTTAGGACATAAGATGTGAAGATTGAGGTTTGAAGCCAGTGCAGGTAGACAAATCTGAGATACTTATCTCCAATTAACCAACAAAAAAGAAGAACTGAAGATGTGGCTCAAGTAGTAGACTGCAAGCTGATGAATGAGAGGCCATGAGTATAATCCCTAGTATGAGTAGAAGCACTAGTACCAACACAGGGGGAAAAAATAAAAAGAAAGAGGACAAAAAGTTGATAGGGAATGGAGGTGAATATGTGCATTATAAGCATATATGAGAACATAATAATAAAATCCATTAAAAATTATTTTTGCTGGTACTAAGGCTTGAATCCTAAAACTTAAAACTCTCTTAAGTACTCTCCCTAAGCAAAAAAAAAAAAAAAAAGTTTTTATTTTTATATTTTTGGACTGGGACTCAGGGCCTTGGTACTGTCCCTGAGCTCCTTCACTCAAGGCAAGCACTTTTACCACTTTGAGCCACAGTACCACTTCTGATTTTCTGGTAGTTAATTGGAGGAAAGAGTCTCATGATCTTTCCTGGATGGGCTGGCTTTGAACTGAGACTCTCAGATCTCAGCCTCCTGATTATTATTATCAGCTAAGATTATAGGCATGAGCCACCAGTGCCTCGTCTGAAAAAAAGTTTTTGTTAAAATTTTGGGGGGCAGTACTAGGGTTCAAACTCAAAGCCTCAAGCAAAAAAAAAAAATCCTCAAGCTTACTAGATACAATCCTTTTTTTTTTGTTTTTGTTTTTTTGTTTTTTTCGGTCGGTCATGGGGCTTGAACAACTCACTTGGGCACTGTCCCTGCGCTCTTCAGCTCAAGGCAAGCACTTGAGCCACAGCGCCACTTCCGGTTTTCTAGTGGTTTACTGGAGATAAGAGTCTCACGGACTTTCCTGCCCAGGCTGGCTTTGAACCATGATCCTCAAATCTCAGCCTCTAGAGTAGCTAGGAGTATAGGCATGAGCCACCCTCACCCAGCCCTGAGCTTCTTTTGCTCAAGGCTAGCACTCTACCACTTGAGCCAAAGCACCACTTCCAGCTTTTTCTGTTTATGTGGTACTGAGGAATTGAACTCAGGGCTTCATGCATTCTGGGCAAGCACTCTACCACTAAGCCACATTCCCAGCCCACAGTCCTTTTTTTGCTTTAGTTTTTCTTCAGAGAGCATCTTGCGTTTTTGCCAAGCCACCTTCAGACCATGACCCTCCTACCTATAGCTCTCATTTAGCTAGAATCGTAAACATGCACTATCATGCTTTGTTTATTCATTAAAATAGGATCCCACTAATATTTTTTTGCTCAGACTGTCTTTGAATAGTAATTCTCTAGATCTCCTACCCCAAGTAGCTGGGATTACAGACATGAGCCACCATGATTTCCCCCCAGGCATTTTTTAACAACTAATATTCTTTGCTAGGAAAAATGGGGAGATAATAGAGATCTTACTACTTTCCCAAATTCTTAAAAAGCTTTTGGCTGAACATATTTAAAAAATATAAGCCACATGCGGTAAGCCTACAGCTGTAATACTAGATACTCAGGAGACTGAGATGTTAATATCACGGTCCAAACCAGCCTGGACAGAATAGTCCATACCATTCTTATCCCCAATAAACGACTCAGAAAAACCTGGAAGTTGTAGCTCAAGTATTAGAACATTAGCCTTGAGCAAAAGCAACTCAGGGACAGCACCCAGGCTCTCCGTACAAACCCCAGGATTGGCAATAAATAAACAAACAAATAAAAACATTATAAAGAATTGAGAAATGTACCTTCTTGACCATGTTATCCAAATCAACTATCATGTTGTGAAGTTTTCCCTCTGCAAGAGTTATATGAGTTTTGGCCCCAGCAACCTCTTCATTCTTTGCATTTTCAATTACACCTTTCATCTTCTCTAATTCTTCTCTGAAAACAAATAAAGCAAATACTTAATATAATTACTTATCAAGCTTATTAGAGAGGTGTGTGTGTGTGTGTGTGTGTGTGTGTGCATGCGTGCCACTGGTGCCCAGCTTTGATGCTTTTTGTTTTTTGGTCGATCGTGGGGCTTAAACTCCGGGCATGGATGCTGTCTCTGAGCAATTCAGCTCAAGGCTAGTGCTGTACCACTTTGAGCTACAGTCACTTCCAGTTTTCTGGTGGTTAACTGGAGATAAGAGTCTCACTGATTTTCTTGCCCAGGCTGGCTTTGAACCATGATCCTCAGATCTCAGCCTCCTTAGTAGCTAGGATTATAGGTGTGAGCCACTGGTATCTGGCCTTTCATGCTTTCTTAATGGCCAATAGGCAGTGAAATTTTTTCTCAACAACCGCTTGAAAATCCCACTCAGCCATGAGCTATACCTCGTAGAGCAACTCAGAAGTAGCATGGGATATATACTTTAGAACAAGAGAGACTACATTAAACTTTTAGACCTAATGGGCTAGTCACCCTTGTATAAGGATATTTATTCATGAGAAATATAGCACAGTGCCTACCACTACATGAGTACTAAAGAAATGTCAGCCTCCAAAGGGTCAGAATGATTCCCAAGCTGGGCACTGATGGCTCACACATGAAATCCGGGCTACTCAGGAAGCTGAGATCTGAGGCTCACAGTTCAAAGCCAGCCCAGGCAGGAAAGTCCTTAAGACTCTTATCTCCAATTAACCACCAAAAGAACCGGAAGTGACACTGTAGGTCAAGTGGTAGACAGCTTGCCTTGAGCTGAAGAGCTGAGGGACAGTGCTTAGGCCCAGAGGTCAAGCCCCACGACTGACAAAAAGAAAAGGAAAAAAAAAAAGAGAGAACCTAAGGAAGGCAAAGGCAAAGGCCAAAGAACTCACTGAGCAAATAAGTAACAGGGTCTCAGGAGCAGTCACAATTTGGAATATTTCGTAGATCAGATGAACTATGGTCTACTTACCACAAAAAGTATCCAACCCTGCACAATCCAGTGATGTAAACATAATGATTTAAATTTCCTAAAAGATATGCTAGCCTTATTAGATGGCTTCTCTTAATAATAAATATGTCAATATGGCAAAATTTAGAAAGACAATGTCCATCCATTTTGGTAGGAACCTTGTAGTATAATACAGGTTCTCATCCTCAGAGGCTGAGCGTGGTTTGAGTTTCTAGACTTGAACATAATTGTAGCCAATTCCCAGGCATCAAGGTTGAGTAGGGATAAAGCTATATACTCAATACTTTGATTGTTAGGGCAAACAGATTATGTCTTATTTTCTATCTTCTGATAAAACTGTTCCATCTACCCCAGCTCTAAAATTAGAGCAAATGTAAATGTGTGGAAATATTACCTTAGTAACAATCCAAAGGAAACCTTACTTTTGTCTTAAGATCCTATATATCAATTTTTGCCAATTTCATTCTGGCTTAAACATGTTATACATCCTGTCCCTTTAAAACTTTTGTGTTTAATATGCCAACTCAGATCAATCACATATAGAGAACAAAACAAAGATTTATCTGCCTCTTCATTCTATATACAGTATGAAGCCCAGCCCAAAGAAAATCACTAGGAGACCCTAATTACTTGTTAAAGTCCATGAGTAATTACTTGGCTTTGAGAAGAGCATCAGCAGCTTCATCTACTGCCTTTCTGCGTTCTTTCAATGCACCCTCCACTGTACGCCACTGAGCAGACTTCTTCTCGCTTGGAATCTAAACAAAAATTTTAATTATATCAAAATGATTAATTATATAATCAACAGCTTATATAAGATTAAATACTGAAATAAGTGACATTAAATTCAAAAGTAAAAGCTTCTATATAATATTTCTCCAGAGGAGAAACTTATAACCGAAGCTTTATAATCAACAACCACAAAGTCCATAATCTCCCATCAACTGCCCTTCCACAAAATTGGGGGGGGGGGGGGTGGAAGCAGCTTTATTTTCCAATGTATGTAAGCATTCAAGACTTTTTTTTTTGTCCAGTTGTGGGGCCTAACTCTGGGCCTGGGCGCTGTCCCTCAGCTCTTCAGCTCAAGGCTAGCGCTCTACCACTTGAGCCACAGCACCACTTCCGGCTTTTTTCTTTTTGTTTATGTGGTGCTGAGGAATCGAACCCAGGGCCTCAGGCATGCAAGGTAAGTGCTCTACCACTGAGCCACCTTCCCAGCCCCATTCAAGACTTTTTAAAATTAGATTCTCAAAGGAAAATATGGAGCAGAAAATGTAAAAACCACACTTTTTCTGAGTTGTCTGCGGATTTTAAGTCATTCTCAGTGAAGTACTAATATTTAAATTTTTCTTAATTGCAGGGCTGGCTACCAAAAGCATAGCTTAAGGGTAAGGAGAAGCACAGTTAACAGTTCATCCTAGCTACCACTGAGATGAGATTTGAGAACCAAGGTTCAAAGCCAGCCTGGGCAGACAAATCCTCAAGATTTTTTTTTTTTGGATGGGGCCTGGGTGCTGTCCCTCAGCTCTTCAGCTCAAGGCTAGTGCTCTACCACTTGAGCCACAGCGCCGCTTCCGGCTTTTTTCTTTTTGCTTATGTGTGCTAAGGAATTGAACCCAGGACCTCATGCATGCAAGGCAGGCGCTCTACCGCTGAGCCACCTTCCCAGCCCATCCTCAAGATTTTTATCTCCAATTAACCAGCAAAAAGTAGAATACAAGCTCAAGTGGTAGAATATAAGCTGCAAGCAAAAAAGCCAAACAAGAGCATAAGATCCTAAGTTCAAGCCCTAGTACTGTGTCATATAAAGTAGAAAGTTTATATAGTAGTTATAAAGTAGAAAGTTCATATGCTCATTATTACTCCAAAAGGTTATTCCCAAAGATGTCATTTCCTAATTCATAAAGTATAAATCAACTTTTTGAAGTCATCTTTGAGTGAATTGTACATTGTGATATATATAATATATATACTTTAAAAAAAAAAAAAAAGACTGAGCCAGAGGCATAGCTCAGTGATGAGTCACTGCTTAGCAAACTCAAGACCCTAAGTTCAAACCCTGGTACTACAAAAATAAATAAAAATTACAGAGTGCAGGGGGCTGGAAATGTGATTTAGTGGTAGAGTGCTTGCCCAGCATGCATGAAGTCCTCAGTACCACATAAACAGAAAAAGCCAGAAGTGGCAGGGTGCTAGCCTTGAGCAAAAGAAGCTCAGGGACAGCACCCAGGCCCCAAGTTCAAGACCCAGGACTGGAAAAAAAAAAAAAAAAGAGTGCAAATGTCAATAATTTATTAGGAGGCAAAATGTGCCTTCCTTGTTGAAGGCACTCCTGTTTACAGAGGTCCTAGAGGATACAACTCATTCAGAGTCAAGCTCAACTATTTGTAAATACTACTTTGAAAAGCACTTAGCTTTGTATTATAGATCTCAAGTGTACCTGAAGCTTCTTTTACTAGAAACAGCAGTTGGAATCCTTTTTTCTATATGCCTGGGAAATACAAGACACACTTTATTCTGCTGATATTCCTTTTTATCATATGTGAAAATCTGTCTAAGCAGACATGGTAGCACAAGCTGAGGCAGGAAGACAGTAAGTTGGAGACCCACCTGGCTACACAGCAACTCTGCCTCAAAACACACAATAAAGAATGAAAGTATTTTCTTATTACTTGTGACATTAGGTAACACTCTCTAATTCGATTGAACTTGTATTATAAGATGTCCCTTAGTAGTAAAATCTTAGATGCAATAGATTTTTCATGGTCTAATCCATATGCTTGACACATTATATGTTCATCGGAAAGAGAGTATACCCTAAATACTTTACTACAAAATAGAATCACAATATTGAAAGCTTCCAATTGCTATACTTTTTTTTTTGGGGGGGGGAGGGGGGTCAAGGCCTGGGCCCTGTCCATCAGCTTTTTTGCTCAAGGCTAATGCTCTACCACAGCTCCACATCCAGCTTTTTGGGAAGTTAATTAGAGATAAAAGTCTCATGTTCTTTCCTGCCTACAGACTGACTAGCTTCAAACCCTGATCCTCAGATCTCAGCCTCTTGATTAGCTAGGATTACAAGTGTAGCCACTGGTGCCCAGCCCAGTTGCTGTACTTTTGAAGCTGGTTTAGATTCAGCTTCCTATAATATCATGGTACTTGCAGCCTTCCTGAACCTGTGTAACAGGCATATTAAATACTTTGTGTGTTCTTCTTTGTTGACTGAGCTCCTAATATTTACATCTCCTTGAATTTCAAATAAAATGGAATTTTCAGTTTTTTAAAAGGCTGTCATTTCTAGCAGTTAAGGTCCGTGGGTATAGATTAGAAAAAATGCAAAGCATGTTTAAAAACATTTATAAAAACAATGTAGTTATGGCAGCAAGATAACTACTAATCATGCATGTATGCATGATCTTTGCCCTTGATACTTATAGGTTACTTATTTTACTTTTAAGAAAACTTCCTGTTGAGATATATTTATATATACTGAATTAACAAATAAAATTTAAAATAAAGTCATTTTAGAAATCAAAATTGTTACTTTATTCTATGAGGTGTTTAAGATAAACCAATAATAAGCATATATATTTAATTGAAAATAGACGGTGCCTGGGGCATTTAAGCTGTCTCAATATCATTTTTTAAAATTTCATGTCAACCTCAAAAAAAGAAGAAATAGTTGGCAATTTCAAAACAACAAAGAAGTAACAACAAATATATACAAACACTCCTAAAGTGTAAAAACAAATCTAATAATACTGTATAGGTGTTATAAGATTTTTTTTTTAAGGCAGCATAACAAAATTCATTTTAAAAACATTTAAAAAAGCTTTTCTGTTTTCTGAAGACAAATGCTTTAGATTGTCCTTTTTCGTGAAAAAAAAAAAAAAAAAAAAAAACCCTGGAAGAAATCTGTGTATTAGAAATCCATGTATTTTAGAGGCCCCATGACCAATCTCTCTACCTGACTCACCTCAGAGTTGTCCATGGCTGCTTTTAGTATGTTGGCATGTGCATTGACAGCCTGGACAGCAGCATTCTGGGCTGCAATAGCCTGCTGAGTGATGGAAGCAGTTTGGCTCAGAGCATCTTGTAAGCTCTTGGCTAGAGCTGAGGAAACAATAATAAAGGATAGTAAAATACTGATAGCAACTGAATCTGGATGGTGAATCTATCAGGGTTTATTATACTTTTTTTTTGCTTTTATAAATACCTATGAGTTTTTTTCCAAAGTAAAAAGTTTGGGCTTAAGGAAAAAAATTACCTAAAGAAGGCAAGAATGTTTCAAATGGAAGAAACAAGGTTAGATATTCTAGAAGCTATAAATATACAATAACTACCAACTTTTTTGTTTAAAAAGTCATACAGACTCACCAGGAAAAAAAAAGGGCATATTTTCAACAGCTCAGGAAGAAGGAAAACCTATAGCAAAATCTTGTTATAGCCAGGGTACAAGAAAATAACAGACGAGAAAAAAGGCAAACAAGAAAATATGCAAATAAAAAAGTCAGTAACAGCTTGGAATGGATAGTTTACACAAATAACTCAAACCTATTAAGATCACATAGAAATTCCTGTATGCTCCTTCAAAAATACAAAAAAGAAATTTCAAGATTTGTGTTAAGTGGAACAAAGGATGATTTGGGATGAAAATGGAGAAATAATTGAAGACCAATGAGAATATGAGTAACAATCAGAAATCCTAAGAATATGTTAGGTATGTAGTATAAAAATAAAAAGTGCTCTGAGCACAAGCCTAAGCTAGAAGTGAACAAACAAAAGAACCTGCTGAACCACATGTGGCACCTCTGCAACCTAGATAATAGGAAAGAACTGATAATGACCAAGTATCAAGAAACTGAAGTCAGACTGAAGTACAACTTAAAGGAGTATAAAGAGAGCAAGAGTAAAGGGAGAGTAAATACTACACTTGGCTTTTATGACAGGCTTGTGTTAATGGGGGACATCACAGTATACAATCTTTTCCTGGTGCTCTGATTCTGGCTAAGTCATATGCATACATGTATTTTTTTTTTCAATATTTCTGAGGCACAAGTCAAGATCAAGATACTTTTTCACTTTGCCCAAAATAAAAAGTAAGAAAAACTGGGCAAAATAACAAAACAGCAGATAAAGCAATAGACATCTTCATCTCAAATTTACAATTTCACATCTTAATTCAGGAACTAAGATGTAACATGGTAGAAAGTTTGCCTAGTTTATACAAGGTCCTAGATTCAATCCCTCGTACCATAAAGAAATTAAAACAAGCAACTCAAGTGTCCAGCAAAAAGCTATATACTTCCTTTTGAGATATAAGAATATGGTGGTACAGTATATTATATTGTATGTGCCCCAAGAAAGAAAACACCTATCTATTATTATTTAGGATGTGGTACTAGGGATTGAACTTGAGCCCAACTTCAAACCTTTTCTATTATCTTTTTTTTAATTATCAAAAATCCCACCAGACACTGGTAATCATGCCTGTAATCCTAGCTACTCAGGAGGCTGAGATCTGAAGATCACGGTTCAAAGTCAACCTGGGCAGGAAAAGTCCATGAGACTCTTATCTTGAAAAAACCACTCAGAAAACTGGAGGTGGCACTGTGGCTCAAGTGGTAGAGGGCTAGCCTTGACCTGAAGAGCTGAGGGACAGTGCCCAGGCCCAGATTTCAAGCCCCACATAATAAAATTAAGATTTTTGGCTAGCCTGGCTAACATTTATATGCAACTGCAGGAGATGAGGTAGAAGAATCAAGAGTTCAAGGCCAGCCTTGGTTACAGAGTAAGACCCTCTCTCAAACAACAACAAAATAAAAAAAAAAACTTAAAAAGGCATATGCTTGGTAGCCAAACACCAGCAACATAAAGAACACTCTTTCCCCCACCAATTTCAAATAAGAGTATCAAATAATAATGGGAGTCCAGAAGCTGGGTATAAGACACTGTGACTCTCACAAAAATTTTTACCAGTTCACTATGCTGAAACGTAACTAATTTCTGTTCCCCAGAATATAAGAATCATCAGCACTAGTAACAAATAATACAAATAAAACAAATGGAGAAATAATACACTTTTTATTTGGAATGTTCACCAACTATACCCTAAGAATAGTCCTTGTCATCTGGATGAAAGTAGTTTATGTGGGAACACAAATGATGGGATGGAAGTGGAGAATGAAGCAGTAACACTAAACAAATAAAAGAAACTACAACTAGCTAGTAGATGACAAACTTCTACTGATGGTTTAAGAGAGCAATTGAGAGATGACTCCAGGCACTTAAAAAGCTGTTTGATTTACATACACTCAATCATAACTTGCTCTTGTTTGTCCTGTTCTGCAAGGCGAGCTGCAACTTCTTCAGGTGGTCGCTCCCTTACAGTTGGGGATGCTTCCTCTTGCAGCAGAAGTAAATAAGAGGAAATCAAATTTCAGCATAGACTTTTACAGCTAATGTATACAAACCAGTTACGTTAACCAAAGGCATTCTGGTGATATGGATTGCAAAAAAAACACATCATCACTCTTAAATGATTCCAAAATGAAGAAATAAGGAATTAGCAATTCTCTTCTTTTCCCCAAACGATTTATTCAGACTTAAGAATTTAAGAATTTTCCTAAGCAAGTCTAAAGACTTGATGCAAGGATAAATGTATACTTACAGTGTATAGGTGCTGTGTAGCATTAAATAATTCTGGTAAGAATATCATCTATAATACAACGAGCATAAATAATTAAACTACCTGAAATTTCAGATGGGGGTTTTCCTCCAATTTCAGGGCCATCAGATTTTACAGAGTCCTCATGCTGAACGCCAGGGGCTGGGACGGAAAGTGTATCACCTGCTGCAGAAATAACTTGAGCTGCCTCTGTAGATGCTATAAATACATGTTACTTGTGGTATTTATCATTTCCTGGGTTAATGGAAAACACACAGGAATCTACAACTACTTTTCACTTTACATCTGACTACTTAAAAACAAATGCTTCTTGCCAGGCACCAGTGGCTCATGCCCGTAATCCTAGTAAGCACTCAAGATGCTGAGATCTGAGGATCACGGTTTAAAGTCAGCCCAGGTAGGAAAAGTCCATGAGATTCTTATCTACAATTAACAAGCAAAGAGCAGAAAATGAAGCTGTGGCTCAAGTGGTAGAGCACTTGAGCAAAAAAGCTCAGAGATAGTGCCTAGTCTCTGAGATTAAGCTCAGGACTAGCACCCCCCCCCAAAAAAAAAATCTAATGCCACTTGCTTAAATAACAGCCATCCCAGGCAGGAAAAGTCCGTGAGATTCTTATCTCCAATAAACTACTCAGAAAAAGGCAGAAGTAGCACTGTGGCTCAAGATAGAACACTAGCCTTGAGCAAAAGATGCTCAGGGAGAGTGCCAAGGCCCAGAGTTCAAACCCCAGGACCAGCAAAAAAATAAATAAATAAATAAAATAATAATAATATAATACATAAGCAGCAACACTGTCTACCACATGACAAGGGTGGAGAAAGTCCATGGCAAAGAAGCCTTGGACTCATCTGTATTTTACCCTCCTCATCCCAGGAAAGGCATCTGGTGACTGTACTAATAATCTTTTACAAGAGTAGACATCAGATTTGAATAACATGGAAAATGAATGACAAGAGGAGAAAAAGAGCCTATATAAGCAGACCAAAAAAGGAACTAAAGAAAGAGTATTTTTAATAACTGCTGAAGAGTCATAGAGATGAAGGAAGAAGTTTAAGCAGAAAGACAATAGCTCCAAACAAAGAAAACACAATAAAAACAGTGTGTGAAAAACAGAACACAGTTTGTAAAGTCACTTCAGAAATGACAATTTTAAAGAAAGGAAATTTTAAAGAAAGTTTAAAAAAGATCAAGGTCTTGCAAGTATGTAAACAAAAATATTGATGAAAGAGAAAAGAACTTTAAAGATGAAATGAGGGAGCAATAAAATAGGACACAAAATTTATTTCAGAAAACTAAAGATCTTGTCTAAGAAATAAAATTAGATTTTACTCACAAAACTCAATACTTAACTGGTCTTCCAGACTCTATTGTGGGTTCCTTATCTGCCCACAATAGCCAGAGTAATCAAATTACAGTAAGTTTCAGATATCAGTCGCTGGGCTCAGCACACTCTAGAGACAGCCCATCCCACTCCCTATATAAACCCAATGGCTTCCGAGAACCTTTACAATAGGCTTTCTGCTCTGTCAGTCACATTTGCTACTGCATTCTCCCAGTTTCACTCCAGCCTCATTTATTCCTTTGTTTATTCCTTGAACCAACCTGCTATCTGGGGTGCTATTTTCACCAGCCTTTTATATAACATACTCCCTTCTCTTTTTAGTCTTTGCTTAAATAATTCTTTCCAGTTGACAATTCCTTACCCACTCCATTGAAAATTGCAACATTCCCTCCCACAATATTCTATATGTTAATTATTTACTTATATATGATCCCCTTCCATTCAATCCACCAAGAAATGTTAGCAGTTTAAAAAAAAAAAAAAGGCAGAGCCAAGTACCTGGTGGCTCACACCTATAATCCTACTCAGACATCTGAGATCTGAGAACCATGATTCAAAGTAGCCTAGGAAGGAAAGTCTGTAAGATTCTTCTTGTTTTTGTTTTTGTTTTTTTTTTTGCTGGATGTGGGCTTGAACTCTGAGCCAGGGCGCTGTCCCACAGCTCTTCAGCTCAAGGCTAGTGCTGTACCACTTTGAACCAAGTCACTTCCGGGTTTCTGGTGGTTTATTGGAGATAAGAGTTTCATGGACTTTCCTGCCCAGGCTGGCTTGGAACTCAGCCTTAGTAGCTAGGATTACAGGTGAGCTGGCTTTGAACTCAGCCTTCTTAGTAACTAGGATTACAGGCGGGAGCCACTCGCCTGTGACCTTGGCTGTGAGATTCTTATCTCTCCAATTAACCACAAGAAAATTGGAAGTGGTGCTCTGGCTGGAAGTGGTAAAGCTTTAGCTTTGAGTGAAAAAAGCTTAAGGACAGACCTTGTATTCAAGCTCCACCACTGATGGAGAGAGGGAGAGGGGGAGGATGAGTGCTGATGAGTCATTACTATAATCCTAGCAATTTAGGAGGCTGAGATCTAAGGATCACAATTCAAAGCCAGCCCCAGCAAGTCAAGATCTAAGGATCACAATTCAAAGCCAGCCCCAGCAAGTCAGCAAGACTCTTATTTCCCATATATCACTAAAAAAAAAAAAAAAACAAAAAAAAAACAGAAGTGTAGCTGTAGTTCAAGTTGTGGAGCACTACTAGTCTTGAGGGAAAAAAAAAAGCTCAGAGACAACACTCAGGCTCTGGGTTCAAGCTCCAAGATTGGCACCTAAAAAAATGAAAAATTTACTCACTGCTATATCCCCAGTGTCTAGAAAAATGCCTGACATGTAATAGTAAATATTTGCTGAATCAAAAAATGTTTAAAAAGCCAGGTAATTATAAGGACAGAAGTAACTAAAGAGAAACCCAAGAAGTTCAAGTGCATACTAAATAGAGGCAGGTGCTATATGTTAAGATGTAATTACTAGTAAATTCTGAAGGTTAAAGAAATATCTGTAGGGGGGCTGGAAAGGTGGCTCAGTGGTAGAGTGCTTGCCTTGCATGCATGAGGCCCTGGGATCGATTCCTCAGCACCACAAAAGCAAAAAGAAAAAAGCCAGAAGTGGTGCTGTGGCTCAAGTGGTAGAACGCTAGTGAGCTGAAGAGCTGAGGGACAGCGCCCAGGCCCAGAGTTCAGGCCCCACGACCCGACCCCAAAAAAAAAAAAAAAATCTGTAGGGGCCATGCATTGATGGCTCACGCCTATAATCCTAGCTACATAGAAGGCTGAGTGAGATCTGAGGATCTCAGTTCAAAGCCAGCCTGGGCAGGAAACTCCTTGAGACTCCTATCTCCAATAAACCACTCAGAAACCAGAAGTGTGTTGTGGCTTAAGTGGTAGAGGGCTAGCCTTGAGCTGAAGAGCTGAGGGACAGTGTCCAGGCCCAGAGTTCAAGCCCCACAACCAAAAAAATCTGCAGGGGCTATGCAAGACACATTTATCACTAAGAAAGAAAGGGGAAAAGGAGGGGGGTGGGAGGAGGAAATGAGAAAAGAGGTTAACTCTTAAAATCCAAACTGGAGAAAAGTTAAGAATCAGGGAAGAATAAAGGGACAAAAAGAAAAATTAAAGTTTGTAACCTTATCTATTCAAAAGAAAGCCCTATATCATGCCCTACTGTACCCCTGAAAGGATAGGTAAGATGGGGACCGATGGACCATCCCATTAACAGTATGTATACGAATTAAAACTTTTATCTTAAATTTTAAAAGAATGAGTACCTGACGTTGGAGTTTCTTCCTTCTGTTTTTGGAGTTGTGAGGCAGGCTGTTCAGATTCCTTCTTTTCCTCTGATTCACTAGAGATTTTTAGTGGACCAGATTGAATCTTAGAAATGAAAATATTTAACATTTAGAGTATAATACTGTTTTTGTAAATGGTAACATAGAGTAATATTTTCAAAAGTCTAGTCTTTCAGGTTTTCAATATAAAGTTATCACTATTTTGTAATATTTTATTAATCATAACAGAAGCCACTTTTTTTTTTTTCCATTTTTGGTGCCAGACCTGGGGTTTAAACTCAAGGCTAGCGCTCTATCACTTGTGATACAACTCTACTTCTGGCTTTTTTGGTATTTAGTTGGAGCTAAGTCTTGTGGGCTGGCTTGCCATTGCTGGCTTCAAAACTCGATCCTCAGATCTCAGCCTCCTGAGTAACCAGGATTAGAGAAATGAGCCCCCAGCACCCAGCAATCATCATTATTTGTAAAAACTGTGATCCAAAGCTGGTGTGGCTCATACCTATACCCTAGCCTGCCTGTATCTTTAGGAAGATGAGATCTGAGGATCGATGTTCAAGGCCAACCCAGGCAGGAAAGGTCATGAGAATCTTATCTCCAATTAACCACATAAAAACTGGAAGTAAAGCTGTAGCTCCAGTGGTAGATCACTGTCCTTGAGCAAAAAAGCTCAGGGACAGTGCCCAGGCCTTGATTTCAAGCCCCAGAACTGGCACACACAAGCATGCACACATATGCAAAAATTGGAGTCCAAAGGTTTCATTCCAAAGGACTTAGGCATATTTCATATTTTAGCACTCTTAAAGCACATAATATATGACCTCCTTTAAACACCATTCCTTGTACATATACAACATTTAAAAGGCTATATCCATTTTTTTAATTGAATTATGGTGTCTTCTATATAACTGATAAGGGTTTCTGTGCAGAGAAATGGCTGCAGAGGTGAATGTGAGATTGTCAAGGATACTGAAAGTCAATCCAAGAACTAGTGAAGTCTATACACCACAGCAATATAAAGGAACCCAAATAACAAGTTCCCAGGCTGACATTTCACCTTCCATACCTTCACTTTCCTTATTCTGTGTATGAAGCAATCTTTAAAGTCTCTAATTTTTACCTCTGTGTTTAAACAACAGGAAATGTTTGAAAGTTCCTAATAGCTGTATCATATAAACATAATAGTGCTAATTTTATAATATTCTCTTGGTACTGATATGAAGAGGATCTATATTCTTTTAGGAGGAGATATCTGATGATGGAGACCAGAAGATTGGAAAGACTGTATATATAGGGAATAAGTTTAGTTGAGAAGATAATTCGGATATCAAGTGAAAAAGGCCAGGGCAGGGTGAGTGATAATGCAAGAAAGAGAGTAAATATTAGAGTAAACAAAACAGGAAAGCTAATAAAATATAAGCAACTACAAATAATCTAAGAGCCCTAACCTAGCAACCTGACAACTTGGTACTATTTTAAATACAGCAACAACAAAAATCAAGAGGCTGGAAGTTTAGCTCAAATGCACAACCTATGGAAAGAATGCACAAGGTTTTATGTATAGTATAGACAATGCTGAATTAGTGCCATGGAAATATTCTCCAAGTAGTAAAGTGGAGTGAGCAGATGCTAAGTCTACATATAGAGGGAGAAATCATTTACAAAAAATGAAAAGTCATGTTGAGAAAGAAAAAACATTACTCTGAACTTTTCAGCCTGATTTCATGCTCCGAGGGCTGCTTCCAGCTATTCCTCTTGGATAATAAAGCTTAAAATAGACTTAGGTTTTAGAATAAATGCACAAGATTCTGACTTAACTATTACAGCTTCAAAACCGTCTTCCCTGAGTAAAAACAGTTTATAAAGTTTTTATGAAAGAATAAATGGTGCAGAAAACCAGCCAGGAACATTTTGAGTAAGTATTATTGGTATAAGTAAGAAATTAAAGAACACCGTTTTCACAAATACCACCTCTGTGACAGGATTGGTCTGTAGACCACATTAGATATTGGAGAATGGAAGCCCAGTTTCTTTTTTGAGGGGGGTGGTGGCAGAGGGAATGATGGTACTGGAACGTGCACTCAAGGTCATATGCTTGCTAGGCTTACTATACCACTTAAGCCACACCTGTAGCTTTTTGTGCTTTAATTATTTCTAAGGTACTATCACAGCCAGCCTTGGAACACAATCTTCCTACCTATGCCTTCCACACAGATGAGATCACAGAAGTATACCACCAAGCTCAGCTTACTGCCAGTCTTTCTCTATGGAGAAGCTAGATTAGAGGCATGTGCCACTACAGCTGGCCAAGTCCATATAGTTTCTAAGAAATAGTTCAACAACATGTCCAGCCTCACGATACAAAGAAATGTCTTAATACCAAATAGTCAAAAGCCCATGCTCTTGTGTGTCCAAGTATATATAAACAAGATTAGATAGATAGATAGAGAGATAGAGAGATAGAGAGATGATAGAAAGACAGCCAGATACAGAGTTGTTGTTATTTAAAGAAACTGTGTTTGAATGGAGAAATACTTAAGATACATTTTCAAAGTTGAGCTGGTTAGGGAGAAAGGGCAAAGCTCTGAAGAACATTCACGAAGTTCCGGGAATACTGGAAGACAAAATCAATCAATATGTAGCTAAAAATTCTGACGGCTTTAGGTCTAAAAGGAGCTATAATTAACCATAACTTTGGGTTCTATACCATGGCTATTCTATATCTACATTTATGTTTTTAGTGTCCTAAGTGAGAGCTTTTTAGCTGCAACTGTATGGTTGATATAATTCTCTGCCACTCAGTCTACAAGGCAACCAGCTATCCCAACATGCCTCATCCACTTACCTCTTTGTGAAATGCACTTATTTTGTATGTTGTATACACTAACAGAGCATATATGGAATAATCACACATGTACATATTACAGAGAACAAATATACATCTGGCAAGGTGCACTTAACCGTACATGAATAATAGTATCAAAATGAAAAGAGTTTGCTTTTTAAAGTATTCTTAGGATAAACTGAAATATTGCTTAAAACTTACCGGCTTCGTTGGCAATGGGACATTGTAAGGTACAGAACCAAGAAACATGTCAAAAAGTTTGTCTGAGTAAGGTATGGTTTTCTCAACACTTTCCCGGAAATGAGAATCCCATTTGGCATATAGGATAGTGCCACCAATACCTCCACCAACAAACAAAACGCCAGCTCCAGCAATTCTGCCTGGAGTCAACCTAAGGGAAAGAAATAGGAAACACAGTATTTACTCAGCTACCCAATATCTACTTTCCTAGACCAATGAAAACGCCCAAAGACTTCTAACAAAGCTTTACTTCTCTAGCACTGATTTGCTACCATCGTTGCACATTACCACTTTTCTCTTATTTATTGACTATTTTTATTTTATTTTTTTGCTGGTCCTGGGGCTTGAACTCTGGGCCTGGACCTGAGATTTTTTTTTTTTTTTTTTTTTTTTTTTGCTCAAGGGTAGTGCTCTACCACTTATGCCACAGCTTCACTTCTGGCTTTTTCTATGATTAATTGGAGATAAGAGTTTCACAGACATTCCTGCCAGGGCTGGCTTTCAAACACCATCCTCCTATCTCAGCCTCTTAGGTAGGTAGGATTACAGGTGTGAGCCACCAGCACCCAGCCTCCTTTTTTGTTGTTATATGGATAACAAATTTTACTTTTTGGGTCCGGTCGTGGGGCCTGAACTCTGGGCCTGGACGCTGTCCCTCAGCTTTTTTTAGCTCAAGGCTAGCGCACTACCACTTGAGCCACAGTGCCACTTCCGGGTTTTTTGCTTTTTGCTTATGTGGTGCTGGGGAATCAAACCCAGGGCCTCAGGCATGCAAGGCAAGCGCTCTACCACTGAGCCACCTTCCCAGCCCCTGGATAACAAATTTTAAAGATAATATGTAGGCAGAAAGAAATAAAGCAATATACTTTTTTTTTTCAGTTCTATTCTTGGGACTTGAACTCAGGGACTAAATGCTGTTCCAGAGCTTTTGTGGTAAAGAATCTCACAGGTTTTCCTGCCCAAGCTGGCTTCAAATCGTAATCCTTAGATCTCAGCCTCCAAAGTCGCTAGAATTACAAGTGTGAGCCACCAGCACCCAGCAAATTTTTTGTGTGTTTTAAGTTTTTTTTGTTTTGTTTTGTTTTCAGTTGGTCCTGGGGCTTGAACTCTGGGCCCGGGAGCTATCCCTCAGCTCTTCAGTTCAAGGCTAACACTACCAACTTGAGCCATAGCACCACTTACAGTTTTCTGGAGATAGTCTTGGTGATAAGAGTCTCACACGGGCTGGGAAGGTGGCTCAATGGTAGAGCGCTTGCCTTGCATGCATGAGGCCCTGGGTTCAATTCCTCAGCACCACATAAGCAAAAAGAAAAAAGCCGAAAGTGGCGCTATGGCTCAAGAGGTAGAGTGTTATTATTCAGCAAAAGCTCAGGGACAGTTCCTAGGCCCTGAGTTCAAGCCCCCGGACTGGCAAAAAAGAAAAAGAAAAAAAAGTATCAGCTATAACTTGAAAACTACTTTTTTTTTTTGTCGGTTGTGGGGCCTGAACTCTGGGCCTGGGCGCTGTCCCTCAGCTCTTCAGCTCAAGGCTAGCGCTCTACCACTTGAGCCATAGTGCCACTTCTGGCTTTTTTCAGCTTATGTGGTACTGAGGTATCAAACCCAGGGCCTCATGCATGCAAGGCAAGTACTCTACCACTAAGACAACTTCCCAGCCCTGAAAACTACTTTTTGAACTTACAATTGCAATTCTAGATTTAAATCTGCTTCCATAGACTAGAAGATTGCAGCCTGAAGTGGGGATGGAAGTGCCATGGATGCCATCTAATTACCGTAGAGCCAAAAGGAACATCATTACAAGCTTTTACCTACAAATAATGTAACAAAAGGGACCCAAAAATATTACAGTAAAGTATTTGTAAAGTACATACTAGCATGTAGTCTTTCTTATCTGAGGTGTGTGTTTGTCTGTGTATACCTCACGGGATGCCTGAAACCACCATACATAATACCAGACCCAATATATGCCGTGTTTTATGTAAACAGACACACACACACCTATGACAAACTCTATGAGTTAGGCACAGCAAGGGGTTAAAAACAATAATAAAATAAACGGGGCTGGGAAGGTAGCTCAGTGGTAGAGTGCTTGCCTAACATGCATGAGGCCCTGGGTTCGATTCCTCAGCATCACATAAGCAGAAAAAAAAAGCTGGAAGTGGCGCCATGGCTCAAGTGGTAGAGTGCTGAGGGACAGCACCCAGGCCCAGAGTTCAAGCCCCACGACCAACAAAAAATTAATTAACTAATTAATAATAATAAGACAATTAGAATTGGAGGGTGTGGCTCAAGCAATAGAGAATTGGCTTAGCAAATTCAAGGCCGTGAGTTCAATCCTCAGTACCCAAAAAAGGGGGGAGAAAACTAAAATAGGTTATAACAATATACTCTAATAGATTCGATGTGATTCCGTAAGTCAGGTTATGAGTACAATGCACCTTGATCAATGTCACCCCTTCCATGTTCTACCTCATTTTCCCCTTCCCCTTCTTTCTCACAAAATACCTTATTGCAATATGCTTTCTCTTCTCATGACAATGAGGCCATACGGCTACAAGCTGACCATGAATGAATAAAATTATGGATAAGGGAAGAGTGAAAGGTTCTAAGCACATATTCTCTTTTTTCTATTCTCTTTCTCCTTCCCCTCCCCCCAAGCTCTCTCACACACAAAAACAAATACAATCTTAGCAGTACATAGTAAAAGTTAATTCCAGTGAGACAAATTACATACCCAGAACTCCTTGAAGTAGAGTATCTACGAAATGGACGCAATGGACGGAAGACAAATTTCCCACAGAGACAACTCTATAGAAGGAAGAGAAAACATTACAACAGATACAGTTAAATGAACCTGGGAGTTTTTAGGTCTGGTAATGAAGAAATAATATTTTTATTACAGATACCTTTATTAAACAAAAATGTATTTTATTTTCAGAAGTCAGTTTACCAAGAAGCACATTTATAGATTCCTTTTTATTTTTTTTTAAGAGTCAAGACCAGAACACAAACCTGGTACCTGACACTTTTGTTCACTGGCTAAGACTCTACCAACTGTGCCGTGCCTCCAACCCCACATTTATAGATTCTTAAAAAAAACTGGGGGCTGGGAAAGTGGCTCAGTAGTAGAATGCTTGCCCTGCATGCATGAGGCCCTGGGTTCATTTACTCAGCACAACATAAACAGAAAACGCCAGAAGTGGCACTGTGGCTCAAGTGGTAGAATGCTAGCCTTCAGCTTAAGAGCTGGGGGACAGTTCCCAGGCCCAGAGTTCAAGCCCCACAACCGACCAAATAAAAAAAAACTTGTGATGTTTTATGTATGCCACAGCTCATATAAAATTACTGTTAGGCTGGGGACAGGTATCTCACACCTATAATCCTAACTATTCAGTTTGGGATGTAAGGATCAAGGTTCCACACTAGGCCTGGCAGGAAAGCCACCATACTCTTATCTCTAAAAAGCTATAAGTAGAGGTGTGGCTCAAATGTTAGAACACTAGCCTTGAGCCTAGGCCCTGAGTTCAAATCACAGGACAGGCACACAAAAAAACAATTATGTTGGGCACTGGTGGCTCACATCTGTAATCCTAGCTACTCAGGAGGCTGAGATCTGAGGATCACAGTTCAAAGCCAGCCAAGGCAGGAAAGTCCATGAGACTCTTATCTCAAATAAGCCACTAGAAAACCAGAAGTGGCACTGTGGCTCAAGCGGTAGAGAGCTCTCCTTAAGCTGAAGAGTGCAGGGACAGCGCCCAATCCCAGAGTTCAAACCTCACAACCGACAAAAAAAATAATAATAATTATCCACCTGAGCAACCGATATTTACAAGTATTACATGGGATTTACACATTTTCTTACTTGGAAAGAAAAATAAATAGTATAAAATATCTGAGCTGGCCACTGGTGGCTCATTCATGTAATCCTATCTACTCAGAAGGCTGCGATCTGAGGACTGAGGTTCAAAGCTAGCCTAGGCAAAAAAGCTTGGCTCTAATTTCCAATTAACCACCAGAAAACCTAAAGTGGAGCAATGGCTCAAAGTGGTAGAGCACTAGCTTTGAGCGCAAAAACTCAGGAACAGCACCCAGGCCTTGAGTTCAAGCCCCATACCCAAAAAAAGGAAGCCGCCAGATGCTGGTTACAGGTTACAGGCTCACACTTGTAATCCTAGCTACTCAGGAGGCTGAGATCTGAGGACTGTGGTTCAAGGCCAGAGTGGGCAGGAAAGGCCTCAAGTCTCTTATCACTAATTAACAACCTAAAAACTGGAAGCGGTGCTATAGCTCAAATGGTGCTAGAGCACTCACTTTAAGCTGAAAAGCTGAGGGACAGCACCCAGGCCGAGTTCAAGTCCCACAACCGACAAAAGAAAAAAAAGAGAAGAAAGAAAGAAAAAGAAAAATTCAAATTGTATCTATAAAATAAAAAAACTTTTCTTAAGCCGGCACTGGTGGCTCACGCCTGTAATCCTAGCTACTCAAGAGGCTGAGATTTGAGGATCGAGGTTCAAAGCCAGCCCAGGCAGGAAAGACCATGAGACTCCTATCTCCAATAAACCACCAGAAAACCAGAAGTGGCACTGTAGCTCAAGTGGTAGAGCGCTCACCTTGAGCTGAAGAGCTGAGGGACAGTGCCCAGGCCCAGAGTTCAAGCCCCATGACTGACCAAAAAAAACAAACAAACAAAAACTCTTCTTGGGGCTGGGAAGGTGCTCACTGGTAGAGTGCTTGCTTTGCATGCATGAGGCCCTGGGTTCCATTCCTCAGCACCAAATAAGCAGAAAAAAAAATGGAAGTGGCGCTGTGACTCAAGCGGTAGAGCACTAGCCTTGACTTAAAGAGCTGAGGGACAGCACCCAGGTCCAGAGTTCAAGCCCACTACCGACAAAAAAAAAACAACCTTTTTTTTTTGTGATGGGGATTCAATCCAGTCTCACTCATATTAAGTACTCTACTACTGAGCTACACCACTTATCCCAAAACCTTTTTTTTTTTTTGGTTGGCCATGGGGCTTGAACTCTGGGCTTGGGCGCTGTCCCTGCGCTCTTCAGCTCAAGGTGAGCGCTCTACTGCTTGAGCCACAGTGCCACTTCCAGCCCAAAACCTTTTTTATATACCATGTAGAAAGTGAAACTATGGCAAGTCAAGAAAAATAAATGCTTTCTTTAGACTCCTGAATGAAGCTGTCACTATTGCAAGTCCAGCTCTATGACATGTGACAGTCTTTTTGCCTAACATGAGTGAAGCCCTGGGTTTGATTCCTCAGTACACCATCAACAGAAAAAGCCAGAAGTAGAGTTGTAGCTCAAGTGGTAGAGTGCTAACCTTGAGCAAAAGAAGCTCAGGGACAGTGCCAAGGCCCTAAGTTCAAACCACAGGACTGGAGAAAAAAAAAAAAAAGAGAATAATTGCAACTCAACCATTCATTTAATCAAGTAAAGTGCAGGACCAAACAAAATGAGATTCTCATCTCCAATTAACTACCAAATGTTAGCTGTGGAGATGTTCCTCAAATGGTAGAATGCTAGACTTGAGCAGAGAAGACTAATGGATATCACCGAAGTACCAATAACAGCACCAATACCAGAAAAAAAAAGTTGTGCATAGTAATACAACACAGGAACTAAGAGATAAAGGATGTTAGGACTAAGAAATAAACTCAAAAAGAACCATGATTCTGAAGCACAAGTCACAAAAGAACAATTTAGGGAATTCAAGTATGATTAGCCTAAACTTAAGGGTAAGACAGATACCATCCACAGTGATGATGGTTTATTTTGTGTCATGTTGGTGTTTTGCATAAGATTAACATTTTTTATGTTTTATTTTTTATTATCTTTAAGTAGTTGTACAAATAAGTTCCCATTCTACAAAACAAGATAGGAGAACAAAAAGTCTGACATTGTCACCCACCTCTCTTAATCCATCCCTCCACTCATAAGATTAACATTTGAGACGTTAACAGTGATAACATTATGATTTAACAATAAGCAGATTATCAAAATTTCAATCACATCCTTGCATGACTCTGAGCAGAGAACCCCAATCATTTCTGTAGGATAAAAATCCTATAAAGGGCTGGGAAGGTGGCTCAGTGGTAGAGCGCTTGCCTTGCATACCTGAGGCTCTGGGTTCGATTCCTCAGCACCACATAAGCAAAAAGAAAAAGCCAGAAGTGGCGCTGTGGCTCAAGTGGGTAGAGCGCTAGCCTTGAGCTGAAGAGCTGAGGGACAGTGCCCAGGCCCAGACCCCATGACCGGACCCCCCCCCCAAAAAAAAAATCCTATAGAAACGGTTAAAGTGGGTGTTGTTTATTCGTGGTATTTGCTACACAGCAATAGAAACGAATACAAGTCCCATTTCCCTTTAAAAGAAACCGCTTCTCTAACCCTATATTGAAAAGGAAGAGAAGCAAACTTGAAAGGGGGAAGCAAACTTGAAAGGTTTTTTATGATCTCTAACTCACTGTTCCCAGGAGTTGGGCTAAAGGGGGCAAAGTAATTATCCATTTACTGCTCACATCACAGTATCTGTTTTGCAACACAATTTGCAAAAACACTGAAAATCATGAACTGAAACAGGTTTTTCATTTTCAATTGTAGAAAGTTACTTTGATAACTATGAAAAACTAACAAAAACCGCACCGAAGCCGGGCGCCGGTGGCTCACGCCTGTAATCCCAGCTACTCAGGAGGCTGAGATCTGAGGATCACGGTTCAAAGCCAGCCTGAACAGGAAAGTCCGTGAGACTCTTCTCTCCAATTAACCACTGAGAAAACCGGAAGTGGCGCAATGGCTCAAGTGGTAGAGCACCAGCTTTGAGCTGAAGAGTTGAAGGACAGCGCCCAAACCCGGAGTTCAAGCCCCATGACCGACAAAAAGGGAAAAAAAAAAAAAAAACATCAAGTGTTGTCTAGGCTCCTTAATGTCAGTTACAGTAGTCGCATAGCATGGAAACACCGACCTCCCGGCTAATCTCAGAAATGAGCACAAGGTCATGGCTCCTGTCCTTCCTCAAGTACCGGGAGTGTAAATTTCATCAACATCAACAACTAAAAAAAAAACTTCCCTTTTTAGAGTCAGAGCTGTTCTCAGCTACGAAAAGGACGTCAACCTCGTTTAATCATAACCCTGACCCCTAAATTTCGGCTGTCCAAGCACCGGCTTATTAAAGATGCAATAAATTACGGCCTCGCGTGGCCTGCTGGGAATTGTAGTTCTCCCGCCTCGACCTTCACGATTGGAAACCTACCACGCGCCCAACCGGCAGCTTGGACGCCAACAGCCAGGATTGGTTGGCTACTGGGGCAGCGCGGTGCTGATTGGATGACAAACCCGAAGCCGCGCCTCGGCCCCGCGCCCACCTCCCCGCTCCCTCTCTCCACACCCCAACCCGCCTCAGTCACAACCCTCCGGTCTACGGACAAGCTCCCCCGTGAGGTGCCTCCCCGTCCTGCCCGAGACACGCCCGTTACACCTGTGTCCTAGAAACTAGGCACCATCAAATGTCCACTCCGCCCCTCGTTTTCTGTAGTCTGTTTCGAGTCAGCTTTCTCATGCCCCACTTCGGGAGCCCCCACGCTCACCTGGGCAGCGGCAGTCACGCCGGATAACTGACAGGCCCGCAGCATCTCGGCCGAATAGACGGGCGTTGCTGGTGTACGCGGGAGCAGCCGCGGCGGCACGAGTAGAGGAGGGCGCGCACGCGTGCGTGCGTGCGTGTGTGCGTGCCCGCGTCCTTACCGCTTCTCCGTGCCCAGCGCACCGGAAGGACAGCCAACGCCAATGCGCACGCGCAGCCCTCTTATCGTCCGGATAGTGCTAGTCTGAAAGGGTAGGTCCCGCCCTGGCTGCGGAAACGATCATTCTCCTTCCGGGTCGCGCTCGGGCTTCCGGTCCGTGGCCCGAACCCTGGGTTACTAGGTGAACTGCACTTGAGCCGAGGGGGAAAGAGGAGCTGCTGGCTTGGGAAATTTCGTCTTCAACCTCACGTTCAAAGTCGGCGAAGGGAACTTTTAGGAGAATTCAAGCGAGAAGGCTTCTCACGTCGGGATATGTTGTAGGAAATAGTAACTTGGCTAAGTTACCCCTCTGCTCGTTTGTTTCCTTGGACCTTTTTCATGGCTCAGCTTGATTGCTGGAGACTGAGCGCCAGATCTTGTCATTCATGGAACTAATGGAGCACCGACAGAAACCCAGGCTCTGTGGACTCCACGGCTTCCACTCCTTCCAGATTAAGCCAGATTGCTTTCTCCGTACTTTTTTTTTTGAAAGCTAGTTTTTGCAAAGGAGGGGGTAACAATGCTCGATAGGAAATGTACTCATTACCTTACTCGTGTAATTAACCCCTCTGTACAGTATTTCTGTAATAAAAAGCATATCTAAAAAAGACTTTAAAAAAAAGATAGTTTTTTTTCCCCTGCCTGTGAGAGGATTTGGAGCATAAGAACAGTCATTGCAGAAACTCATTATAAATTCACCACTGAATCAATAAACATTTTAAATATTAATCATGCATTAGTACTCTACGATCGAGTCCAGTATAACAATATTGTTAGTATCCTATAATTAAATAGTTGGTATGTTTTCTGCTTGTAAAGTACTTTCAAGTCCTAACTAGGTAATTTATTACGATGTGCTATTCTCTCCATAGACTATCTCCTTTGTAAAACGGAAAAATAACCTAAAATCACTTATGTGGGAGTATGTTCATTGCTTTTCAATGTACTTTAGAATTACTTGATAATCTTATTTAATATCTCTATCAACAGCTTCTACAATAGTTTTTTTGTTTTGGTTTTTAGTCAGTCATGGGACTTGAACTCAGCTCTTCTGCTCAAGGCTAGTGCTTTACCACTTGAGCCACAGCACCTCTTCCAGTTTTCTGGTGATTAATTAGAAATAAGAGTTTCACGGACTTTCCTGCCCGGGCTGGCTTTGAACTGCAATCCTCAGATCTCAGCCTCCTGAGTAGCTAGAATTACAGGCGTAGGGTGCCAGTGCCGGGCTTAGTCTCCTAGCCACATATTCAGCTTATTTTGGTTTGTATTTTGTTTTTGAGATAGGGTCTAACTGTCCTTTAACTCAGTATCTTCTTGTCTCTACTTCTAAGTAGCTGGGATTACAGACATATATCACCACATGTCTTCATTTTTCTTTTTAAGTATGTGCTGCTAGTGTTATGCTCACCTTTGGTCCTCAGCTCCACCCAGACCTGGACCCCCCTCCTATCCTGCAGGTCCCTCCATACAGTTGGCCCCTCATTCTCTCTGCCCAGACCCACCTGAACTCCCATCTACCTCACTTCCTATCCCTCAGACCCTCCTGCTATCTGGATGATAACAGAGGCTATGTGCTCCCTCTTGGGGGAAATATGGCTCCTCTAATAAACCTTATAATAATCTTTCTCCTGTGCCTGCCTGCCTCTGAGTGGTCCCCTGGGATGGATGTGTCTGATCTTTCATGTACTATGCTAGGGATGTATTTCTGTGGTGAATAGCTGGCTCCACACTCAAGAGGCACCCTGGATTCAGTACCCAGCACTAAAAATGAAACAAAAAAACTGTGTGCATACAATAGCCTTAGAATATATTAATTTTAGTTGGCATGAAGCGGTTTTTTTTCCTCCAAAAGGACTTTAAATATTGCGACATCCCCCATTTATTTATCCTAATGTCTTCCAGGTATTTTTGTGCAAGATAACAAAAATGAACTTAATAAAAACAGCAAGAAGTTTCAATTATGTGATATGCTTTAAATAAAATTTTCACTTTACAATTCAAAACATTTTTGAGAAGCCAAGCTCTGCAACTGACACCCAGTAATCTCAGTTATTCTCCTGGTTAAGACAGAAGCTCACTTGAGACCAATCGTTCCAAGCAATAGAGGTGACCTCATCGTATAAAAAGAAATTAAAAAAAGAATTGGGGGTGGGGTGGGAGGGTAGAGGGCTGGGAACATGGCTTAGTAAAGTGCTTGCCTAGCATGCATGAAGACACGGGTTCGATTCCCCAGCACCACATAAACAGAAAAGGCTAGAAGTGGCACTGTGGCTCAAGTGGTAGAGTGCTAGTCTTGAACAAAAGCTCAGGGACAGCGCCCAAGCCCTGAGTTCAAGCCTCAGGATTGGCAAAGAGAAAGAAAGAAAGAGAAAGAGAGAGAAAGAAAGAAAAGAGAGAGGAAGGAAGGAAGGAAGGAAGAGACAGACAAACATTCCGGGGACCACAATACGCTGTTTTCTGAGGACAGTAGTTTTACAACAGTAGTTCAGTAGGCCTTCAATAGACATGGAGTTGGCCACGCCCGTTTCCGCGCCCTTTGTCCTCCTTCCGCCGGCTGGCGGCTCCTTCCGGGCTGCCGCGCCCACGGCGGCCGCCGTAGGCGAGCGTGCTGTCATGGCCGCCTCCGTCCTCGCGGGCGCGCGGAGAGCTGCTTCAGGTCAGTGGGGAGCGACTGTTCCATGTGTGAACTGGCCCTCGTGGGGCGGGCGTTTAGTCTGGAGGTTAACAGGAAAAGCAGGCTCGTCATTGCAGGCTACGGCTGCTCAGAGTTTTCTCCGGGGCGGGGCGGCCGCCACCTAGCCTCGGTCCCGGCCCGGCGCCGGCGGAGCTCCGTGCTCCGCGATCCGCCCTGGGTCCCGCGGCCCTCCCTGGCTTGCCTCGGCCCTCCCGGGCTTTCCTGCTCTTCCTTGGCTTCCTGCAACCCTGCCTGGGCGCTTGCCTTTGGCTTTCCTGCTCCCCCTTCCCCGGAGAATGGACCCGAGTAACCGGCTGAAAGCGCGTCGCCGGGGTAACACAGAAACTCCACCTTCTGAACTTAAGAGAGTAGGACCTTGACCTTGAAGGTTTAATGAATGTGTATGTGAAGGGGGTGTGTGTGTGTGTGTGTGTGTGTGTGTGTGTGTGTGTGTGTGTGTGTGTGTGTGTGTGTGTGTGTGTGTGTGTGTGTGTGTGTGTGTGTGTTTCTTTTTGAATGTCCATTAACTTGATTTTGATTCTACAGTTGTAAAGTGGAGATGGTACCACCTACCAGGAGATTAAATGAACTCAGGTGTGCAAAGCATCCTGCGTGTGATGCCTACCAAGTACACAGCTTAAGGGTCATGCATGTATAGCCATCAGGGACTGTGGCTAAACGTGTCTTGAACTATAATTCTCAATACACGGTGGGCAGATTGAGCGTGCCCGTGTTCTGGTACTTGAACTGGAGGACTGGCCGGGGCACTGTCCCTGAGTTCTTTTGCTCAAGGCTAGCTCTTTACCAGTTGAGCCATACCTCCACTTTTGGTGGGGCCTTTTTTTGTGGTTAATTGGAGATAAGAGTCTCAAGGACTTTACTGCCTCAGCTAGCTTCAGATCTCACCCTCCAGAGTAGCTAGGATTACAGGCATGAGCCACCAGCGCCCTGCTTTAAATGGTTATTTATTTAGACTAGGACATCATCTCAGTATCTGACACTTTTGCTCATTGCCTGGCGCTCTACCGCCTGGGCCATGCCTCCTATCCCTTGAATTATTTCTTGATACAGGGGTGAAGGCAGGACTTGTAGCAAAAGTTAAAAATCATTTAAATATGATGAAAGTATCAGCAAATTAGTCTCACACAAAACATTAGTAAGGATATAATTATGTGGGAGAAAAATGGGAGATCAAGAAGAAACAAGGCAAAAAAAAGAAGAAACAAGGCAACTATAAAAATATCTAGGTTGGGGGGGCTGGGAAGGTGGCTCAGTGGTAGAGTGCTTGCCTTGCATGCCTGAGGCCCTGGGTTCGATTCCCCAGCACCACATAAGCAAAAAAAAGAGAAAAGCCGGAAGTGGCGCTGTGGCTCAAGTGGTAGAGCGCTAGCCTTGAGCTGAAGAGCTGAGGGACAGTGCCCAGGCCCAGACAGAGTTCAGGCCCCACGACCGGAACCCCCCCCCCCAAAAAAAATATCTAGGTTGGGGCTGGGAAGGTGACTCAGTGGTAGAGTGCTTGCCTTGCATGCATGAGGCCCTGGGTTCAGTTCCTCAGCACCACATAAGCAAAAATAAAAAAGCCGGAAGTGGCGCTGTGGCTCAAATGGTAGAGCGCTAGCCTTGAGCTGAAGAGCTGAGGGACAGTGCCCAGGCCCAGACAGAGTTCAGGCCCCACGACCAGACCCCCCCCCCCAAAAAAAAAAAAAAGAAGTGTAGGTGTTAGAGAAAAGATTTTTTTTTTAACATGAATTATGTTTTGAGTATGTATGAAGTGTAACTGTTAGGAAAAATATACATGAACAGTTTTAACAACTCCGCTAAAGCAAACATTTGTATAACTAATATTAGGTTAAGACAAGCCCCTTCTCCACCCCTGAGTTTCCTCAAATCAAAATTATGTTTTCCCAAACATAACTTATCTGAATTTTTAGACTTCATACTTCATTATTACCTTGATTATTTTTCCTGTAGTAGTTTTAGCATTCATATGTGTATCCCTCAGCATACTGCTATTTTTGTCTGGTTTGGGACTTCCATTACTAGAACTGAAATCAAATAGTTTGTGCTATAGTGTCCGGCTTCTTTTACTTTATAAGATTTATTTTGTTTTTGTTTTTGTTTTTGTTTTTTTTGGGTCCGGTCGTGGGGCCTGAACTCTGGGTCTGGGCACTGTCCCTCAGCTCTTCAGCTCAAGGCTAGCGCTCTACCACTTGAGCCACAGCGCCACTTCCGGCTTTTTTCTTTTTGCTTGTGTGGTGCTGAGGAATCGAACCCAGGGCCTCAGGCATGCAAGGCAAGCGCTCTACCACTGAGCCACCTTCCCAGCCCACAAGATTTATTTTGTATGTAGCTGTAATGTCTGCTTTTCTCCCCCCACATTCTCTCTTGGGCTTAAACTTAAGACCTTGAGCTCTTGCTTGCTTTTTGTCTCAAATCTGGAGTTCTTATTTGTATTTTTAACTACATTATCTTTATGTAGTTGTACAACGGAGCTGCCATTTAACAAAGCAGTTTGTATGAATACAGCTCTATCACCCCTTTCATCTTTCTCATCATCCCTCCCAACCCATCCTTGAAGCAGGAGTTCAATCCCTTGAAGCACACCTTCACTTCTAGCTTTTTACTGGTCAGTTGGGGATAAGTCTTACCCAATGGACAGTAAAAGACAAATAATTACACCTGGACATGATTGATTAAACAGCAAACTAAACATTCACACAGAATAAAGGAGGATTTCCTTTTCTCTCTCTCTCTTTTTTTTTTCCAGTCCTGGGGCTTGAACAAAGGGCCTGGGCACTGTCCCTGAGCCTCTTTGTGTTCAAGGCTAGCACTCTACCTCTTGAGCCATAGCGCTACTTCTGGCTTTTTCTGTGTATGTGGTACTGAGGAATTGAACCCAGGGCTTCATGCATCCTAGGCAAGCACTCTACCACTAGGCCATATTCACAGCCCAAAAGGGGGATTTTCTTAGTATCACAAGGGCTCATTGAAATTAATTCCAAGAACCAGAAGTAAGAGGTCTTTTATTATACTGTTTGTGTTTTTTTTTCTTTTTTAAAAAATTTATTAATTCCCTTCTGTCACTGTTTTTTTTTTTTGTTTTGTTTTGTTTTGTTTTGGTCCAGTTGTGGGGCCTGAACTCTGGGCCTGGGCGCTGTCCCTCTTCAGCTCAAGGCTAGCGCTCTATCACTTGAGCCACAGCACCACTTCCAGTTTTTTCTTTTTTGCTTATGTGGTGCTGAGGAATCAAACCCAGGGCCTCATGCATGCAAGGTAAGCGCTCAACCACTGAGCCACCTTCCCAGCCCACTGTTTTTTATTCTGTACCCTTTGTCTTGTATATAAGTATCTGAGATAGAGTACTTGCCTAGCATTCATAGAGTCTTGGGTTCTATTCCTCAGCACCACATACACAGAAAAAGCCGAAAGTCGTACTGTGACTCAGGTGGTAAGAGTGCTAGCCTTAGAGGCCAAAGACAGTGCCCAGGCCCTGAGTACAAAGAGTATCTGATTTGGGAAAGGGAAGGGGAAGCACAGAAGCAGTGGGACAAAGGGTGAACCAATTCAGCAGTGAAATCCACTAGACACTATGTTGGAAAGGAACTATACAACTTTGGGGGGAGGGAAAGTTGAGAGAGGAAAAACTGGGAGAAAATGAGGGAGGGGGCGATACTGTTCAAAAGGAAATGTACTCATTACCTCAATCATAACTATAACCCCTCTGTTCATCGACTTTACAAATTTTTTTTTAAGTCTTAAGGCTTTGAGGTTTTTGGTGGGTTTTTTTTGTTGTTGTTGTTTTGTTTTGGTTTTTTTGGTCAGTTGTGGGTCTTGAAGTCTGGGCCTGGGCACTGTCTCTCAGCTCTTCAGCTCAAGGCTAGCACTCTACCACTTGAGGCACAGCACCACTTCCAGTTTTCTAGTGGTTTTGGTTTATTGGAGATAAGAGTCTCACAGATTTATCTGCCTGGGCTGGCTTTGAACCATGATCCTCAGATCGAAGCCTCCTGAGTAGCTAGGATTATAGGCATGAACCACCAGGGCCCAGCTTGTGTTTGTTGTTGGGTGTGTGTATGTATGTGTGTGTGTGTGTGTTGTCCCTGAGCTTTTTTTGTCCCTGAAGGTTAGCCCTCTACCACTTGAGCCACAGCTCTGCTTCTGGGTTTTTTTGGTAGTTAAATGGAGATGAGTGTCACATAGACTTTCCTGCCCAAGCTGGTTTTGAACAATAAACCTCCAATCTCAGCTTCCAGAATAGGTAGGATTACAGGCATGAGCCTTAGGAGCCTGGCCTCTATTTCTTCTTTATCTGCTCTCAGCATGGAGTAGATGATTTCTTTGTGCAAAGCATTCTGTTTTGTTTTTGTTTTGGGGGCCAGTCATGGGGCCTGAACTCTGGGCCTGGGCACTGTCCCTCAGCTCTTCAGCTCAAGGCTAGTGCTCTACCACTGGAGCCACAGTGCCACTTCCGGCTTTTTTTTTCTGCTTATGTGGTGCTGAGGAATTGAACCCAGGGCCTCATGCATGCAAGGCAAGCGCTCTACCACTGAGCACCTTCCCAGCCCCAAAACAATGTTTTGAGGTATGTTTTTTTGTTTGTTTTGGCCAGCCGTGGGACTTGAACTCATCCTGGGCAGTGTCCCTGAGCCTCTTTTGCTCAAAGCTCCACTCTACTACTTGAGCCACAGCCTCACTTCCATTTTTTTCTGTTCATGTGGTACTGAGGAAACAAACCCAGGGCTTCATGCATACTAGCAAGCACTCTACTACTAAGCCACATTCCCAGCCCTGCTTTTGTTGTTGTTGTTGTTTGTTTGTTTGTTTTTGTCAGTTGTGGGGCTTGAATTCTGGGCCTGGGCACTGTCCCTCAGCTCTTCAGCTCAAGGCAGGCTCTTCAGCTCAAAGCTAGTGCTCTACCACTTCCGATTTCTGAGTGTTTTATTGGAGATAAGAGTCTCACGGACTTTTCCTGCCTGGGCTGGCTTTGAACCTCAATCCTCAGATCTCAGCCTCCAGAGTATGTAGTATTATAGGTGTGAGCCATCATGTGCTCGGCCCTGTTTTTTTGTTTGTTTTTGTTTTGTTGGTGCTGGTCCTGGATCTTGAACCCAGGGCCTGGGTCTTGAGCTCTTTTGCTCAATGCTAGTGTTCTACCACTTGAGCCACAGCTCTACTTCCAGCTTTTTGGGGGGCTTTTCTGCCCAGCCTAGCTTCAAACCATGAGCTTCAGATCTTAGCCTCCTGAGCAACTCGGATAACAGGCATGAGTCACTGGGGCCTGGTTTAAAACTATTTAGATAGAACATACATGCTACAAAATTAGTCATTTTATGTGTTCAACTTGACAATTTTCAGTAAGTTTAGCAAGTTGTGCAACCATCACATTTTAGTCTTAGGACATTTTCATCATCTTGTGGCACTACTTTAGCATTACATTAACATGGTCTCAAAGTATGCCTGGAGACAGAGCTCTGTATGGAATTCCAGTTTGCGTAGTGGCCTCATGAGAAGGATTGATAAAGAGGACTACATCTAATCCACATTGCTTTCTGCAGTCTGCCTTCCAGCCACCCTGCCTTACTTCCACTACTTGTCCAAAGCAGTCTGTAATATGGTCAGGCAAGGAGGAGCAGCAATCTTGGCTTAAGGTTTGGGCCAGACTCCCCTTCTTATTTCAGCCCCAGGCCTTTTGCTAAAGTTGTTTATCCCTCTGAAATACATTTCTGTGTCTGAATGCCAGTTGCACTGAATGGGGGAGTTCTGACTCTAGAGTATAAGATGGGAGGAGGAGAGGCTAGAATAAAGCATAAGATCTTGAGGGTGGAAATTAATCCCATATATACAGTACATAGATCTAGGGCATGCCAAACTGAATTATGGTGGTGATGGTTGTAGAATCTTTCTTAATTATTTTTTTATTTTTTATTTTTGTGCTTGCACTGAGGCTTGCACTCAACTTTCTTCATCAAAGATGTTGCTAGGGCTGGGAAGGTGGCTCAGTGGTAGAGCGCTTGCCTTGCATGCATGAGGGCCTGGGTTCGATTCCTCAGCACCACATAAGCAAAAAGAAAAAAAAGCCGGAAGTGGCGCTGTGGCTCAAGTGGTAGAGTGCTAGCCTTGAGCTGAAGAGCTGAGGGACAGCACCCAGGCCCAGAGTTCAGGTCCCACGACCGGACCCTAAATAAATAAATAAATGTCCTCATAACCTTAAAAAAAAAAAAAAAAAAGATGTTGGGCTGGGAAGGTGGCTCAGTGGTAGAGAGTTTGCCTTGCAAGCCTGAGGCCCTGGGTTTGATTCCTCAGCACCATATAAGCTAAAAGAAAAAAGCCGGAAGTGGCACTGTGGTAGAGCGCTAGCCTTGAGCTGAAGAGCTGAGTGACAGCACCCAGGCCCAGAGTTCAGGCCCCACAACCGGACCCAAAAAAAAAAAAAAGATGATGCTATTCCAGCCAACACCTCACTTCTGGTTTGGGGGGGTTTTTTTGTTGTTTTTTTTTTTGTTTTGCTCGTTAATTGGAGATTAGACTCTTGGACTTTTGTGCCCAGGATAGCTTTGAACTTGGATCCTCAGATCTCAGCTTCCTGGGTAGCTTGGTTAATAGGCTTGAGTCACCAGCACCTAGGTAGAATTCCACAAATTTTCAAAAATTCCTTGAATACTTAAAATGCGTAAATATATGTAAGTCATAACTCTATAAAGTTGGTTTAAAAAAAACTTCCATGGGTGAATCCGATGCTCGGGACCTTTTATTACATATTACACATGTTTTGATACATTATTTAATTTTAAATATTGGGTGCATATTTTAGAGACTCATATTAAGTATATACACTTCTCTCTACAGGAATCTTACGGCCTCTGAATACTTTGGTGTCTTCAACCTACGGAAACTGTGTCAAGAATGTCTGTCTTAATTCTATACTGTTCCCCAGGCATTTCAGTCATATTCAGACACCAGTTGTTTCTTCTGCTTCCCAACTTGTCACATCTGTCAGAAACCTAACATGCGGGCATACTGCAACAGTCTTTAATAGGTAAACATGGTGCATAGATAGAATTTCTGAAATCTTCATGCCTGGGATGGGAGTGTGGCAGTAGAATGCTTGCCTAAGGTATAAGGTTCTGGAATGAATGAATGAATGTACTGCCTGAAAGACGTTATTCTTTGCCTACCATGATATTTTTTGCCTACCTACAGTTTATTATGCAGAATTTGCCTGAGTAGGAGAGTATGATGGATATGAACATACCTAGGTGCCTGCTACAAGAACTAACAGATAGAGCACACCTCCCCTCTTTTGCAGTGCTGGGCATTGAACCCAAGGCTTGTGCAAGCTAGGCAAGTACACTGTATCACCATGCTCACTTACAGTGTTGTATATGTGCTAAGATGGAAAAGTGGAGGTGAATAAACAAGACTGGAAAGTGGGTAGTTTTCATGAAGTCAGTAAATAGTTAAACATCTCTGGGTGTCTGGCGTTGTATTTGGCAGAAAGGACACAAAGATAAATACGTGGAAATCCTCAAGGAGTTTTGTGTGCTGGTCCCAGGCTTAAACTCAGAACCTGGCTGTGTCCCTAAGCTTTTTTGCTCAAGGATAGTACTCTAATCATTTGAGCAACACCTCCACTTCTGTCTTTTTTATTGGTTAATTGGAGATAAGAGTCTTGTGAGCTGGCTCAGCCTGTAATCCTAGCTACTCAGGAGGCTGAGATCTGAGGATCATGGTTCAAAACCAGCCAGGGCAGGAAAGACCATGAGACTACTATCTCCAATAAACCACCAGAAAACCGGAAGTGGTGCTGTAGCTCAAGTGGTAGAGCGCTCACCTTGAGCTGAAGAGCTGAGGGATAGTGCCCAAGTCCAGAGTTCAAGCCCCATGACCGACAAAAAAAAATGTCTTGTGGATTTTCCTGCCTGGGCTATTGAACTATGATCCTGAGATCTCATCCGCTTGAGTAGCTAGGATTACAGGAGTGAGTCATAGGCACCTGGCCCTCAAGGAATTTATAATGTGTTGGGCAAATAGGTAAGAAATCAGGTGATTAATAATGAAGCCCCTTCATACAGTATAATAGGATAGATTCTTTCATGGGTTGAAGTGTGGAGGGTTTTAATTTTGGTGCTAATACTTTGTATATGCTAAGCACATGCTCTGCATTACACTGCATTACATTCCCAGGGCACTGGATAGTTACTTTATCTTTTTTTTCTTTTTTTTTCTTTTTTCTTTTCTTTTTGTAACAGGGGTTTGAACTCAGGGCTTTGCACTTGCCTCACCAGGCCCTCTGCACTTGAGCCATGCCCCCAGCCTGAGATATTTGCTATTCTTACATGTATGAGTCATTTGAAGTAATATGTATTAAAAGCTCCATGCCAGTGAAGCAGCATTTAAGCACTGGATCTAAACACAATGAATTTTAGTGTTTTAGATAGTGTGACTGCTGAGTTACATTTCTAAATTTTATTTTAGAGTGGCCCCTTTGGTTCCCAGTGTCCTGAAGATGCCAGTCAGAAATGTTACATACTGCAGTACACAAAAAGGCAAAAGAAAAACCGTAAAAGCCGTTATCTATCGGTTTCTTCGACTTCATTCTGGCCTTTGGCTAAGGAGAAAGGTGAGTCTTTACACTGTTTTCTGGTTGAAAAAGAGGGAGAGTAGGAGATTTAAGATGTTGCAGAGTTCATTGAGCCTATTTGTGGCTTGTCTTCGCTCATCTTAGCAGTAGCTTTCACAGTTCTGTGCCTTAAGTATACCAGCTGACAGTCATCTCTGAATCCATGTGAATAAAATGTAAACATTAGTTTAAAAGATGTATTAATCAAAATGGCAGGGCTGGGAAGGTGGTTCAGTAGTAGAGCGCTTGCCTTGCATGCATGAGGCCCTGGGTTTGATTCCTCAGCACCATATAAGCAAAAAGAAAAAAAGCCAGAAGTGGCGCTGTGGCTCAAGTGGTAGAGCGCTAGCCTTGAGCTGAAGAGCTGACAGACCCCACGACCGGACCCAAAAAAAAAAAAAAAAGGCAATGTCTTCACTATAGAACAGGTTGATTGGAACTCTTAGTTCATTTCTTCATAAAGACACGGTAATGAGTTTCCTACTCAGTCATAGCTCATATGATGTATAAGTAGCTGAAGTTTAAATAGTTGAGTTCTGTGTTTGAACCATAAGAAACATTTCTTTCCTTTTGTTATCATACCAGTTTTAAATCCAGGTCCCTGTCTGGCCCTGCATAAAAAGACGTGGGTACTTTTTGCCTTCCTTTCCATTAGATCTGTAGCCCTGGTGTTATTATTAAGGGACTGATCATAATACTTTGCCCCAGCTCAGCATGGCATTCACAGAATGGCCTGCTTCATCAAAATTAATTCTAAATTACATTAGTATATGAATGAAAATGCCAACTAAAAACTGATAAAAAAAAAAAAAAAGGAGGTGGGAGATGAGATGAAGGCTACAAAAACATACATAAAGTGCATTTAATCAAACATTATATGCTTGTTTGTATAGAAATACCAAAATGAAACCGGTACAATTTATGCTAGTAAAAAAAATTTTTTTAGTCAGTTGTAGGGCTTAAACTGAGAGCTGGGTGCTGTCCCTGAGCTTTGGTGTTCAAGGCTAGTGCTGTACTATTTTGAGCCACAGTACTGCTTCCAGTTTTCTGGTTGTTAATTAGAGATAAGATTCTCACAGACTTTCCTACCCAAGCTGGCTTTGAACCACAATACTCAGATCTCAGCCTCCTGAATAGTTAGGATTATAGGTATGAGCCACCAGCACCTGGCTAGTAAAAAATGTATATACATGATTATTTTTTGCCAGTCCTGGGGCTTGAACTCAGGGCCTGGGCACTGTCCCTGTGCTTCTTTTTGCTCAAGGCTAGCACTCTACCACTGGAGCCACACAGCATCACTTCCACCTTTTTCTGTTTATGTGGTACCAAGAAATATAACCCAGAGCTTCATGCATGCTAGACAAGCACTCTTATCACTAAGCCACATTCCTAGCCCAGTAAATTTTTTTTTTGTTGTTGGTCATGGGGCTTGAACTCTGAGCCTGGGCATTGTCCCTTAGCTCTTCCTCTCAAGGCTAGTGCTCTACCACTTGAGCCACAGCACCACTTTGTTTTCTGGTGGTTAATTGGAGATAAGCGTCTTAAGGACGGGCTGGGAAGGTGGCTCAGTGGTAGAGCACTTGCCTTGCATGCATGAGGCCCTGGGTTCAATTCCTCAGCACCACATAAGCAAAAAAGAAAAAAGCTGTAAGTGGTGCTGTGGCTCAAGCGGTAGCGCGCTAGCCTTGAGCTGAAGAGCTGAGGGACAGCACCCAGGCCTAGAGTTCAGGCCCCATGACCAGACCTCCCTCCCCCCCCCCCCCCCTGAAAAAAAAAAAAAAAGAGTCTTAAGGACTTTCTTGCCCAGGCTAGCTTTGAACCATGATCCTTGGATCTCAGTCTTCTGCATAGCTAGGATAACTGGCATGAGCCACTGGGTGCCCCAGCTCCAGTAAAAAATTTTTTACTTATTTATTTTTTTTGTTTTTTTTTTTGGGGGGGGGGTCCGGTTATGGGGCCTGAACTCTGGGCCTGGGCGCTGTCCCTCAGCTCTTCAGCTCAAGGCTAGTGCTCTACCACTTGAACCACAGCACCACTTCCGGCTTTTTTTCTTTTTATGTGGTGCTGGGGAATCAAACCCAGGGCCTCATGCATGCAAGGCAAGCACTCTACCACTGAGCCACCTTCCCAGCTCCCAGTAAAAAATTTTTAAAGGGGAAGGGAAAGAAATTCCTAATGAGTCGGGCACCAGAGGCTCACACCTGTAATCCTAGCTACTCAGGAGGCTGAGATCTGAGGATCACAGTTCAAAGCCAGCCCAGACAGGAATGTCCTTGAGTCTCTTTTCTCCAGTAAGCCACCAGACAACTGGAAGTGGTGCTGTGGCTCAAGTAGTATAGCCTTAGCCTTGAGCTGAAGAGCTGAGGGACAGCACCCAGGCCCAGAGTTCAAGCCCCATGACTGACACCCCCCCCCAAAAAAAAAAGGAAAGAAAAAGAAAAAAAAGAAATTCCTTCATGAAAGATACCAACCTAAAAAAAAAAAACAAAACTTATTTATGTTAAGAGGAGCCAGGCACTGGTAGTTAATAGCTACTTTGGAGGCTGAGATCCAGAGGATCATGCTTAAAGGCCAACTAAGGCAGAAACTCCATTTCCAATTAATCAGCAAAAAGCCAGTCTAGAGGAGGGAGGCATGACTCAAGTGATAGAGCACCAGTAAAGCAAGCAAACACCAGTACTTCAAAAAAAAAATAAAACAGAACCCCAAATTCTAGGTTGCTTATAGTAATGTATAAAATCTGAACGTATCAGCTGGGTTCCAGTGGCTCACGCCTATAACCTTAGCTATTCAGGAGGCTGAGATCTGAGGATGGCAGTTTAAAGCCAGCCTGGGCAGGAAAGTCTGTGAGACTCATCTCCAGTTAACCACCAGAAAACCGTAAGTAGAACTCAAGTAATAGAATGTTAGCCTTGAGCAAAAAAGCTCAGGAACATTGCTCAGGCCTTGAGTTGAAGCCCCAAGCATAAAAATAGTATGTTGTTGAAGACTGGTAAAGAAGTAAGATAATGCATAAAAAGTTAGCTGTTACAGGTCATTATCTTGTTCTTCATCAACCACACAGGTTTATTTCGCTACCCTGTCCACCAGGTTCTGGGGATTCAACCCAGAGCCTTATACATTCTAGGCAAGTATTCTACTAATGAGCTACATCTCCAATTATCTTTCTTTCTTTCCTCCTTCCCTCTCTTCCTTTCTCCCTTCCCTCCCCTCCCTCCCTCCCCTCCCTCCCTCCCTTCCTCCCTCCCTTCTCTTCCCCTCCCCCTTCCCTTCCCCTCCCTCCCTCCCTCCCTCCCTCCTTCCTTCCTTCCTTCCTTCCTTCCTTCCTTCCTTCCTTCCTTCCTTCCTTCCTTCCGGTTGCCTAGAGTAGTCTTAAATTCATGGGATCAAGTTATCCTCCCAAATAACTGGTTGTGATTTTGGTGTTTTTTGTTTGTTTGTTTGTTTGTTTGGGTCTGGGCATGGGGCCTGAACTCTGGGCCTGGGCGCTGTCCCTCAGCTCTTCGGCTCAAGTCTACTACTCTACCACTTGAGCCACAGCGCCACTTCCGGCTTTTTTTCTTTTTTGCTTATGTGGTGCTGAGGAATTGAACCCAGGGCCTCATGCATGCAAGGCAAGCGCTCTACCACTGAGCTACCTTCCCAGCCCTGTTTTTGTTTTTTGACTCAGGGTCTTAAGTAGGTCAAGACTGGCCTCCAACTTTTTTTGGGGGGGGAGGGGGACAGGGGGAGTCGGTTGTGGGGCTTGAACTGGGGCTGGGTGCTGTCCCTGAGCTCTTCAGCTCAAGGCAAGTGCTCTATCACTTAAGCTACAGTGCCACTTCCTGTTTTCTGGTGGATAATTGGAGATAAGAGTCTCATGGACTTCCCTGCCTGGGCTGGCTTTGAACCATGATCCTCAGATCCCGCAGATCTCAGCCTCCTGAGTAGCTATGATTATAGGCATAAGCGAGGCGCCCAGCTGGCCTCAAAACTTTTGATCCTCTTGCATTAATGCTGGGATTAAAGTTGGGAAATGACAGTAGGCTTGTAAATTTAATCTTCTTCCAAAATATTAAATTATTTACTAGTACTTTTTTTCCCAACTACACATACATTTTCTGCCAACTGGGATGAAAAACATCCCAGCTTTAATAGAAATCTGGTTTTCCTTTCTCATTGGTCCCATAAACCATGAGTTACTAATATAATCTGCTGTTTCCTTCATAATGTTTTACATGTCTTCTAATATCTCACAGGCTGGTTATAAGAAAAAATTATGGAAGAAGACAAGTGCAAGAAAAAAACGCTTGAGAGAAATAGTGTTCTGCAATAAAACCCAGAGTAAACTCTTAGATAAAATGACAACGTCTTTCTGGAAAAGGAGAAACTGGTATGCTGACGATCCTTATCAGAAGTATCATGATCGAACAAACCTAAAAGTGTAGATGTAAACTGTGTGAACTGACATGTAAACATAATATACCAATATTAAACTTATGAAGATTTTAAAACTTAATGGATTAAACATTCAAGTTTGCATTTTTTTTACAAAATGGAAATGACTTCATTGGAACAAGCTGTTTCAAGTAGACTTACTTAGTTGCAAGGTATCTCAAATGAGGAAGACCATAACAAGTCAGTAAAGGTAATACTCAAGTACTCTGTCATTTTTTTTTAATTTAATTACTCTGTCATATTTTAACGATACATGTGTGGCAACTCAGGAGCCAGCTCTCCAGCTCGATCTATGAAGCATGGACCACTCCTTTGTCTCAGGAAGGGCAGAGATTGAATAGTGTTGCTCATTAAGAGAGGGGCAATTTTTATGCTATTCTAGACTTGGGACTCTACCTGTGGATTCTGCTGATGCACTGACCTCTAATTCACAGCTTTTGCTTACTGTCCTGTTCTTGTAATAATTCAAGGCTTTTGGGGGCCTTAGAGTGCCTTGTGGGACAGAACTGGAGACCAGGACTTCACTATGCAGAAATGGGCTGAAGTAGAAGGGATGATGGGCACCCTGTTTAGGAGGGATTTCATATATAGAATTCTTGTTTTGGATAGGATGGCTTATCAAAACTAGTTCTATAACTTGACAGTAAAACATTTGTTACAAAGCTTGAAAAGTCACCTGAGTGACCTTCAAGTACATGTGTAATTTAGGAAGTACATAGATAGTGTATTGACATATATGGGTAATGTATAGAACACCTACATGTCCACAATACTGGGCACGTAGCTGCAAAACTCAACATCATAACAACTTTACAAAGAAGATGCCATTTGTGTTATCCCTAATTTAAATTTGATGAAAGTAAAGCCTGAAGCTTAGGGAAGGTTAAGTAAATTACCCCAAAGTATAGCTATTAGGTTCCTAAACCCTAATCCAATTCCTTGGAATTCTGTATATTTCACTTACTTAGTCTTCTAACCACATAAGAAAATTAATGTCTTAAATCAGCAAGTGACTTTAGTCACTTTGAAAGTTCTCAGTACTCAATTCAGCTTTTAAATTTTGTAACATTGTTTTTCTGGTGGTAATCTTCCATTGACATTGATCCTGTCTTGTTACATGAATAAATGAATGGATCTCCAGCCTTTCTTTCCATCTTTGTGCTGCTTTCTGTCAGCTGAATCTGCTTCTTTTCCTTGCTACTTGTGCCAAAGCAAAGAAAATGAACATTTGTTTAACTCTGATGTTTTCACATCTCTGAACATCCCCATGAAGGATGAAGATTGAGTGTACTGGCTTCTGTTTTAAATCAGACAAGGACTACAGAGGGCAAAGGTCATCCCCGTTATCCACAGTGCCCTGCACATAGGCTGCCCTGCCCTCCCCTCTACTGTACAAGTGCTCATTCCATTGCAGATGAAGAAACACTAATCAAAATGATGCACCAGTGTCTGTCTTACAACAAGATTAAAACTGTTATCAATGAACTGCTATCAATGAACAATGTGTTTTTACAGTTCTCCAGTTTCTACCTTTTTTTTTTTTTTTTTTTTTGGCCAGTCCGCATGCTTGGACTCAGGGCCTAGGCACTGTCCCTGAGCTTCTTTTGCATTCTACCACTTAAGCCATAGTGCCACTTCGGCTTTTTCCATTTATGGTGGTACTGAGGAACCTGGGCCCTGTCCCTCAGCTCTTCAGCAGAAGGCTAGCGCTCTACCACTTGAGCCACAGCGCCACATCTGGTTTTCTAAGTGGTTTATTGGAGATAAGAATCTCAGACTTTCTTGCCCAAGCTGGCATTGAACCTTGATTCTCAGATCTCAGCCTCCTGAGTAGCTAGGATTACAGGCGTGACCACCATACCTGGCCCCATTTTTCGACTTTTTGGGTTTTTTTGTCGGTCATGGGGCACTGTCCCTGAGCTCTTCAGTTCAAGGCTAATGCTCTACCACTTCAGCCACACACTAAGGAGTCAAACCCAGGGCCTCATGCATGCTAGGCAAGCACTCTACCACTAAGCCACCTTCCCAGCCCTCTACCCACTTTTTAAAGCTGTGAAAGTGACTCAGGTTTATGTTTGTGTGATCATTTTCAAAATGTTTATTTTTATCAGCTGTAGGGCTTGAACTCAGGATCTGGGCACTGTCCCTGAGTTTTTTTGCTCAACACTAATGCTTTGCCACTTTGAGCCATAGCACCACTTCTGGTTTTCTGCTGGTCAGTTGGGGAAAAGAGTCTTACTTTCTTGCCTGGGCTGGCTTTGAACTGAGATCCCCAGATCTCACCCTAGGATTACAGTTGTAAGCCACTTTTTTTTTTTTTTTTTTTTTTTTTGCCAGTGCTAGGGCTTGAACTCAGGGCCCAGGCACTGTCCCTGAGCTTTTGCTCAAGGCTAGCACTCTTACCACTTGAACCATAGCACCACTTTTGGCCTTTTCTGTGTATGTGATACTGAGGAATTGAACCCAGGGCTTCATGCATGCTAGGCAAGCACTTACCACCAAGCCACATTCCCAACACTAGTTAATTATTTTGTTAAAGGGCTTGAACTCTGGGCCTGAGCACTGTCCCTGAGCTCTTCAGCTCAAGGAGAGGCTCTACCACTTAAGCCACAGCCCCACTTCTGGTTTTCTGGTGATTAACGAGATAAGAGTCTCACAGACTTTCCTGCCCATGCTGGCTTTGAACCGTGGTCCTCAGATCTCAGCCTCCTGAGTAGCTAGGATTACAGGCATGAGCCACCGATGCCTGGTTAATTTTTTTTTAATCACACTAATCCTATTCAGTAAGCTGGTGGCTAAGTCTGTAGGCCAGATAGTGGTTGAGCACTCAGCTTCTAATCCTTGTGACCTTTCATATTAAAAAAATATTTTTTTCATAAACCCAACATTATAAAGTTTTTTTAAAGAAAAATGTTTAAGACTTTATTCAAGATGTATATCAGGCATTATAACAAAACAGCAGAACTTCAGCCTTTGGAATACTGTAATTTAACATCCTTTTAATACACAATCCAGTCTACTATTTAATTCTAGATCCTTCTATGGAGAGTTAGAAATAAAGTAGAGGAAGTGTACACAGTCACAATCCAGAGTATCTGCTATAAAGATAATAAAGCACATCCCTTGCCATTTCAAATACTTCTCAGGGTGAACTGGGAAGGCTTACTACCAATGGCCAGCAGTGGACAGCACTGTTAAGCACAAACACATGGACAGTTCACCACAGAGGACACATATCTGGAAGGCCAGCTAAGTGAGCAAGCTATTCACACAAAGCCAGGAGCGATTATGACTAAACTCTCCAGTTGATAAGCATAAGACCACATCTCACCACCTCAGAAATGGAATAGGTGTTCAATGGCAAGGAACTAAAAAATTATGACATGGGAAAAATTACAGACTTTTGAACTAGCATTTTGTAAACAGCCTGTGTCCGTAAATCCATAAAAACATTCATTTTTCTCCTCTAGACAGAATACCACACTAAGTGTACACAGATAGGCATTCACATTTTATGTTAAGTCCATACACAAATATACAGCTTGTCAGATAAGTAAACACATGTTGCCAGAAGTAAGTGACAACTGCTCTCACTTGTACAGTGTGTCTTTGAGAGACACCTAATTCCCTAATCAACACTTGAAGGAAAAATAGATACATTTACATTAAGACAACAGTTTAGATACCTTTGTATTTTTTTAAATTTTAAATGAGGAGTAATACAGCATGTCTGAGAGTAGAGTGTGTCATCAAACTGTTTTTGGCATAGTTGAGTGCAAATTTGATATCCTAGCCTTGTTAGAATTTTCCATTGTAAAATGATGAAAATATAATAGGATTTTAAACTCTACTGCTAAAGGCATAATTTTGGCAAAAAAAAAATTTTTTTTTTGCTAAAAAGCTGCTTAACTTAAGCTTCCCCCTTCCCCATTGGCTTCTGATAATTATGAGTACTCTCAACTAGAGAGTAAATACATGGTAAAGAGTATTTTTCCTGTCTGGAGCTATTCAGTGAGCTTGATGAGAACAGATTTTCTCTCTTTCCTAACAGGTTCAATATTGACAAGTGTGGGACACATTCAGTGAGCAGAGAGCCTCTGCCCTCTTAGCCACAAATCTGCTTTTAGCCTTCTTAAATTCTTTTGTAAATTACAAAATCACCTTCAGAGGAATTATGGAAAGGCATTTCAGTATGTATGCCCGGGCAGCAATGAATGTAACTAAAACCCTTGGTGAAGTGGCTAAGATCCAGCTAATAATGCATGATGAGCAAAGGCCATCGATGCATGTTTGTGTAGCTAAGTAATGGAGCAGGTTTGAACTGAGCCTGTTTGCAGTCAGTAGAGAGCTCTATGTGGCATATAACACTACTCTAATCTTCAGGGCATATCTATGAACAGACACAATCCAAATACGAGTAACTGGGTTGTGACCATTGCATGCATTACACTGAAAGAAAACATCAACTCTTAAGCACAAATATACTAGTCCTACATTTTGGCTCAGCTCCCAGAAAGCAGGGCAACTACCTCAGATCACAATGTCATCTTAACCAGATTCTTCCCCAAATTCTTAATGTTTCATTCTCCTACTAAGCAATCCTGGCATATAGAAAATACCTAAAATCCTAGAGTGCCCACAAGAATAAGTTCACCACTCACATTCCACACAGTAAAGAAGAGGACTGAGGACTGGGCACCCTAGCTGCCCTGAATCTTAAAAGCCTTTCTAGAACTTGCCATTCTGGTTGTTACACACGTGTCTTATCTATTTTAGCACTATCTGAAACAAGGTTTAGTTCTAGCTTTATTGGTTTGTTTTTGCTTAGTGTTCTTTAAAAACAAGGTGCTCAGATCATAGGTTCCTTTACCTGGGGAAATGAGTTGCAGCACTGACCACTATGAAGAAAGAGTCACTTACTGTGAGTCCTCAAGCCCAATACGTTTTACCAGGAGTGCCCCTGAATGGGCTTGGAAACTCCCAATCCTGACTCCAAGGAAGCGATGAGCTCCCTGACTCTTCCCTTATCCTGGAGTCATTCCCCGGCCTCCCACCAACACTCATGCCTGTTGCTAAGATGCAGTCTCTAGTCTCCTGACCTCCTTCTATTGACTACACAAGCATCTGAAGAAGGTGGACCATCTTCCCACTGGAAAAGGGGTGCTACTGAAACTGGATTTGGGATCTTTATAAGAACATGGGAGCCATCGTCCAGAACCGAAAGTATTTGTTTACATTTTTTTTTCTTATCAGAACTGCTGGCAGCATCTGTAAATTCATTATATTAAGCCAAAGCCATAATTCTGTACATCACAGTCCAAAATATTAGTACCAAGAACAAAAAAGGTTTAAAAAAACTTCATTTGCATTTACAGAACTAAAAACTAAATATGCAACAAATAAATTACAAATGTACATCTCAGCAGCATAGGGGTGATTTTGCTTGCATTTCTAAAAACACTGCCGTCTGTAAAGACAATCCAATTGTGGGAAATGGCTAACTAACCTCAGGAGACTTAAAGGCTCACCCCTGACCTCGCCCTTTAGGCTCTCCCCAGCAAAAATTTAAGGAAGGAAAAGAGAAACAGACAAACAGAAAAAGAGAGAAAGTCAGAGACAAACAGAGAGAGAGAAAGAGAGAAGAAAAAGAATGAATTTCTTATAGGTAGAAGAGGGGAGCGAATAAAGGCCGTGTCTGTGAGGTTATACACTCAAAGCACACCCAGCCTGCGGATTTCTGTGTTATTAATGACTAGCTCTTTAAGGCAGAGAAGAAACATTCTGGATCCAGTGTTGTTGGCTCATCTCACTCACTCACGTGGTTTCAGTGGCCGAGGATGAGGTACTTTTCTTCCTGAAGCGAGATCGAAGGGTTCTAGGCGGTGCCTGGTAGAGAAAACAGAAAAAGAAATTCTTCAGTGTGGCACAAGTGTGTTGTTTTGAGGATGGTACCTTGGGGTGGGGTAATGTTCAGATCCTTAGCTCTTCACATGGTTGCGAGCTAGTGGGCAGATCTGGGGTCTTTCTTGGGTCTCTCCACAATAGGAATCACAGAGTTGCACCCTGCACACCCTGTGAAGCCGAGTACATTGAGGAGACACCTCCCTCTTGGGTTCTTCATGTTCTACTTCTTCAGGTCTCCCAATGGAATGTCTGGCCCGAAGAGTGACGCATCTTTGTTGTTTCTACCTTGGGAGCAAATGATCTTAAGGAGTGACTCATCAGAGAAATGTCGCCCAGCCTGGCCTGTTGTAGCTCCTTTGGGAACTGGCCTCCGGTTTCCTGATGCATGCTTCAAATTTCCATCACCAAATTGCCAGTCCCCATTCTGGAGGTGGAACCATTTACTGCACAGCAAACCACACTACAAAGGCAAATACCACCTTCATGTATCATGGGGAACACCTCACCCCATCCCAAAAATGGCTCAAGGAACCCCACCCTTCCATAGGATACACACATCACAGGAATTGCTATGAAAATGAAAGAAAGGGAAAGAATTTGTTCTGGCATAGCACCCAGAGGTTCATACAACTGGCTCCAGCCCCTTCCACTTTCCATCCTCTATTCCTGTTAACTTCTCTGAAGCTAGATAAGAAAACCTTCTCTATCTGTACTGTGTCCTTTTACACTGCTGTTCCTTCTGACCAAAAGCCCTTCCCTGTCTCCAGGCTTGCACATAGCCTAATTCTCCTAAGCACCAGCCCAAAAGTCTCCTGGGGAAAGTAAGGGAAGTTGTGACATTGCCCAAAAGAAATGTACTCTTTACCTGACTTATGTAACTGTAACCCCTTTGTATGTCACCTTTGTAATAACAAATTTAAATTTAAATAAAAAAAAACAGGTTTAAAAAAAAGTCTTCTGGAAGCCGGGTGCCAGTGGCTCATGCCTGTAATCCTAGCTACTCAGGAGACAGAGATCTGAGGATCTCGGTTCGAAGCCAGCCAGGGCAGGAAAGTCCGTGAGACTCTTATCTCCAATAAACCACTAGAAAAAAAACTGGAAGTGGCGCTGTGGCTCAAGCAGTAGAGCACTTGCCTTGAGCTGAAGAGCGCAGGGACAGCACCCAAACCCAGAGTTCAAGCCCCATGACCAACCAAAAAAGAAAGTCTCCTGGGCTGAGCTTTTGCTGAGCCCTTCTCCCCACCGCCCAAACACACAGAGCCAGGTTTTGTCACTGCCTTTGTTCTCAGTACTGTTTCGTATGGCCCCAAAGCCGAGGACTTTGCACCCAGTGGAAGTGTGTTCTCTGCTCTGAATCCCCACCAGATTGTGAACTTCCTGACAGCAAGTCCATGTACTGCTCACCCCCACTGCATGGTGTCTGGCTCCATGCCAGGTAGGCACATAGGAAGAGAGAATGATTCAAGCACAGAGCAGGCTTAGGTACTCACACAGGGTCCTTGGGTGGCAGCCTTGCCACAAGAAAGTGTCCACCACCAACCTATGGATAGGACCAAGGCTCAGAAGCAGTGTAACTCACCTTTGTAAGTCACCTGCCCCTTGGTTGTTACAATAAACAGTGGGACATTTGTACCCTCACTGCATCCCCTCCCATGCCCACAGTAGGCTTTCATTCTTCCTAATGCCTAGATGGGTCTCCTCTGGTAAATAGAACTAATCCTTATGGGCTAGACATACAGGTCAGTGTTAGAGTGCATGCCTAGTAGGTAGGAGGCCTTGGGTTTGATCCCCAGCACCACAAAAAGAAAAGAACTGATCCCTATACACTTAGTCTTGGAAAGGAATATGATGAACTGAAAACTGAATAGTCCCAACTACCATCCCCGTATGAACAGGAAGATTGGGCCTCCATATTGGTGTGGTAAGCATTTCAGTTTTCTTCATCTCTCAGAGGCCTGTGTCATCCAGAGAAGGGACACCCAACTTGTTCCAGATTTGTGAGCCAGCAAATCAGGAATGGAAGAAACTGAGCAGATAGAGAGGAAGTCTCTGAGGTCCCCAGATTCTGCTGGCTCCCCACTTACACACATACATAAGGCTCAAGAGCTCCAGGCTCCTCCCTCCTGCTGCTAGAGACCATCACATCCACAGTACCCCTGTCACCCACATTGAATTTGTACCAGGTGCGGTGCTGTGTCTTGGAGATAGAGTGGTGAAAAGCCTTATTTATAAAAACCTGTCAATTAACATTCTGAATTTTTCTTCCACCAAAACACTTCTTTGGGTTGCTTTCCACTGACACACTATCTTAAGTTACCTGTTGATATTTAGAACAAAAAATGATCAAAATCAAGCTTTACTATCTCTCCTGTTTCTGGAAAGAATTAGTTACCTGCCTGTTTGATGAAGGGAGACCTTATCACCTTAAGCACTTGAGAGATGTTGGATATTCCAATAAATGCCTTTCTCAGCACCCCTAGATCTCCAGGGCAATCCCTCCTGGACAAAAACATGCTCCAACCCACATCCCCAGACACAGTGTACCTCCAGGGGCAATTCCGTCTTTTTCGGTGCCTTATACTTGTACATGAACTCCAGCAGGTCTTCCTCCTCGTCGTCAGAAAATGCCAGTGGGTTTTGGACCTGGTGGGGCTCCCATGCCTTCACACCACCCTCATTCACATCTCCCTCAACCACTTAATGTCCATTTACAATCTACACAGAGGAGACAAAGTACAGCAAGGAGGGATCAGTGTGGAAAGCAGGAAAGGAGGATGGGAAGGGTAAGGTTAGATATAGCACCACAAGCCAGGCCTGTTAGGACAGCCAAGGTCCCATGTCTGAGGAAGCACCAGTGTCATTGAGACACTGCAAGCGGGAGGAAGAGATTCAAAATGGTGAGATTGTAATTATGAGATGGACTAGATGGTATGCACAGAAACAACCACAGGCTTCGAATCTACTAAACAACTACAAGGGGCACACTTCCCTAGGAGAAGCAGCAGCTGTCCTAAGATATGCCAAGCTCGACTCTGTGAGACCCTTATCCCCAAATAACCACCAGAACACTGGAAGTAGTGCTGTGGCTCAAGTGGTAGAGTGCTTGCCTTGAGCTGAAGAGCTGAGGGACAGCACCCAGGCTCAGAGTTCAGGCCCCACAACCAACCAAAGGAAAAAAAGAAAGAAAGAAAAAACAACAAAGGTGAGGGGAGGTCTTCTTCTTTAGCTCAAGGCTAGCACTCCATCACATGAGCCACGGCACCACTTCCATTTTTCTAGTAGTTTACTGGAGATAAAAGTTTCGTAGAAACTGGGCGCCGGTAGCTCACACCTATAATCCTAGCTACTCAGGAGGCTGAGATCTGAGGATCTTGGTTCAAAGCCAGCCAGGGCAGGAAAGTCCATGAGACTCTTATCTCCAATAAACCACTAGAAACTGGAAGTGGGGCTGTGGCTTAAGTGGTAGAGCACTTGCCTTGAGCTGAAGAGCTCAGGGACAGCGCCCAAGCCCTGAGTTCAAGCCCCACGACCGACCAAAAAAAAAAAAAAAAAAGGACTCATGGACTTTCCTGCCCAGGCTGGCTTTGAGCCGCTATCTTCAGATCTCAGCCTCCTGAGTAGCTAGGATTATAGGCGTGAGCCACCAGCGCCTGGTTAAGGGGAGGTCTTCTCTAGGGAAGAAATATGGTTCTCTATATACATTTTACAAGCACTGTTGACATGCTTTATCCTGTATATTGGGCTTCAAACATTCTTCAAGAGACAGGCCGTAAAATGCCAGGAAAAACCTTAAGTAAAGCTATGCAGATTTTTCATTTCAAAAGCCCATCCTAGAAAAGGAGGGGGAACAGAATCTGAATGTAGATTCCTCTTACTACTACTCCAATAAAATGACATTTATACTCCTATTTCAGACTGCTTTGAAGAAACCCACAGGAAAAGTTCCAGAATTAACTCTCATTGAGTGCAGTCTATTTCCTGTTGCCTACTCAGGTGGGCCTTAGTGTGAAGATGTAAACTATTCTTTGCCTACACCAACTTAATCTGAAATCCACAGACACATCTTTCTACACTTTGTACATTATTTTAACCTTGAATTACAGATTGAGCTAGAACAGCCTTGGCTCATTGAGTCCAACCAGACTGAGGTCTGAAGATAGAAACCTGAGCTCTTGCCTGGACCCCCAAGACCTGTGGGCCCCAAACATGCTTTCTCCATGAGCAGGGAGCTGGCTGCACTGTAGTAAAAAGGAGTAAAGCTCACAACTGAATCCTAAGCAGCATTTCCAGTTTCTACTGCCATACCTACTAGCAGCCAGCAGGGAGCAGCATGAGGGCGCTGCTGCCTGAACTAGACCTTGCAAAGAGGCATGGTGGGTGGACAGAATGAACTGCTCAGAAGTCATGAAGGCACCTTGGTTTTTTTCACCCTGTGCTTCCCTCAGCCTGTTTTTCGCTCTCTTCTCCTGCCCAAAGCAGTTGGATTCTTTGGATCCTGTTAAATCTGAACACCATAATCTAGAGAGACTTTTGTGAAGACTCTGGGCCTCCCCAGCTTGAGACCCCAACTGCATTTATCACCCATACTACAAGGCTCATGCCAAACGCCCTGGTGATCATGCCCCATGTCAGTTCTCACTACTTCAGCTCAGCAGAAAGCATCCTTTAGTTGTAGGACCATGGCAGGTTGTTCCTCATGCCCTCTGTACACCTGACTCTGGGTCAGGCACAGTGGTTACTCATCCACTACATTAGGTGGAATCCTGGCATTATCTCAAAGAGCTCAGCTCTGCCCCATTCAGAGCTTGACACCCACCACCCAGGACATTCCTCCAGATACAGATAACTCCTGTGTGCAAAAGGAAGAAGAGACAGGGCTGCCCAGGACCTAAATCTCCTGGACCAACGCTGAACTCCAGAAACAGGCTAGCCAAGCCCAATCTAGCAACAAACCCATATCCTGCAAGTGGACTTGTATTCTGTCCAGTCTATGCCTCTGCATGTGCACATGTGCACATGCTATTCTCTCTAGACTCATTCTAAGTCTTTCCACTGGTATTGAATAGATCCTTAGGGATCTAACAATCTGTGCCATTCACCAGGTCTGATGTACTGAGGCTGAGCAGCAAACTCGCACACTGCAATAACCACCACCACCACCACTACCACCACCCTAGGACTGAAACCAACAGGGCTTTGAGAATGTATCCCACAGAGTCCTTGAGCAAGGGTTGAAGTGATACTCTGGTCCCTAGCAGTCAAAAAGAATCCAGATATGAAGGAAGGAGTTGAAACTAGTACTCTGCTGAGCAGAGCCTGGGAGCAAGGGAGGCCAGCAGAGGCAGCTAGGAGCCAAAAGTTACAAAAAGAAGACCCAAGGCTGAGTGCCGTGGCTCACACCTGTAATCTTTGCTACTTAGGAGGCTAAGATCTGAGGAACACGGTTCAAAGTCAGCCTGGGAAAGAAAGTCTCTAATTAACAATAAAAAAGCCAGAAGTAGGACTGTGGCTCAAGCAGTAGAGCATTAGTCCTCAGCAAAAAAGCTCAGAAACAATGGCTAGATCTGAATTCAAGCACCAGAACTAGCACAAAACAAAACAACAACAACAACAAAAACCCTAGCCATCATCTGCCCTGAACATTTTTTTGCCAAGAGTGTTGTTTATAATATTCAGTCTTACTCTTGGGACTCAAGAGCTAAGCCTCAGAGCCCCAGGGCACCATGGGCCCTGCATATCCTAACTAATGGTAGTGGCGCTGCGTGAGAAAGCCTGGCATCTTTGACTGTTCACAACCCAATAGCCCGCATTTGATATTTTCAATTCTCCTCACCACAATTTATTTGCCCATTCCCTTCCCCAGGTTCCATTCTTCTTACTTTGATTTACTATTTCATATGCAGTTGCACAAGCAGACTATATACATTTTAGCACAGGGAGGAGAAGAAAGAAAGAAGATAATAGAATATGGCCCACTGAGTGCAACAGGTTGAGCTGAGGTTGTGGACAATCCTTAGTGTTATTTCCACAAGTGAATTCCCACCCTGAAAGGGAGTTTCTATCTATACCCAAGTACCCTGATGACCTCAGAGATGATCTGTATGGGAGCAGGTCTCCACATACATAGATCTCTGAGTCTCAAGTGACAAAAGCACAGGCCTCAAACCCACAGAGCTGTCACAAAGGAGTCCAAGGCTGGGTGGCCTCTAGAAAAGGGTCCCTATTGTCTCCCACAGGAAAACAATTAGGCAAGTGCTCCAATGCCAGTACCATAGAACAGGTTAACCTCAGGCGCCACCTCTCCCCTCCAAGGGAGGGGAGGGAGGGGAGCTAAGTTCTTTAAATGTCTGAGAGCACCTCCAGAGTTGAACCCCTGGATGGCCCATCCTTGTAGCACAGCACATCACTCTCAGGTTAGCAAACACAGCCCCACAGCACACGCTGGGTTAATGGAAGGCAGCAAATGTGTGTGAGGAGCATGCCTTTCTGGAACACTTACATCCAGGTCCCCAGCAGCCACCGAGGAGAGAGAAAAGAACACAGGTTAGGCTCCGCGTCCTTGGGGATGAAACCCACACACATACTTACTATTTGGTAACACCTACTTGATTTAGGGGGTAAAGTTCTCTGACTGATTACATGCAGTGATTCTGAGTTTGGGTACATGTTCTGTCAAGGTAGGTAGACAGGGTGAAAAAAGCGGGGGGGGGGGGTGGAGAAAGAGGAAAAGCACAAAGAAAGGGAGACAGACATGCAGGAAAGGGCAGACAGAAAGGCAGGCAGGACTGGAACTGAAGTGGGACAAGAATGTTCTCCTGGGATCTGAAATATGTGCAACTAAGAACAAACTGCTCCCTGGGGCCACTGACTCCATGCAAGCAGTCACTGCCCTATGAGGGACTTAGTAGCTCAATGCCACACCCTCCCTCCCCCCAACCCCCTCAACCCCAAATTAAGATCTAGATTTACAATTTCCTTAGGAAATTATACTTTTTGCTCAAGGATCTGGAGGTTTGACAAGTTCTCCAAATGCTGTGAGCCTTCCCAGGCTTTGATGAGATCAGCCCCCACCCCCTCACCATGACATCAGGTTGGGAAAGCATCTGTGACCCCTTGTTTCTTCTCTCTGGTTCTGATGCCTGGGAGTTGGCATCCTGCCCTGAAGCAAAACAAGCCTTCCCCCACACCATCCTCCACCACTTCACAGCCTAGTGTCCTTCACTGGCAAAGACTGGCAGAGCTAGAAGGACCCCAGGGACATCCAGCCCAAGCCGATAACCTTAAGGAGAGAGAGAGAGACTGAGGCCCAGAGAGGGCACTATTTTCTCAAGGCCATGGCAGGCAATGCTGTATGAGCATCCCTGAGCAGTGGCAACAGAACTCCAGTTTATTCGATTGTGAACAAGGCCTGTCCTCCTTAGGAAAGAGGTCTGATGCCAGCCTAGCCAGGTCTACTCCCTACCAACCCCCACCCATTCTGGGGTGGAGAACCACTGAATCCTGGACTGGCTCTGCTCTGTATGTAACAGCCTGCCCAAACTCCCACAATTCCTACAATCAGCTGCAGTTATATTTAAATGGCTGGAATGTAGCTTGTGATTAGGAAACCACCAGGTGTCACAGCAGATGAAGGTTCTCAGAGTGGCCCAGAGCAGTGACAATAGCACAGAATGGAACTTCATAAGTATTGCCCTTCCTGGTCCCCTATGACAGTATTAGAAGTCATGTATTTAAAGATTCAAACTCCTTTTTTTTTTTGCTCAATACCAGGGATTGAACTCAGGGCTTTCTGTTTGCTTGACAAGTGGTCTACCACTTAAGCCATGCTCCCAGCCAAGATTCACACTTTTTTTTAGGGATGGTGGTGCCAGTCCGGGGGCCTGAACTCAGGGCCTGGGCACTGACCCTGAACTTCTTTTGTTCAAGGGTAGTGCTCTACCACTTGAGCACAGCTCCACTTTCAGCTTTTTGATAGTTTATTAGAGCTAAGAGTCTCAAGGACGGGGCTGGGAAGGTGGCTCAGTGGTAGAGCACTTGCCTTGCATACCTGAGGCCCTGGGTTCAATCCTCAGCATCACATAAGCAAAAAGAAAAAAACCGGAAGTGGCGTTGTGACTCAAGTGGTAGAGCGCTAGCCTTGAGCTGAAGAGCTGAGGGACAGCGCCCAGACCCAGAGTTCAGGCCCCATGACCGGACCCAAAAAAAAAAAAAAAAAAGTCTCAAGGACTTCTCTGCCAGAGAAGCTTGGCTTCTACTCAGATTCAAACTTTTAAAGGATGAATAGATACAAATAACTCTGGTCACCTGGGCTCACCAGAACTGCATGGTTGTTTCTGGAGGGCCACTGGGCCTGAGTCCTAGCCCTGAAAATATCTGTGTGCCCCTCAACTTCCAATGTGGACTGGAGGCACCAGAGGGAGGTGCTTTGATTAGTGGAGCCAGGGTAGAACACTATTCTCTAGCTGTGTCCCTGCTCAGCACTTTCTGACTGCTGCTTACCTTGGATTTGCAGCCCTTTAACACCCCCTGTTCTTCCAAAGACCTTAAAAGATTTATTGCTACGAAATTAAAGGGAGAGCAGAACATTCATGCATGCAGGTTCATGTCCTGGTGTGGATATGGGAGGAGCAAGCAAGTGTCTCTGTAGCTCCAGGGGAGCACCGCAGGCAATATCAGGGGCACTGTGTGCCTTTCTTTCTTTCTCGCATCAGCCAGCAGGTTTTGGGCTAGGATGGCCCTCCAGCCTTCAGAGCCAAGGACAGCTGCTCCATGGAGAAGCCAGGAAGGGGGGGCGGGTCATGGAGAAGCTGTTAGTTTAGATCCTTCCTAGTCCCTAAGGTCTCCAGTTAAAGTTAGGCAAACAGGAGGATCAGGCCCTGGGGGTGCCAGTGGCAGGGTAGCTGTGGCTCCACCAAGCTGTCACTCACACACACTGGGCAGGAACAATCCAGAACAGGGAGATCCCAGATTCAGCCTCTCTCTGAGTTCTCTTCACTGGAACAAGGCTCAAATAGTAACTGTCCTTGTAAAAGCTCCTTCAAGGCTATTTTTCACAACAGTGCAGGGAGGTAGGAAGATGGTGAGCTCTAACCTCATTTCAAGATGGAAGCAACTGAGGTTCAGAGTAGTTAGGTGACTCACACAAAACTGCACGGCTAGTGAGTGGCAAAGCGGCTAGTAAGTGGGCTCTCTTGGCGGTACCAGGCCCAGAACCCCTAGAACTTTGGAGCATTGTCACTCTGGTTAGAGCCTCCTCTTGAGGCGAGAGCCCAGCAAGCTGCAAGGAGGCTGGCTGCTACTCACCTTTCCGGGTCCTGCAGGTAGAGCAGCAGGTACACACTGTGGGAATGGGGGAGGGTGGGACCATCAACCATATCCCCACTCCACAGGAGCCAGCCCAGGAGAAACACACACCAGGAAAGGGTGGGGTCCTACATGCTCAATGCAGGGCTCCTAGCAAAGTGGAGTTTTGAAAGGAAAACAAGGTGGGGGAGGGAAACATCTCAGTTTCAGCTTTCTCACAGTTGCTAGAATATACTGTCACCAGGCCCTGATTCAGCCCTAGGAAGGGTAGGGGATAGGGCAAAATTTCTCTCTCCTTTTTATTTTATTTTATTTATTTATTTATATTTGTTGTTGGTGGTGGTCATGAGGCTTGAACTCAGGGCCTGGGCACTGTCCCTGAGCTCTTTTGCTCAAGGCTAGCACTCTAACACATTGAGCTACAGCGCCACTTCTGGTTTTCTGGTGGTTAACTGGAGATGAGTCTCACAGACTTTCCTGCCCAGGCTGGCTTTGAACTATGATCCTCAGATCTCAGTCTCCTGAGTAGCTAGGATTACAGGTGTGGGCCACCAGCAGCCAGCTAGGGCAAAATTTTTCTTAAGGAAATAATTCCAACTACCCCATTTCCAGAAACCTTTTCTCCAAGGCTTCTGGTTCAAAAAGTTTTTAGGGGACATCTCCTTTGCTCTCTGAACACTTATGCACTAGTGTCTGGGCATTTGATTGAAGATCTAATTGAACACTGCTTTACATACTCCATTGGTGTATATCTGGGCTTTGTCATGTAGTAAGTTCTCAGTAAATGCATGTTGGTTGTGCCATTTAACTGTAGCTCCCAAGTGCTGTCCAGAGCTCTGAGGGCCTGCAGTCACCTCTGCCTACTTGACCTCTCTCCCTAGTTACTGTTCTCAACTCAGCACCTGCCCAGGGTTTGCAAATAACCTTTTCTCTCCTCATAAGCCCCAAGACACAGGCTGACTAGAGATTACTGGGCCTTTGTTCTGAAAGAAAAGGTAAAAGAGAATGGGACCTTTGCCTGAATCAAGATCAAATCCATGCAAGTAACTTTCTGGGGAAAAATCCTGAAGCTGAATCTACTCCCATGATTGCCTAGTGGTGTCTGCTCCTTGTGTGGCATCTTCTGTGTCTGCACAGACCTAGAGTTACCAGCAAGAAGCCCAGTCAGATCCTCTACTCTGGTGTTCTTTCTTCTACCTGGCCATGTCCAGAAGTCCATAGCAGCCCTGGGTGGGTAGACTTCCTCTGCTAGAATTCTTCCCAGGGCCACCGACCCTCACCCTCAGAGGCACGACAGCCCCAAAGCCTTCTTTGTAGGCTTTTGTTCTACATCCAGGGTCTAGGCTACCTTTCACCTGTCTTCCTTTCTGGAATGGCTTTTATTTTAGGCCCCAGGACAGCTGAGGAAAAAGACACAAATCCCTGGCTTCCCTGACATTGATACCTCCCTCTCTGTGTCCTGAAGCCACAGGTGCTGAGGCCAAGGGGAAGTTCAGGAAAGGGTTGGTTGTGTTGGTTGCAGCATAGCTGGTTCTCTCCTCCCAACTGCCAAAGTGCTCAGATGCAGCAGGGGATGTCACTGGTTGTGCTAATGGAAGGTAGCAGAACACCAAAACAAATCATCCCACACCTTTTTCTTCTAGGATGCAGCTTCCATTTGAAGCTCAGTAGCCAATGAGCTGGTCGAATTTCTGGGTAGTATACATACATAGCAGATCAGAAGCTGTAGCTACTCATGAAGCCTGGATGGTCCTTGGGTAAATGACCACTGGGCACTGAACCAGAAACCAGGTAGTCACATTTAACTGCAGCCTTTTACCAGGTGATGCTGGTGACATCAGAGGGTAAAGTCAGAGAGTCAGATTGAGTGATAACCTAAGGTCCTTTCCTGCCTGAAATCTGAAGGTTCCATTCTAGGTTCTCTCAGGGGATAACCCTTCCCTATGGTGGTCCTCAACCCAAGCCCAACCAAGCCTCCCTTTCCAGCCTTGCCCTGCTTCTAGGTTAAAACATTTGCCAACAAAGATCCACAGTCTTCAAACCTGGGGGAGAAGCAAAGGGAGCATTCCTGAGAGGGGAGGAAACAAATATCAAACAGTGTCAATAGATTTAGGCATGTCAGATCTGAATATGGCTCATTATATGCCCACAGCTTAATCCCTGTATCCAAAGTCAGGTAGGATATATCAATATCTGGGGTCCAGATGTCCCTGCAGGCCACATCGCCAAGCACATAGGGTCTAGGTGTCCTGGGTGATCACCAGGCACACCCCTGCAAGTTCCAAAAGAATGATCCAATTTCCTACCCACTCCCTTCACAAGGAGGAGTTCCAAAACCATCCTCAATGCTCCTATTATCAACCCTAGCTGATGGCAGTGCTGAGCACCTGAGCCTGCAATCTCTGTAAGGAATAGTATGTAAAACCCTGAGTTCTAGCCCAGCTGCCTACCTCCTGAGTCCACAGGTCTATCTTCCAGGAACCTGAAGCCTACACCAGTGGATCAGATGCCAGGAGATTCTGAATACATTTTAATTCCCATAGCATCACATGTCCAGGTCTCACCTTAGACCTATGGAGGCCTCTGGGGATGGGTCTAGGATCCTTTCTGCATGTGGAACAAGGTTCCCAGGTCAGTCTTCATTGGGACAGCCTTATGCTGGGTGCTTGACAACCAGTTAGACAATGGAAGTGGAGATGTTACCTCCCCGCAAATTAGACCTTAGAGTAGTGTGGACCTTAGTCTGGAGGGGCTGAGGTATTTATGGTGAGTGGATGGTCAGGGATGAGAAAGGGACAGTGGAGGGATAGAAGGGACAGGAACTACTCAGGCAGGGAGAGAGGCTGTGGTAGCTGACATCTCTGGTGGGTGAGAGAAGACATTCAGGTGCTCAGGACAGGTAAAGCCCTAAGTGTAAGATCACAGAGAACAAAAAGAGATGTGTTTTCAAGCCCCATGACCAACAAAAAAAAGAGAGAGAGATGTGTCTGCTGCCTTAGATACTACCAAGTACTATCACTCAACACCCCAGTTTCCCAGTCAATAAATGAAGGACATTGAACCCTTTAGTGCAGTGACTTAACCTGCCTCAGGGCAAGGTTTCCAGGACTAGCCCAAATAGTGCTAGGCCCCTTAGAGGATCTGATAGACATCTCTGTTTGTGGCAGATACCAGGGCAAGCGCCAGGTTGCATGACATATGGCGGCCTGAGCCTCTCAACGAAAGTGAGGCCTAAAGGCTGGGCAAGAGGGGAAGTGAAAGACACCTACCTGAGCTGCCAGCACTCTCAGAAGCACTCCTGGACATCTTAGGTTGGCCATGTTTGCCGCTGGCCCGCCCAGGCCCTGGGGGTGGGGGGCCTGAGGGAGTAGGGGCACCGTCTCCCCTGATGGTGGTGAGGTCCTGCATGCTGAAGCTCCTCAGTCTCTCCGATAAGGCACCCTGTCCCTGGATATAATACAGGAAGGCACATGTCAGAGGCCTGACCACAGGTTCACAGGTAGCCTTGCTCTGAGGATGGGCAAGATCAACATCAAGTCCTGTGATGTCTCTGCAAAGGAGTAGGGATCCAAGGACATTGAAAACAATGAGAGGCAAGCCCAGCACATTCCAGGACCTCTAAGTCTCAGTCATTATTCTTCTCTTCCTGATACCCCATGATTTGCTATAGCCCCAGATCTACCAGGGCCAAGGAACAATTTCTGCCTGTAATCCCTGCACTCTAGACACAGCTGGTTGCCTCTCTGCTGTTACACCAGTAAAAATCCATATATGGCCAGGTTCTTCTCAGTTCTCAGTACACAAGAATCTAGCTAGAAAAAGGCCAAACCAAATTTTCTATGTGCTCATCCCTTGTTCTTTCCAAAAGATATAAAATGCAGACAGCGTTATTTCAGTGTGTGACAGCATTCATTACTTTTTTCTGTGCAGCTGTTTATATGACACATTCACTTACGGTGGCACGTGAGCCTCTCATAAAATACCCAAAAAGTAATGAGGTAGGAAGAGAAAAAATGATACTAAAAAAACAGCCCAAGCTGGGGTACCAGTGGCTCATGTCTACATTCAGCTACTCAGGAGGCTGAGATTTGAGGATTGTGGTTCAAAGACAGCCTTGGAAGAAAAGTCCTTGAGACTCTTTTTCTCTAAATGTCAAAATGCTGGAAATGGAGCTGTGGCTCAAATGGTAGAGCGTTAGCCTTGAGCAAAAGAAGCTTAGGGACAGCACCCAGGTCCTGAGTTCAGGCCTCAAGACCAGCACATTAAAAAGTCCCTGCTGCTGACTGTAACTATTTCATACTCTGAAGGTGCCAGGATATCAATCTCAGGGGTGGTGATTGTTCTTTTGTTTAGGAAAGACAAGGGCATCATATAATGAAGAGACAGTCCTAACTGCCTGAAAACAGACTCTGTCTCAGTGGAAAGAAACACAGTGAAAGCTGAAGGCTAGAGTACTGCTTCAGGAATGTCTCAGGCTGAGAGAAATCTTAGAAGAGGAAACCTGACAGAGTAATTGGGACTGTGGGGGAAACTCTCAAATGCTGTGTTTATAGGCCTCTGCCATCACATGAACCTATGATGTTCTCTTTCATTTTTTTTTGCCAGTCCTGGGGCTTGAACTCAGGCCCTGGGTGCTGTCCTTGTCTTTTGCTCAAGAATAGCACTCTTACCACTTGAGTTACCACTTCCAGCCTTTTCTGTTTATGTAGTACTGAGGAAATGAACCCAGAGATGCATGCAGGCTAAGCAAGCACTCTACCACTAAACCACATTCCCAGGCCCTCATTCATCTTCTTACTTATTTATCTGTTCAGTAATGATTTAGTGAATACTTTCTATGGGCAGCTGCCTTAGGTATTATTAGGAAATTGCAAAAATACAGCTTTATTTCTGACAAAATGTAAGAAGACAAAGGTACAAATGGCGCAGAAGTGCTTTACAGAAGCCACAAAATGTGAAGAGAACAACAGTTCTCAAGTCAGATCTAGATTCATATTCCACTCCTATAATTTAGCACCTGATTGACCATCTTCAAGACAGCATCCACCTGGCGAGATGCTGGTGAGGCCCTAGTGAGACTATGCCCTTCAAATACCCATCAGGGTACCTAAGGCAGAGTAGATATTCAACAGCGCCAACTTTGGTGACCATGTAAGTTGCTGAGACATCTAAGTTGCTGTCGAAATCAGAGAAGGAAAAAAATCATGTCTGACCAACAAGAAGACCAGAAGAGGCCTCATAACCCCCAGCCCAAATCAACAGTCAAGGACTAAACTCCATTGATATACTTTGCCCGTTGTTGAAAATGCTCAGCAATATATCTGAGAAAAAGCAGCACCTGTCCATTTTAGCAAAAGGCTCAATTTCACTCCCAGAAGCCAGTCAGACTAGCTCCAATATCACTAGCATCATGAAGACTGGAAGTGGCAGCATTAAGAAAGAGGAGATAATAATAGCTCAGTACTAACCCAGTCCTGTGTCAAAGGAAATCACAGGGGCATAGAAACAAGAGTCATGAAAACAAATTAGTCTTCTCAGTCAAAACAAAGATGTTTAAAATCAACATCTCTCTCACATTTGCAAACTTCTTAGTCCAGTTCAGACTTCACTCAAAAATCTCATTCCTATTCTCCTCCCATAAACCCCAATCTCCTCTACCATTTCAACGTTCTCTTTTTCTAGTATCTTAAATTCTCCAGATTCTAATTTATAATCTTTGCAAATTCTATCTTCTTCCAAAAATTTCTTTTTGGTGCTGGGGATAGGACCCAGGACCTCTTGCATGCTGAGCACACACTTTACCACAAAGCTATAGTCCCATTCTGATCCTTCATTTTGTTATTCTGGCTCATCATCTTCTGAGCGCAACCAAGAGTTTCCCACAAAATTAGATCTCCTATAGGAATGTAAATTTTCCTAGGTATGAAAAGCTTAATACCCATACTCTTCATGATTCAATAAATCATATTAACCATAGTAAAAAGCTCTGAGAAGTCCTCAGTGTTCTTGGGTTGTTTAACTCGGTGTACATTAAATGTATTTGACCAAATTGGGATACTCTATTAGCTAACTGTCCAAAAGTCATCCACAATTCCATTCTTGAAATAGTGAGTAAGAAACAGATTTTCCCCATCCCTAATTCCCCCCATAGCTATAGATGGCCTTATAATGCAGTTCTTGTCAATGAGATATAAGGGATTTATTTCTGGGAAAGATATTTTCCCTTCCTGAGAGATGAAGAAAAAGGCCTGACCCTTCTCCCTGCCTTTCTCCCATTCAGTGTGGTTCAGATGCCTGGAACTGACATCGAGTGATTAGAGGAACCACAAAGCCATCCACTTAAGAGTCTTGTCATCACCAGGTCACTGGAATAATGAGAGCTCCCACCTACTCTTAGACTTCTTGTAAATGATTTTCATTGATTGCAAGGCACATTATTTTCCCATCTCTGAAACTGGGATGAGTCTTACAATTGCTGCTGCCCTGCCAAACTTGTCACCACCCACACATGAATATACTTGGCTATTATTCCCCATGGCACAAATGGACAATGGAAGCTTGAGTGTTCAAGTAAGAAACCACTTAAGGATCACTTGAAGAAGGAATGTAAGTTCCAGTTGTCTAAAACACATTTCACTGATACTTTCTGGCATAATCATGAAAGTAGCAGCATCAGAACTGGCAGAATGGGTATCAGCAGAATAAATAAAAAATTCCAGAAGTAGCCAGGTGCCGGTAGCTCATGCCTGTAATCCTAGCTACTTAGGAGGCTGAAATCTGAGGACTGTGGTTCAAAGCCAGCCCGGGCAAGAAAGTATGTAAGGTGCTGTGGCTCAAGTAGTAGAGTGCCAGCCTTGAACAAAAAGCTCAGGGACAGAGCCCAGGCCTAGAGTTCAAGACCCTGGACTAGGAAGAAAAAAAGATCCAGAAATAACAGCTCTACATAATTGCAGCACTGGAAGGAATAGAAAGTGGTATGGCATGGCCATAAATAGATGAGTTGAGTTGAAAAGTAATTCAGCAGACTCTGATGGTAAGGAATGAGGTTAGGAAGACCTTAACCAATTCTTAAGATTTCGTGTTCCTTTTCATTGTATGTACAAACATCTGAGTCTGTGTCATTAATAAGTGGCAAACACTCTAAATGTAAAAGCATGTGTTCTAATTAGTGGTACTTTCTTAGTGGTACTTACAATACCACTAAGTTTAAAAAGTAATGATTTTAGATTCAGTGAAATATGATTGCACTTGTCAGAATAGCTTTCTCCAACCATTCCAACTTTGTAATATATTTTCATTGCCCCATTGTATTTCTTTTTTTTTTTTTTTGGTTGGTCGTGGGGCTTGAACTCTGGGCCTGGGCGCTGTCCCTCAGCTCTTCAGCTCAAGGCAAGCGCTCTACCACTTGAGCTACAGCGCCACTTCCAGTTTTCTGGTGGTTTATTGGAGATAGGAGTCTCACGGTCTCTCCTGCCCAGTCTGGCTTTGAACCGCGATCCTCAGATCTCAGCCTCCTGAGTAGCTAGGATTACAGGCGTGAGCCACCAGCGCCCGGCCCCATTGTATTTCTTTGTTTTACCCTTATACAATTATATTTAACTCTTTGAATTGTTTGCTAATTAGCTTTCTCCTCCAGAGTGTTTTCTTAACTATCATTGCCATGGATCTACCACTTCATTTTAGTTCAAAAGCAAAATACAAACAAAAGGACTGGAGGTATGGTTCAAGTGCTAGACACTTGCCTAGTACAAGCAAGTCTTGAGTTCAATACTCACTACTGCAAAAGAAGGAAGGAAGGCGGAAAGGAAGGAAGGAAGTAGGAAATAAGAAAGAAGGAAGGAAGGAAATAAGGAAGGAGAAAAGAAGGAATTAAGGAAGGAAGGAAGAAAGAAGGAAGGGAGGAAAGAAGGAAGAGAGAGAGGGAGGGAGGAAGGGAGCGAGGAAGGGAAGGAGGGAAGAAGGGAGGAAGGCAGGCAGGCAGGCAAGGATATGACCATTTATTGACCTGCAGCTTGAATGATGTATGGTAGCAGGAAATCCCACCCCACTCCAAAGCATCAGCTAGAGAGACAGACCAGAGGAAGTATCCTTTTGCACAGGACCTTGGAATGTGTCTCAGAATGTTAGAGGGGAGCAGAGGACAGATAGGGTATTTTTCAGAGGCAAGGTATCCCAGAGGAAGCAGCTCTGGGAGGACTTGGGCAGGTGAAGATGAGGACAAAGTAGAAAGGAAAGTATTTTTTGGTATCTGTCACCACTAAGCATGACCATTTCATTCCATTCCAGAGAGTCTGCTCTTTCTTCTCCCAAAGAGATGGAAATCCACTCTACTGTGTTCCTTCATGGTCATGAATAAACTTGGCTCCTGAAAGTGCCTGCTTCAAGGTGGCAGATTTTTCTGGAAGGCAGAAGTAGGAATGATTTTACTTTCTGTTATCCACCTTCTTTTGTTGTTTAAGAAATTTGCAACCATGGGCTGGGAATGTGGCTTAGTGGTAAAATGCTTGCCTAGCATGCATAAAGCCCTGGATTCGATTCCTCAGTACCACATAAACAGCAGAGTAATGAGCAAAAGAAGCTCAAGGATAGTGCCCAGGCCCTGAGTTCAAGCCCTAGAACTGGTAATAACAACAACAAGAGTCCATGGACTCTTATTTCCAATTAGCCACCTAAAAGTCAGATGTAGAGCTGTAGCTCAAGTGCTAGAGTGCCAGACTTGAGCAACAAAGCTAAATGAGAGCCTGAGGCCTATAATTCAAGACCTAGTACCACCCCCAACACAATACTAATAATAATATCAATATAGTATATATTGTATTACAATATGATTAATATAGGCAATATATTATTATTAATACAATAATATACTATTATAACAATTGTTATTATTTTGGGAAGTAGAGCTGTGGCTCAAGTAGTAGAGGTACAGCCTTGAGTGGAAAGCTAAAGAAGAGGACCAGGACCCTCCCCAGCACCAACACACACACACACACACACACACACACACACACACACACACACATGCACGCACACATGCGTAATAAAAAGAATTTTGCAACCAGGAACACAATTACCTTTAGGACTTTAGGAAGTCAGTACAACTTAACTTTCAGTAATACCCACAGGATTCTCTCAAGGTCACCTTGAGAGTCATTTCATAACCATAAAGAATGCATGTTACTGACAAATACCATCTAGACCAAAAGAAAAAAATTCTTTTAACAAAATAAAATTAAAATTGAAAGAGAGCTGAGAGGAAAGACACAGTATCTCCAGAAACAGAATGATCCAAGCCCTCATGAGGCCCTTCATCCTGGAGCCACCACCACGTCACAGGCAAACACAGTATCTAATGCCTGCTACTGAGGACAATGAAAATAAAGGCAAAAGGTTTTAGTGAGTCAGGCAAATGATAACAAAGCCACCAGCATAACCACATTTCCCACTGGTAATTCAAGAAGAGTTAGTTCTTTGGTCTAAATCCCATGAGGTGCCCAGCTCCCCATGGGTTAACCTCTACCGTTCCACATGCTCCACATCAATGCCAGGCAGGCTCCTTATCAACATGCCACACAAAGACCCAGCCTTGTTTGTGACATAAAATTGAACAAACAAAACAGAGAAAAAGAGATAAGAGTTTCTGCCAGGATAACATCAGTAATCAAATTCAATTCATTCTCCAGGCATTAAACAAAGGAAAATCCTCAAGTTAATCACATGTTAGATGCTCCCAAATTAACACACAAGAGATGCTCTGGTAGGACGATGAAGTAGCCAGCTCCATGTGCCTGGCATGGAGTCACACACACTCACACACAAGTGTCAGGGTGAAGAGACACCTGCCTCTGATCCAGACCAGCGGTTGGTAGGCAGAGTTGGTTGCTTGACCTCCCTACCGGACTGGATCAGTTTGGAGTTAGTCACGCCTCTCAACGGGGTTACCTGCCCTTCTCTGAGGTCCAAAGAGGAGACAAAATGAAAGAGTCGAGTCACCTGATAAAGGGTAAAAGGAGGACAATGAAAAAAAAAACCCAGCCAAGGGCTCCAGGCCAACAGGTGATGAAGGGAGTCACTGGTTCTCACCTCTTTCCTTTGCTTGCTCACTCTCTCACTCATTCATTCACATTTTTATTTCTTTACTCACAACAAATGCTTATGGGATGCTTTCAACGCTGTGTAACATTCTGCAGAAGGGCAAAGATGAGTGTGGTGTACTTCATACTTCCAAGGAGCATGAAGTACAGCTGGGACTCTTGCCTCAGGCCAAGAGTCTGCCTTGGCAGCTACTCTAGCAGTTTTTTGTTTGTTTATTGTGTGTGTGTGTGGTTTTTGTTTTTGTTTCGTATACAAATGAACCTACAGACATCTGGTTTAAAATAGAAGATCTAGGGACAACCATAAAGTATGCAGGGCTGGAGCTGACTCTAAAATCCTTAGTAGCAGTTGATTATTGACTAGTGGTATAAACCAAGTAGAAAGACATATCTGCTTGAGAAGTTCATAGGGAAGGCGCTTGGGGGATTCAAGGAGCACTTGACTAGGAATTAGATATCCTTGCTGTAACGTCAGTCCAGTAACTAACAAGCTGTATGACCCTGGGAAGGTCACTCAGCATCCTGGGCTCAGTTTCCTCCATGAAATGAGGTTGCAGTGCCTGGCAGCTCGGGCTCCTTCTTTACTCCAGCAGCTTACCTTTGAACTTCCTTCTTTATTGACAGGTGGCAGGTGCTCATCTGTTGTAAGCTGCCTCTCAGGGACCCAGGGTTGAAGAAGAAAAGTAACTGTGCAAAAAGTGAAGCCCCCCTGGAAGAAACCAGAGGCCCAAGTGGAAGAGTGGCTTGACCAGAAAGACAAAGCACATGAGAGTTGATGGGACAGCTGTGGGAAACTCAGCCTGACGAGTCTGCCTTGTAAATAACTTCCTACTGCCAAGACCTGACTTGTTTTATTCTGTTTAGCAGTAAAGAGAAGATGGTAATCAACATCAAAATGACAGAGAAGCAGAAGTGAGTTTCAGTGGCCTTTATTCAGCATTTGCTGTGAGCTCTGTATTGAGTGAAGTCTTCATGTTTATCAATTAAGAACTATTTTGGCTCAGGATGTGCCAGCATTCCCTATTTACAAGTGAAAACTGAGGTTCACAGATATATCTCAGGAAGGAGTGGGACTTTCAACGTAGCCTGCTCGTCTCCAAAAAAGTCACACTTTGGATGTACTTGTTGCTAAGCACTGCTCTATTGACCATGGCAACTAAAAAGATGCACAACAATCTTTCATTCCTTTAACACTCAGTGAATACCTACCAGGGATGCAAATATAAATGGCTAGGCTGGAGGCATGGCTTAAGCAGCAGAGGGCCTGCCTAGCATGCCTTGAGTTCAAACTCTAGTACTGGCAAATACAAATGATTACAATCGAATGCCACTAGAAGACCAAGGAATCAGAGCAGTTCTAGCTAGGATCAGAGGTGGTTTCATAGAAAAGTTGGCATTTGGCCTTGAAAAGTTGGCAGGATTTCAATAAGATAGAAATAGACACAGACAGAGGACCAAAAAAGAGCAAAAAATAGAGGCAGGAAAGAGAATATTCTATAAACAGTATACATAGCTGCTATTTCTAGAACAATAAGAACGTGGTATTAAGGGCATAATACCAAAAGGGATAGAAAGGTAAAGTGAGATTAACTAGATTAGAAGTTGGGGTGAGACTGTGTAACCCTCAAAGGGAAAGGGAGAAAAGCACTGACGACTTTTGTGAGAGTCCTAGCTACAAGGGAGGGTCAGGGTCAGACAGGGAAAAAGCCCAGAAGGAAAAAAAAAACAACTGATATTCAGTGATGAGAACGTTAAGAGAGAACTTTAAGAAAGTGGTGTATCTAAGCTCAGGGACAGCACCTAAGCCCTGAGTTTAGCCTCCAGGATAGCACAACCTCCCACTGCCAAAAGAAAAAAAACCCACACACAAAGAAAAGGTAGGGTATCAAAAATGATTGAGACTTGGAGCCCTGGGTGTCTGAGAGGATTCTGGTTTTGTTAGCAATTATGCAATAACAGAGGATGGAAGAGTTGTCATTAGTGGAGTGTTGATGAAAGGTACTAATAAGACAAGGAGGTTTCGGCAGAAAACCATAAACACTGGACTTGAACTGCAGGCAAAGAAACCAACAGGGAAACAAGTTATACTGTGAGACAGCTGAAGGTAGATAAAGGATGAGATGGTGCTGGCAGGGAAAGAAAAGAGAAAGCCTGGGCCCAGAGTAATCCATCCATCACTGAAGGAGGAGAAGAAGGGAGGGAGTGTGAGGTGCCCATGAGCACCCTTGTCCCATAAGTAAGGGACTAGCTCTTTATTCTCAATGATCTCAGTCTGTTCCCTGAGGTCTTCTAGCTTCAACCAGGCTCTTCTCTGGCCCCAACCTGGGATACTTCAGGATCCCTAAGCACCATAGGAAAGCGTGGAACATAAGGGGCAAGTAACATCCAACCAGCTACTCTATGTGGATTCCAGGCCCCTGTATTTCAGCTGGCCATCAAGATTCCACCTCTCTACTCAGCAGAAGGAGGTGAACAGGTATCATCGTAAGTAGAAACACTGGGGAAAAAACAGGAATCCAAGACAGGAATGACAGAAGCATGTAGAGTAAATCTATACTGGTGAAAAGTCTTGCTCAGTTCTGCTTTCATGGGTTTTGGAAAGTGAAGATACAGAGCTAGGAGAATAGCTCATGATAGAGTGCTTCCCTAGCAAACCCTAGGTACAATTTTCAGTGTGGCAAAAAGGGAAAAGAAAAAACAAAAGGAAGTTCAATTGTAAGTGGTTCTTTGAGAGACCAGAAGGCACAGAACACTTCCAAATGTTTCAGCTGATTGCCTATAACCATTTAGATAATCCCAGCATCCAAAACCAGTTGCCATGGTGAACTCTAAATATTCATGTTATGTCTCACAGTCCTAAGCTGAAACAGAAGAAGATTAACTGCATGCAAGCAAGCTACGAGGGAGGCCAGGAGGCATTCCTCTGAAGGGCAAAGGGACAGATTTGGGATTCTGGAGTCCTCAGCCCATATATTCAGCAATGAGAGAGACCCAGACACACAGAGAAAGGACAGACCTTATCTCTTCTCTTCCTTGGAAATACCTTCACAGGAGGTATTAGGAGAAAATCAAGGCCTTCCCTTTGATTAATTTATACACAATAGGCTGATTGGGTCAGGTCAGAAACTTATGACGTTCCTGGAATAAGGTTCTGATTACATAAAGTTCTTTTTCCTCCAGATTTTTTCCTCTTCTTTTGTTTTTTTTTTTGTATGGGATTTGAACTCAAGATCTTGTGCTTGCTAGGCAAAAGTCCTACTACTTGAGCCACACCCCTGCACCCCAGCTCCCCCAGTCCTTCAGGGCTCAGTATTATGGCAATAAGGATTAACTACTACTATGCTCAGAAGATCTTTTATTTTTTTTATTTTTTTTTTATTTTTTTTTGTCGGTCGTGGGGCTTGAACTCTGGGCCTGAGCACTGTCCCTCAGCTCTTCAGCTCAAGGCGAGCACTCTACCACTTGAGCTACAGCGCCACTTCCGGTTTTCTGGTGGTTTATTGGAGATAGGAGTCTCACAGTCTCTCCTGCCCGGGCTGGCTTTGAACCGCAATCCTCAGATCTCAGCCTCCTGAGTAGCTAGGATTACAGGCGTGAGCCACCAGTGCCCGGCTCAGATCTTTTATTTTTATGTGTTAGCTCCACAGTACCCTCCTAGAGCCATCAAAGGATAGAACAAAGAGCAGAAGAAGGAGGAAGATCTGGCTCTTTGATCCCATCACCTGGTAGAATTTGTAGTCCTACCACAGCATAGACATGCTCCGTGTAACAATGTTTGCCTTCTCATATAAGACAGGATGTGCCATCTAGCCTAGCACTACAGGTGGAATGAACTGTCCAGATGGGTTTGTGTAAGTATATGTGTAAGCACAATGGCCAGGTCACCTAAGCATGAGTTGCTCAGAACTTACTACATTTCTCAACTGGCATTAACTTTTGGAGAAACACACACACACACACACACACACACACACACACTGCTCTCTTCCATTTCAAAGTATATGCTCTAGTGAGCTAAATGTGCATCCCAGGAAAAATACATTAACTTGAGGAACCCTAACACACACACACACACACACACACACACACACACACACACACACACACACACACACACACACACACATACATTGCTCTCTTCCATTTCAAAGTATATGCTCTAGTGAGCTAAATGTGCATCCCAGGAAAAATACATTAACTTGAGGAACCCTAACAACCAGTGCTCTTGGCTCTGCATGGGGCCTCAAGCAGAGCTAGCCTTTTAAAAATCATCTGGGAAACTTGTAAAAAATAGAGATTCATGCCGGGTGCTGGTGGCTCACGCCTGTAACCCTAGCTACTCAGGGGACAAGATCTGAAGATCGCAGTTCAAAGCCATACTGGGCAAGGAAAGTCCAATAAATCACCAGAAAACTGGAAGTGGCTCTGTGGCTCAAGTGATAGAGCACTAGCCTTGAGCTGAAGAGCTGAGGAAGGCCCAGAGTTCAAGTCCCATGACAGAAAAAAAAAAGAGAGAGAGAGAGATTCATGTGTTCACTACTCGAGATTCTGATTCCACACATCTGAGCATCTATTTAAAACATAAAAAAAAGCTTCCCAGGTGGATTGGGGCATGAAAACTGGATATGGACTCACTGACCCACTGGTAAGTCACCATCCACTGACCCAGCCTGGTACTATTATTATGGACACTATGGATGTACTTCCCTAGCCTGACCAGATCTGGGGAGTTTATTACTGCCCCAATCCCCTGCAAAGCACACATGTTTCAAAAATATAGGGCACTATTTTTGGAAGAGATGTGTTTCCTCTCTTCAGATACTTATATTGAGGAAGAATAAGCAAAGCTTCTATTTTCTTGTCTGAAACCAAATTCAACACAAAGCAGATGTCCCTTGCTCTTACTTTAGTGGAACTAATGAGCAGTTATTTCCTGAGGCAAATTTCAGACCGTCTAGAGCTGTTGTAAGGTGCCTGACTGGAGAAATCATAGGACCACAAGTTTATCCTGATAGTTAGGAGAACAGAAGGTGACTGGCCAGAAGGGCATAAAGACTCCAGTTTGTGGCAGACTTGGAAAAAGGATAGCCCTGTGGGGTTATGGATGCAAATACATCTGACTAATACACCACACTTAGGCTCTCTAACTAACCTGAGGAAAAAGTACTACCAAACTTCCTTTAGGCTCCAGAGGCAGAGATAGGGTACAGAAAGGGACTGAGAAAGGTTTTCTTTGACTTTGTGTTACAAGATTGGCCTGATGGATTCAGCGCTCTTTTCTTTCAGCATACAAACAAGAGCTTTACAATTGATGGCTCTTTGGGTTGTCACTGCTTTTTGTAAATCCTGCTACATCTCCTCTGGATATCAAAGTGAACTGTCCTTTCCCAAGAGGCTCTCTGGGATTCATCACCTAGCCAGACCTATTACACCAAGGCAGGAGAGGGTCCTGTGGACACCAACATATGGAGTTTTGGACACGTCCCCACTGGTATGTGTGACAGAAGGCGCTGGTCCTTTTCTGAAAATAGAATTGTTCCTTTTGGGTCTCATCCCCTCTCTCTAAGCACCTGACCCAAGCACTTCTTCTTCTTCTTTTTTTTTTTTTTTGGTTGTAGGTCTTGAATTTTGGGCCTGGGCACTGTTCCTGAGCTCCTCAGCTCAAGGCTAGCACTCTACCACTTGAGCCACAGTGCCACTTTCCCCAAGCACTTCCTGACTTCAGGCAGATGGGGCTTTTAAATAGCCACCCAACCTTGTGTGCTAAGCCCTGCTCTAAGAAATGTTTCCCATTGGCTTCCTTCTAGTTCAGGACCCTGGGAACCTAGCTCCACTCCTTGAGACAGCTGGTTCTCAGCACATTCCATTCTGCCATCCACTCAAAGCTCACAGAGCACAAAGATCTGTATCTATCTCCCTCTCCAAAACCTTTGCACAACTCTACCTCCTCTGTCCTCCAAACCCAGAGCCACCATCCAGGATTTATAACCTTCCTTTGCTAATACAACTATTATGTCTTCCAAAATACCAGTGTGACTACCAGTGGGACCCTCACCCCACATCTGGGTTCCCGGGGAGGGGTGGCCCCTAGGAAACACTAGGGAAACCTGATAAATTTAAGAAGGAATGTTCCACCAATTTCATTCTTCAGGTCTGAAGAAATAATGAGAAACTGACACAATGATGGTATGATGTGAGAAGGAGCTAGGAGAGAGACAGAAGACACTGCCAAAGGGCTAAGCAGAAAAGAGAAAGAAGGTTCATATTGCAATATTCCAGGAGAAATGTTTATTTCAAGCCTCCTTCACTTTATTTACTAGTATTCTGAAAGTCATTGTCCTTCACATTAAGACCATCCAATTTGCTCTAGGATCCTGGATGTCTTCTGGCTCTGCTGGGCCACATGAGCACGAAGTGAGTCTACCCATTCACTCAGATGGTCTCTGGCTATTGTTTTGATGACTGTCTTAATGCAGCTGTTAATTGCAGAGAAGTACCTTTCTCTATCTCCCTCCCCTTCTCTTTGGTCTCTCAGGTTTCACCTCCAGATTCTTAACCTGGGACTATGTGGACCTTGGGTCTTAGGAACTTTTGGATATTGAACACATTTTGTGTGTGTGTGTGTGTGTGTGTGTGTGTGTGTGTGTGTGTGTGTGTGTGTGTGTGTGTGTGTGTGTGTGTGTCAGAGAGAGAGAGAGAGAAAGACACAAAGAAAGACAGAGAGAGAAAGACAGAGACAGAGACAGAGACAGAGACAGAGAGGAACACTGAATAGTCCCTTAGCTTGTCCTGTGTGAGTGGCAGGTGTGACAGGTAGGGAGGACTGGAAGGACTGAGATACCTGCCAGTCATGGTGGTCAAGAGTCTGACACAATACCTTGGAAGCAGCCATCACAGCCGCTGTGGCCGCCACGTTCAAGCCTCGCTTCCCGAAGTGCACAAGGGCATCATAACTTCGATCTTTTGCTTGGACCAGGCAATCATCAATTTCCTGTCAAAGGAAACAGGGCACACTGAGTTGGCATGTTCAAATGTGTTCTTTTCTTTCTCCTGAGTGCTGGGCCTGCCAGCCTGCCTGATCATTGATTCTCACTGGCCTGAAACATAGACAACTGGAATACATGTATGTAAACAGGAGGGTAGAGACAGACAGAAGAGATGCAGGTGAGTCTAAAAGAGAATTTTTTAAAAAAATTACAACTTACTGGCCAACAACGCCCTAGAATTCTTTATAAAGTTCCTCTAACTTCCAGGGATATGACAATCCTGCCATTCTATGCCCAGTGGCAGTGGGCACAGACTCTGGACATAAACATTGAAAGAACCTAGCATGAGAAAACGCCAAAAATCCAGCTCCTAACTGCAGACATGCCACTTACTGGCTATAAGGCCTTGGCTTACTTTATATTTGGTGTCTATTTTTATTCTTTTGTTTGAGACAATGTCTTACTACGTAGTTCAGTCTGTCTTGAATTCAGATCCTTCTGCCTCTGATTCCCCAAGGTGGTTTCATCCTTAGGTACTAGCTCCATACCTAGCCTCTGAACATGTTTTTATTTGTTGTTGTGTTTTAATTTTTTTTTAATTTATTAGCATCAATTAGCTGTATGGGAGTTTTGTTTAGACATGTTTATATATGGATACAAAGTACTTTGATCACACTTACCTCCTCTATCATTCTTCCTCCTCTCCTCTCCCCTTCCCAAACCTATCTGAGCAAGCTTCATTATCTGATTTTCACACATATACAAAGTATTTTGACTATATTCATCCTCATCCACCTTCTCCATTTGCCTTCCCTTGTCCTGTTGGTATTCACATCCAAGATAATACATATTTCACCTCCCTAATATTCTGTGTGTGTGTGTGTGTGTGTGTTCATGTGCGTGCGCATGTACATGCACCAGTCCTAGGCCTTGAACTCAGGGCCTGGGCACTGTCCCTGAGATTAGTTTGCTCAAGGCTAGCATTCTATCACTTGAGCTGCAGCTTTATTTCCAGATTTTTGATAGTTTATTGGAGATAAGAGTCTCACAGGTTTTCTTGCCTAAGCTGGCTTCTAACCACAATCCTCAGATCTCAGCTTCCTGAGTACATAGAATTATAGGCATGAGTCACTGGCTCCTAATATTTGTTTTTGTTGTAGTCTCTACACAATTTTGTCTTCTGAAAAGTAAGGAGAATGAGCCAGACACGAGTGGCTTTAAAATCCAGAAGTGAAAAAGTGGCTTAAGTGGAAGAATACTAATTTTGAATGGAAAAAAAAAGCCAAATGAGAGCACAAGGCCTTGAGTTGGCATGGTCAAATAAGTCTCTGTTCCCTTTTCTTTCTCCTGAGTGCTGGGCCAGCCAGCTTGCCTGATCACTGATTTTCTATACTGGCCTCCAGTACACACACACACACACACACACACACACACACACACACACACACACACACACACACACACACACACACACACACACACACACACACACACACACACACACACACACACACACACACACACGAGAAGAGAAGAGAACAAAACAGAAGAGAGGAGAACAGAAGAGAAGAGCCAGAAGAGACCAGAAGAGAAGAGACCAGAAGAGAAGAATAATGAAACCTAAGCCTAACAGCTGTTTTCTGTCAGGGATAGCCAGAGGTACCTTCCTTGCCTTCAAGGAGTGGGGACCCTTGCAGTTCTAAAATTTTGTTATTCTATAGTCATGAAAGTCTAAAACCAAATATTGGCCAGGTGCTAGTGGCTCATTTCTGTAATCCTAGCTATTCAGGAGGCTAATGGCTGAGGATTCACAGTTCAAAGCCAGCCTGGGGAGGAAGATCTGTGAGACCCTTATCACCAATTAATGACCAATAAGCCAGAAGTGAAGCTGCGGCTCAAATGATAGTCTTAAGCAAAATAGCTTAGAGACAGTGACTAGGCCTGGGTTCAAGCTCCAAAAATCAAAAACACAAATACTGTCCAATGTATCTATCAATGGGAAGAAGAACCAGATATAGAAATAAATGGTGGTTATTTTGTAGATAGATGTAGATGTTGGGATGCAAAGAGAAATTAAAGTCATCTGGGCTCATAAAGCATGTAAAAGTGAAGTGGAAAACAGAACTGAGGTCTCTTTCTTGGACCAAAGCCAAGTATAATATCAGTTTGATTCAAATTCGGATCAACTCCGGTTTATGCTGTTCCTCTATTTGTTTTGAGTTGTTTTGTGAGTATTATTGTTTTAAGAAAGGCTATTTTATAGCTCCAGCATCTATTTGTTTTGTTTTTTTTTTTGGGTCCGGTCGTGGGGCCTGAACTCTGGGCTTGGGCGCTGTCCCTCAGCTCTTCAGCTCAAGGCTAGCGCTCTACCACTTGAGCCACAGCGCCACTTCTGGCTTTTTTCTTATATGGTGCTGAGGAATCGAACCCAGGGCCTCAGGCATGCAAGGCAAGCACTCTACCACTGAGCCACCTTCCCAGCCCTGAGTATCATTGTTTTAAGAAAGGCTATTTTATAGCTCCAGCAGTTCAGTAAGACAATGGCCTGAGACCTCAGGCTCATTTGAAGTTCAGCACATCAGTGTTTGCTTTGAGGGGTGTAGGAGGGCTCAGCAGCCCTCCTGGATTCCCTGTGCACAGCTTCCCCAGGAGGTCGCAGCAGCAAGCCTTCTAACTGTGATATGACCAACTAGGCCAGTGATTCTTGGCAGCTCTTAAGAGGCAGTTACCTCTCCTTCAATGGAAATGACATTGACAGATTGAGGGGGGGGGCAGTATTTGGGGAAATTATGGGAGAGTAGGATGGTGGCCAGATCAAAAATCCTTCAGAGACAAAGGAAGAGCTATGGTCCTGATTCCTGAAAGGATTTTCAGAAATGTCTACAACAGCCCGCTTATCCAACTGCTGTGTTCCCCAAATTCTTCCCCTAGGAGAAATCCAGAGAATTTATCTTGCAGAACTACAGAAATAAATATCAACAGGAGCCACCTATAGACATCCTATTTCATTTGAAAAAAAATCTACTACACAATCAGATTTAGAAAGCAATATAACTAATGATTTATAGGATGTTGGACCCTTTTAATCCATTAATCCCACTCTTATTTATTCTTAGATAAAGGAAGAAATTAAACTCTATATGAGGTGGTGTTTACTGCAGTATTTTCTACAGGAAGAAAACAATCTAAGTATCTAGCAGGAAGGAAAGAGCTCTATCACCATGAGTTATTATGAAGAGTACAAAGATATGGATTATGTGCAAACATGCTTAAGATCTCAGAATGCAAATTATCTTTGTTGTGTGTGTGGAGGTGGGGGGGTTGGTGTGTGCAGGTGGGGGGGTTGGTGTGTGCTGGTACTGGGGCTTGGACTCAGGGCCACATGCTCTTGTTTAGCTTTTTCACTGAAGCTGGCACTCTACCATTTGAACCATAGCTCCACTCCTAGCTTTTTGCTAGTTAATTGGAAGTAAGAGTTTCTCAGATTTGTCTGCTGGAGCTGGTTTCATGCCTCAATCTTCAGATCTCAAACTCCTGAATAGTTAGGATTGTAGGCAGGAGACATTAGTGCCTAGAATTGTTAGGGTGTTTTTCTTTTGGTTGTTTATTTGTGTTTGAGATGGAGTCTCACTATGTTTCCTAGACTGCCTTTCAACTAATGCCTCAAGCCTGCCACAGCTTCACAGATAGCTCGTCCTACACAGGTATCACCATGTCTGGCATATGTTAAGTTTTAAAACTATTTTTAAGTCTGAGTAAAATTGTACACTGTCTATGTATACAGTCTATGCACACAGTTATCTGCAAAAAGAACAGAGGAAGTTTAATTTGGAGAGTTATTGTTTTTTTTTTTTGGGTCTGGTCATGGGGCCTGAACTCTGGGCCTGGGCGCTGTCCCTCAGCTCTTCAGCTCAAGGCTAGCACTCTACCACTTGAGTCATAGCACCACTTCCGGCTTTTTTCTTTTTGCTTATGTGGTGCTGAGGAATGGAACCCAGGGCCTCAGGCATGCAAGGCAAGCACTCTACCACTGAGCCACCTTCCCAGCCCTGGAGAGTAAAATTATGAGTGAAATTGTCTTTCTTCTAATTTATAGTAATGCCTTACAACCAATAATAACAATATATTTTATAAAATTTCATCACTGCTTTTAGATATGTACAAAAATACACTTTAAAAAGGAGAAGATGTTCATGATTAGCTATCTACTCAGCTACTGAGACAGGGGTCGTAGCTCGGTGGTAGAGTACTTGCCTAGTACTTGTATGAGATCCTGGGACTTGATCTCCAGCATCCTTCCACCCCCTCAAAAAAGAATGCTATTGATTTTACATGTTGATTTGTGTCCTGTCATTTCACTAAATTGATCAGTGCTTATAGATGAATAGTGAAGTCCAATTTTTTCTCTATGTAGAATCTTAACAATTATAAACAGGTAATTTGATTTCCCTTCATGTAATTCATATGCCTCATTTATTTATCTTGCCTCCCTCCTCTGGCTATGACTTCCAGTACTAAGCTGAATAAGAGTGGTGAATGAGCTAGTAAGAATGGTGAGTGAATAAGACATCTTTGATAGTAGAAGATAGTAGAAGAAAAGCTTTCAGTTTTTCCCTACTGAGTATGTTTTCTTCTATGTCTAATATGTTGAAAGTTTTTTTTTTTTTTTTTTTTTTGGGTCCGGTCGTGGGGCCTGAACTCAGCTCTTCAGCTCAAGGCTAGCACTCTACCACTGGAGCCACAGCGCCACTTCCGGCTTTTTTCTTTTTGCTTATGTGGTGCTGAGGAATCGAACACAGGGCCTCATGCATGCAAGGCAAGCACTCTACCACTGAGCCACCTTCCCAGCCCATGTTGAAAGTTTTTATCATGAAGGAATGTTGAAATTTATCAAATGCTTTTTCCTACACATACTGAGATAAGCATTTTATTTTTGTACTTTATTGTTGTACTATTCATAAAAGCTAAAATATTGAATCAACTTCAATTGCCCATCAATGGATGAATAAATAAACTATACGTCCAATGGAATGTTACATGCCATAAAAAGATTGGTATCCTATGGACTGGGAAGGTGGCTCAGTGGTAGAGCGCTTGTCTTGCATGCCTGAAGCTCTGGGTTCGATACCTCAGCACCACATAAGCAAAAAGAAAACAGCTGGAAGTGGTGCTGTGGCTCAAGTGGTAGAGCGCTAGCCTTGAGCTGAAGAACTGAGGGATAGCGCCCAGGCCCAGAGTTCAAGCCTCATGACTGGACACAAAAAAAAAAAAAAAAAGAAAAAGATTGGTATCTTATCATTTAAAACAAAAATGGATGCAACTACAGGATATTATGTTTAGTGAAATAATTCAAGAGAATTGGAAATTTGGAAAATCACAATAAAACTCCTTTGTATAATTAATGTGTGCTACTAAAAACTTTAAAAGTAAATCAAACACTGAAAAATTAAAAACTGCCTGGTCTCTCTCATATGCACATGCTAAAAATGTCAATCTAACCATAGATTAGAATCTGAGAAGGGATTGAGGGAGGGACAGAACTCAATAGTTGGTGCCCAAATGCAGTCAGATAGAAGTAATATTTCTGTATTTCTAAAGCACATAAGGGTAACTACAGGTCACAATAATGTACATATTTTATGAATAGAAGAAAGGAATTTGAAGGCCCCAAACACAAAGTAATAATAAGGAGATGGAAATATTAATTATTCTGACTTAATTAGTATAATTATACATATGCACTGAATTATTACACTGTAGACTTTATAAGTATGCACAATTATTATGTTAATAAAAAAACTAAAAGGGGCTGGGAAGGTGGCTCAGTGGTAGAGCGCTTGCCTTGCATGCTTGACACCCTGGGTTCGATTCCTCAGCACCACATAAGCAAAAAGAAAAAAGCCAGAAGTGGCACTGTGGCTCAAGTGGTAGAGCGCTAGTCTTGAGCTGAAGAGCTGAGGGACAGCACCCAGGCCGAGTTCAGGCCCCACGGCCAGACCCCCCCAAAAAAACAAAAACAAAAAACAAAATAAAAAAATTAAAAAAAATTCCAGGTGTGATAACACATGCCTGTAATCCCACCTACTCAAGAGTCAGAGGTTGGGGGATGGTAGTCCAAAGCTGACCTAGGCAAAATTATTAAGAGCCTCTATCTGAAAAACATAAACTAAAAAAAGGACTGTGGGTGTGGATTGAGTGGTAGAATGCTTGCCTAACAAGTGCAAAGCCCTGAGTTCAATTCCCAGTACTGAAAATACAACAACTGACCAAAAAATATATGTGTGTGTATGTGTGCGCACACATGTAAGGAGATAGATGTGTTAGGTATCTTGATTTGATCATTATAAATTATAGAAATGTATTGAATTATCATGTTTCCAAATATATAATTATAATAATGAAAATATTTTTTTAAGCTTAAAGAAGGGGCCAAGAAGGTGGCTCAGTGGTAGAGTAGTTGCCTTGCATGCATGAGGCTCTGGGTTCGATTCCTCAGCACCACATAAGCAGAAAAGTAGGAAGTGGCACTGTGGCTCAAGTGGTAGTGTGCTAGCCTTGAGCTGAAGGGCTGATGGACAGTGCCCAGGCCCAGAGATCTGGCCTCACGACCAACAAAATTTTAAAAATTTTAAAAATTTTTTAAAAATTTAAAAAACGCTTAAGGAAGTGGATCTCTGGCTCAAATGGTAGAGTACCAGACTTGAGCAAAACAAGCTAAGGGACAGTGCCCAGGCCCTAAGTTCAAGCCTGAGTACTGGCACGCACACACACACACACACACACACACACACACACACACACACACACACACACACACACACACACACATAAAGAAGCATACGAGTACCTATATCCATAAAATACCATTCTTAAAAAAAAAAAAGCTCCATCAGCATGGATTGGACAGATATACAGAAAAGAACCCAAAATATAGGGATGGTTGGTAGCAGAGACTTAGGCAATCCCAAAGGACTACTCAGGATCTAATATAAAAACTCATCCCACAAGCCCTAATCTTGTAACCTAGGGCTGAGACTCTTATAGTTGTCCAAGCAGTGGAAGCATAGCTGTAGGGAATTAGGAACCAAGCAGGGGATCTCCTGTAATATATAACCTGCTTTTTTATTTACCACTTTTATCTGCTTTTCTTATTTACCACTTACTGAAGTACAGCAGTATAACTTACCTTTTCTTTTGAAGACAGCGTGGGATGTACAAACTTCCTGTACAGGAGGCTGGACCCTTTTGTATAGGGAGACAGCAGCCAGGCTACAAATGCTATTTTTAGTTCATAATAGAATGGAAACCTGGAGAGATTAAAAAAAAAAAAAAGAATACATGCTGTTAGGTCTCAGAAGCACTGCTCGAGACTATGAAGAATGAGACCCAGTTTGGTGTAAATACTTTTTCTACCTGCACATGGCTGCAAGGGTCCCATATTCCTCATCTTCTACCTGTGGAAGGCATGTGTGCAAACATATGAATACTCAGCACTACCAGTGTCTCTCTCTGAGAGCCAGTTCCAGTTTTCTTCTTTTTCCCAAGTGAACCCGGAACACCCATTTTCATGTAAAATTTCCCCGTGGCCCTATCTGGCAGCCTCTGGTGCTTTCTCTGTGGATACACAGGTTGGCATGTGGCTCCAGCTGCAGCTGAGAAGAATAGACCCATGTCTGTGCACTCAGTTGTCAACTTCAGTTACAGCCAAGGCATGGACACCAAGGGAATGACATTAGGGTGGAGCTCACAGTCTTCACACTGAAAACAAAAGTCTTTCCTTTTATTTTTTAGTATATATTTTTTGTTGTAAAGATAATGTACAGAGGGGTTACAGTTACATGAGTAAGGTAATGAGTACATTTCCTATTGAGCATTGTTACCTTCTTCTTTGTTTTTCCCCTATCGTCATTTCTCTCCCCAAAGAATAGAGGCAAACCCAACCTTTGCCAGAGAAAAAAATACAAATACTACTCACCCCACCCACTCAGTCATACTAGGCCTAAACTCAGGGCCTGGGCACTGACCCTTAGCTTTTTTGCTCAAGGCTGGTGATCTACCAACCCAGCCTCAGCTCCACTTCTGGCATGTTGCTGGTTAATTGGAGGTGTTGCTCAGATTTATCTGCCCAGGCTGACTTCAAACCTCAATCCTCAGATCTCAGCCTCTGAGTAGTTAGGATCACAGGCGTGAGCCACTGGCACCTGGAGACATCCTGACATTTTTGGTGTCAAAAGAAAGAAAAGCTTAGAAGTCTGGTGTCTAAAGACCTGCATACCTTTGAGCCTATTCATTCATTCACCTCCACCCAGCACCTACCTCAGGGAGACAATAATGAGCAAAGATCTGATTCCCTGACTTCTTGAAGACTGCAAAAAGAGACAAAATTCTGGTATCCTTGGAAGTAGGAGTACAGTCAGGGAAATAGAGATGGATAAAATAATCACAAATGACACTGAATAGTAATCTGAGAAATGTTATGGTGAAATTTAGCTAACCAACACGGTATCTTGGAGTACAGTAGCAGAAGTTAGGTCCATCAATGAGTCCAGTTCTATAGGCACACAGATTAGCAAGCAGGCTTGGTCTAGATTTCAGGCTTGCTTACCAGCTCAGACAGCTGTCTGCTTGGGATAACCTGTGCAGGTATAACAGTCATGACTTTAAAAAAAATTTTTGTATTTGGGGGCTGGGAAAGTGGCTCAGTGGTAGAGTGCTTGCCTTGCATGCCTGAGGCCCTAGGTTCGATTCCCCAGCACCACATAAGCAAAAAGAAAAAAGCCGGAAGTGGTGCTGTGGCTCAAGTGGTAGAGCGCTAGCCTTGAGCTGAAGAGCTGAGGGACAGTGCCCAGGCCCAGAGTTCAGGCCCCACGACCGGACCCCCCCAAAAAAAACTTTTTGTATTTGGATGGTTTGACATCTTGCTCTATACTGCCCCTAACATAGTGAGCAAGTTCCTAAAGAGCAAAGACAATACCTGGAAAAACACCTTGCCTATCTCAATCAATCAATCCAAAGCCCATATTCCGGCCACATCCTCTGCTTGAATCTCCTGCTTTAAGTCTCAAGCCACCTGCACCAGTCACACGAAGATCAGAGATATCCCTTGTTTCCCAGCACACTTTGAAATTCTTGTAACTAGCTAATCCCAAGCCTGCTTACCCTGACTCACCCATTCCTTCCTGTGGAAACTGAAATAAAGCTCCTCTGTTTCCTGTACCTTTTCCTCCCTCTGCCTCCTGACTTACTTGGGTGCCTCCCTGTGTGGCCCTGAATGGTGGTGGACCAGGTTTCCTGTTTCTAGGAATCTGTGAGTATAACTAACTTTTTTCTTCCTGTCTTTGTTAGGTCAGCATCTCTCATTGCACCTGCTTAAAGCAAATCCAAGCTATCCTTAAAACATGGTATTACAAAGGAGAAGGTTATGTGTGCTAGACTGAGGGATGAGAACATAAATCATCACCATGTATCCTTCTGGGATGAAATATTTTATTTTTATTTTTTTTTCTTGTAAGTCAGAGCCTAGGTGATATCCCTGAGCTTTTTTGTTCAAGGCTAGTTAGTGCTCTACCAATTTGAGCCACAGCACCACTCGAAGTTTTCTGGTGGTTAACTGGAGATAAGTCTTCTGGATTTTCCTGCTCTGGCTGGTTTATAACCACCATCCTCTGATCTCAACCTCCTGAGTAAGCTAGGATGGCAGCCATGAGGCACTGGCGTCTGGCTAAAAACAACATTTTAACATTTCAGGACCCTCTCTCTCTTCCAAATCACAGTTCTACTCATTTCTTTACACATCCAGGTCTTAGGCATTTCTGCTTTCTACCTCTACAGGCTATTTTTTTAGTTTTCACTCAGCAACTAGGGGATGCATTTTCACTGCAGATTGTTTAAGCAGTTCATAGCCAGACAAAAGAAGGGTTGAAAGAAAAGAGGCATAATTCTCCCACAGTGTAATACTTTGGTGATTAATAATTGAGGAACTTTTGTTTTGAAAACAAGAATTTGCCATCCCTGAGGAGGGAAAAAAACAAATGAATCTAGCAAGCTCAGGCACCAACACAAGATACACAGACAATCCCAAGGGCAGCTGCCGCACTGCAGTTGGGTTTTTATTATTATTATGAAAAGATGTATTTTTAAAATATAGGTCATGCATGCACATTGGTAAAAAAAAATCTCAGAGTACAAAAGAGTATGTAAGAAAGCATTGCTGACCTACTCCTGACTGCTAGTCCCTTTCCTAAAAGCAGAAGTATTATCAGTGCCCTTTCAGAGTTAAGCAGGGGTTAGATACGTGACTTCCATAACTGCCCTCCATATACACAGCAGCATTCTATGCATCCCTTTCGGTACCTAGCTTCCCATAACACCCACAGAAACCACAATATACTTTTGGGACAGCTGCCTCAGTCTTATCAATGGCTGCATATGAATGCTACAGCATCTTGCAGGGCCCCATCAGCAGACATTCACAGGATGATAATCATTGGCTATAAACCTTTTCATTTATGCTTCTTTACATACCCATGCACATGCATCTACAGCACAAAGGCCCAGGAGTGGGATTTCTTTTTTTAATATATATTTTTATTGTAAAGATACTGTATAGAGGGGTTACAGTTACATGAATAAGGTAATGAGTGCATTTCCTATCGAGCATTGTTACCCCCTCCTTTGCTTTTCCCCTACCATGCCTTCCCTCCCCATCTCCCCAACTCCTCCCTTCCCCCCCCAAAGTTGTAAAGTTTATTTTCAACATAGTGTCAAGAGTGGGATTTCTGTGTGCACTTTATAGACAGATAAAGCACCTCTTTGCAAACCTGAACAGGAGCACCTGACCTACCACAGCCACACTGCCAGTGTCTGGCCAGTCGTAACAGCCTCTTGTCCTAGATTATAAGATTAGGGCTTGTGGGATGTGTTTCCATATTAGATACTAGTGGTCCTTTGGGACTACCCAGGCCCCCTTTATTCTCTCTTATAAACCATCCTTGTTCTTTGGGCTCTTTTCTGTATATCTATCCCTGCCATGCTGATGGAGATCTTTTAAAAGCATTTTCCCTCCCAAGGGCTGATCATTTTATAGATATGGGTAGTAGTCAGTATGTCTCTTTATTTATTTTGTGTGTGTGTGTGTGTGTGTGTGTGTGTGTCTGTATTGGGGCTTGAACTCAGAGCTTGGTTGCTATCTCAGCTTTTTTGCTTAAAGTTGGCACTCTACTACTTGAGCCACAGCTCCATTTTCTTAAACTTTTTAAAAAATCCAATATCAGAGTTTGAAACCAGGGCCTTGAGCTCTTACTTGGATTTCTTGTTCATGGATAATGCTCTACCATCTGAGCCACATCTCCAGTCTAGAATTTTGCTAGTTAATTGCAGATGGAGTCTCACCGACTTTTTTGTCCTGCTGAATATGACTCAAGATTCTCCAGACCTCAGCATCCTTAAGAAGCTAGGACTCTAGGTGGATTACCAGTACCTGGCTTTGAGGAAAAGCTTTTCAAAACCTTACCACCTCTTAACTTCTAGGTTCACTTTCTCGGACCTTGTCTTCTCACACCAACAGAGCATCTTCATTACAAGTTTAGAGAATAGGCTTTGTTTGGAGGGGCCAACATGGCTTCCCAATGGTATTTTCTCTCAGATAGCTCTAGACCTGAATAGCACTACTCTGTGGTACTGTTAACCCTGGGTGATAAAGCTTCCAATGAAGTATTTGGGGGTGAAATAAATCAATTTATGACAGAAGAATCTCACCAAAGTGGGTTTGTTCCTTGAATGAAAAGATACCCTCACTCTCCAGAGCATGAAAAAGAAAAAAAGGAAGTCATTAGAGTCTGCTAATTCCCAGCCCTCCCAGGGAAGACTTTGGTTAAAAGTAGCCTCCTTTGAGATAGTCAGGAACCACCTAGGAATGAAGGACAAATGTACTTTCTGGGTCTTGATCCATAATTGTTTTTTGGGGGGCATCCAGTCATGAGGCCTGAATTCTGGGCCTGGGCGCTGCCCCTCAGCTCTTCAGTTCAAGGCTAGCACTCTACCACTTGAGCCACCTTCCCAGCCCCTTGATCCATAATTTACTACCCATTAAGAGACATGGCATAACTGGGCACAGAGGTATATGCCTATGATCCCAGCACTGGGTTTATGGCAGGGAGGGAAGAAGGAAGATCAATAGTTCAAGGCCAGCCTGGGTTACAAGGGGAGTTCTAGGCTAGCCTATGAGAAACTTGTCTCAAAAAATAATTTGCTGGGAGCTGGTGGTTTATGCCTGTAATCCTAGCTACTCACAAGGCTGAGATCTGAGGATCGTGGTTCAAAGCCAGCCTAGACAGGAAAGTCTGTTAGACTCTTATCTCCAATAAGCCACCAGAAAACTGGAAGTGGCGCTGTGACACAAGTGGTAGAGTGCTTGCCTTGAGTTGAAGAGTTCAGGGACAGTGCCCAGGCCCAGCCGCATGACCAACGAACAAACAAACAAAAAAAGAAAACAATAGTTTTAAAAGGGCTGGGAATGTATCTTAGTGGTAGGGTGCTTGCCTAGCATGCATAAAGCTCTTGGTTCAATTCCTCACTAAAAACAGAAAAAGCTGGAAGTAGGGCTGTGGCTCAAGTGGTAGAGTACTAGCATTGAGCAAAAGAAGCTCAGAGACAGTGCCCGGGCCCTGAATTCAAGCCCTAGGACTGGCAAAATAATAACAATAATAATAATAATAATAATAATAATAATTTAAAAATTAAAAGGTATGGAGTAAGGGAGGAGGTGACAATATCAAAAAGAAATATACTCTGACTTACATAACTATGACCCCTCTGTACATCACCTTTATAGTACCAAAGGAAAAATTAAAGAAAAGACACAAGAAACATGAAAAAGCAAAATAAATAACTATGGTATATGTTCTTCCCTATCCTTTCAGTCTCCAGATCTTATAAGCCTCAAAACTCAGTTAACACTAATAAAGTCAGCATAATTATTAAACCTGTTACTCGCTAAAAGCAAAACTATACATGTTTTCTTCCACTTTTCCCATGTGTTCTAGCTGCTACAGCAAGCCATCCTTATCACAAAGCCAGGATGTTAAAGCAGGATGGGGAGGAATCTAGCAGCTCCTAGGATAAGCTGATTCTCAGCTCCTCAAGGCCAGGATGTTTACAGAAGTAAAAAGTTTTTTGAGACCATGTCATGGCTATGAGAAATGAACAGTTTATTTAATATTGTGGCCAGCACCTCAAGCCATTGAGCCTTCTCTCCTTAATGCAGCCTCTGTCTAGTGCTGGGCAGCTTCCTGCTGTCCCCATGTCTTTCCCATAAATGTTATGAAACAACAGTGTTAGACTCAGGAACTCTTTCTTGTGGTTAGCAACATGCCAGTCATGTTGCTTTTTTTTCTTTCTTTTTTTTTTTTTTGGGGGGGGGTCCGGTCATGGGGCCTGAACTCTGGGCCTGGGCGCTGTCCCTCAGCTCTTCAGCTCAAGGCCAGCACTCTACCTCTTGAGCCACAGCACCAATTCTGGCTGTTTTCTTTTTACTTATGTGGTGCTGGGGAATCGAACCCAGGGCCTTAGGCATGCAAGGCAAGCACTCTACCACTGAGCCACCTTCCCAGCCCCCATGTTGCTTTTTTTGCTGGGTGAAAATACTGCCTAATGAGGACTGTCTTTCTCCTTTGAGTGTCGCTCCTTGAACCTCATTTTAATTCAATTGACCCAAGTGCCCTTACTCATGGCAGAATTTTAGTGTCATACCTAGTAAGTGTTCAAAAACTGTTTTTGGATTCAATTTTATTTTTATCTGGGGAGGCATAACAAGTTACTATACATCTAGCTCCTTAAAAGAACACAAAGTTATTATTCTACAGTTTTTTGGGTTTTTTTTTTGGTCAGTCATGGGGCTTGAACTCTGGGCTTGGGTGCTGTCCCTCAGCTCTTCAGCTTAAGGCAAGTGCTCTACCGCTTGAGCCACACCGCCACTTCCAGTTTTTCTAGTGATTTACTGGAGATCAGAGTCTCACAGACTTTTCTGCCCAGGCTGGCTTTGAACCGTGATCCTCAGATTTCAGCCTCCTGAGTAGCTAGGATTACAGGCGTGGGCCACTGGCGCCCAGTTTATTCTACAGTTTTTGTAAGCTAAAAGACTAGGTAGAGCTGGGCACTGGAGGCTCATGCCTGTGATTCAAGCTATTCAGGAGGCTGAGATCTGAGCACCACAGTTCAAAGCCAGCCAGGGCAGGACAGTCCATGAGATTCTTATCTCCAATTAACCATCAAAATGCCAAAAGTGAAGTTGTGGCTCAAATGGTAGAGTGGTAGCCATGAGCAAAAAAAACAAACTCAAGGACAGCACCAGACCCTGAGTTCACTACCCAGAACCGGGGCATGAGAACACATACAAACACATAGACACATAGACACAGACATAGACACACAGACACACAGACACACAGACACACAGACACACAGACGCAGACACAGACACACAGAGAGGGGGTAGGGAGAGAAAGAATTAAGGTCATTAACCCCCAATAAGGTTCAGAGAAGTGCTGTTTAGTCCTGGTCCCAGGAGTAGGACATGCTACAGGATAAGGGTAAGTTTACACTTGTCCTTTCTAGGTAAGAGGTTTTGTTTTGTTTTGACACAAGACTGACACTCTATTACTTGAGCCATATCTCCACTTTTGTGGGTAAGAACTCTTTTCTTTTTTTCTTTGTATATGGCTTGAATTCAGGGCTTGTACTCTGTCATTTAGCTTTTGCATTCAAAGCCATCACTGTGCCACTTGAATCACAGCTCCACTTTTGGCTTTTTTGATTGTTAATTAGAGATAAGAGTTTCATAGACTTCTGGCCAGACTGGCTTCAAACTGTTACCCTTAGACTTCAGCCTTCTGAGTAACTAGCTGGATTACAGATGTGAACCACTGGTGCCAGGCAAAACCTTTATCTTCTCCAAATGGTTATATCATTATATTTTTTGAATAATACTTTATCACACCAAAGAAACTCATATAGTAACAGCAAATGATGCAAAACCAACTCCAGAATCCCAAGTTGTAGAAGGGACTCTGGGGCTTATTTATACAAATCATCAGCTGATTATCAAGACCTTATTTTTATTTTTATTTTTATTTGGTCGGTCATGGGGCTTGAACTCTAAGCTTGGGTGCTGTCCCTGCACTCTTCAGCTCAAGGCGAGCACTTGAGCGCTTGAGCCACAGTGTCACTTCCGGTTTTCTAGTGGTTTATTGGAGATAAATCTCACGGACTTTCCTGCCCGGGCTGGCTTTGAACTGTGATCCTCAGATCTCAGCCTCCTGAGTAGCTAGGATTACAGGCATGAGTTGAGTCACGGGTGCCCGGCTATCATGACCGTATATCAATAAATTTTTATTTATTTATTTATTTTTCTTCTTTTTTTTTTTTGGAGATATGAGTGTTTCTTTACCAACTCTATTCACTGAGGGGCTGAGGGGCTGAGGGGCCATGCTTGTCTTAGCTACCCTTTTACACTACTGTCTCTTGAACAGTAGTTCTACATGGTTAACCATAAATATTTACTTGAAAACTTTTTTTTTTGGTCAGTCTGGGACTTGAACTTAGGGCCTGGGCACTGTCCCTGAGCTTCTTTTGCTCAAGGCTAGCACTCTACCACTTGAGCCACAGCACTACTTCTGGATTTTTCTGTTTATGTGGTACTGAGGAATCAAACCCAGGGCTTCATGCATGCTAGACAAGCACTCTACCACTGAACCACATTCCCAGACACCCCCCACCCCTTTTTTTTAATACTGGTCTTGGAGCTTGATCACAAGGCCTGGGTGCTGTCTCTGAGCTTTTGTGCTTAGGGCTAGTGTGCTCTGCCATTTGAACCACAGCTCCAATTCTGGCTTCTTTGCTAGTTAATTGGAGATAAGTGTCTCTCAAGATTTACTTATTGATGCTGACTTCAAACCTCAATCTTCAGTAGCTAGGATTATAGGTATAAGCCACTGGCACCCAGCTTGAACAACTTTTATAGGCCAATTTTTATAATATGCTCCAATGAATACTTCTGGTCCCTGCTCTCTGATCTGAGGCAAGCTTCACAGTTTTAGCCCTTCCCCTTCTCTACCCTTGTGTGTGAGTGTACAAGACACACTTGGAGTGTCCAATCTTGGAGCACTTACCAGCAAAGGAAGATGTCTGTGAATGTCTCTGCAGTGGTGAACAGTGCAAATATAATCCAGTACATCATCCATTTGACCTGTTAAAAGAAAAAGCAGAGCTAGAAGAAATGGTCAAAGATAATCAATTGCCTAACATTAGGAACAGCCCCAGGTGTATATACTGAGGCCAGGGTAGGCAGTGCCACCCGTACAGTAACTCCTTTCCCTCCTCTTCCCCAACTTATATCCAGTTGATACTCTGGGGCTGGAAGTAAATAGGCTGATCTTGACCAGAGTCAAGATCAGATTAGGTTCTTTAAATTGTGCATCCCCTTCTCCACCCCGCTGCCCCGCCCCACATAAACATACTCCTCAGGTAAGCTAGGGAGACTATAGACCACAAATGACCAGGAATCAACAGATCATTTTTCAGGACTAACAAGTGGTGAGAAAGCACTAAAAGCCTGAATGAACCTCTGAGCCCAGTCTAGGATGGCCCAGGTAAATCCTGTCTTGTAGAAAAGGACCCAGGACTACTTGTAGGAATGGATCTTTCTTTAAATCTTTCCATACATCCTCCTTTGCATGTCACTGCCCCTCTCCCCTAATGAAGCCCTGGTACCTCTTCTCTTGAACTACTACAAAATTCTTCTAAGCAGGCAAGGGCCTGGCTCAAGTGGTAAAGTTACTGTCTAGCAAGTGTGAGGCACTAAGTTCAAAACAAATAGGTTTCCCTTGCCTTCTTACCAATTCATTTTAAAGCCATTCCCATTTTAATCTCACCAAAGTATGAGCTCTTAGAATATAATATTCTTCCATTTAAAATCTTCTTTCATGAAAAAAGTCTAATTTCTTCAGTTTCCTCAAACTCTGCTTCTGGTAATGGTGGGATAACTCACATTGTCTAGACCTCCTGCCAATAATGACAACTTTTCAACAAAATATTTCAAAACACCAGAGAACAATAAAAAGCAGACACAGACCCAAAAGGGTTTGAATCCTTGGGAGTTCAATCTCTACACAAGCTTTAATCCAGGTGGATATAGCTAAGGTCCATCCCAGTCTGTACATCCTAAGGTAGACAGAACATGAGCAGACATCCATTGTATTTTATGCCTGAAGAACTGGAAAACAGAGATTAAGGCTACCGGAGTTGCTGGAAATTGAAATGGAAAAAAACTTAAAGATTGGAAGTATAAGAGGGCAGGTCCCAAAATCTACAATGTAGCTGGGCACTGGCTCAAGCCTGTAATCCTAGCTACTCAGGAGGCCGAAATCTGAGTATCACAGTTCAAAACCAGCCCAGGCAGGAAAGTCCATGAGACTCTTATCTCCAATAAACTACCAGAAAACCAGAAGTGGCACTGTGGCTCAAGTGCTTGCCTTGAGCTGAAGAGCTGAGGGACAGCGCCCAGGCCCAGAGTTCAAGCCCCATGACCAACAAAAACAAACAAACAAACAAAAAACTATATAATGTATAAATTCCCTTCAAATCCTTCAAATCCAGCACTTGAAAAAAATATCCCTGGCAGACGCTCAGGATATATAGAACCAAATAGGACACCAAACAAGAATGGGGATAAAAGAGAGCAATGATGTATGAATATGACCAAAGAACATTACATACATGTCTGAAGACATACATAAAACAAAACCATGAAACACATTGCTTAGTACAATTGATATACACTAAGTAATTAATGTGATTAATTGCAAGGCACTGGTTTTGGTCCTAACACTTCTTCCACCTCAAAAATCCATGAAACAACAACTAAACAAAATAGTGAATAAATTCAACAACCATCTAAGGATTAAAAAAAAAGTCTCAATAAAATATCTCAATTTGGATAAAGAATATCTACAAAAAAATGCCTACAGCTACCATATTACTTAATGGCTGGAAAAAATTGATGCATTAAGATTGAGAGATATAGAAACAAGGCAAAGATATTCTCTCATCAATACTATTCCATCCTAAGGGAAGTCCTTGCTAATGCAATATAAGGAATAAAAGAAAAGGTATACAGACCAAAAAGAATGAGATAGAAGCCAGCAAATGGCTGGTTATGCAGAAAATCTCCAAAGACAGATTTTTTAAAGTTTTCTATAAACTAACAAGTAATGACAGCAAAATTATAGGATACAAGGAACAAATATAAAAGGCCATCACTTCCCATATTCCAGCAATGAACAACTGGAATTTGAAATTTAAAAACAATTACTAAACCAGGTGCCAGATGCTTATACTCCAAGCTACGTAAGAAGCTGAGATCTGAGGATCAAAGTTCAAAGCCAATCTGGGCAGGCAAATCCAATAAAATTCTTATCTCCATTTAACCCAAAAAGGCTGGAAGGGGAGGTATGGCTCATGTGTTAGAGCACCAGCCATAAGCTCAAAAGTGGAGTAAGAATGTGAGGCTCGGGGCTGGGAAGGTTGCTCAGTGGTAGAGCGCTTGCCTTGCATGCTCAAGGCCCTGGGTTCGATTCCTCAGCACCACATAAGCAAAAAGAAAAAAAGCCGGAAGTGGCGCTGTGGCTCAAGTGGTAGAGCGCTAGCCTTGAGCTGAAGAGCTAAGGCCCAGGCCCAGAGTTCAGGCCCCACGACCGGACCCAAAAAAAAAAAAAAGAATGTGAGGCTCTGATATCAAGCCCAATAACGGTACACACACATACGCACACACACACACACACACACACACACACACACACACACACACATACAGGCATGTGTGCGCAAGCACACACATACAGAAGGAGGAGGAAGAGGAAAAGGAGGAGGAGGAGGAGGACTACCAAACTTACAAGAGCACAAATCACAAATGAAGTATGTACTCAGGAATATATTTAAGGAGCTATGTTGAAAACATAAATAGAAGCATTATGGTCCATGACAGCCTGGGCATAAATTCAAGACCCTATCTCAAAAACATCTAAAGGAGGGCTGGGAATGTGGCCTAGTGGTAGCATGCATGAAGTCCTGGGTTCGAATCCTCAGTACCACATAAACAGAAAAAGCTGGAAGTGGCACTGTGGTTCAAGTGTAAAGTGCTAGCCTTGAACAAAAGAAGCTCAAGGACAGTATCCAAGCCCTGAGTTCAAGCCCCAGGACTGGCAAAAAAACTAAAGCAAAAAGGACTAGGTCATAGATCAAGTGGTAGAACACTTGTTCTAGTAAGTGTGAGGTTCTGTGTTTAACACACGTACTCCAATTTTTTTTAAAGGCTAAGTGGAAAACTATAAATCAGAGATCTAAATAACAAAATAGTAACAACAATTTATTTTGTTGGTTGTGGCGCTTGAACTCACAGCTTGGGTACTAGTCTCTGAGTTCTCTTCCTCAAGGCTAGCATTCTACTACTTTGAGCCACAGCACCACTTCCAGTTTAACTGGAGATGAGTCTCAATGGCTTTCTTGCTCAAGCTGGCTTTGAATTGTGATCCTCAGATCTCAGCCTCCAGAGTAGCTAGGATTACAGTTGTGAGCCTGTAATGGCTAGTAATTGTTACTAGTGACCAACAGCTAGTAACAACAATTTTAAAAAATCCCTTTAACTGATACAATGTTTAGCTACAAACTTCTCCAGTAAATCATGGATACTTGCAAAATCTACTCACAGCCACTTGCTTAGATGCACCCACTATACCAACTTATATTGGGGTTGCTACTTTGTAACCTTCTTCAAGGAAGACTAGGGGGCCCCTTTATATTTCTTGTTTGATTCTTGATTTTTCAGCACAGTATTAAGTGACAACTTTATCAAAGTTCATCCAACACTAAAACTGCCCTGGTTTCCCCTCTGACCTTTTTGGATGCCTCTTCTTAAGGCCCTTTAGTTCCTCTCAGGACTCAGTCCTGGGGAGAACATCACAGTCAACCAATAACCCAGTTCTATCCATTCTGCCATCTTATTTCTTTTCAACCTAGCTTTTTTCCTCCTTTCCCTCTATTAGCCCACCAACTCCTGTATAGACTAGAACTGTATTCTATATGTGGTCTCTAGACCTCTACCTCTTACTCTAGTCAAGATAATCTTAACTTCAAAAGTAATCATTCTTTCCTAGCTTAAAGCCAATTTCTTATTGTTAAGATAAAATCCAAATTCCTTAAGTTGGCTTTCAAAGTGTTGTAGGAGCTGGTTTCTAATTATCTCCATCAAAAGTTCTCCTTCACAAGCCGTGCATTTTCCACCCAAGCCATAATGGATGACTTTTAGTTCCCTAAACACAGTACTTTCTCTTGCCTCCAGATTTCAGTTCTCAGATCTCATTCTAAACTTTATTTCCATAAGGAAATGGCCAAAATTAAGATAAATGCCCTCTTCTGCCAGGCCACACATGGTACCTGTCATAACATGCTATTTTGAAAGCCTCTATCTGTTCGTTTGCATTTCTTTCCTACTATATTATAAATTCCTAAAGAGACCAGATCTTTTTGCATAATATAATATCGTCAGTACTGTTCTAGTATTTAAAACCAGTAACTAGTATCTAAGTGCCTGTACAATGTAAGTATAAAATGAGTATGCTTCAAATGAGTAATTACAATATTGGCATTGTGTATGGGAAAGAAAGGATGGTTTCAAAATGGTTGAGTGAATACACTTGGAAGATAGTGTCTAAAAGGCTTTTGAGAAGAAAAGGATAGAATCAGAAACTTGTGAGACATGGGGCTAGGAAGGTGGCTCAGTGGTAGAGCGTTTGCCTTGCATGCCTGAGGCCCTGGGTTCGATTCCTCAGCACCACATAAGCAAAAAGAAAAAAGCTGGAAGTGGCACTGTGGCTCAAGTGGTAGAGCACTAGCCTTGAGCAGAACTTCTGAGGGACAGCACCCAGGCCCAGAGTTCAGGCCCCACAACTGGACCTCCCCCCCCCCAAAAAAAAGAAACTTGTGAGACAACAGATACTCCTGATGAGTGCTCAGCTCACTGGGTAAATGGCTGCAGATGGGAAGAAACTTGCTGAGGCCAGGGCATAACTAGCTGATAAATTATGTGGCCATTCAGAACAAAAAGAGAGTAAACAGAGGAAGTAAAGAGAGGAAGCAGAGGTTGAGTTCCATGTGGCTGAGGGAAGTCTGAAGAGTTCAGAGAAAGGTTGGGGCTATAGACAGAGATAAGAAAGCCATGCCAGAGAGAGGGCTTGAAGCATTTGCCTGAAGTCTTCATCATCACCTTAAAATATTCTCAGGTAGGAGCCAGGCACCAGTGGCTCACACCTGTAATCCTAGTTACTCAGGAGGCTGAGATCTAAGGATCTACAGGTCAAAGCTAGCCCAAGCAGGGAAGTCCATGAGATTCTTGTCTCCAAGTTAACACCAAGTGACTCAAGTAGTAGAGACAGTATTGGGCACAAATGCTCAGGGATAGTGCCCAGGCCATAAGTTCAAGCCCCAGGACTGGCACACACAAAGAATATTCTCATGTAGTGATGGAGACATGGCTCAGGTGGCAATGTACCTCTAGCAAGCACCCTGACTTCAAATCTCAGCACTGCTTCTCTCCCCACCAATAAAAATACTGTTGTGGAAATAAAAGGATATGAGAATGACTCATGGAGCCTACCATAGTAGATGGCAACTCAGAACTAAAAGCCATATTCATCTATAATTATCAGGCATCATGCCTCACCAAAATCAAATGACAGTTATTTTTGCCAAGGTTTGAAATAGAACAGTATAGGTCTGAGGGATTCTACTCAAATCCCTTTAGAATGAAGGAGGAGGAACACGAAAGGCCTTCAGTCAGAACCGAGAGAGGGAGCTAGGATTGAAAGGTAATGTTCAGGAACCTCTCTGGAATGGGAAGATGACCCCTTGGCTGGGGCATCCCTTTGGACTGGTCAGGGCGGGATACAGGAGTAAAGAGCGAGAAGAGAAGCTGCAACCTTCAGGTACATGCCTTCAAAGCTGAATGTGAGAAGCAGGCCTAGAGACTTTCCACAAACCACCATGCTGACGGGGACTCCACAGAATCTGCTCCCTGAGTCTGCCCCTTCTCCCAGAGTTCCTGGCAGCAAATCAAAGGCCTTCCCTTATGGGCTGTGGACTTCACCTTACCTTCAGACCCTCCTCTAACCAGACACTAATATTGTTCAAGCCTTTCACACTCCTCTTGCATCTGGCTCTGCTTCAGTGTCACAGGAACATCCTTGTGACAAGTGACTGAGAAAGAAAAAATGAGAGCCTGGTTTGCAGATGACTTTACTAAACTCTTAGAGATAGCAAAAGATTTGCTCAGTGTGTGTCCATCATCTGCAAGCTGGACAACCCTGAGCCTGTATTCCAAACTGGAGGTCTCACAGGTTTAGCCAATAATTCTCCTCACCCCAAATCACCCCAGGGCCAAGTAGCAGACAAGTAGAGGCAACTCGTTGGCAAAGGTAAAGCCTGCTGAAATTGTGTTTGTTTTTGTGCCAGGGCTGGGGCTGTAACTCAGTCTTGCACCTTTGTTTGGCTCTTTTGCTCAAGGCTAGCAAGTGCTCTACCATTTGAACCATACCTCCATTTACAGTTTTTTTGTTTTTTTTTTAAATGGTGTGTGTGTGTGTGTGTGTGTGTGTGTGTGTGTGTGTGTGTGTGTGTGTGTGTGTGTGTGTGTGTGTGTTTCTGGATAATTGGAGATAATAGTGCCATAGAGTTTATGCCTAAGTTGGCTTTGAACCATTGTCCTCAGAGCTTAGCCTCCTGAGTAGCTAAGATTACAAACATGAGCCACCAGTGCCCAGTTGACTTATGGGTATTTTGATAGTACAACTGATCCTGATTATCAAGGGAAACCAGGGCAATTGCTACCTAAGGCAGCAGGAAGAAATGTAGATGGAAGTGGAGGGCTTATCTAGGGACCTTCAGTACTATCTTGTTCAGGTAAAAGTCAAAGGATCATTACCACCACCCTATCTAGGGAAGAATTCCAATGCATCAGAGTTCCAAAAATGCAGATTTGCGCCATAAAATGGCATTAAGAACATCATTCCAAGGCTGGGAATATGGCTTAGTGGTAAAGTACTTGCCTAGCATGTATGAAGCCCTGGGTTCAATTCCTCAGTACCACATAAACAGAAAAGGCCGTAAGTGGTGCTGTGACTCAAGTGGTAGAATGCTAGCCTTGAGCAAAAGAAGCTAAGGACAGTGCCCATGCCCTGAGTTCAAGCCCCAGGACTGGCACCTTACTCCCTGAGACAAAGGGGAGATGAATTGGATGTAAAAAAGATGGAAGTATCAGGAAAACTTGAAAAAAAGAACATGTGTTCTACAGAATGTTCAGTGTCTAGCATATACTTTTGAATTTCCTGGAGTTTGTAGGGGTCTTTTGAACTATTTCACAATTTACAGATTATTGATTGGATTGAAAATTATTTTATCCATGGAGGTACAAATGAATTTTGTCCAGTGGAGGTACAGTTGAATTTTTCATCTTGCTCCACACAACAAATCAGTTTAATATCAATTAGTAAGTCCAACTAACATTTCAGATTGCCTATACCTATATATGTCTGGTATTTTAGAGTCTCCTTTGAGTAATTTTTAAGACTTTAGTGGTTCTCACTGTTCATATCCAGGACTTTCACTCTTCAAAGAATGTTCCACAGGCACCTGTGGTGTCAGCCAGTGTCAGTAATGGTGGCATGGTCAGAACACTCTAAGAAGATCCTTCCTGCGGCATGAGCTGGTCTGTTATCACTATCCAACCTTATTAGCTCTTCAACTTCTCCATCCCATAGTTAATTCTATAATTACCCAGAAGTTCCTTTCTTTTTAGCAAGGAAACTCAGTCACGAGAAATGGAGAAGTCACCACTTAAGAGTCCAAATTATGAGTCTTTATTGGACAGCCAGAGAACTACTGGCGGACTCAGGTCTCAAAGACCAGCAGCCCCAAATTCAGCTAGCACAAATCTCATGTAGACCAATCAAAGTGTTATACATGAGCAAAGCAAACCAGATGAGGACACTTAAACCTAATAGAAAAGCAAACGATCTAGGGAAATGATCAGAGGAGCTAGAGAGCTAATTACCTAGGGAAAGCATAGACCCAGCCTCCTTCATTTCCATCCAAAAATCTTACCAAAGCATTAAATTTGGAAAGATACAATAATCTATATAGCAAGAGCAATGTTTCTAAATTTTGTGATTTTTTTTTTTTTTTTTTGGGTCCGGTTGTGGGGCCTGAACTCTGGGCCTGGGCGCTGTCCCTCAGCTCTTCAGCTCAAGGCTAGCGCTCTACCACTTGAGTCATAGCGCCACTTCTGGCTTTTTTCTTTTTGCTTATGTGGTGCTGAGGAATTGAACCCAGGGCCTTAGGCATGCAAGGCAAGTGCTCTACCACTGAGCCACCTTCCCAGCCCAAATTTTGTGATTTTTATTTAGGAGATCTGGGTAGGGCCTGATGCTTTATTTCTGATAAACTCCGAGGTGATGTTGGTGGTTTGACCTGCAGAGATATAGAGTGTTGAAAGCTAATAGAGAAGTGGCTGAAAGTAAATATAGCAAAGTCAAGAAGAGCATTAAACACTGTAATGGACTTTGGTCTTGGTCTTGCAGGTGATAAGGATCCAGGGAGGGATGAGATAAATAGATTTCTATTTTTAAAAAAAGGCTTCTCTGAATAGTTTGTGGACAACAGAGTAGGAAATGAGTGTGGGGAGGAGGGAGTGTGGTTGGCAGAACTATAGCTCCTTAAGGATGTCTACATTCAAATCCTCATATGGCAAAGGATACTTACAGTTATTAAGATAAGGACATTCATATGGAAAGACTATTCTGGGTCCAATGTAATCATGCATCCTTAAAAAAGAAAACAGAGCCAGGTTTCAGTGGCTCATATCTGTGATTCTAGCTACTTAGGAGGCTGAGAAGTGAGGATTACAGTTTGAAGTCAGCCTGAGCAGGAAAGTCCATGAGGATTTCAGCTCCAATTAATCACCAAAAAGCTGGAAGTGGAGCTGTGGCTCAAATGGTAAAGCCTCAACCTTGAGCAAAAAAGCTAAGAAACAGCACTTAAGCTAAGAAACAGCACTTAGGCCCTTATTTCAAGCCCTAGTACCACACACACACACACACACACACACACACACACACACACACACACACACACACACACACACACACACACACACACGAAAACTGCTCTCAGCTGGGTAAGGGACAAGTGACACTAGAATGCTTAGAGAGATGTAACGATGTTGCTTAGAAGCAAGGAGGAAGGGGCATGAGCCAAAGAGTGCAGGTAGCCCCTAAGAGACATCAAAGGATAGGAAATGGATTCCTCTCCCAAGCTTCTAAAGGAAATGCAGTCCTGTCTGATTTGAGCCCCTGGAGGGCTTCTGACCTCCAGAGTGAGAAGAAAATACATTTGTGGGGTTTTTGTTTGTTTGTTTGTTTTTTGGTCATGGGGCCTGAACTCTAGGGCTGGATGCTGTCCCTGAGCTCTTCAGCTCAAGGCTAGCACTCTACCACTTGAGCCATAGTGCCACTCGGGCTTTTTCTGCTTATGTGGTGCTGAGGAATCGAACCCAGGGCCTCATGAATGCAAGGCAAATGCTCTACCACTGAGCCACCTTCCCAGCCCCACTTGTGTTGTTTTATGTGCCACTAAGATTATGGTAACCTGTTACAGTAACAATAAAGCCCTAATATAGAAGGCCATTGTAATATTTCCTGGAAAACGACTGAAAGCTCATTTCTGAAAATGGCAGCAGAGAAGACAGAGCTGATTTGATTATGAAGGGGATGGGAGGAAGGCAGGCTAGTTGGCTCATGCCTGTAATCCCAGCAACACAGGAGGCATATAGTTAGAATGACTTTGGTCCAGGTAGGCCCAGGAAAAGCACAAGACCCTTTCTGAAAAATAACTAAAAATAAAAGGGACTGGAGGCATGGTTCAAGTGGCAAATAGCAAATGTTAGGCCCTGAGTTCAAACCCCCATATGACCAAAAAAGAAAAACAAGAAAGATGAAGGGCTGTAGGACACAGTTACCAACATGTACCTGTAGAGATGATTGATGAAGAGAGACACAGGAGACCGAGCAATTCCCAGGTCTCTCGCCTGTACAAAAATGGCTTAGTAAGCCGGCACCAGTGGCTCATGCCTGTAATCCTAGCTACTCAGGAGGCTGAGATCTGAGGATTGTAGTTCAAAGCTAGCCCAGGCAAGAAAGTCCGTGAGACTCTTATCTCCAATAAACCACTAGAAAACCAGAAGTGGTGTTGTGGCTCAAGCGGTAGAGTGCTCACCTTGAGCTGAAATGTGCACAGACAGCGCCCAAGCCCAGAGTTCAAGCCCCACGACTGACCCCCCCCCCAAAAAAAATGGGTTAGTCAAAAGAAGGAAACATGGAAGCTGGAGATGTGGCTTAGTGGTAGACCATGGTTACCAAACTTAAGATCCTCAGTTCAAATCCTATTAACACACACACACACACACACACACACACACACACACACACACAGGACAAAGGAGTATGTATGAGTGTGTGACTTGCATGTGTGTGCTTGTGAGAATGAGTGCATGTGGGATTGTGTGAGAGCACTTGAGTGTTGTGACACTGAGTATGTGTGAAAGGGACTGTGTGTATGAGAGTAGGTGTGGGAGTATGTGACAATGAGGGAGTGTGTGTCAGTTCCTTTCTTCCAATTCCATTTTTACCCAGAAACCTTCACGCTTTTCCCCAAGGGAAAGTCTCTCACTAGCCAACACAACAGCTGCTCAGCTTATCAGTTACAATGTTCACTTTAAATTAATGAGTTGCCATTCCGGTCATAAACCAGGCTCCTATGAGGTCATCAGTGCAAAACAATTTGAGTTTGATCTGTCCCCGCAGAATTTTCTCTATCCCCGAGAATTTTCTGTTCTTTGCATGGCAGTAACCCCAGAATACTACCTTCCCTAGCACAGGTGGCTTTTGCCATAGGAAGGAAGGGTTAGGATAGGGAGGCTGGAGAAGGCTGCCAAATGTTTTACACTAGGCCCAGTTAATTGAGGACCAGGAGAGCCTGCGCTTGCAACTTTCCAGTTATTTATAGAGTACATGTGGAGATTCCTCACACATACCAGACACAGGATTCCAGAGGAGTAATCACCCCCTCTAGGTCCTTTGCTTCAGAGCAGCAAGTAGTTCTGGGAAACTGGAAGAGCAGGGACTGAGTTCTGTTTGCAGTTGATTTCAAGGTGCGGACTTCTGAGGAAATCTAAGAAAATGACGACTTTCCAAGCCCATTCTAAATGATTTCTTTAACCTACACCAAACTTGCCAAGTGGTATGTGAGTAAAAGAACAAGAGGGGTTGTTGTCATCACCTCACTGTTCAGATGAAATCTAGACTTTTGGAAGTTTAAGATATTTTTCCCACCTGTGCACCAATTAAATGTCAGATCTGGGGCCTGATTTCAGTCCCTTTATGCCCAAATATACATTCATTGAACTTTGACCTGGGATAGTGCACTACACAGGAAGGGTGATCCTTTGTTCATCACCCATCACCTTTGCCAATCAGGAATGGCTAACAGTCATCCTGCTGAGGTATCCAGCTCATACAGAGCTGGTGCAATAGGAATGAATACAATCCACCAGTAATGAATACAATCCTCCAACCAATGGGGCCTTTCAGTCCCCTTCCTGTGTGCTCAGCTCATTGCAAGGTGCCGTGAGCAAGAGAAAGAGGAGGATGAACACCCTATGCCCTCAAAAAAACTTACACAGTGACAGGGCTTAAATTGTAGGGGTTGGATTCATAGGCTGGAATGGAGTCAGAGCTGTAAAGCCAGGGGTTTGGGGGACTAGGTCTATTGAACTCTAGGATCAGTGCACTTGCTCTTGACACCAGGTAAGGCTGTCTCCAAGGAATGGCACTTTGCAGTCTACAGTGTTTTTCAGACAAGGAAACTGAAGCTAAGTGAGGCAAAGTCACTCAGCATGTGACATAGCAGTGGGGCCTCCAAGAGCAGATGCTGTTTCCTCTCTCTCTGAACCTTTCTGCTGAACTCATTTCCCCAGTGAAGGTCTAGATAGAAAGTACTCCCGCCAAGTGTCATGAGAATAAAAATGATGACTTCCTGCTACTCATGCCCAACCAAGAAGGACATCCACTCTCTGCTGCCCAGCCTCAGCCACCTCAGATACCCTCCAAATAAACAGCTCTACTTACATATTCTTTAATGTCCTTTGATTTGACAGCCTTGTAGGAGTAATATGCAGGATACAGGGTGCCAAATATAAGCCTAGAAGGAAAAGAGGAAAAAGAAGAAATGTGATTTTTCATTCAGGCTGTTTGATGGAAAATATCCTCTGTTATTGATGACAAGGAGCAGTTCTCTCCACCAGGGAAAATGCTTCTGTGGGGGTCTGCCCCACAGAATGAATGAATGCCCTTAAGGCTTCCTACTCCTACCTGGCTTATCTTTGGGACCCTCCATCTCTTGGTATGGCTCATATTTGCTCTTTTTAACCCATAGTTTAGCAACCTCAAGGGTGGTTTGGGACAATGGAAGGCAAAACTGGAAGTGTACAACCCAGCTGAATAACCCCTGAAAGTAGAGTTGAACTCTTCTTAATCCTTACCTGAAGCTCTACAAAGCCCACCCACTCAGACTTGACTTCAGCATCCTAAAAAGATGCACAGGGTCCGCAAATAAGATGACTGCATGGTATAGCTCTGCCTACCCTTATTCTTTCCACACCTTCCTTTGCCCAGGCTGGAATCTTCCCTTCCTCCTTTGTTTGGTTGGTATCTGCCCATTCATCAGATCCCAACTCCCACCTAAGTTCTTCACACAAGCTTTCTCCAACTTCCTAGAACTTGTCAAATCTCCCCATAACACTCTCATTGCATGGCATACCAGAGTGTTCTTTCACAACTGTGTCATGCTTTGATTAACAGCCTTTCCCTAACAGACTTTAAGTATGGAGAATATCTGTTCATCTTTGTGCTCCCAGAACCTACCAAAGGATAGGCTATCAATAGGTATTTGTGAATGAACAGACAAAAGAAGGCACTGTCAGACCTAGAAGGCTTAATACCTTGCCACTCCCAGTGATAATGTCAGGTCACATCACGTTCAGACCACTTTGTTCCAGGCCCCATAGGAGCTCAAATCTTTTGAGACAGCCCCTGCCAAGAACCTGCCTGGTGAGGGTTGGGGGGGCGGGCAGGTGTAGCTGAGGAGGCAGGAGGGAAGGGATGATAGGGGAAAAACAAAGGAGGAAGCATCAATACTGGCTAAGAAATGTACTTATTACCTTGCTTATGTAAATGTAACCCCTCTGAACAGTATTTTCACAATAAAAAACTCAATTAAAAAAAAAGAACCTGCCTGGTTAGAAAAGATAGCAGACTAAGCCCATATAAAGGATGTGTAAAGTCTCACACCTGAAATCTTAGCTGTGTGGGATGCTTTTGGGAGGATACTGCTTTGAGGACAGCTAAGGCAGAAAAATTCAAAAGACCTCTTTTTAATGTAGAGCAGGACACGTTTGTTACTCCAGTTATGACAGGAAAACCAAACACAGGCAGACAAGACACTATCTCAAAGACAGTCTTGGAGGCATGGTTTAGTAGTAAAAGCACCTGCCTAGCAGTGGAGTTCAAACCCACCAGTACCACAAAAAGAAGAGAAAAGAAGAATAAATAAAAGATGACACATTGAAGCTAAGGCCTATCAGGCATTCACAGGTCACACAAGGAACTTCCAGGTCAGAGGCAAATGCCCAACCAGGGGACAGCTTCACTATAAGTACTGTCAAACTCCTGACTTACACAGGCCTTGAATTAAGTGCTTACCAGGCTTTGCCCCACTTAGACTACCCTGACCAATGCTAATAGGGACCCAGTGCTTAGGTCATAACCATTAAAATAGGAGCTGGAAAAAAAAAGAAAGAAAAATCCAGGAGCTGAATCCCACCTGGTCTCCTCAAAGTCTGGCTTCCTCTTCATTGTCCACTACCTTGGAGAGCAAGACCCACCTCCAGCAAGGCTAAGATTATTGGCTTGAAGAACAACATAAGCCAGCAGAGGGGACAAGGGAGATAAAACTTAATAAAGAGAAAGCCAGGTATTGGTGGCTCACTCTTATAATTCTAGCTCTCAAAAGGCTGATATCTGAGAATCATGGTTCAAAGACTAATTCACTAGCAAAAAGCCAAAATTGGAGGTGTGGCTCATGTAATGCAGTGACAGCTTAAGTCTGTCACTGAGTTCAAGCCCCAAGACAAAAGCAAAAAGAACAGAAGGCAAGCCAAGAGATATGTGGTGTGAAGATGTTCACAAGGGTTCAGTCATAGGCTACCCTGGTAAGGGAAGTTTCCTTAGCATTCCACTGGCTCTTGGCCTGCCCCATTCCTGAACATTCTCAGATACCAAGGGAGTCTTCCTTTCCTGTCCTTGCCACCCTCCTTAAGATTAGGTTCTTTTCCCTGTTCTACATTGCCATGGTTGCCGGAACTTTCCTTTCTTGGCCCTTATCTGTAACACTTGGACAGTTTGTTCAGTCTCTCCCCCACAAGATGCTAAGTTCTACAAAGCCAGGTCTGGTGTCCATCTCATTTATAACTAAATTCCTGATTCCTAGCACAGTAGGAAGTGCCTAATAAGAACATGTTCACAGAATGAAGTTTCAGAGAGTACAGACATTAAAGTCAGCACCATCTAGGGGACACTTGCAACCTTGGGACAGACGTCTGGTCAGCAAGCAGACTGCAGACAGCACCAGGCTGAATCAGCAAAGCCTCAGGCATAGTGCCATGGACTCCAGGGAAATAAATATGCCACACTTTGGGCACAGGTGCTTTAGCTATTCCCCATGTCTGCCACGCTGGTTTCTGGGCCCTGGCAAGAGGCAGCATATAAACTGGGCCCACTGTAAGAAAGATCCAGAGTTAATTAATCAGCACCTCTGCGAACACAATGAGCTGTGACATCCTGAGTGGTCACAGTGCTAGGAAGGCTCAGGGCACCGAAACAGAGCAGCTTGAGCTTAGTCTGCTAAACTCTTCTGACACCAACTGGCTGCCAGCACCCCCTGCCTGGATTCCATGTGACAACACAGATTCCCCACACAGACAAATGTGCCTTTCTGTCTCCAGTAGTTCACTTCTTCAGCAAAGGAGATAGAATTAAAATGACCAATTCTTAATTTACTTTGGAGAAAAGAAATAATGATGGAAGTAGACCCCAAGCCATCGGGGTCTGGTACTTAAAGAGTCTGCTCAAAGCTGATGGAGGGATGATCTTGGGACAGAATCTGGGACCTTCTGAATGCCAGGCAAGGGTTCTACCACTGAACTCCATCCCCACCCAGCCTCTTCTGTCTGTTCCGATTCAGTACCCCTCCCAAGGAGAGGCATTCTTCACCAGCCCCAACAGCCTCACAGCCACCCTTCCCCAGCTTCAGATCACAGAACTGGCAGCTGTCCCTGCGTAAGTCAGCTGGCTAGCAATCTGCAGTGGATTAGTTGCTCTTACCACTGTCTGAAGCTTAGTGCATGATCTCCTTCCCAATCCCACCAAAAAAAAAGTGTTTCCCTTGATAAAGCTTCACTCATCTTTCAAGACCTACCACAGATAAGTCATTTGTTCTGTTAAGTATTTGGTCACTATTCCTTCAGAAGTTTCTGGACACTCTTTAAGTCTATGACACTCTCACATACCATCAATAATAAAATACTTAAGATAGTATTAGATTATTGAGTGTTCCTTCATACAAGGCCCAGTTCTACAGGCAGGCACACTGTTGATTAATCTGCTCACATCCACGTGGGATAAGAATCCTTATCACCCTGCTTTACAGTCAGAGACACTGTGGATTATCAGCATCACTCATTTAACCCAAGGGGATACCACGGCTGGAGCAGAGCTGGGATATGGATCCCACAGCCTGCCTTCTTTCTCTACCCACCCCACCCTTGAGGCTGGCTGTACTCTCTCCCCATTCGACCACACAGTTTTGGGTGATAGAACAGCCTCTGCCCAAGTGCATGCTTCAGAGATGTTTGTTGATGGCCTGTATGTGATCAAGCAATTGCAATCTCTCTCCAAGGAAATGAATCTTTCTGGACTCATCACTCTCTACAAGGCCAAGAGAGTAAGTAGTAAGATATGAAGACAGCCTAAAGCTCTCTCGAAGTGCTCAACATTGCTCAAGCACTGGCAAGAAGGAAGCTGAGTGGCATCTTCTAGGCAGAAGCCTGGGCTCTAGGCTTACCCATAAATGGACACCACAGCCTCAATTCTGCAGTCACCCTCTCTTCTCCACACAGGAGAGGTTACAAGAAACCCCTACTCCTAGTTTACTGACCCCATTAATCTGCCTTCCTTGGTTTTCCTAACTCTACCCTTGGCTCTTCTGGCTCATCCAGATTGCTTCCTACCCCTCTGCTTCTACAGCTGCCACATACAGATGGGATTGTCTGGGTTACGTGACTACTGCACTCCAACACAGCAGTTCCCAGTGGGGATGATTTAGTTTACTAGGGACTGTGGGCATTGTCTGGAGATACTTGATTATCACAACTGAGGAGGAGCTACTGGCGTCTACTGGGTAGAGAACTGCTGGACCATTTCTGGACCTTAGGCTATGGACTTTTCACCTGACCATCCCAACAGTTTAAAAAATGTCCAGTGTTCTAGGAACGAGAGTAAATACTCAGGAGGGGATGCCTCAAGATGGTAAAGACCATGCAGCTTGCTTTATTGCCCAGTGTAGGGGAAACACAATTCTGAGGCAACTTCCTAGAGCTCTATCCAACGGAAGACAGAACTGACCCTAATTATTGCCAAGGAGGAGAGTGAGTCATTCCCAGTCACTGCTGGCCTGGGAGCCCTGGCATCACAGTCGCTTGCTGTGGCCAAGATTCTACAAACTGTGAAGCTAATCAATATTTTCCAAGTCATCTCAGGTACCCTAGAGTGAAATCAACATTTCTCAGCCACAGATTATGTTGAAAACTTAAAACTCAGTGATGTTTCCCCTAAAATTAAAACATGAAATATAAGCAAAATAAGCCTATTTATGCACTTGTTTATACTATCATAAAACAAACTGCACTAAGAAATTATACACTACATAAGGGCTTTGGAATATTCAATTTGTGTGTATATATGTATGTGTATATATGCATATATATATATATATGCTATATTTCCTAATTCTTTAAAAATGGTGTGCCAAACCCATGAAATAAATTTCTGCAAAGGGTCTTCTAGTTTATGGAGCCATACTGTTTAAGTGGAACATTAAAATGTATTACAATTTACACTAATTGTATTTTGTATGCATCCCGCTATAGCTGAGATGACAGGTGTGCACCACTACACATAGCTTCTTCTGTTAAGATACAGTCTCACAAATTTTTTTGCCTAGATTGCCCTGGAACTGTGGTCCTTCCAATCTCGGTCTCCCATACCAGGCATGGGCCACTACACTCAGCTACTGGTTGGAAAGGGGACCCAAAAACTTTGTTCTTAGGCTGGCATCAAATCATAATCCTCCTGATTGCTGCTTCCCTAGTAGCTAGGATTACAAGAATGAGCCATTGTACCCAACTTCTCATTACATGAATACTACTTTATCCATGAGTCATGATTTATTTACCTATTCTGTTGATAAATATTTATATTCCTCCCACTTTTTCCTTGTTATAAACAAGGCAGTGACAAACATTTTATTTCTTTTTTTTTATTATACTGGTAGTAAGGCATAAACTCAGGTCCTGAATGCTGTCCCTCTACTTGAGCCACAGCTCTACTTCTGGCTTTTTGGTGGTTAATTGGAAATATGAGAGCTTCAAGGACTTTCCTGCCCAGGATGGCTTCAATGGTGATCTTCAGATCTCAAAGAGTAGTTAGAATTAAAGGCATGAGCTGCTGGGTCTCATCTTTATTTCGTGTGAACATACTTGCTTTTAAGACAGGGTCTTACTATACAGCCCAAGCTAGCTTACACTGTCCAAAGGGCTTAGAGTAATAGATGTGCACCACAATGCCTGGTTCTGAATATTCTTGTATACCTCTCCTTATGCACCTCTGAGACCTTCTTTGAGAAACTGCTAGTGATTTCTTTGTCATTGTAATGTATATCTGAGTGAAATAACGAAAGGATAACATTTTAATTTTGGCTCATAATTTCAAAGATTTTAGTCCACAATCTGTTTGTTCCATTATTGTGGGCCTGTGATGAAGATAAACATCATGGTGGCAAGGCTATAAGGATAAGCAAAGTTGGTCATCTCATAGTAAGCAAGAAGTAGGGTGCTAGAGGGGATCCCAGGACAAAGGCATGCCCTCACTAGGGTACTCTGGAAAGATTCCATCACTTTCCAAATAATACCATCAAATTGTGAATTTATCAGGGAAGTAATCTACTGATCACTTTGACCTACTAATTAGGTCAAAGCTTGCATGATCCATTAACTTCATGATTAGATCCACCTAGCCTGGGACCGAGCTTTCCATATAGGAGCTTTTGGGGAGACACTTCATATCAGATAAAGCCTTAACAGGCATAGACAGTATGTGGGAACTGATGGGCCATACCCACTGCATCTTCTTACCAGGTAATGAAACTGTTTGGCAGACTTTCACCAGTTTATACTTCTTCCTGCAAGTATAAGAGTTCTAATAGTTCACATTTTGTGAAACTGATACTGTCTTCAAATTTTTGCCAGTCTGATGGGTATGAAACAGAATCCTCATTTGCATTTCCTGTATTAAAAGTGAAGTTGATGGATTGGATTCTTTCTGGCTTTTTTTTTTTTTCTTATGTGGTGCTAAGGAATTGAACCCCAGGGCCTCAAGCATGCAAGGCAAGCGCTCTACCACTGAGCCACCTTCCCAGCCCATGGATTGGTTTCTTGCAGCATTATTTACCATAGCTTAGATATGGAACCAACCCAGATGCACCTCAGTAGATGAATGGATCAAGAAAATGTGATTGATACACACACACACACACACACACACACACACACACAAACACACACACACACACACACACACACACACACACACACTGGAATTCTATGCTCCATCAGAACGAATGACATCACTCCATTTGTTAGGAAATGGAAAGACTTGGAAAAAATTGTATTAAGTGAAGTAAGCCAGGCCCAAAAAAAAACACAGGTCCTATGGTTTCCCTTATTTGCAATAACTAGTATATGTCTGGGACAAACAGAAAAGGTCAAAAGCTACGTACATATGACCAGATAAGATGATGGGACACAAGTGGTTTTTTCTTTCTTGCTATTGTTCCTAACATATTTATAATGTACCATGTGTTTTTTTTGTTTCTTTGTATGTTCTTCCCCCATGGTATAACCCCTATTCACTGTATTTGATGTCAGTGTACTGAATCTTGTTTATACACTTCTCTAGCTTGAGGAGAGGAAGGGAAAAAATGAAAGTCTTAAATAGGGATACAGGTTGATCCATTGTAACAATGAGATGTATAAGACACTATGTTGAGAAATGAACTTTACAATTCAGGTAGGGAGGGGAGGAAAAGAGGGGGTAATAGTTGTGGAGGTGGGAGGGAAGGGATGGTAGGGGAAAAACAAAGAAGGTAACAATGCTTGATAGGAAATATACTCATTACCTTGCTCATGTAACTGTAACCCCTCTGTACAGTATTTTTATAATAAAAATCATATTTTAAAAAAGTGAAGTTGAATAACTTTTTATGTGTACTGGCCATTTCTGAGCTGCTTAGTTTACCTTTCATATCCTCTTCATTATGTTATCATTTTTGTATTGATTTTTAGGAATTTTTCATGAGTTCTGGGTATAATTCTTTGACATTAAGCAGTGCAAATATCTTCTCCCAAAATAGCCCTTTTAATTGGTTTATGGTGTTTTGTTTGTTTGTTTGTTTTTGTCAGTTGTGGGTCTTGAACTCAGGGCTGTCCCTGAGTGCTGTCCCTGAGCTCTTTTGCTCAAGGCTAGAGCACTCTACCACTTTGAGCCATCGTGTCACCACTTCTGGTTTTTGAGTGGTTAATTGGAGATAAAGGGTCTCACAGGGACTTTTCTGCTTGGGCTGACTTCAAACCATGATCCTCAGATTTCAGCCTCCTGAGTAACTAGGACTATAGATGTGAGCCACCAGCACCTGTGGTGTCTTTTGTTATAAATTTTATATGAACAAATACATTGATTTTTGATAGCTTATTTACTTATTTACATGCCTGAACTGAGGCTTAACTCAGAGCCTAGGTGCTCTCCCTTAGAGAGCTGGTGCTCTGCTACTTAAGCCACAGCTCCACTTCTAGCTTTTTGTTGGTTAATTGGAGATTAAGAGTCTCTTGGATTTTTCTGCCTGGGCTGGCTTTTACTTTTTCAGTGCTAGATTTTAATTTATCTGGAATTTATCTTTACGTATGGTATGAGTTAGGGATTCAATTTTATTCTGTTCTGTATATATATAATTATACTAGGCACATCTATTGAATCTTTTCCTACTAGTGTGGGGTTCTGTGTAAAGTTTCTGACATGTTAAGTATCATTTTCAGCTCTTTATTCCACTGACACACTGTCTAATCACATATTTCCATCACATTATCTTAATAACAAGCATGGTATTTCTAATTAATGCTTTATAATAAATCCTGGTAGTCTTAAAATTATGTTGGGTATTCTTGGTCTTTGATTTTTTTTTTTTTGGTCGGATGTGGGGCTTGAACTCTGGGCATGGGCACTGTCCCTGAGCTCTTCAGCTCAGGGTAGCACTCTAGCACATTGAGCCACAGCACCACTTACAGCTTTTTCTGCTTATGTGGTGCTGAGGAACTAAGGGCCTCAAGCATATAAGGCAAGCATTCTACCACTGAGCCACCTTCCCAGCCCATGGTCTTTGGTTTTTAAAGTAAGTTTCATGACAATTTATCAAATTTCATGAAAAATCTTGTTTGGGTTTTGGTTGGAATTCAACTGAATTCATAGAATTTACTTAGAAGAAATCACTCTCTTTATGTTAGATTTGCTCTTTATGAACATGGTCTCTTCAATTTCTTCATGTCTTTTCGAGTGCCTTTTCATGGTATATTGTAAATTTCTCCATAAGAATCCTGCATATTTTACTTATTCATGGCACTTCATGTTTTCTTTCTTTTTTAAAATATATTATATTTCTTTTTAATTTTTTTTCTTGTTATTATATAGGTGAGGTACAGAGAGTTAACAATTACCTAAATCAGATAATTTCTTTTTGGACAATTTCACTCTCTCCCAGTTACTTCATGTTTCTTTGCTGGTATTTTTGAGTTTTAAATTTAAATTTCCTAATTATTAATGGTTTATAAGAATGCTATTATCCAGGCTAATCACAGAACCATTCATTTTGTTGTATGTAATAAAAACATTCAGAGCCTCAAATGTATCACAGCAACTGAAAAACAAACTCTAAAGGCAACTTCTGGTATGATTCCATTTAAACTATTCTGAAAAAAAGGAACTATGTAGGAACAAAAACTATTGGTTGCCAGGGCCAGAAGTGGCCGAAGGGACTGAATACAAAGAATGTAGAGAATGCTAGAGCATCACTGTACTTCCATTGTGATGGTGGTTGTAAGAACCATATGCATTTGTCAAAACTTAAAGTTTGGGGTTGGAAGTGTAGCTCAGTTGGGAAAGCACCAGCCAATAAGTGAAAGCTCAGGTACTGAGTTTGAGTCTCAGTTTCAGATAAAAAATTTAAAAAAAAATTTAAAAACAGAATTTAAATGTACTCAACAAACTCACTGTGAAAAGCATGAATTTTAGTAATTCTACCTCAATAAACCAGACTTTTAAAACCACTAAAGCACTTGGATGCCAGTGGCTCATGCTTACAATCTCACTCGGGCAGGTGAGATTTGAGAATCATACTTTGGAGCCACCCTGGACAGACAAATTCTCAAAATTTTTACCTGTAATCCTAGCTACTCAGGAGGCTGAGATCTGAGGATCTCGGTTCAAAGCCAGCCCAGGCAGGAAAGTCCATGAGACTCATCTCCAATAAACCACTAGAAAACTGGAAGTGACACTGTGGCTCAAGCGGTAGAGCACTCGCCTTGAGCTGAAGAGCTGAGGGACAGCGTCCAGGCCCAGAGTTCAAGCCCCACAGCCGACCAAAAAAAAAGTTAGACCTCCATCTCAATCAATAAAAGCTAGGTTGTAAGGGGCATGCTAGCTATGTGGGAGACATAAATAGGAGGCTCACAGTTCAGTTTGACTCAGGCATAAATACGATATCATCCCCAAATAACTAAAGCATAAAGAGCTCATAGAGTGGGGCTCAAGTGATAAAAGGCTCCCCACTCTGAGACAAACAGCCTATGTTGATGATGGCAGACAGCTGTGGGGTGACAAAACATGGATTCACAGAAACCATGGTGTGTTTCCAAGGCCCACTGATACTAGGTTAGAAATAAACCTGAGAAACCCTGATCTATTCCATGCTGTCACGCGGCACATCCTCAGTCAAGACGGTTACTCAGAAGCTTACAGAAGCAGAACTGCCCAGCCTAGGCATTCAGCTCAAGTTCTCAGCCCAGCAAACCACCTAGGCCTTGGTTGCTGTGGGTCCCAACCCTGAGGCTTTTGCCTAGCCATCATAACCTTCTAATAGGCTAGAGAGAGAAAAACAAGAAAACAACAGAACGGGCCCACTGTGCATTTCCCTCCCAAGAGATGATTATATGATTCATAAGTTGCTATTTATTTACTGAGAGTTTTCTATGCACAAGAAACTACACACATTAACATTTTTAACACAAACATCATCATTTTTAACCTTCATAAGAGACAGGTATGATTGCTTTCCTAATAATAAAAGTGACAAAACCAGGATTCAAGTGTAATTAAATAACTGAATTTCACAATTAGAAGAGGAGGCCAGACTTGAATCTAGGTTTGTCTGAGTGCACTGTTTCATTTCTTTACTGCTATGATACACTGTTCTCCTGACTCTGCAGTTCCTGGAGATAATCCTGAATGAATGAATGAATGAATGAATGAATGAATGAATGAGTGAATGAGGACTAGGAGAAAGGGAGAATGTTACCAACTTCCATAAAATGTTCACTAAAACAAGCTTCTTTCTCATCTCAAGCTTATCTTGGCAAAACAAAAACAAGGCACATTCTTTTTCTCACCTTGGCACGTGATTGTGTCAGTGTGTCTAAACAGTCTTTCTTTTCTCAGTGGTTTCTTTTTTGGGGGGGGGGGAGGGGGGGTCCGGTCATGGGGCCTGAACTCCAGGCATGGGCACTGTCCCTCAGCTCTTCAGCTCAAGGCTAGCGCTCTACCACTTGAGATATAGCACCACTTCTGGTTTTCTGGTGGTTAATTGGAGATAGGTGTCTCATGGCCTTTCCTGCCCAGGCTGGCTTTGAGCTGCGATCCTCAGATTTCAGCCTCCTGAGTAGCTAGGATTACAGGCGTGAACCACTGGAGCTCAGCTTTTTCCCAGTGTTTTAAGCCTCTGCCTTGTCTACAGGCTTGAGACAATGAACAAATAACTTTTGCTGAGCTAACCCCCCTCCCACATCTCATTTATTTGTTCATTTGATCTGTACCGCATCCCTTTAGAGAGCTGAGATCACTCTGCCATCTACAAATAAAAAAACAGCCTCAGAATAGTTAAGAGATTCATAAGGCCTACCCTCTATCCAACAAAATTCAAACTCAGGCCATTCCCCAGACCACGCAGCCTCTCTGAACACAGGCAGGGAGCTTCCTTGCTTAATTAGGGCTATGTAGAAAAAGAATTGGATTATGGAAATGCATTCAAATCCAATTTAGAAAAGCACAAAGCAGAAAGTGTAATGTATTCAGGAAACCAGTTTCTATAATTTTTTTGTTCATGTTGTTAAATTCTACAATCCAACCCACTCAGACCCTGCTCAAATTTCTGTTTTTGTTTTTAAGTCGACTGTAAAGAGTTTTGTTTTGAAGAAATTCAAGCTTGACTGGGCTTTGCCTTCAGATCTGAGTTTGAATCTGGTTCTATCACTGCCTAGTGAGGGGACTGCTGACATGTTTCTTCACTAGTCTGTATCCATTTCCTTGAGTGTGGAAGACAGCACACTACTTTCAACAGCTACTGTGGAAATTAAACTAGGACACTGTCGGTAAAGATTTAACATCCCAAACATGCAGCACATGAATGACAATTATTATTTCCCTTCCCTACTATATTTCCCTACAGAAACAGTAACTTCAAAAACATTTTCATCCAATAAGTAAATATTTGTTGAGCACATACTGTGTGCCCTGGGTCCCCTGGGATGGAAGGCAGCCAGCAAGTGGGGAAGCACACAAATAACCAGTAAACAAACCATCATCGTAATGAGCCTTGCTGAGCCTACCTCCCAGCTAGTACTCTATCCCCCTGTCTGAGATCCAGAGACCCAACTTCCCAGTAAAGGAGGTTAAAGGACTATAGTCTTCTGATAGACTTCCTCTAAAGCCCAAGTAAGATTTATGTTTGGGTGGGAGGGAATCAATGGGGTTTCCTGACTCAGCCAAGGAAGAGGGGATAAGTGTTAGCAGCTGTCTGAACTGGACTTGTAAGGTGTGGGTCAGCAGGTAACTGTGGAGCTTCTGGGGACTTTTTTGCTTAGCTGTCTGTGGTTCCCACATCGAAGGTTTGGGGTCCCAGCCAGCTTTGAAGTCTGTATCACATATATAAGCCTATCTGGGAAAGGATATCAAAACTCTCCAGGCAAGGCTAGGGGAACGGAATAAACCTGTACTGATGTTCACCAGATGCCGCTGATTCCCACAGCAATTGGATGAAGAAGCTACTTTTCCTTTTGTTGTTGGTGGTGGTGATACAGGTCTTGAGGCCTGAAACTCAGTGCCTGGGCGCTTTCCTTGAGCTCTTTTGCTCAAGGCTACCACCCACAGTGCCACTTCTGGTTTTCTGGTGGTTAACTGGAGATAGGAGTCTCATGAACTTTCCTGCCCAGGCTGGCTTTGAACTGTCATCCTCAGATCTCAGCCTCCTGAGTAGGCAGGATTACAGGCATGAGTGACTGGTGTTTGGCATGAAGGAGCAACTATTATCCTCTTGTACACGGGAGAGAACGGGCAGGTTACATTCATTCATTCATCTACCCATTCATTCATTCATCCATCCATTCAACAGATATTTAACCAGTGCCTACTTTGCCAGACTCAACACTAAAGGACAGTGCCCAGGCCCTGAGTTCAACCCAAGGAACGGCCAAAAATAAAGAAAAGAAAAGCAAGCTAGAAAACTGCCATGTTCCCTTCAGTGAGCAAAATTAAAATTCTGAGAGACATTCTAGAATGTCTTAATTATGAACAAGTGCAGACAGTTAGCAAACAAACATAGCTCCTCAGTGTTTAAAAATGGTTCTGGCTGGCGGTCCTTCTGAACTTCAGAAGAGCCTGAGGCAGTATGGACTAGTAAGGCAAGAACTTGCCACAGGCAACTCTTGAGCTTCTTCCCTGCAGGTGCTACAGAAGAAGGCTGGCTACTTCCCTGGGAGGATGCCAGCAAGTGGGCCCCTCCACTGTGCTGGCTGCACAGGTCCAAGGGCCTCCCTCACCATTACAGTTAACGCCAACCCTGTGTGAAAAGGTGAAACTGCCACGTGGAAAATAATTTTCCTTGGAACTGCTTGGAATATTGCTTAATAGTTAAAAGGTTAAAAGATAATGAACAGCTTGCTTTGTTTGGAAAATAAAGATACTCCTCTCAACTACCACAGAATACTAACAGCTGTGCCATTTGCTTTTTCAGATCTGAAAAGAATGAATAAACTGAGGCCATCATTAAGAAAGAGAGCATATGTGCTGTGTACTGGTGGCTCACGCCTATAATACTAGCTACTCAGGAGGCCGAGATCTGATGATTGCAGTTCAAAGCCAGCCAGGGCAGAAAAGTCTGTAAGATTCTTATCTCCAACTAACCATCAGAAAACTGGAAGTGGAGCTGTGGCTCAAAGTGGTAGAGAGCTAGCCTTGAGCTGAAGAGCTCAGGACATTACTCAGACCCTGAGTTCAAGCTGCATAACCAACAAAAAAAAAAAGAAAAAAGAAGAGAGAGAGAGAGAGAGAGGGAAGGAGGGAGGGAGGGAGGGAGGGAGGAAGGAAGGAAGGAAGGAAGGAAGGAAGGAAGGAAGGAAGGAAGGAAGATTCCAACATAGAATATCCAAAAGAGGTGGCTTTGAGGATAGGGATGTAAGAAATGGCATTTGTTCCACTAAGCAGACAATATGTGTTATTTCCATTTGGGAGGTCTAAAAGGCCATGATCATAGGTAGCATAAGGGACAGTCTGAGTGAAGGATGTCCTGTTATTCAGAGACCCAACATCAAGAAGAAAACCCTCACATTCTGAAAAAGGAAATAGTAGCATCAGATAGTAACCAGTGCCAATTACTAAGTGCTCACTACAGCTTTAAGCAGGTAACAGGTATTTCCACGTAGAAAACTGCTAAGAAGTAGACATGATCCTAATTTCCATTTCACAGATCAGTAATGAGAATGACAGAGTTCGATAAAGGGGATATTGTCACACATCAAGTTCCTTACAGGGATGGGACTTTTTTTTTTTTTGCTTTAGAGATTCAAAGCTCTGGTACTAAATCACAGATGTCTTGATTTTTTAAATAGGATTTTACTGTGCATCCCAGGATGAATTCCAACTCTAAATCCTCCATTATCCTGCCTCCACCTTCTGAGTGCTGGGATTAGAAGTATGCCCCACCACGTGAAGAGGGTGTGGTGATATATGTCACTAACACTCAGGAGGATGAAGCAGAAAGATTGAGGATGAAGAATCAGAGGTCAGTCAGAATTCAAGTGAATTCAAGGCCAGGCTGAATTCACTAACAAAACCAAACAACAACAGAAAAAGATCTAATATATAAGCCCACTTGCCAAAGTTCATTGAAAGTCTACTATGACTCATGTTCTACAAGGGACCCCACTGATCCTACTATGTCACGGCTCTAGTTTTGCCCCTCAGGACCTTCGATGGGAGTATGGGCCATGTGCTGCAGGCCCATTTCACCCAGTGCCTTTGAGAAGGATCTACTTACTCTGGATGTTGCTTGCTAATATATCACCCACCTGATCTCACTCCATACACACCACATCCTGAGGCTTTCCCTGTCACAGAGCTGGCCAGCACATATGAAGGGTATACATGGCCACTGTTCTACCTGGCTATGAAGCCCATGAACCACAAACTACACCTTGGAAGGAGCAATGACACGGAAGACTCTAGAACTCAGGCACCTCAGTGCTGGTCTGTGGTATGCTGACCAGACGGGTTCTTGGATAGGTGCCCAGGAGCCTTTTTCCTATGAAGAAGACTCCAACCAGCACCTATGGGCTATGGTGCTCTACCTCCAGAAGACATGACATGGGAGTTATTTACCAGTCCTGGGGGAGGAGCAGATTAAGCCCTGGTACCTATAAGACTCTAGAATGCCACATGGCTGGAAATCAGTAACAGCAACTGCCTCAAAGACAGATTCTCCCTGGATGTTAGGACAGGGAAGAAAACACATATCCAATTTGGAGGCTTTTTTGCAGGCCTGGAGAGGGGTGTCATTGTCTCTGTGGAATCATAATAGCATTCTTCTCCCAGACTCATTGATTCTGGATGTATGCCACTGGGGAAGCTTGGGGGAGGAAGAGAGGTTCTGAAATCTAGCCTAAATCCCTCCCAAAATAAAGAGAGATAACAACCAGCAGGTCCATCCTTCCTCCATATGTATTTGATTCAAGGAGGATTTGCTATAAAGGGCATAGTTTTGCCAAAACGTCAACACCTCCACCTCTCTTTCCACCTGGTCTTTCAAGTAACTTCTGAGCTAGGACACCATGAGAAATACCCCAGGTATGTTACAAAGGTAACCATCATTCTCTGATATTTGAACATTAAGCCATTTAAGAGCTCTTACCTACTACCAGCATACAGGGAAGAACAAGCCTTTTTTTTTTTTTATTTTCAGACTTGACTAGTTGGATTGTTGGACACAGTGAATTCAAGAAATAGGAGGGGTTTAGAAGGCAGAGTGCTGGCTAATGCTGCCTCACTAAGCCTAGGGTGAAGACCCTGGGTCTGTGGGCATGGAAGGGGAACTGTGGCCCAGGACCAAGACAGTACAGGTCAGGAACCCTAGTTCTAGGCTTAGTACTGATCCAGAGTGGCTAGGTGATCTTGGGCCATCATACCCTTTCTTCAGAGCTCAGCTTTCTCATTTGACTTCACTCGTTTGACTTAATGCCATTACAAGTATAACATTCCTAATCTGAAATTTTTAAATGTTCCGAAATCTGTAACTTTTGTTTTTTGTTGGTCATGGGGCTTGAACTCTAGGCCCAAGTGCTGACCCTTAGCTCTTAAAGTGCTCAAGGCAAGCTCTCTACCATTTCAGCCACAGTGCCATTTCCAGTTTTCTGGTGGTTAATTGGAGATAAGAGTCTCTCCGACTTTCCTGCCCAGGCTGGCTTTTGAAATGCCATCCTCAGATCTCAGCTTCCTGAGTAGCTAGGATTACAGGTGTGAGCCACTGGAGCCCAGCTAAAAATCTGTAAATTTTTTTTTTTTGGTCTGGTCGTGGGGCCTGAACTGTGGGCCTGGGCGCTGTCCCTCAGCTCTTCAGCTCAAGGCTAGCGCTCTACCACTCGAGCCACAGCGCCACTTCCGGCTTTTTTCTTTTTGCTTATATGGTGCTGAGGAATTGAACCCAGGGCCTCATGCATGCACGGCAAGTGCTCTACCACTGAGCCACCTTCCCAGCCCCAAAATCTGTAACTTTTTGAGCACACTAATGCCCCAAGTGGAAAATTCCACAGCCAATCCATTAATGGGTCACAGTCAAAATTCAGGAGTCCTAACAGTTGGGTGCTGCTGGCTAATACCCATCATCTTAGCTACTTAAGGAGGCTGAGCTCTGAGGATCCTAGTTTGAAACCAGCCTGGGCAAAAAGGTCCATGAGACTCTTATCTCTAATTAACCAGAGAAAAGCTGGAAGAAGAGCTGTGGCTCCAGTGGTAGAGTAACAGCCTTGAGTGAGAAAGCTAAAAGAGAGTGTTAAACCCTGGTTTCAAGTCCCAGTACACACACACACACACACACACACACACAAACACACACACACACACACCCCCACCACCACCACCACCACCACCACCACCACCACACAAATGCACAAAAGAGATTGTAGAAAAATTACCTTAAGGCTATTATATGAAACATAAATGAATTTTATGTTTAGACTTGTGTCCCATCCCTGAAATACCTGTGAATAGTGTAATTTTTTTAAATCCTAAAACTGAAACACCTTGTCCCAAGTACTTCAGACATGGGATACTTAACCTGTAGTGCTATGGATATTCAGCACTATGCTGCTGCTGCTGCTGCACCACAGAGCCATGGAAGACAGTATTGTGCTGAGTTCTTTCCCCTAGCTCAGGCATCCTGAACTCTCATTTCTTCCACTGACTCACAGCTACCCTGGTCTCTGCTCAGCTGCTTCCTCAGCCTACTGACATGAACTACAGATATCCCTTTGCATCCTGAGATAGTGTGAGGATGGTGGTAAGCATCAAACAAAGGAGAGGAGAGGGCAAAGCTTGCTATGTGGCCACAAATCATGAGCTGTCATCCTTGGCCCATGGTACATTCCTGGAAATTGCAGCAGGAAATAAAGTGGTCAAAAGGGAATCATTTTTTCCCCACATCCCTTTGTCACCAGTGGATGGAATTCTGGGTCAGCAAGGCAGAGTGCTGACAGAGCTTTTCCTCTGGATGGTGAAAAACAAAGAGTGGATAGCCTGGGGAGGAAAACAGGAAGGTGCGTGCGTGTTTTAGTCTCTGTGGCTGTGTAGAGAAACAAGCAATGAAGCAAAGCTGTGGAGAGGAGAACTGACCGATCCTTCTTTATAGAGCAATTCTGCTACTCAAAAACCTACTCTCTAATTCCTACACAAAGATGTCCAAATGGCTTGTACTGCCTCCCATATTTAGCTATGTCTGCCCCACCAATATCATGTGCCATCCACTAACTCATCCATCCATATATGCATTTCTGCCAACTGTGCTCAGCCACTGTTCTCTGAGCCTGGAGTGCTCCTCCACACTTCTGTCTGCCAATGTCCCATGCATGCTTCGTAGGCACTGAGTTAGAAGCCTGGCACTACTGACACTTAGGACCAGATAATTCTTTGCTGTGAGCATTGGAGGGTATTTAGTACCATCTCTGGCCCTACCCACTAGACACCAGTAGCTTTCCTCTACATCAAGGTGACAAAAGTGTCTCCAGACATTGACAAATGTCTTCTGAGGCCAAAAATCCCTTTTGAGAATCCCTGTTCTGTGCCCAGATCCAGTGTGAATCTGACAGGAAAACCTTCCTTGAGTTCCTTAGGAGGACTATATCATATGCACACAGCTTCCACACTCAGCGCTAACACAGACTTCTTTCAGCATGAATTGTACTTGCTTACATTATTGTCTCCTCACCAGACTACAAGTTCCTTAAGGGCAGAAACTACTTTTTGTTCATCTTACATAAGTCGTATTACCATCCAGAATACATAATAAATAGTGCCCTACTTAAATCCACCACCTGGGTTTAATTTGTTTATTGTTAAGATGAACCTAGCTCTTTTGTGTTTACATTAAAAAATTTTACATAGAGGAAAAAGAATCAGAATCACCATATCACCACCCAGAAATAACAGTGGTAAAGATACTGGTATATTGGATATGCCCCTCTAATACAAATACACCACTAAAATACTTGCATATGTTCTCCAATCTTTCTTCTATGTTTGGAGAACCCAGAGCTGTATTTGCAGCACCTAGGACCAGACTGTCCTTGTACACACTGATGAGACTAGATGACCAATGACCACAGGAACCTTGAAGGACACTTGGTCCACCCAAGCAGAAGCTCAGACCTCCCTCCTCCCCATTTCTTTCTTTTGGTCAGTTGTGGGGTCTGAACTCTGGGCCTGGGCACTGTCACTCAGCTCTTCAGCTCAAGGCGAGCGCTCTATCACTTCAGCCACAGCGCCACTTCCAGTTTTGGGGGGGTTAAACTCATGGACTTTCTTGCCTGGACTGGCTTTGAACCACTATCCTCAGATCTCAGCCTCCTGACTAGCTATGATTACAGGCATGAACCACCAGCACCCAGTTCAGACCACTTTTGAATGCTCTTCATGACTGTCTGAACCTCTTCCTCCCAAATATAGGAACTTGCTATCACTCAAGTTGGCCTACTATGGATCACACTAAGGAATCCTTTACTGACCTAGAAACTTCCACTTCTTGGTCCAGTTCAAATTCCAAAATTTTAGCTAAAGTTATCTACTTTCTGTACTATGTTGAAGTCAATCTGAGACCAGAGAAGCTGAGAGCTGTTAAGCCTCTCCAGTAGTATTCTCTCTAAAGCAACTTCTTAGAGGCAGCTCCCTGCAACTGCAGACCACAGCACCAGGAGAAATGGGGATAGGCCTTCCTAAGGACTAACAGCTCTCCCTTTTAGGGAGCAGAAAATGACTGGCTTCTTCCCACCTTCTGCCACCTCAAGAATGAAACAGCCTCTGAATACTAGGCAGGGTTTGGGAGACAGATTGGATTATCATCCCATTTCTACCACCTCTTGCTTTATGACTTTAAGTTATTAAATTTCTCTACATTTTAATCTCCCCATCTACAAGAATAAGAAATGACAATTCCCATTTCAAGGATTAAATGAAACAACACAAGAGTGTTAAAGAGACCAGCATGGTGATACCCACCGGCTAGTGATTTCCCATCTCATCTTGTTCATATTAAACTCTAATTTATTTTTTAATTTATTAAGAGGCATTGTGATATCAATTTTAAGATACAATTTATGAAAAGTCACCCTCACTAACTATAATCACCTAGAACACAAAAACTTGATTAGAGCTTATTTTATTTTTCAAAATGTCCTCTAAATGACCCCAATTCCACAAATGCCAATGTTGGCAAAAACGAGCAAGAGTATTCTTTGTTTTTCTTCAGATTTTTTTAATTTTTTAAAATTTATATCCTACAAGTAGGATCTTTACTACATTTTCATGCAGGCACATAATGTATCCCATCAACCCAAAACCCATATTTACTACTTTCTCTCGGCAAAAGCATTCTTAATATTTTCAAAAGATATACCCCACCAAGAGGCCACAAGTTCACTTTCCAGTCAAATGACCGCCCAGTGACTCATCTCTCAGAACCTACATTTGCTTGTGCCTTAAGTGGCCCTGGGTTCTATGCGGATGAATGCACAGGCAATTGTGACAACAACAAATGTTTCATCCACATCCCCTCTTCCTTTAATTCCCAGTAGGCTTCATAAAAGCAGCCTGGCTTCCTGAAGCCAGAGTTCCTCATTAATGGCTGACTGGCTAATGGAGTGCTGCAGGGAATTCTGTCCCCAAAGGTGAAACAGTTTTTCTTCCCTTCCCTGCTCCAGAGCTGTGCAGTCTCTCCAGGAGGCTCTGGGCTGATAACACCCCTTAATCACTGAAGGCCAGCCTCCAGACCCCAGCCTGACACAGCCCGCACTATGCCCTGACTTCTAGCAGAAGAAAAGCTCAGGATGGGAGAGAATGACAGGAGGGGAGGCTCTGATCAAAAAACACTGGACACTTAGATGGACACATTAAATTGTATTCCCTGTGTACAACCTTTTGAAGTTTAGAAAATAAAGTAAGAAAATAAGAAAAGCTGCCCTCAAATTTTCCACTAAGCTGAAACCAGAGCCAATTAGGAGGTCATTCATTCATGCTTCGGGATTTCTGTCCTAATCTTTTCTAAGAATACACAAATCCAGGATAGGGTGTGGTTCAATGGTAACATGCACTAGGATCCATCTCTAGTAGTAACATTTTTTAAAAAATCCACAATTCCAACCATAACAAAGCAAAAACTGGACGTGAGTGTAGAGATTAATACCCTCTCTTTGGGAGGCAAGTTGCTATTAGTTCTTGAACTTTAATGGTCTGGCTATCCTCTGACCCAGTAATTGCTCTCCTGGGACTCCATACAAAAGAAATCACCAGCAGGAAACTATGATTAAGGCATACATGTGTTCCACGGCCATTTCATGTCAAAAGTGAATATAAGTGGTCAACAATAACAAAGGAACTGGCTACATAACATGAAAGGATCACTATAATCTTATCTTGTGGATAATATGAAAGAACAAATCAATGTTACATGGAAAAAGAAACATAGTAACTTCAATTACATTTTTTTTGTGCTCAGATGTCTTAAGGGCACCTTTCTAAAAGGTATCTCCCAGGTGAAGAAAGTATAAGTGATTATTTTGTGTGTGGGTGTCTGCTGGTCCCTCGGCTTTAAATTCAGGGCCTACGCACTGTCCCTGAGCTTTTTCACTCAAGGCTAGTGCTCTACCACTTGAACCACAGCTCCACTTTCAACTTTTTGGTGGGCAACTGGAGCTAAGAGTTTCAGGGACTTTCCTGCCCAGGCTGGCTTCAGACCTCGATCCTTAGCCTTCTGAGTAGCTAGAATTACAAGCATGAGCCACCAGCATCCTGCAGTATAAGTGATTTTTATTCTCCTCTAGCAACAGCAGCAATAGCTCTCCCTCCTCTTCTGCTCCTCCTCCTCCTCCTTCATTCTTGTTTTGAGACAAGACATCACAATATATCCCAGGCTGGCCTGAAACTGGTGATCCTTCCACCTTAGCATCCCAATGCTAGAATTCAAGATGTGACCCACCTTTCCCAGTTCTTATTTTTCTTTTCATTCTTTCCTTTTTTTCCCTAGCTTAATGATTCCAGTGGTATTTCTTCCTCAAATATGAATGGGACATTTATTCCTCTGAGATGAGCAGAACAGTGCTCTTCAAGTTCAAGCCCAACTGAATGACACACAAGCAAGTGCTGCCACCCACAGTGAATGTTCTGGGGGCTAAATGTGGGCTTCTAAACCAGTAACTTCAGGCAGGGAACATTTGAACAGATCTTGAAAGATAAGCAGGAGTTTGGTAGGGAAGAAAGACAGGGGTAGGTGAGGCATCCTACAAAGGAAGAACATGAACGAACCTCTGAACCATGAGAGATCATTGCTTTGGGGCTGTCGTGTGCTCAGTACAGCTGAGTCAGGTAGAGGCTGAGAGGGGCTGAGAGAGTTCTCACTCCGGAAAGCACACTCTGGCAGCATCTGTCCAAAAGGGAGGGGAGGAGGAAAGCTGAAGGAAGGATGGCAAGGCTGGTGACTAAAAATAAAGTATTTTAAAAGTCGTTTTATTGTAGTTGGATGCTGGTGGCTCATGCCTGTAATCCTAGCTACTCAGGATCTGAAGATCACAGTTCAAAGCCAACCCCAGGCAGGAAAGTCCATAAGATTCTTATCTCCAACTAACTACCAGGAAACCAGAAGCCAGAAACTGTGGCTCAAAGTAGTAGAGCACTAGCCTTGAGCACAAAAGCTCAGGGATAGTGTGCAGGCCTTGTGTTCAAGCCCCTTGACTGACTAAAACATTGTTATTCTTAAGGTGTTTTGCAGAGGGATTACTATTTCATAAGTCAGGTAACAATGTCACCCCTTCCTTTGCTTTCCTATTTCCCCCTCCATCCCTGCTCACAAGTTATACAGATCATTTTCCACATAGTGTATGCTGACTAGCATCATTGCATTTGTTCACCCTTCCTCCCTCTGTCCCTTTCTGCATCCTCCTTTATCCCCACTTAAAAAAGTATTAAGAATTGTACTTCCTAGGGCTGTGCCTGGCACACAGTATACATGCAATGAATACAGATGGATGACGGATGGATGGATGGATGAGTGGATAGATGGATGGATGGATAAAAAATAGATGGGGGAATGGCTCATATAGACAGAGGAGGTTGGAGAAATACTTTACAACCAAGACTGAAGGGAAGCAGTGAATTGAAGTCCCCTCCTAATGAGAGAGAGTAAAGATTTCAAAATATGCCCTTGTGGTCTCTCAGGACTCAAAAACATTCCAGTAAAACAGGGGAACATTTCCTGTAAACCATTAGCAACCAAGTCCTAGATTTCACAGCAAGGAAGGATGAATGCATCCAAACTCAGCACAGCACTAACTAGATGAAAGATGGATCTACTGTACTCTGGCTAGGAGGAAGGAACACAAAAGGGATATCCTTCACCTGTGAACAAGAGCACATCCTTCAGACTCATACATCCAAGTTCTCTTGGTTCCTTTGCAATTATAGACTCAGAGGCAAAGGAGGGGTATTTTAAATTTCATTCACCTACACCTCCCTCCAGTTGAAGCAATACTTCAGTCCTTTCTGCAATGACAAGCTCCTGCCCAACCATAAGGGTTTCTAGTATTTAACACATTCAAACACACACAGGGCACTGAGTCCTCCAAAAAACAGCCACCTCAGTCACCTCCATTAAGAAGTTCATTGTGAAAGGCAAATAAAGACTATTTTTAAGTATAGCTCCCACTAGCAAAGATGAAAGCAAATGCACTCTAGAAGAGACCCTAGTTTGGTGTATTTCCACCTGCTCCCATCTCCACCCCTAAAGCGTATACCATAGGACTCTGCCTCCAGCCAAAGGCAGCATGAGCAAGATTGGACTTAAGTTTGGTCTCTTAGATTCTTTTCTCCAGAATTTTTGAATCAGGGATGAGATCTTTGCATATTACTTAGAATAGGGACTATAAACATAAGCAGCAGTAGGGTGGCCACATCTGGCCAGAGATGAGCATCTGCAGAGAGAAAGAGACACAGAGAAGCATGCTAAGACAGATGGAAGGGGAGGGGAAAACGACATACAGAAAGATAGAAAGGCTTTATGAAAGCAAAGTCAACTCTTTTTCTGAGCTCATCTTTGGTACCTGGAATAGGGACACTGTTAAGAGGTGGAATAAATATTGGACTAATTAATTAAAAAGGATGATTAAGAGAGACAGACAGCAGAATGGGTTCTGGTCCATGTTTACTTCATGGTTCCAGTCCTTTAGGAGATCCCATTATCCTTCCCAGAAACACCCTCTCTGCCCATACTGTTCTTTTTTGTGTGTGCCAGTCCTGGGGCTTGAACTCAGGGTTTGGGCACTGTCCCTGAACTGTTTTGCTCAAGGCTGGCACTCTTGCTCAAGCCATAGCTCTACTTTTGACTTTTTGGTGATTAAAGAGTTGCATGAAGCCGGGCGCTGGTGGCTCACGCCTGTAATCCTAGCTACTCAGGAGGCTGAGATCTGAGGATCGCAGTTCAAAGCCAGCCCGGGCAGGAGAGACCATGAGACTCCTATCTCAAATAAACCACCAGAAAACCGGAAGTGGCGCTGTAGCTCAAGTGGTAGAGCGCTCGCCTTGAGCTGAAGAGCTGAAGGACAGCGCCCAGGCCCAGAGTTCAAGCCCCACGACCGACAAAAAAAAAAAAAAAAAAAGAGTTGCATGACTTTTTTAAAAATTCAGGATAGCTTCAAAACCACAATCCTCAGATATCAATTTTTTGAGTAGCTAGGATGACAGGCATGAGCCCAGTATCCAACCTGCTCATACTGTTCTGAAACAAGTCTCTGTTATTTTCAACCAAAGAACTCTCACAAAGACATGCCTAAGATTGCCCTGAGCCTCTGCCTTTTCATTGCTCTTCTGCCTCTGAAGACTCCCCTGTACTGTGGAGAATAACAAGCTAGCTACTCCCCTCCCTGAACTCCAGCTCTCTATCTCAACACCTGTTGGGCAGTCCCTCTTGGATCATACACCCTCAACTCAAACCAATTTTCCTATTTCAAAGGATCTCAAAGTGAAGGGTGCATGAGAATCAGTAGGAGAGCTCTTGAAAACAGAACATTAGGCTCATTCCCATCATTTGTGAATCAGCAGGTCTGAAGCAGGGCTAAGAAACCTAAATTTCTAATAAGGACAAGGAACTACTTTTTGAAGCTTGTTGGTCTGTCCATCCCTAATGCCATCTGCTGCTTGAATGTGTCAATATTCTTTTGCTGTCTCTCCTTTGATACATGAATCAAGCAAACACATTTTGAACTTTCCTACATTAATCCCCCCAATTCCATCGCTGAGAATCAAATCCAGTTTCTTACGTGCTAGGCAAGTGTTCTACAACTGAACTACATCCCCAGCACAAGATGGTATTTTGATGTTTATGAGTTTTAAATTTGTATGTAATTAAATATGTCAATCTTTAAAACACAATAAGGCTACTAGGAACATTTGAGCAAAGTCTTTGTGTTTATGCGGACATGTAGGACATGTATTTTCAAAACAAAACAAAACTGCCTTTTTTTTTTTTGGTCAGTCGTGGGGCCTGAAATCTGGGCCTGTTCACTGTCCCTCAGCTGTTCAGCTCAGGCTAGCGCTCTACCACTTGAGCCACAGTGCCACTTTAGGATTTTTCTGCTTATATGGTGCTGAGGACTGAAACCCAAGGCCTCATGCCTGACAGGCAAGCACTCTACCACTGAGCCACCTTCCCAGCCCCAAAAACTGCCTAAGTATTTTTTTATAGCAGCTATTCCACTCTGCATTCCTTTCCTGTTCATAGATCTTGAGTAAGTCCATCAAACAATTTCTAAACTCTTTAGCTTGATTTCCCCAGTCTTGCACTCTGCTCATACCTATCAAGTCAGCAAAACCCAAAAGGCCACAGGAGTCCTGAATTTTCACTATGTGCACCAGTGTCTTTGTTGAATGCCAAATCTCCTTAAAGTCCAGGTCAAATTGACCTCTTCTGTGTGACCTTCCCATTGTCTTAGACTAGAATCAAAGGTTCTTCCCAAAACACAGATCACACAAACATTTGAATGAAGACAATCAAGTTTACTTTTTTACCATCCTTTGCTTGAGAAAAATATCATTATAAAAATATTTAGTTGTAATGAGATGTACAAGTCATTATGTCCAAAAACAAACTTTACAACTTTGGTAGGGGGGGACGAGGGGGGGGAGAGGATACGAAGGGATGGGAAGGGGAAACAAAGCAGGAGGCTACAATGCTTGATAAGAAATGTACTCATTATCTTGCCCATGTAATTGTAACCCCTCTGTACAGTATTTTCACAATAAAAATATATTTTAAAATATTTAGTTGTTTAAGTTGTTTTCTAATTTTTACTAATCTATCCAGAAAAACTGAACTAAAGGATTTGTATATAAAACTCTCTACAGTATCACACTAGCAACATTTTCCACAGGTTGGTGATGAACAGTTATTGTAACCTTATCAAATGAAAGCACAAAAGGCATTTCCTCCTCTTTGGTGTTACTGGATCTGCAAGCTGGTTGTTGAGGCCAAGTTCTCCTAATAAACCTCTAAGAACACTAATTGAACATGTGTCTATTCTTACACCTGTTACTTACACAGCAGCCAAGAAATTCTGGTAGACTTCTCACTCTGCGGTGAGCAGGGAATAAATTTATACTCTTTGTTGGAAAGAAATTTGATAACATGCACAGAAAGTCTTTAATAGAGCCATGCTTTTCCATAATTCTACTTTATGAAATCTATCTTAAAGAAAAGATCCCCAAAATAAAGTCTAGGCTGTAGTTGCACATATACAAATATGTACATACGCAATCAGAAACGACTTAAATGTCTAACAAATTGAGGCTTGAGTCTTAGATTTCCTATAGTTATGGTTCATTCAGGCCCAAAGGAAGTTATGATACACTAAAGTGAAGACAGTAGATACAGCCTTAAAAATATTTACAAAATGGAATTGCATGAAACTTTTTCTATTACCATGTTAAGGGAGAAAGTAGAATATAAAATTCCTCATTATTATAATTACATATTTTTTACAAATTAAGTCCACAAGTAGAAACCTACTAAGAAAATTATAAACTTACCATATCAATGGAACTATAATTTTTCCTTTCAGTTTTTACATGTTTTCCAATTAGTGAATTCATTTAAAATACATATCTTAAAATAACTATAGGAGCCAAACAGGGTATTAAGTGGGTGTAAGCCATTCCCTACCATAGGGCTCAGAGAAGATCACCTGTTTTTGAGACTCAAATTTGGATCCAATTACAAGAACAAAAGGAAAACAAATGCAAAGAATGCACAAAGGAATGGGAAGACCTTAGTTATGGGCCAGTGTGCACAGCTAAGAATCTCTTTTGCAAGATCCAAAAGCAACAATGTGTGCTAGCAAGGCATACTTAGTAATAGAGCACCACTCTAGCAAACTCCAGACCTTAAATTCAAACCTCTATATTACAAGTATATGTGTGAATGTTACAATACAAGTGGTGATAGCCTTGCTACTCCATTTGACAGGAATACAGAGAAAAGGGGCAAACATATTTGATGTTAGAAAGACACTTTCAAGTATGACAGATCCTGTTTCCAAAGACTGACAGTAGAAGAATAACATCATTTTCCCTACAGTTTCAGAACCACTCTGGGTCTGCTTCCCTGTGTTTAGAGTTTGAAGGGAAGGAAAGGGAAAAAAGTGGCCTGAAGACCTGGTAGAGGCTAGGTATAGTAACTGCAACCAGATACACGGCTTCTCTGCTCTGTTCTTCTTCCCCTGTAATTGGGAAGGGTATCTGCAGAGGTTCTTTTGGTAATAAGAAATCGAAATTGAAGGGCTGGGAAGGTGGCTCAGTGGTAGAGCGCTTGCCTTGCATGCTCGAGGCCCTGGGTTCGATTCCTCAGCACCACATAAGCAAAAAGATAAAAGCCAGAAGTGGCGCTGTGGCTCAAGTGGTAGAGTGCTAGCCTTGAGCTGAAGAGCTGAGGGACAGCGCCCAGGCCCAGAGTTCAGGCCCCACAGCCAGACCCAAAAAAGAAAAGAAAAGAAGAAAGAAAGAAAGAAAGAGAGAAAGAAAGAAAGAAAGAGAGAGAGAGAGAAAGAAAGAAAGAAAGAAAGAAAGAAAGAAAGAAAGAAAGAAAGAAAGAAAAATTGACTCAAGTTGGTATACACATTAAAGAAAATTTCTAGGAAGGAGCCAAGTGTACTGCCTAAACCCATAGGCAGCTGGGCCTTATAAGCATCTAAAACCAGGAACTGAAGAATCCTGGGGAGGCTACACAGTATTTCTCCTACCTAGGCATGTCTGAACATCCTTTCTTCTCCACTGACCTATGTTCCACCTTGTCCTCTGTTTGATTTAGCTGCTGTCCTGACATGCAGTTTTAGATCTGATGTACTATGTGTATCCCACCACCTGTGACCTAAACTTCCTCACCCTGTCATAGTCGCTGAGTCAGCTAGCTTGTTTTTCATTACACTGACCCCAAATCCAACAGATACCACAGCTGCTGACCACAATAAAGCCTTATCTGACTATAAAACCTAACAATCAACATGGCAGTCATGGAAACAAGTTCCTCCTTAGTATGTGTTTTCTTTAGCCAATAGCTAATCCACAATCAACAGAGGAAAACAAAAGGGATAACCTCATGGACCTTAATTATGACACAGGCCCATAGGTCTCCTCTCTTCCCCCACCTCTTATCTTTCTACCTGCTGGTTGAACTCTCTGTAGTTTCAGACTTCTCATCTGCCATCCTTCTCTTCTCCCTGCCGCTTTGAAATAGTTTGAAATAGTTTTTGTTTTATGTGTTTTGATTTTACCTTCACTTTGCGTCTACACACACACATTTCCTCTTGGGCAAAGTTCCCCTAGACAGCTGATGATGATGGTTTATGGTCATTCTTAAATGAAATCTCAAGACAAACAAGAAGATTGTCACATGCTCTGTGTGGATTGTAATTCAATCCATAGAGCAAAGCAGAGCCTCCATACCTCCTGCCTCTTATCCATCACAGCGCCTACCTACAGGAAGAGCTACTGAACTTATCAGCTTTGGCTGCCATGATAAAACTCTACAGACTGGTAGGTATATTTTCCTACAGTTCTGGAGGCTATGACACTGATATCAGATTACTAGCATGGTAATGTGTCAAGGGCCATTTTTCCTGGGTTGCAGATTGCTGCTTTCTTGCTATGTCTTTGCTTGGTGGACAGAGATTCACTTCCAATAAGAACACAAAATATCATTGCAAGGACCTTACCCTCATGACCTCTGCAAACCTTCATTATCTCTCAAAGGCCCCATCTCCAAACATCATCATTTTGTGAGTCAGAGTTTCAGAATATGAATTCTGGCAGAACACAGTTCAGTTCATGTCTATTGACTTCCTCTGAATCTCATATCTACGATTCCAGGAGAGTGGAAATATAATTCATTTGGTTTGTCTACCTCTAACCAGGTAAAAAGTCAAATCCAAGTAGAGAGGGTGGGTCATGCTGCCAAGACTTTATTCTCAATACCAGTTCTGATTATACTCTTGTTGCTTAAACCAAAAGCCACAGGAAAACATGTCAAGAAGTTTCTATTTGCTCTTTGTCAGTATTTTCCATAAAACCAAACTCTCATTAAGGATAAGGGTCATATCTGTCTTATTTTCCATGGCTTCCATATGGAAATTGCTATAAGAATATAACTGCTAGAAGAATGAGAATTTGCACTCCAATGATCTCCCCCACCTCTTCCTTCTCTTCTGCCCAGGCTGGCTTTGAACCATGATCCTCAGATCTCAGCCTCCTAAGTAGTTAATATTACAGGTGTGAGCCACCAACACCTGGTTTCTAAAATAAATTTTTAGTAATAAATATTTTTCTTCAACTTTTCTTTTTAATCTTTTCCAGATCAGGAAAATTATCTTCCATCTATACTGTATCTGTTAGGTAATAACAATGTGCAAACTATACAGTCGAGAAAAGATAGCAAAAAACAGATTATCTGCCTTCAAGGAACTGAGACATAAGCCAAAGAGGCAAGACAAAAATATTGATAAGGTGAATGAAACATTTTAATGAGTTAGAAATACAAAAACATACAGTGCCTCAGAACAGCTATGTAGGATGCTACCCAGTAATTGGTGCTAGTAGTGTGCTTCCAGGTTGCAGAACAAAGAAATCATATTGGATTGAGATGGTCTAGGGAAGAACAAGTATGCCCTCAAGGTACATGAGATATACCAGGGGAAGAGAAGGGTTATGGCTTTCAGGGTAAGGTAGCAACAACTCAAGTTAAAAGCATGGAAATTAATGTTAGGAACAGTCATGCAAATCCTGAAAACGGGCTAGAGGCATAACTCAAATGGTAGCATCTGCCTAGCAAGTATGAGCCCCTGGAAGTTCAATCCTCAGTACTACCAAATAAATAAGTAAAATAAGATCATCAATAACTACAGAATCTTCAACATCAATGCAAAGTTCTAGATCAGACTGTTAAAATGACTGGGATCACAAGAAAGGAAAAAAGCCAACTATGGCTGTTTGGGGTCTAGAATGACAACTTACATTGAGTTGCCCTAGTTTCTTCCTGTGAAGTTAACAAGGGCATGGGGTGTTCAAAGATAGGGATACTGCTTTCACTTTCTAGGGCTACCCTAAAAACCTATCACAAACTTGGTAACTCATTCTTTGAAAGTTCAGGACGCTACAGGTCTCAAGTCAAAATGGCAGCTGGGTCATGCTCCCTGTGCAGATTTACCAGGAGGGCCTTCCCACCTCCCTTCTTAGGTTCTCCAAGTTGCAGCAATCCTCAGTACTCTAGCTTGTGGAGCGATCAATCCACTCTGCCTCAATTGTTATACCATGTTCTGCATGTCTCAGTCTTTCCACATTTCCTTCCACTTACAAGGATAGTCACTGAATGAGGGTCAACCCTAATCCAGCATGAGCACATCCTAACTTAACATACATATAATAACCCTATTTCCAAATAAGGTCACAGCCTGAGATTCTGGGTAGGCATAATTAAGGGACGGGGAAGGAAAGGAGACATAATACTGGTTCAACTTCTGTTGCTTCAAACTTAACATAGATATATTACTTTCCCCACTGATCTCAAACTTTGACTGGTTGGCTCCTGTCTAAAAGCAAAGCTCTGTATTTTGACTTCAAAGCCTACCTTTTGGTGAATCCTCAAGATGACACTGCATTATTTTCAAATGTAGCTGCCACACTCTTCCCCTCTTCATCTTACTTCAAACTGCCTAGAATGAGCTTCTCACCCTACAGAAGGGGATCTAACTGCCTTCGTATAACTGTTTACTCCTCCTCCCTGCAGCTAGCTAGACCAGCCACTCTAGCCCATAGTAGTTCCACATTTCCACGGTTCTTCCTGTAGGATCCTAGCTGAGAATGCACCACCCTGCACTAGGAATGATTCTTCCATGGAGTCAGAGAATGTAGCAATATCCAAACAGTGACTGGATAATCAGATACCTTCAAACTGGATCCCCGGATTGAATGCTTACCTTTTTTTTTTTTTTTTGGTCAGTCATGGGGCTTGAACTGTGGGCCTGGGAGCTGTCCCTCAGCTCTTCAGCTCAAGGCTAGCACGCTACCACTTGAGCTACAGCGTCACTCCCAGTTTTCTGGTGGTTTATTGGAGATAAGAGTTTCATGCACTTTCCTGCCCGGGCTGGCTTTGAACCACAATCCTCAGATCTCAGCCTCCTGAGTAGCTAGGATTACAGGCGTGAGCCCTGGTGCCCAGCAAATACTTTGCTTTTATTACGATAAACAGACATATATGCCCCTAGGTCAGGGAAATGAGACATACATTCTGTGTTCCTCTGGCATCTATTTACATATAGCCAGTGACTTCTTAGAGTGACAGATACCAGGTGGGTAGGAAAATAAGCACTTAGCTACCTCACCTTTTCTTCTTAAACACCCAATTTTATTCATAGTTCTGGGAGACACAGAAAGCTGGTATCAGAGAAGAACAAATGGATTAAAACAGAATAGAAGCTGGGCGCTGATGGCTCACGCCTGTAATCCTAGCTACTCAGGAGGCTGAGATCTGAGGATTGCGGTTCAAAGCCAGCCCGGGCAGGAGAGACCGTGAGACTCCTATCTCCAATAAACAACCAGAAAACCGGAAGTGGCGCTGTAGCTCAAGTGGTAGAGCGCTAGCCTTGAGCTGAAGAGCTGAGGGACAGCGCCCAGGCCCAGAGTTCAAGCCCCACGACTGACAAAAAAAAAAAAAAAACAGAATAGAAGAAATCCTTTTGAAATTCCCTGTATCTACCTGCTACATTGTTCAGCCATCCTCCACTTTCCTTCTCTTCTAGATTCTCTAGATTGCATTCATTTCTTATGCAGAACAATATATTATACATACACATATGTATAATATATGTATATGTATTTATATACATTTCCATGTATATGGGGTATGTATGGGCTATACATATATGTATATACATGTCTAATATATGTATATGTGTATATATACATATGTGTGTATGTATAAAATATGTATTTACTTGTGTGTATACACATGTATATATGTATGTACATGTATGTAAATACATATATTATACATATATACATCTGTATTTATGTATGCAGATATGTATATAAATACATATATTATACATATATATCCCAGTTGCTTCATTGTATAAATCAGTACATTAGGACCAAGGAGTCACTCACTCAAGGTCACAGAGCTGTTAATTGGCAGAGAAATGCCTGAATCAGGCCGTGACTATTTTCCCATATAACATGTTGAAACTAGTTTGAACCACAGTTACCTCATCAGCAAAACAGGAATGCTAATCCCTGCCTTCCCAGGTTGCTCTAGAAATAGAGAATCAAGGGTGAGGCCAGTGATGGAAAGGTCCAGGTGTGAGAGGAGACCCTGTAACTGCAGAATGGGGATGGGGATGAGTTACCGGCTAAGTGAGTCAGAACTTCAGGGACAACCACCCTGAAGCTCATTTGATGCTATCCTGTGGGAACGACCCAGAGGCACCAGGTCCCCTGATCCCACAAGAGAAGCCACAGCTCTCTCATTTAACTGTTTGTAACTGTTTCCAACATAGACAAATCCAAGTATCTGTAGGCTGGTTTCTGTCTGAGAGCCATATTTGTGACCCTGGGGCCCACAACACACAGGAAAGCAGTTTGTAAACTGCCAAGTAGCGCACTAAAAGCATAAGTCACAGCAATGATACCTTTGCTGACCCAAGAAACATCTAGAAATTCTTCTCCTTGGATCAGAGCTCCCATCCCAAATGACTTCACCTAATCCCAGAGCAACCACCAGCCTGATGTCCAGCATGCTAGAACCACAGCTGACCTCATCCTCTGCCAGCCCCGTGGCAGCAGCTCGGCTGCCTTGGTATCCATGTCAGCTGGGGAATTTGCCCAGGCGCTGCAGGAAAACCACCTCTTCAACCAGAGTCTCATTAAGTTGGATGAGCAGCCTCCAGGGAAGCGCCAAGCCTGTCATGCTTCAGAGGACACTGCAGGGTTGGGCTGGCCCAGGTTGACCTCAGGCATTGGATCTGGGCCTTTCCTGCAACAGGCCAGACCCAGATGAACTAACTAGGCTGGCTAGGGTGAAGATAGTCAGGAAGGGAACCCCAGCAGCAGACAACGGCATCACCAGCAGCTCGTGGCCAGCATGAGTAGAAGCAACAACTCATTAGCCAATCTTACATTCCCTGCTCTGCCCCAGCTTGTGAGAGGGTCCTGTCCTCAGGGTCCTCTTTGGGTTGTTGTCCTCAAGTACTATTCATTATAAACATCAAAGGCCCTGAAAGTCCCTGCAACTCTGAAGAGTCTACATAGTGACAACTTCTGGATTTTCAGGTGGTAGAATGTGTGGGAACTTGCCCACCAGGAGCTACAGCTCCACCTTGCCCCATGATGCCCTGAGAAGCACAATCCTGTGCACAGGATGTCACAGCTCAATAGGAATAGAGATGGGACCAGATATACTTGTGAGTCCCACTCCGGCCAACTGCTGGGTCATCTACTGCTGATCTTGGCATACTTCTCTGCACTGATGCCACCACCAACTTGCTGGATGGCCCATGGGAAGCTGTTCAGCTCTGAATTACAATTTTATCATCTGGAAATGACATTGTCATATGCATCTGTATGACTGCTGTATTCATGAAATTATGATGCTTTGCATGAGAAACAATATGAGAGCAACAATGCCATCTGTTTCCATCAGTAGTGACTTACACTCAGCCACAATAGCAACTCACTAAGTCTGTATGCAACTGCTGATCAAATAAAGAATGGTGTGACACCACCTCTGTAACATACTAGGAATTCAGGGTCTGATATTAGTAGGTCTGATATTTAGATGCTATCATCTACTTGGCTTTCAATTTGCTAATGGTCTCAATGTTTTCTGAGTCTTCCTCTTAGCCCCATATGGTCCTTGTGCTTACTGAGTCTGACCATACCTGATACACAGGGTAGGTCTTGGTTGGCTTACTGAGTCTGCATGTTTCATCCTCTTACCATAGAAACAGACTCAGTGACAGGCTTATGATCCAAATCAGAAAAGCAAGATGCTTATGAGAAGCTTCTGCAGAGGACGCTTCTTATATCCCTCAGAGATGTAATCTCTTTTTCTTCTGGACACAAATGCAGAATTCCAAGTCCACAGAAGTTGCTAGCAGTCATCTCACAGCTATATTTCAGCCCTAATATGAAATAGGCACCAGCAATTGCAAAGGCTAGAGGTAGACTCAAGAACCTGCTGCTATGGTGTCAATACTCAACTGCTATCAAGCCTCACCTGGAACTAGTGTTATTCTAGATATTTTGGTATGTGACTCAAACATGAAAAGTCAAAAGGTGATCATTGTTTCCAACAATAACTAAAAATTATGCATTTAAAGGAATCAGTTGGATTTGGTCTTATTAAGTGACACTCTATCTTCTTTGCAAGAAGTAGTGGCCAGTGCACTTCATTCTTTATGTAGTGTTTTGCTATGACTGCTAGACTGAGTCCAACAGGCATGTTACAGGGAGAAAGCAAGACCCTATCTCAAAAATAACTAGTACCAACTATTGCTGAGATAGGTCTCAGCAATAGAGCATTTGCTTAACAAGTATGAGGCTCCAAGTTTAAGTCTCCATACTGCAAAAAGTAAACAAAATAAACAACAAGAAGAGGTAGAGGAGGAAGAGGAAAGTAGACAAGGGAGAATGTTATGTGACAACAGAAGCAGAGATTAGAATGATGCATAGAAAAGTCAAAGAAGGGTCTGGGAAGGTGGCTCAGTGGTAGAGTGCTTGCCTTGCATGCAAGAGGCACTGGGTTCGATTCCTCAGCACCACATAAGCAAAAAGAAAAAAGCCGGAAGTGGTGCTGTGGCTCAAGTGGTAGAGCGCTAGCCTTGAGCTGAAGAGCTGAGGGACAGCGCCCAGGCCCAGAGTTCAGGCCCCACGACCGGACCCAAAAAAAGAAAAGAAAAGAAAAGTCAAAGAAGGGCAAGGATTGTAGACAGCACTAGAAACTAAAAGAAGGGCATGCTGCAGATTCTCCTATGGGACCTCCAGACACAGCATGGACATGACAACACACTGTCTTCAGACTTCTGGCCCCAAAACTGTGAGAAAGTAAATGGCTGCCATTACAGTATGTAGTACTTTATTACAGTAGCCCTAGGGAGTTAACACTGACTCCAAAGAACTATGCCATCAGTAAAAGGGTAAACTAGTGCAAATCTTGCTTCCATATTAAAAAACATAGAAAAGAAAATGTCTATTCCTTAATTATGACAGCAGATAGAGAGAAAACAGTATTTCCTCTAAGAATCTGTAACTATCGCCAGGCACTGGTGGCTCACGCCTCTAATCCTAACTCCTCAGGAGGCTGAGATCTGAGAATCACTGTTCAAAGCCAGCCCAGGCAGGATAGTCTGTGAGACTCTTATCTCCAATAAACCACTCAAAAACCGGAAGTGGCGCTGTGGCTCACGCAGTAGAGCGCTCGTCTTGAGCTGAGGAGCACAGGGACAGCACCCAAGCTCAAAGTTCAAGCCTCACGACTCACACACACACACACACACACACACACACAAAAGTATTGCATGAAATTGCAGAGCTTCTGCATGGCAAAGGGCATAGCTAGCAAGATCACTAGAAAGCCCACGGATTGGGAGAAGATCTTCACTAGCCATACAACAGACAAGGGTCTCATATCTAAAACATACCTGGAACTCAAAAAATTAAATCCCTCAACAACAAATCCTCAAAGAAACAACTGCCCAATAAATAAGTGGGCTAAAGACTTAAAGAGAAACCTCTGAAGAGGAGTGAAGGATGGCCAAAAGACACATGAAGAAATGCTCAACCTCCCTAGCCATAAAAGAAATGCAAATCAAAACAACATTGAGATACCACCTCACCCCAGTTAGAATGGCTATAATCAAGAACTCTAATAACAACAGATGCTGGAGGGGATGTGGACAGAAAGGAACCTTACTTCATTGTTGGTGGGAGTGTAAACTTGTTCAACCACTTTGGAAAGTAGTATGGAGGTTCCTCAAAAGACTCCACATAGA